>NC_140591.1:1572428017-1573034204 GCF_964204655.1 Triturus cristatus | reverse complement strand
GAGTTTTTGGTACTTATAAGTAAGTACCTATACAGGGTCTAAAGATGTTGAGGAAGACTCTGTTTCCGGCCCAAACGCTCGCTTCTGCCGCCATTACCTGTCCGAGGGAGCCACGAGCCACGCCCACCTCTGTTGGCCACGCCCCCCCTCACAGGCATAAATAGAGCGCGCTGATTACTAGCGCTGCACTACTGATTGAGATACTCCTGAGGCGAGAAGCCGGGAGCCGCGCTTTTAGAAAACTGTTATTTTAGCATTGTATACTGTGTTTTTAGACACTCCTGCACTACTGCACCAACCCCTGGCACCTACCTCATTCCTCGCAGAGCAGCAGATTGAATCGCCGTCTCCGGCCCAAACGCTCGCTTCTGCCGCCATTACCTGTCCGAGGGAGCCAGGAGCCACGCCCACCTCTGTTGGCCACGCCCCCCCTCACAGGCATAAATAGAGCGCGCTGATTACTAGCGCTGCACTACTGATTGAGATACTCCTGAGGCGAGAAGCCGGGAGCCGCGCTTTTAGAAAACTGTTATTTTAGCATTGTATACTGTGTTTTTAGACACTCCTGCACTACTGCACCAACCCCTGGCACCTACCTCATTCCTCGCAGAGCAGCAGATTGAATCGCCGTCTCCGGCCCAAACGCTCGCTTCTGCCGCCATTACCTGTCCGAGGGAGCCACGAGCCACGAGCCACGCCCACCTCTATTGGCCACCCCCCCCTCCGACGCCCAGAACACTCACTATAAAGCATGAATCCCTGCCGGAAGCGCAGTGGACGAGCGCAGCGGGCGCGACGATGGCGCGCCGAAGGCGCGCTTAAGGCAAGCTCGTCTGCGCTCGTCCGCGACGAGGACGCAACTAGCGCAGACAACTCTGCTCAAATTCGCTCGCAAACACCACGCTATACCCGTGAAACCCTGCTCAACCTGAGAGAATTCGCACACGAAGGTCAGCTCACCTTTGCTGATTCCGCTTCTCCACTGCATGACTTCGTACATAAGGGTCTGCTCCTGGGAGGCCTTCTGAATGTCAGATCACTGCCAAAGCATGCTAACGAAATTCATCTCCTTATTGAATCTCATCACCTGGATGTCCTCTTCTTAACCGAAACGTGGACTCACGCTGATTGTGACATTGAATTAGCATGGGCATGCCCTCAGGACTTTAAAATTTTGCACCTTCCCAGACCCAAAGGCCGTGGTGGTGGAGTAGGTATTATCTACAGAGCCTCCTGGCATATTAACACCATAGATATGGACTCAGTCCCTGGGACCGAGACTCTCGGCCTCTCCATAAACTGCCACTCCGGAGATATTTTCACGGCCATTATTTGCTACTTTTACAAACATGGCAACCTCTCACAAAAAACTATTCATCCTAGGGGACTTCAACCTCTGGCCAAACGGTAGTCTAGACACTGGTCAAGAAAACCTCCTGCTCTCTTGCGAAAGCGTGGGACTCTACCAACTGGTTAAGCAACCTACCCACTCAGCAGGTCATCGACTTGACCTCATATTTTCCAGTTCTGAACTAATACACCTGAATGATATTCTGCCCATGAGCTGGACAGATCATGCCCTTATTAAATTCTACATTTCCAGCACAAAAACTAGAACGCCGAATTATAGCGCCCTACCAGAATTTATATACAGAGACTGAAAAGCTCTAGAAAAACTGAGTTCTACTACAGTCGTTTTTAACGTGGAAGACAGCTTCTCCCCTATCAACTCGGTTGAAGACAACTACAGAGCCCTCTGCACGAGGATATTATCCACTACGGATTCCATAGCTCCATTAAAAAGATGCAAACCTAAAGGCAGAGCATCTGCCCCATGGTACAATGACTCCCTGACAACCCTCAAATTAGCCTGTAAGCAGGCTGAGAGGAAGTGGAGACTAGGATACTGCGACACTAATAAAATCATCTGGAAAAACAAACTCCTGCAAAATAAATCTGCCATCGCTGAGAGCAAATCCTCCTACTATTGCTCAACCATAGTCAATGCCGCAAATAGCTCCAAAAGCATCTTTCAGATCCTTGACAACCTTACCCACCCGGACTGTGCCAAAAAAACCATCCCCCCACACAGATCCTCTGTGATAATCTCGCCCAGTTCTTTAAGGATAAAATTGAGACCATCATCCGCAATTTTACCATTTTCCCTTCACAAGATAAACTCAACCCCCCCGGGGCAGCTATGATCCACCTTGACCCGCTGAGCCCTGGACTCCTACCCAGGGAATGTCTGCAGACTTTCCCCCCTATCTCGGAAGCAGACTTCGAGAGAATGGCACACGGAATCTCCTCTGGGTCCCCCCTCGATCCGTTGCCACCAAAAACATGGAAAGCATGTGGACCCGATCTCTTCCGCACCCTCTGCAGGATCTGCAACCAATCTTTATCTTGTGGATATGTCCCTACCCCCTGGAAACAAGCACTCATCACCCCGCTGCTAAAGAAACCCTCACTGAACCCTGAGTGTTTATCTAACTTTCGGCCTATATCGCTCCTACCCTTTCCTGCAAAAGTTGTGGAACGCTGGGTTAGCTCCTGTCTATCCACTCATTTAGAGCAGAACCACATTCTAGACGACTTCCAATTCGGATTTCGCCCAGTTCATGGTACCGAAACGGCGGTGCTCACAGCCATGGAAGAACTTCGTATGCGTGCAGACAGGGGCCACGCAGTGGCATTGATCTTATTGGACTTGTCTGCCGCATTCGATACGGTCAACCATGTAATTCTGCTAAAAAGGCTTAGAGAGGCAGGGGTCGGCGGCACCGCCCTGCTCTGGTTCCACTCATACCTGCGAGTTAGGAAACAGGCGGTGTCTCTCCCCCTTTTTCAATCCGCCTTTTTCCCAGTACCTCACGGGGTGCCCCAGGGTTCATCCATTAGCCCGATTCTTTTTAACGTTTATTTGACACCACTAATCACTCTGATTAAATCCTACAAACTGAAAACTATAAATTACGCGGATGACACCCAGCTCATCCTCTCCTGGGAGGGGGAAGACTCAACTCCCATGGAATCTTTCCACGACTGCTTAAAAGACACAGCCGCTTGGCTGCACAATAACTCCCTTCAATTTAACTCCTCCAAGACCGAGGTATTGTTCTGCACGGGGAGCCGGATTCCTCACCCATTCCCCACGGAATTCTGGCCCCCTGAAACTCCAGAACAACCACAGCCGGTCACCAGTGTTCGTAATCTGGGTGTTATGCTTAACAATAAACTCAGCATGGAAACACAGGTAACTAAAACTGTCTCCACCTGCTCGGCCCTACTTCGTTCCTTACGCAAAATCATGCCACTACTCCCTGCACAGGCTCGAGCACTAATAGTCAGGTGCACTATCCTTAGTCGCCTTGACTATTGTAATGCACTTCTGCTCGAGTCCCCAGCTGTGCTACTGGACAGACTCCAAAGAGTCCAGTCGGCCGCAGCCAAACTAGCACTCGGATTGGCCAGAAGATCCTCGGCCACAGCAGCTTTAGCCGAACTACACTGGCTCCCTTTAAAACAGCGAATAGCCTTTAAAGCACTTTGCCTTGTCTTTAAAGCACTACATGGAATTGGCCCCAGATCCCTACAAAAAATGTTTTCCTGGTACACCCCCACCAGAACTCTCTGATCCGCCTCAGCCTGCCTTGTGAGAGTACCCAGATTCAACAAGGTAAGAATTGGGGGAAGATCCTTCAGAGTGGCCGCTGCTAAACTCTGGAATAGTCTGCCGGTCGACATCCGCCAAATTTCACAGCTCCTTCCTTTCAGAAAGAAGATTAAAACTTGGCTCTTCCCCTAAATCACTCTCTACCCCTCCCCAGCCTCCCGTCTCTTCTCATCTCTTCTCATCTTAGGAGTAATCTCTCAGCGCCAGGATACCTCCCAGGTGACAGTTGCGCTCTATAAATGTTTTAAATAAATAAATAAATAAATACATTCCTTCATCAGTAAAGTGTACTCCATCTCTCCTATACATCTCTTGCATATGAAAGTGCAGATTGTTTTTGTAAATGGACCCCATTCTGTAGTCTCGGAGAAAAGCAGAAACAGATTTATTCACATGTTTCCTAGCTTTCTCAATCTGTGGACAAAAATGATCGGACCAGTTCCATTTCTGCCTTTGGCATATGTTAGAACACACAAAGGCAGTTTTAGGGAAAAGTGAAATCAGTTCTGCAAAGGTGTCCTTCATAAGCATTTCCAAACCTACCCCAGTCAAAGTGCCTAGGTCATTGCCACCACAGTGCACTATTATGAGGTCAGGGTGTTGGATTTGCATGAATGATTTCACCAATGGCATCAATTGGTGCCACTTTAACCCTCTCTGTCCAATCCATTTAATGTCTACATTTGGCAAACCTAGGTCTTTGTGAATGCCTTTGATTTCTGCATACCTTTGGCTCCAGAAAATGTAGCTGTGTCCCACAATGCACTACGATGGTCTCTGTAAATGAAATGGCAGTTTGGAAAGTAAGATGTTTCTAAAATGGTGGCTAAGATGCAATTTTGAAAAAAGACAAGAAATCATTGGTTGTTTGACAACCTTCTACACTAAAAGGTAGGGTGCATATTTCAGTTTTTTAAATGCATGATTCTTATTGGTTAACACAAACTGATTGTAAGGAACATTATATATGATAAGCAGATATGTTGAGAAGTCAAGCACACTTGCTGTTTTGATTAGCAACATAGTGTGTGCTGAACTTGTGACCTGTGTGCTCAGTACAGTGTTCCATGACCTGTTTCTAAGGTAACGGGCAGAAGGCAGATTGGGGGAAGGGTTGAAGTTTATGTCATTTGGAAAGGGTTGAAATGTTTAACCAATAGAAATGTGTGTTGGCTTTTGAATTTATGTGGGAAGGAATGTGCTTTGATGTTTGCACCTTCCCAGACCCAAAGGCCGTGGTGGTGGAGTAGGTATTATCTACAGAGCCTCCTGGCATATTAACACCATAGATATGGACTCAGTCCCTGGGACCGAGACTCTCGGCCTCTCCATAAACTGCCACTCTGGAGATATTTTCACGGCCATTATTTGCTACTTTTACAAACATGGCAACCTCTCACAAAAAACTATTCATCCTAGGGGACTTCAACCTCTGGCCAAACGGTAGTCTAGACACTGGTCCAGAAAACCTCCTGCTCTCTTGCGAAAGCGTGGGACTCTACCAACTGGTTAAGCAACCTACCCACTCAGCAGGTCATCGACTTGACCTCATATTTTCCAGTTCTGAACTAATACACCTGAATGATATTCTGCCCATGAGCTGGACAGATCATGCCCTTATTAAATTCTACATTTCCAGCACAAAAGCTAGAACGCCGAATTATAGCGCCCTACCAGAATTTATATACAGAGACTGAAAAGCTCTAGAAAAACTGAGTTCTACTACAGTCGTTTTTAACGTGGAAGACAGCTTCTCCCCTATCAACTCGGTTGAAGACAACTACAGAGCCCTCTGCACGAGGATATTATCCACTACGGATTCCATAGCTCCATTAAAAAGATGCAAACCTAAAGGCAGAGCATCTGCCCCATGGTACAATGACTCCCTGAAAACCCTCAAATTAGCCTGTAAGCAGGCTGAGAGGAAGTGGAGACTAGGATACTGCGACACTAATAAAATCATCTGGAAAAACAAACTCCTGGAATATAAATCTGCCATCGCTGAGAGCAAATCCTCCTACTGTTGCTCCACCATAGTCAATGCCGCAAATAGCTCCAAAAGCATCTTTCAGATCCTTGACAACCTTACCCACCCGGACTGTGCCAAAAAAACCATCCCCCCCACACAGATCCTCTGTGATAATCTCGCCCAGTTCTTTAAGGATAAAATTGAGACCATCATCCGCAATTTTACCATTTTCCCTTCACAAGATAAACTCAACCCCCCCGGGGCAGCTATGATCCACCTTGACCCGCTGAGCCCTGGACTCCTACCCAGGGAATGTCTGCAGACTTTCCCCCCTATCTCGGAAGCAGACTTCGAGAGAATGGCACACGGAATCTCCTCTGGGTACCCCTCGATCCGTTGCCACCAAAAACATGGAAAGCATGTGGACCCGATCTCTTCCGCACCCTCTGCAGGATCTGCAACCAATCTTTATCTTGTGGATATGTCCCTACCCCCTGGAAACAAGCACTCATCACCCCGCTGCTAAAGAAACCCTCACTGAACCCTGAGTGTTTATCTAACTTTCGGCCTATATCGCTCCTACCCTTTCCTGCAAAAGTTGTGGAACGCTGGGTTAGCTCCTGTCTATCCACTCATTTAGAGCAGAACCACATTCTAGACGACTTCCAATTCGGATTTCGCCCAGTTCATGGTACCGAAACGGCGGTGCTCACAGCCATGGAAGAACTTCGTATGCGTGCAGACAGGGGCCACGCAGTGGCATTGATCTTATTGGACTTGTCTGCCGCATTCGATACGGTCAACCATGTAATTCTGCTAAAAAGGCTTAGAGAGGCAGGGGTCGGCGGTACCGCCCTGCTCTGGTTCCACTCTTAGCTGCGAGTTAGGAAACAGGCGGTGTCTCTCCCCCTTTTTCAATCCGCCTTTTTCCCAGTACCTCACGGGGTGCCCCAGGGTTCATCCATTAGCCCGATTCTTTTTAACGTTTATTTGACACCACTAATCACTCTGATTAAATCCTACAAACTGAAAACTATAAATTACGCGGATGACACCCAGCTCATCCTCTCCTGGGAGGGGGAAGACTCAACTCCCATGGAATCTTTCCACGACTGCTTAAAAGACACAGCCGCTTGGCTGCACAATAACTCCCTTCAATTTAACTCCTCCAAGACCGAGGTATTGTTCTGCACGGGGAGCCGGATTCCTCGCCCATTCCCCACGGAATTCTGGCCCCCGGAAACTCCAGAAAAACCACAGCCGGTCACCAGTGTTCGTAATCTGGGTGTTATGCTTAACAATAAACTCAGCATGGAAACACAGGTAACTAAAACTGTCTCCACCTGCTCGGCCCTACTGCGTTCCTTACGCAAAATCATGCCACTACTCCCTGCACAGGCTCGAGCACTAATAGTCAGGTGCACTATCCTTAGTCGCCTTGACTATTGTAATGCACTTCTGCTCGAGTCCCCAGCTGTGCTACTGGACAGACTCCAAAGAGTCCAGTCGGCCGCAGCCAAACTAGCACTCGGATGGACCAGAAGATCCTCGGCCACAGCAGCTTTAGCCGAACTACACTGGCTCCCTTTAAAACTGCGAATAGCCTTTAAAGCACTTTGCCTTGTCTTTAAAGCACTACATGGAATTGGCCCCAGATCCCTACAAAAAATGTTTTCCTGGTACACCCCCACCAGAACTCTCCGATCCGCCTCAGCCTGCCTTGTGAGAGTACCCAGATTCAACAAGGTAAGAATTGGGGGAAGATCCTTCAGAGTGGCCGCTGCTAAACTCTGGAATAGTCTGCCGGTCGACATCCGCCAAATTTCACAGCTCCTTCCTTTCAGAAAGAAGATTAAAACTTGGCTCTTCCCCAAAATCACTCTCTACCCCTCCCCAGCCTCCCGTCTCTTCTCATCTCTTCTCATCTTAGGAGTAATCTCTCAGCGCCAGGATACCTGCCAGGTGACAGTTGCGCTCTATAAATGTTTTAAATAAATAAATAAATAAATAAATTCCTTCATCAGTAAAGTGTACTCCATCTCTCCTATACATCTCTTGCATATGAAAGTGCAGATTGTTTTTGTAAATGGACCCCATTCTGTAGTCTCGGAGAAAAGCAGAAACAGATTTATTCACATGTTTCCTAGCTTTCTCAATCTGTGGACAAAAATGATCGGACCAGTTCCATTTCTGCCTTTGGCATATGTTAGAATACACAAAGGCAGTTTTAGGGAAAAGTGAAATCAGTTCTGCAAAGGTGTCCTTCATAAGCATTTCCAAACCTACCCCAGTCAAAGTGCCTAGGTCATTGCCACCACAGTGCACTATTATGAGGTCAGGGTGTTGGATTTGCATGAATGATTTCACCAATGGCATCAATTGGTGCCACTTTAACCCTCTCTGTCCAATCCATTTAATGTCTACATTTGGCAAACCTAGGTCTTTGTGAATGCCTTTGATTTCTGCATACCTTTGGCTCCAGAAAATGTAGCTGTGTCCCACAATGCACTAAGATGGTCTCTGTAAATGAAATGGCAGTTTGGAAAGTAAGATGTTTCTAAAATGGTGGCTAAGATGCAATTTTGAAAAAAGACAAGAAATCATTGGTTGTTTGACAACCTTCTACACTAAAAGGTAGGGTGCATATTTCAGTTTTTTAAATGCATGATTCTTATTGGTTAACACAAACTGATTGTAAGGAACATTATATATGATAAGCAGATATGTTGAGAAGTCAAGCACACTTGCTGTTTTGATTAGCAACATAGTGTGTGCTGAACTTGTGACCTGTGTGCTCAGTACAGTGTTCCATGACCTGTTTCTAAGGTAACGGGCAGAAGGCAGATTGGGGGAAGGGTTGAAGTTTATGTCATTTGGAAAGGGTTGAAATGTTTAACCAATAGAAATGTGTGTTGGCTTTTGAATTTATGTGGGAAGGAATGTGATTTGATGTTTACATGTATATGTGTGGAAAATGAGAGGGAAACTTTGCCATTCTTTGGTTCTGCTGACAGGTGCACAGAGCAGAGATTCTGTATAAGACAATCTGGTGTGTGACTGATATCTGGTGTGTGACTGATATACTTCTTAATGTACAAAACATCTTGAAAGGTGAGTTATTTAATTGTGAGAGGATGTATGTAGACTATTTTTATTTTAATCAGACTAATGTATTTCTTCTGCTAAAGTGTAGGGAGTACTTTTTTTCTCTACAATCTTATTGACAGTGTGTGTGCATGTAGAAACCATTCTGTGATAAGGATTTGTTTTTTTCATGTGTTTGTAGACAGATAACTATGCAGTTTTTATATTTTGGTAGAATTAGAAACCAGTCATTGTTTAGGAATTTGTGAAATGAGTTATGTTTCTGCAGTAAAATGTAGGACTCATTGTAGATGAAGAAATGTGTTTTGGTATAGTGCAAGGGATAGTGTTGTTTGTCTAGAATCACACAGCGAGCCTGTGTGCATTTGGGAACCACCGTGAGAGAAGCATTTAGTAACATCTTGTATTTGCTGACAGATAACGCTTTTAAAACCTGTCATGTTGTCAAGTTTTAGTAGCATTAGAAGCCAGTCTTTGCTTATGCGTTGATTAAATGAGTCAGGCATTGACACAAAAGTGCAGTCGTGAAATATGTAGATTGTGTGCAGTTCCCTTACCACTTCCACTGTAGTGAATGAGTTTTGGTAAACTCCTAGGGATAGTGGTGCTTGTCTAGAATCACACTGTTTGTATGTGTGCCTTTGGGAACCACTGTGAGAGAAGAGTTTGGTAACATCGTGTATTTGCTGACAGATAACTGTTTTAAAACATGTCATGTTGTCAAGTTTTAGTAGCATTAGAAGATAGTTATGGCTTATGCTTTCATTAAATGAGTCAGGTATTGACACTAAAGTGTAGTCGTGAAATATGTAGATTATGTGCAGTTCCCTTACCACTTCCACTGTAGTGAATGAGTTTTGGTAAACTCCTAGGGATAGTGGTGTTTGTGTAGAATCACACTGTGAGTGTGTGTGCATTTGTGAACCACTGTGAGGTAAGCATTTGGTAACATTGTGAATTTGGTGGCAGATAAGTGTTTTAAAACCTTTCATGTTGTCAAGTTTTAGTAGCATTGGAAGCCAGTGTTTGCTTATGCATTGATAAAATGAGTCATGCTTTGACACTAAAGTGCAGTACCATGTAGTATTGTCTTCACTGCACGAGAACTGAAAATTTAAAATTTTTACCCAGGCACTGTCCTAGAAGTACTCTGATGATTTAGTCAGTTTCTAAGTACTTATGTTGTTAACCATACATTACCAAATAGACTGCTAAAAATGTCTATGCAGTATGCATGTAGTCTTCTAACATACTATGCACTTGTCTTTCACACCTTCAATTCCCTAGTCAGTATCCATACACTTCCAGGAAACACCCTGTCACTCCCTTTGCAGTCCTCTAGTGACCCATTCAGCACCATGTACTAATGCATTCACTGTGCCAAAACCCAAACACTTATAAATTCACCAAGACACTCTCTTTGCAGTACTCTAATCATTCAGTCAGTGCCTAAGTATTCATGCACTGAGCCAGGCCTTAGCACATGGACTTCTTCAAACCCCTATCCACTATGCATGCAGTCTTCTAACCACCTAGACACTTGTCTTTCACACTTTCAATTCCCTAGTCAGTATCCATACAGTCCAGCAAACATCCTGTCACTCCCTTTGCACTCTTCTAGTGACCAATTCAGTACCAAGTACTAATCCATTCCCTGCGTCAAAAGCCTACCACTTATAAATTCACCCAGGTACTCTCCTTGCTGTATTCTAATCATTCAGTCAGTACCCAAGTAGTCATGCAGTGAGCCAGGCATTATCACATAGACTGCTTCAAATGCCTATTCACTATGCATGTAGTCCTCTAACCACCTACACAGTTGCTTTTCACACCTTCAATTGCCTAGTCATTATCCATGCACTTCCAGGAAACACCCTGTCACTCCCTTTGTAGTCCTCTAGTGACCCATTCAGTACCATGTACTAATCCATTCACTGTGCCAAAACCCAAACACTTATAAATTCATCAAGACACTCTCTTTGCAGTACTCTAATCATTCAGTCATTGCCTAAGTATTCATGCACTGAGCCAGGCATTGGCACATGGACTGCTTAAAACCCCTATGCACTATGCATGCAGTCTTCTAACCACCTAGACACTTGTCTTTCACACCTTCAATTCCCTAGTCAGCATCCATACAGTCCAGCAAACATCCTGTCACTCCCTTTGCACTCCTCTAGTGACCCATTCAGTACCAAGTACTAATCCATTCCCTGCGCCAAAAGCCTACCACTTATAAATTCACCCAGGCACTCTCCTTGCTGTACTCTAATCATTCAGTCAGTTCCCAAGTACTCATGCAGTGAGCCAGGCCTTATCACATGGACTGCTTTAAATGCCTATCCAGTATGCATGCAGTCCTCTAATCACATACACAGTTGTCTTTCACAACTTCAATTCTCCAGTTAGTATTCATACACTTCTAGCGAACACCCTGTCACTCACCCAGTGTGTCGCCTTATAGTACTGTAATCATTCAGTCAGTTAGCATGTAGTCTTTTAGTGAGGTATGGTTTAGGGCATGACTGCTTCAAAGTAGTATGCATTATGCATGTAGTGTTTTAACCATCGTCACACTTGTGGTTCAGGGCTATAGTTTCTTAGTCAGTTTTTATATAAAATGTGTTTGTACAGTAATTGAATAGTATAAATTTGAAAGTTATTAATATACTTATATTTGTTATTCTTTTTTACAGATACTGTTTTTCAACGTTAAAATAGAGAAATCATGTCAGAAAAAAAAGAAAAAGAAAAGAACAGAGACAGGAGGATTATTTGAAGAAACATCAACCACAAGTATTGAATTTACAAGATAATGTGGCTAAAAGGAAAAAATCGTCTGGTAAGATCACGAAGCAATTTATTAAAAATGTTTGTAGGAGCAAACAGAATGTAGATAATGCTGGAATTACTGAGAATTTTTCAAGTAAGAAAAAAATTCAAAATAAGTGGAAAAGTAAAAAAGCAAATGGTCAGTCAAAGGAGATAAAGTATGGTAAAATAGGGCAAAATCAGTATAAGGAATAACGCAAAAAAATATTTTACAAGAGAGTAGTACATAATTTGCTGAAAGATGTGAAGAAATATAAAAAGAGAGCTCTATTTTATAAAAAGAAGAAGCATATTGAAAACATTGTGGAAAAAGCTTTTGAAGTAAAAAGGAAACAGTTTATTTTAGTGTTAAACAGAATTTGATCACTAGATAAACCAATATATGTAATGAAGGCCAAAAGTAGGAGGAAAAGAGTTATTAATAACAAAAAAATGGTGATGATTTTTTGGGAGAATGGAAACACAGTTCTAGTTCAGAGCCTTTTTTTAATGGAGAGAGTTATTCACTGAGCGAAAAATGATTGTATGCAGTTGACACCAGTGGTAGAGGTTATGAGGTTAGTGACGATTGTCCAATTGAGAAAGAGAAAATGGTTGAAAGAAATGCAGAAAAAGTGATAGCTGATGAAGTTTTAGGGAGACATGCTAAAAACCCTGTGTACACTTGGGATTGCAGTAGTGTTTGCAGTGTACGACAGGAATCTATTGAAAAATTATGTAGTTTTTTACGAGCCTATACTAAAAAAAGTGTAAAATAAAAGATTAAGCTGTTGCAAGGACTAGACCCTTGCAGAGTGAGAAAACATACTGGTTTGCAAGGTCATTCTCTAGCTTGTCTTTCTAGGAAAGTTTGTCAAAGTGTTTTTCCCCATTTCAGAATGCTGGCAGTACATCATACTCAAATGCGGAAGTTAGTGAGAAGGTTGTATTATGCAAAAAGTCCAGCACTAAAGTTAAGTGAGTTGAACAGTGCTCTTTTGCGTGGGTCAGTATCAGATGTGAAGCAGGTCTGTGATGATATTGAGTTTTGTTACTTTGGGCCTCAGCAAGAGAGTGAAGAAACTGACACATTAGTAGAACAAAATGTTGAAGACAATGTACAACCCGTAATTACAGAAAAATTTGAGGGTGAAATCACAAAGTTTAAGGTAATTTCAGGTGAAAGACCAAATGTTTCTTGTATTTGATGTCGGCGAAGTCACTATAAAAATCAGACTAGGGGTGTCAATCTGTATTTAAAAGGTGAAATAGAAGATAATGATAAGTGGATGGAATTTGCAACTTATTTGCTGGTAGGGGATTGATTTGATTTGGGATGTGAGCAGCGTATTTGCAAATATTGTTATAACAAATAAGATGAGAATAAAATGCCTGCTAGAGCTGTTCATAATAATCTAGAGTTGGTTGCTATTCCTCCAGAGCTGATAGATTTAAATACGTATGAGTCTATTCTCATACAATGTGTTCACCCGTTTCAGGCTATTGTTTGTATGGAGCCCAAAACAAGTAAATTACCTCCATCAGAGTTGCAAAGAGGATTGAAAGGAAGATTTGTGTATTTACCATTAGATTTAAGGAAAAATATTGAAACTATTGGTGTAGACCATGCAGAAAATGAGCCACTAGTCATTCTAGTTAATGGTGTTCCTACTAAGGATAAGAAGATCTGGCAAGAGTTAGTGGATGTTAGAAAAGTGCAAAAGGCGTCATTGTATCTGTTAAAAAATACTATAGAAATGTGTTTGTTGGAGAAGAAGAAATAGATTTAGCAGAAGATACTGAAACATTAAGTGGACAAATTGAAAAAGTGGACATTCCTAGATGTGAAGAGATCAATGAACATTACAGTGTACATCCACTTCATTCCAAAGAGGTGATGGGGAATACGATTGAGTTGTTTCAAATAAAAAAGCAACAGGAAGTCCCATGAGTGTATGGGAAGAGAGCTTGGATGGAAGCTCGTTGTTTCCTGCAGTTGTTTCCAACAGGAAAAGGTGGACGATATGATGAAAGACCTGTGCAGATTCCTGCATCTGAATATCGGACAACAAGATTATATGCAGAAGATCCAAGATTTCGTCAATGTAGCCCTTATATGTTTCATCTTCTGTTTGAAAGTGACTTGTCTGGACTTTCATATGCAGTAAATCACATTTTAAAAACTGGAATGCATCTTCAAAATTTAACTGCAAAGGATTGTATGGATAAAGTGAGAGAGATGATCATTTAGAATCTCAGTTGATTAATCTGATGGCATGTCAGCGTGGGACTAATGAATATTGGTACCGTCGACATGGAGAACTGAAATGTATGCTACGGAACTTGGGAACTCCTACATGGTAAGCTGTGCTGAGTATGCTTGGGATGATTTACTTGAATTTCTTCAAGAGGCAAATTCCAATATAAAAAATATTGAATACAATACACCTGGAGAATTTTGCTCTTTGGATTCTGTCAATGTATGCAGATATTTCAATCATAGATTTGAAGCTATGATGTCTTTCATCTGCAATAAAAGAATCCTCCTCTTGGAGAAGTTGTTGATTTCTTTTGGAGAAAGGAGTATCAAGCAAGAGGTGCTTCTCACATACATATGTTGTTATGGGTCAAGGACGCCCCCAAATTTGGAACAGATTCAGATGAAACTGTTTTGTCTTTCACTGAAGATTATGCTACATGTGCTCTTCCAAATAGCAAAGAAGAGAAAAACTTAAAACAACAAGTCTTACGATTTCAAAGCCACAGGTGTGGAAAATACTGTCGACGAAAGTACAAGTCAAAGGATAAGTTCTATACCAAATGTCGTTTTGGATTTCCACGTCCTGTATTATCCAAAGGAAGAGTGAACAGTTTTATGTCAGCTGTACGACATACCATCACAAGAAAGTCTCCGAAAAACACCTACAACTTAAGAAGAAGCGAATAATCAAAATACATAAATGACTACAATCCAGTTATTTTATCCATGTGGAACGCTAAGATGGATATTCAGTATGTTGCGGACAATTCCATTGCTGTTGCTCGATATGTAACGTCTTACATTACTAAATCAGAAAAGACTGAATTGGAAGAAATGTGGGAAGAGATTTCTCAGGAGAAGACTCTAAGTAAAAAATTATGCAGTTTCAGTTTGACGATGTTATCACATCGTGAAATTGGAGCATATGAATGTTCAGATCGGTTATCATCTGCAAGTCTATATTCCAAAAGTAGAAGAATCATTTGGGTGAGTCTAGGACTTGCAGGAATGCGAAATTGGGTACTGAAATCTGTTCAAGAAATTGAATATTTAGCAGAAAATGACCCTGAAAGTACAGATATTTTGAAAACCAATATGTTGGACACATACTATCCAAAGAGAAGTCATCATCTTGAGAACATGTGTCTCTATGAAGTGCTGCCAAACGACACTTTTAAACAGAATATTACAGAGAACATCAACGATGGAAGATATGGAGTGATTGGTTCTGAAGGATGTCTGGTGAAACAAAGGAAAGGAAATGTAATTAATCACAGAAAACTGAGTTGCGACACTGGTGAGAAAAGGGCATTTTACTATTTAGCCCTTTTGCAAATGTTCAAACCATGGCGTTCTGAACTGGAATTACTTGGAGATTTTCCCAGCTATGAAGATTCATTTAATGATTGTAAAGATAGCATACAATGCAGTGCTTTCGCAAATTATGTCAAAATTGATCAAGAAGCTATAATTGCAGCTGAGATTGCTAGAGACAGTTCTCAAGACAGTCAAAGTTCTGCTGCACTAAGTCAAGATCCACTACGACAACCAATTGTTGAAAATGAAGCAGCGATTGCAATGAATGAGGTGGAAACATTTATTTTTATTTATTTATTTTATGTAGTTTGTAGAGCGCACAGCTACCCCCGAAGGGGTGTCCCGGCGCTACAACCTGAACCTCCAAAGGAGAGGAGAGGAGCAAGAAGGGGAAGTAGCGTAGTAAATCAGAGTCCAGAGAAGAGCCAAGTTTTAAGTCTGGCCCGGAAGATGGATACGGAGGGACAGAATCTAAGATCGACTGGCAGTGAGTTCCATAGTTTTGCCGCAATTACACTGAACCCTCTGCCACCCATTCTGGATAGTCTGAAACGGGGAGAAATCAGAAGGCGTAGGTCATTGGATCTCAAAGATCTGATGGAACGGGATATTGAGACACGTTTTTTCAAGTAGTTTGGTCCGCGATCATTGATGGCTCGGTGAGTGAGAGTGTGGACCTTGAACTGGATACGGCTGGCCACAGGTAGCCAGTGCAGTTCCTTACGATATGCGGTTACTGATTGACGGTAGGGAATATTGCCAATCAGTCTGGCCGCCGCATTCTGAATAATCTGCAACCGGTCAATCAGGTATTGGGGAGCACCAGCATAGAGGCTATTAGCATAGTCCAGGTGGGACGTGATGAGGGCATGGGTAACTGTACGGCGGGAGTCCAGAGGGAGATAGGGAAGTATTTTTCTAATCATGCGCAACTTCAGGAAGCAGGCAGAGGTCACTTTATTAATCTGAGTCTTGCATGAGAGGGAGTCGTCAAACTGGAAACCCAGGTTACGGGCCGAGTGGGCGGGAGAGGGAGCGGGATCAAGTGCCGCGGGCCACCACCAGGAGGATGGGATGGAGTTTTTCTGGTTAAAAAACAGCACCTCTGTCTTGTCTGCATTGAGTCTTAGATGGTTTTCAGACATCCAACCACTGATGTTGTTGAGGCACAGGCGGAAGTTGGAGAACGCGGAGTCAGAGTGGTCTCTAAAGGAAAACACTAGCTGGGTATCATCAGCATAGGAGACCACCCTGACTCCGTAGGACTCTACCAGGTCGGCCAGTGGGGCAAGATAGATGTTAAAAAACAGAGGGCTGAGGGCAGAGCCCTGTGGCACACCGCAAGACAGGGGTTTTTCCTCCGATTTAAAAGGCCGCAACAATACCCTCTGACTTCTTCCTGAGAGGAAGGACTCGATCCAGCTAAAGGCAGTGCCGCCAATGCCAATCTGTTTTAGTCGGTCAAGGAGGATGGGGTGGGATACCGTATCGAATGCAGCGGACAGGTCGAGGAGGACTAGCATGGCCTCCTCGCCCCAAGCACAAGAAGATGCAATACAGTTAGAAAACTTGAAAGAGCAACTAAATGTTGAACAGAAACAAATATATCAGCAAGTGAAAGAGCAGATTGACCATGGATTACTTCATGAAAAGAGAGGGTGCTCATGAACATCATTTCAGCCTATCCGAATGTATGTGAGTGGTCAAGCTGGAACAGGAAAAAGTTTCTTAATTAAAGTAATTAAAGTTATCTGCAAAAAACAACTGAGTCGCAACTGCTCCAACTGGGTTGGCAGCACATAACATTAAAGGAATGACTTTACATTGTTTACTAATGCTACCAGTAGAGCATGAGAACAAATTGGAATACCACAAGCTATCTGGAGAAGCTTGTTGTGAAGTTTCAAGAGTCCTGAAGAAAACGAAAGTTCTCATTATTGATGAGGTGAGCATGGTTTCAAACTTGATGCTTGCCTTTGTGCATTTAAGAATGCAGCAAATTCTTAAAACAGAGTATGACGTGTTATTTGGAGGAAAACACGTCATAGTTTTTGGAGATCTACTGCAACTGACTCCGGTAAAAGGACAACCGGTATTTAAAACACTTGCCCATGTAGATACCAGAAAGTCTCTTGGCAGTGTTGGTAATGTGAACATTTGGAGAAATTTTGAATACAAAGAACTGACAACAAATATGCGACAGGCAAATGATGCTGAATATGGAAGTATTCTTCAAGATATAAGAATTGGAATTCTTTCAAAACAAGGAATAGAAGCTTTGGAGAGTCGATTACTTTGCAATGTCTTTCCAAATGAAAATGCAGTTCCTGCAAAAGTGTACGTGGAAATTGCTAAAAATAAGTCAGTGATTTGCTTAATGCCAACACTGCGTGAGTAAAACTGGAAAATGAAGAAATTGTAAAAATGGAAGCCATCGATAAAATACTGCATGAAGGAATCACTATTATTTTGACGGGAAAGTTGAGATCAAAACTGGATTGTTTAGAAAAAAAAATATCTAGAACTGCTGGTTTAGAAAAGACACTATATGCGTGTGTAAACTGCCGGGTAATTTTAAGGCGTAATTTGGATGTAGAGAAAGGTTTAGTTAATGGTGCAATGGGCAAAGTGGTGGATTTTGTGAATTATCAGAAAAAAGAAGGAATTGGATTTTTAAAAATTAAATTTGATCAAATTGATGAAGTTAAAGAAATTGGTCATTGTTCAGTTCGTTTTTTGCTTGTTAAAGATTTATATGTCCGTAGGAAACAATTTACATTTTCTCTGGCATATGCAGTGGCTATTCATAAATCTCAAGGATTAAGTGTAGACAGTGCATTGGTGAACATTGGATCTACCGTATTTAAAGAGTGTATGGCATATGTTGATTTGTCGCGAGTCAGAACATTATCTGGTTTGTTTTTGATTGATTTTGATGAGACAAAGGTTACTGCAAATGCAAACTGTGTAAAAGAGTATAATAGGTTAAGAAGGGTGTATGCTCCAAATTTAGGTCAATATCCTGTATTTGAAAAGCGTGTGGTTGGTCGAAAAAGAAGGTTAGAGAATATCTGTTCTGAAGGTGTCAAGAAAAGAAAAGAACAAGATAATGTAGTGATTGCAGGTAAAAAGAATGTTGTTTTTTATCTTGAAGGTTTGCAAGAGCAAATTATGGAGAATCGGCAAAAAAGATTTTGTTCTCTGTTGCATTCTGTTTATGAACAATTGACAACAGATAGAAGTAAAATACAATCTGTTTCAGATGTTCGTAGTCTTTTGGATGTGTGTTCTGGTTCTACACAATTTACACACAATATCCAACAAGATGCTCAGGAATTTTTAATGTATATGCATACCATTTTTGAAAATGAAGGTGTAGTAATAGAAAATGTTTTTGGCCTTTCTTACAAATGGGAACATTATTGTGAAAATTGCATGTATACATGTAGCACCAATGTAGACACTGAGAGATTTCTGTATTTGACATTACCAGACTGTAAATCAGTGTCTTTCAATAAATTAGTTAAAGGTGCAATTCAAAGCATGGAGTGTAGCCAATGTAAATCAGAAATGTTATTCACATTATTCTTAACAAAATATGGAAAATACATAATTTTAATGATGCAACGTTGTACAGCTGACGGAAGAAAATTGGATACTTTAATAAAGCAATTTGTAGCAGCACAACTATCAATATCAAGAAGGACTTTTGTAGGAATTGCAATAATTTTCCATGATGGTCCTTCCACCACATCTGGACATTACACTGCCTATCTAAAATGTGACAAAGGCTGGACACTTTGTAATGATGCCCAGTTGGTTTTCAAACAACGTTTGCCTAGTGAATTACGAAATTCCTACCTAATATTTTTAAAGCCAAAGTTTTAGGAAGATAATTCACTCTCTGAGTATTTTATTATTATAATTTAATAGTACTACTGTTGGATAATTTACATAAAGAAGAAGTGCAAAAATACCATTTGGCCTCAAGGAGAGGTATATTTTTGAATTATGGACTTTTTGGTGGTCATTCATTCGGTGATTATTTTAATGTGGCAACATTTACAGTTTTTATAAATTAAAGTTCTAAAATTTTGTAATCCGTAAGCATTTCATATATGTGTGATTTGTATTTTCTGGTATTTTACTGAGAATAGTATGTTAATTTTTTTTTAACAATCTTTCTGATTGTTTTTTTTTTGCCCGCTGTTAAGTGATGTGTACGATTGAAATCACTATTTCTAGTGAAATTCAATATATTCTGAGAACAGCAAAAAAGGCAAACAAATTACTTTGTGGAAATTATGCTGTGTTGTAAAAAATGTATTATTAAATGTTATATTTTTTTTTTTCTTTTCTTTCACAGATCCAAATTTTAAAACAAGCAATTTATATGAATTTAAATTGCAATGAAAATATGAAAAAAATGTATACCATTTTTTATTCCTATTATTGTGAAGGTAAATTTAACTAAGTCTCAATATGCAGAATGACGTGGTCTGCAAGAAGCTACAAAGTTGAATCACGTTTCTAAAAACACTCTGTTTATACCAAAGTAGTTTTGAAATCTGACCATAATCAGATATCATGTGACCTGCAAAAAAAGAGATTTGAGGGGTTCATAATATTTCCCATTGTACCTATTGAAGGACCGCAATCATTTCAATCATTCTTCTTTCAGCATCTTTGCAGACAAAACTCTGTGCTTACCTTCTATCATTTGCAAGGAATTTTAAAACCGGAAATATGTCACTTTTTGTAACATAGTTATTGCGCAAGACAGTCTTTTATAGAGAGGAAAAGGCACTCTGTGTACTTTTTCTACTCCATGTAAATACAACCTCGTTATGCACAACACTTTGCGTTGAAAGGGTGTTCTATAAGTGTTGTTGTGCATGGTTGCACTGAATACTCATAGAACAAGACACATGTCTAGATTTATCATAAATCATAAATCTCGATATGTATGTGAATGCTGCACCATTCTAAAATTGGTGTAGGAAAGTACAATAAGGAAAATAATTTTTATTTCTCCACATTTTTATATCTTCAATGCATGCTAAAATGTACAGCATACATTGAAGGTGAGAAATGCATTTTCTCATTGTTTTTGTGCAGGAAGGTGTGTCTTCCTGCAGAAAAACAAACAGCACATGACACAGATATCCTTGCACTATGGTGCAAGGGTGCCTAATGTCACCACATGGCTGCAGGTTAAGCAGCCGTGCAGAGAGAAGCATATATTTGCAACATATTTATGTACATATGTTGCATCCCTGTGCTTCGGAAGTACTACAGCACACTGCAGTTAAAGAGGTTACTGTGTAATGCTGCAGCACTTCCTCATAGTTCTGCAGTTATACATTCACCATACGCTACTAATGCATTCATTCACTCAATTACCTACTAGACATGCATTCATCTAAACTTTCACACACTACAAAGAAATGTAGCTCTTTTTTTAAACCAGGAAAGTTAGTTCTTAAAAGAACTTTTTTTTTTCTTCTTTCTTCTTTTATATTTTTTGGGGGGGTTTTCTAACAATTTTGTGATTTTTGGAGTTTTTCTGGAAAAAAATACAAAAAAAAAAACAGGAGGAACCAAACAATGAACTTCAGGGAACAAAAAAAAATAAAATAAATAACTAGCAGATGTGACTTTCTTGCCGGCGGCAGATCAGATCGATCGACTGCTCACCGTAGCACAAAGTCGCATTTCACATAGTGCAGAGCACTTTTAAATATTGAAATTGAGGACGGATGTCCAAGTTTTGGGCTGATGGATGCACTCTTGAAGTGCTCGGCTGCGATGAGGTGGAAGGTGCAGGAGCTGGAGTGTTTCTCATCCGTCTGCACTCTTGTCGTGCAAGATTGTTCGAATGAAGGGTCCTCAGGTGCTTCATCATACTTGCCGTGCCGCACGAGTATTTCTTGTTAGGATCCCCTCGCGACAGCACTTTTTTGCAAATCTTGCACGTGACCAAGGTGGCATTGGTCTTATTCTGCCCCTCGGGAAAAGTAAAAAATTTCCACACCACTGAAGAAAAACTTTCTTTGCGTGGTAACTCCTCTAAAAATTCATCCTCAGATGTATGAGGAGATGCAGGTGATGCCTGCTGCCCTGTAGCCATTTTTAGTTGAAAAAAGTTAGAGCTAAGTGTAAACTTAGTCTAAAAAATCTTCTTCTCTGCAAAGAGATGCTCCTCCAAAGAAGGTCAAAGAAGAATGATTGAATTGGGTGGGGTCGTTCAATAGTTAGAACAGGAAGTGTAATGAACCAATAAAATCTCTTTTTTTGCAGCTCACATGGGATCCGCACACCCTGCGCTTACGCAGCACGCACCGAGCGCGCATCCGCAAAATTGAATTTAAAAAAATTATAGAATTAGATGTAAAAATATATTAATCTTAAGACTAGTTTAGAGTTTGTCTTCAATTAATATTCACATGAAATACATATATATGTTTTTTTAAATGTTAAATATTTCGCGGGATCGTCGCACCTCCCGCGTCATAGACGCAGATGACGCATCGCGGAAGCGTGTAAACGTCGCGTTACGTAGATCGAACGTGTCGCGTATAGGCTGGGAGTCGCATACCGGTCGCATTGCGATCGCGCACTAAACACGTACCCGACACATACCTTGCGCGGATGCTAACGCGTAGGGATCGAGAACAGTGCGCTTAGGGTGCGTGGATCCAAAAACATGGGAAAAAAATATTAAATAAAGTTTTGAACATATAGTTAAAAAAATATTTTGAAAAATATAAAAAAAATGTTTGAAAAACCCATTAAATTCAAATAATATTTTTTAATTTTTTAAATAATTGATTGAAAAAATAAGTTTAAAAAATGGTGATAAAAAAGTATTTTAAAAAAACATAATTAATGAAATTGACACACTGAATTTGAAAAATATAGAAATCCAATCAAAATCATTGAACATGATATCTTCAGAGATAAGTTAAAGATAGGAATTAGAATTTAAAAAACCTTTGAAATTCACTGAAAAAACCATAGGATTCATGCACGTTATAGTTAGGAATTGACATTTAAAAAAACCTTTGAAATTCACTGAAAAAAACAAAGGTTTCAGGGGCGTTATAGTTAGGAATTGGCATTTAAAAAACCTTAGAAATTCACTGAAAAAACCATAGGTTTCAGGGGTGTTATAGTTAGCTGGACATTTCCCTCGTACAAAACCCTAGTAATTCCCCTGTTATAGTTAGTTCAGCTAACTATAACTTGCGCCTCCGCAATGCAATGCTGATGACGTCACATATTACATCACTCATGACATGGTCATTTTCTGCCCGAGGGAGGCAGTGACAAGCAGCGATTTGCGTGTTTATATATATATATATTCACTGAAAAAACCATGGGTTTCACACACGTTATAGTTAGGAATTAGCATTTAAAAAACCTTAGAAATTCACTGAAAAAACCATAGGTTTCACACACGTTATAGTTAGGAATTAGCATTTAAAAAACCTTAGAAATTCAGTGAAAAAACCATAGGTTTCACACATGTTATAGTTAGCTGGACATTTTACTCGTAAAAAACCAATGAAATTGCCCCGTTATAGTTAGTTCAGCTAACTATAACTCGCGCGCCCGCAATGCACTGCTGATGACGTCACATATTACATCACTCATGACATGGTCAGTGACATCACTCATGACATCACTGATGACATCTCAAATGACATCACTGATGACCTCACTGATGACATCATCCAGTGAATGTGTGTTTTTCTGAAAATTAAATATGTTTTATATATGTATATCTCAAGGTCGATGGAAGAATAAATGGGTATATAAGTGTCTAAATGGATGATTTGTTTTTGAAAAATTGATTGTGTAACTGACTGATTAAGTGTATCTCTCACTTTGTGTATAAGTGGCTGCATGGGTTGGTGAGTAGCTACATGGGTGTCTATATAGGTTATTAGTTGTTTTTTTGAGTATCAGTCTGAGTGTCTGTATGGTACGGTGGGGGGTATTACGTAGTGCATAGATGCATGAATGAGTGACTCACTGTTTGTATGTGTTGAAGACAGCATGTGTGCAGGACTGTATGGGTGGATGAGTGTGTGTATGGGTGTGTTAGTGAGTGAATGACTGTCTCAATAGTGTCTTCAGGAGTAACTACATATGTTTTAAACTAGTATATGTGACTATTGGTGTATATATGTGAGTATATGTGAGAGGGAGAGATTAAAAGAGTTCCTGTATGAATAAGTATGTGTTTCTATAAGTGATTGTTTAAAAGACTAAGTATGTGTAAGTTTCCGTAGAAGTAAGTATGGTGGTGTGTGTATTACTGTATATGCAAGTAAATGTATGTTTTATTCTTTATTAGCATGAGTGACTATGTGTGTGAGTAACTCTATGGATGAGTGGCATTGTGTAACAGGATGTATAGATGTATGAGTACATATGATGAGTGA
Source organism: Triturus cristatus (assembly GCF_964204655.1). NCBI lineage: Eukaryota > Metazoa > Chordata > Amphibia > Caudata > Salamandridae > Triturus > Triturus cristatus. The sequence continues at coordinate 1,573,010,616 of NC_140591.1, read as the reverse complement.
GTACATGTATGAGTGACTGTATAGGACTGTTGGTGAATGAGTGGATGTGTATGTGGATCTTAGAATTACTGAAGAGGTTGTTGTAACTGGTATTGGTATGTCCATTGTTTTGAAATTTTTAGTCTCTATTTTTGAATGTGTGTATCAAAGCTTATATTAAGGTGAGAGGAGGTCTGCCACTCTATCACAAGGATGATGTCATCAGTGAGGTCATCAGTGATGTCATTTGAGATGTCATCAGTGATGTCATGAGTGATGTCACTGACCATGTCATGAGTGATGTAATATGTGACGTCATCAGCAGTGCATTGCGGGCGCGCGAGTTATAGTTAGCTGAACTAACTATAACGGGGCAATTTCATTGGTTTTTTACGAGTAAAATGTCCAGCTAACTATAACATGTGTGAAACCTATGGTTTTTTCACTGAATTTCTAAGGTTTTTTAAATGCTAATTCCTAACTATAACGTGTGTGAAACCTATGGTTTTTTCAGTGAATTTCTAAGGTTTTTTAAATGCTAATTCCTAACTATAACGTGTGTGAAACCCATGGTTTTTTCAGTGAATTTGCAAGGTTTTTTAAATGCTAATTCCTAACTATAACGTGTGTGAAACCCATGGTTTTTTCAGTGAATTTGCAAGGTTTTTTAAATGCTATTTTTTTTTTTTATTCTTCATTTTTTTCAAACATATTTTTAATTTAATTTTCTTATCTTTTATAAAGACTATGCTTAAATTTTTAAAATCCTTAAATATTTTTTTTATATATATTTTTTAAAATAAACATGTAAAATTTATTTCCAGATTTTTTTTTTTTTTTTTTTTTTTTTTTTTTATAGTACGCGTACCGTAAGCTCACGGTAAGCGTACGGTTTACGCAACGTCCGTAATCTATCTACGCTGCTTGCGCATAGTTACGTACTTTGCGTAGCCGCGCGTACTGCGCGTGGGACGCGTGCGCGCTTACGCAACACGCGCACGTTACGCGGAAGTGCCGGGAAATGACTGTTATGCGCATGCGCGCAAGCGCGTGTCTTTTTTACGCGCACGCGTACTTTTTGCCGTAAGCGCTCCGTAAGCGTACCGTAAGCGTACGGTAGGTCATGTGATCATGAAACACAACTTTTGATTGGTGGAAACTACTTTCAGTTCTAGAACTCTCCTACACCACACCCATTCCCCTCATTTCTGCTTGTGATCCCTTGGAAGAAGGAGCTGGTTTGTCTTTGGGATACGATGGCAGAACAGCAGAGCCCTTCTGAGAGTGAGGCTAGCACCAGCAGCACTGTCTTGAGGCAGAGAGCGAGGAAAGTAAAGCCTTCTTATGTTTGGGATTATTTTACTTTTCCAGAAGGCCAGCAAAAGGTGAATGCACCCTTAGTTACTTGCAGGCTGTGTCAGCGTGTACTTTCTAGAGGTAATCCTGACAGGAAGTATTCCTTTGGGAATCATACCATGATCAGACACCTCAAGGATGTACACAAAAGGACACATGGTCATCTTTTTGGAGGTAACTCTTCAGAAAGACGAGCCAGTACATCCACAGCAGCTCAGCCTGGACCATCATCTGCAGGGCAGACTCCTTCTTCTGCAGGTCAGGTGAGCCCTTCATCTGTGGGGGGAGAATCTCCTTTTGCTGGCCCTCTGGAAATTAACCCTCGGTTTGCGAGGGTTGAAGTACGGTGCGCCACTTGTCACGATCTAATTACTTATAGGGAGACCAGTATTTCCCTAGTGAACAATAAAATAGATCAGCACACTTGTCGTACCGTCTAATATTCCCAATCTTTCTTTCCTCTGTCCCTGCATGAACACAACGGCTCTTTTAAGAGCCAACCTTATCTTTCATCTTTTTTTTACATATGTTTTTAAAAACTTTTTTTTATTTTTTTTTTACCGTACGCGTACGGTAAGCCTACCTTTTTTATTTTTTTTAAAAAAAACACTAAAAATCATTTATCACATTACATTGACTTACCATACTCACTCAAAAAAATATTTATTCATTTGTTTTTTTAAAAAATAGTTTTTAAAATGGTTGTAGTTTTCAAAAATTTTCTATATCGATCTGAAAAAAAAGAAAAAAGTATTAATATTTTTATAACAATTTATAATACAGTACACATATTTACATTTTTTTCCAAAAAATATTTTTGCCTCTTTTAACAATTGGAAATCACTTTTACAGACTGACACATTATGAAACCACTATTTTTGATTTATTTAATTGCACGTGTCCAAGCTGTTTTTTTTTCAGACCACCACCATGTGCATTCTCTGTGACTGCCTACACTCCACCAAGGGCAACCAGCCTTAGTGATGCTGAATGTATTTGCATTACAGACTTAAACCTGAAAACCCCACTGGCTTGTAAATACTGTGCATGACTATACACGGCAAGGACATGGGTGTGTGCTAACCCTCTGCTTATTCCCCCAAAAATTCGCTCCCCCTTTCCATCTAATGCAACTGTGAAATCACCAGAGCAAGACGCAATAAATCTCTGCCTATAATTCTTCTATGCACACAGAGTCATATTTTCACATTAGTCCCAAAACGAAATTTCTTTGCCAATTTGAAAGCACACTTACTGCTCTTTTTTTTTTCAGGGGCAAGTGTAAATCACTTTTACACACTGACACATTATGAAACCACCATGTGTAACTACAACAAAAACAATTCCCATTTCTATTATTCATTTCTTAAGTTACCACATACATACCCTCTCAAACTGTAAACTCACCTTTAAAATTAGTTAGTTCTGAAAGAAATGTGACACTCAAACAGCAGATTATCAGAGCCAGGATCTCTGTTGTGTTCACCTCTCTCCTCTCAGCAGAACCAGATAATGGCAAACTTTCCCTCTATTTTTCCACACATATACATGTAAGTTTCAAATCTCAGTGCTTCCCCCTTTTTTTCACATGTAATCACACATTGCTATTGGTTGAAAACGAACCCTTTTCCAAAAGTACCCTTCCCCCACCTTGACTTCTGCCTAGTACCCTTCCCCCAACTTGACTTCTGCCTGCTACCATAGCAACAGCTCATGGAACACTGCTGTGTGCAGTTAGGTCAGAAGTTCGACACACAATGTTTCAATTCCACAGAGCAAGAGTGCTTGACTTTTCAAACCTAACAGCAAATCCATAGTACTGTTCTTTGGTTACACATTTTTTTGTACTAATACAAAACATGCTTCTATTAATTTACACATACAGCCTAGTTTTTATTCTAGAATGGTATGAAACAGCCAATCAGTTCTTTTTGTTTTGAAAAAAATATGTATGCCTCCATTTCCAAACTGTCTTTCTTTTCATATTGCCATTCTACTGAAAGACACCTCCTGAGTGCATCCAGATCTCCTTTGAAGATGTTCACAGTGTGGATTGTAGGGCACAGCTATGTCTTCTGGAGTGAAAAGTTTGCAGAGAAAACAGATATGGTGAGAGACCTTGCTTTGCCAAATGTAGACATTAAATGGATTGGTCAGAGAGGGTTAAAGTGGCACCAATTGATGCCATTGGTGAAATCCTTCATGCAAATCCAACACCCTGACCTCATAATAGTGCACTGTGGTGGCAATGACCTAGGCACTTTGACTGGGGTAGGTCTGGAAATGCTTATGAAGGACACCTTTGCACAACTGTTTTCACTTTTCCCTAAAACTGCCTTTGTGTTTTCCAACATATGCCAAAGGCAAAAATGGAACTGGTCCAATCATTTCTGTCCACAGATTGACAAAGCAAGAAAGCACGTCAACAAATCTGTTTCTGCTTTCCTCCGTGACTATGGTATGGGTGCCATTTACCACAACAACTTCCGTTACGACATGCAAGACATTTATAGAGGAGATGGTGTGCACTTCAATGATGAAGGGAACAGAGTCTTCCTCTTGAACCTTAGACTCTGCATCGGTACTTACTTGTAGGTACCACTAAAAAAATGACTCCATAAACACAACAGCTCTTTTTAGAGCTCCCTAATTTCTAAACTCTTAAATCTGCTTTTCATTTATTTATTTTTATTTTTTTTACCGTACGCTTACCGTAAGCTTACCGTACGCGTACCCCGTGATTTTTTTTAAAATCAATAAATATTTTTTTTGTACTTTTCTGTCCATCTTTGACCCCCTTACTATTGTTAGGGGGTCTGTAACTCTCCTCATTGCCCCCTTTCCTTGTTTTCACTCTTTTTTTTCAGAGTGAAATACACAAAATGGCGGCCGCCGCTTCCTGGTTTCGGCCGATTCGAATGTTTACTAAGATCTAAGAGCCAATCAGAATCGCGCTCGCGCACGCCACCGTACGCTTACCGTAAGCGTACGGTAAGCGTACCGTAAGCTGGCTCAGATATATATATTGATTTAAAGGCTATTTTCTCAGAATCTACTGAACAGATTTACACCAAACCTACAAAAGGCACTTCCTTGACCTAGGGACTACCTCTCTGCCAAATTTTGAGTAATTCTGTTCAGCCGTTCGGGCTGTAGCTCGTTCTAAAGGTCCTATGGAAAAATGCATGGGAAAAACGCGTTTTGGGACCCCCCTTTTATCTCAGCCCCCGCTTGACGGATCCCCCCGAGACTTTCAGGGTAGGAGCGGAGCGTAGCGCCCCACCTATTTTGAGAAATTCGCGAGGATTCGTCGACCGGCGCCAAAGTTATTCAAAATAGAATGTTGAGGTTTTCCTATGGAAACGTGGTCCTAACTATAACTACCTACTGGCGACCGCCAGTAGGTAATATATATATATATATATATATATATATATATATATATATATATATATATATATATAACCTATATAACCTACTGGCTGTAGGCCAGTAGGTAGTTATAGTTAGGACCTAGTTACTATAGGAAAATGGCAACATTCTATTCGCAACAACCTTGGCGCCGATTGATGAATCTTCGTGAAATTTGTAAAACTAATCCTCTGTTGAGATCAGCTCCTATGTTGAAAGTTTGGGGGTGATTCGTTAAGGGGGGGCTGAGAAAAAAGGGTCGTCCCAAAACGTGTTTTTTCAATGTTAATTTCCATAGGAAACTTTAGATAAGGCTACAGGTCGAACGGGTGAACGGAATTACCCCAAATTTGGCAGGGAGAAGGGTCTTGGTCTAGAAAGCACACTTTTGTTTATTTGGTGTAAATCCGTTCAGTAGTTTTTGAGAAATATCAAAATTTACAGATATCGATATTTGGGAATTCTGCCATCTGATTGGCTGAGGCGTTACAAGCACGAGCTTGCTGCTTATTGGCTGTGAGCACTGTGAGCGTTTGCAACTAGGACGTGTTGGCCGCCATTTTGTGATTCCGGTGACGCGAGTAAGGGGAAAAAAGGGCACAAAAAGTGGGAAATAGGAGGGTAGGAGCACTGTAACCTCTTTGGGGTGTTTAGGGTATGCTATAGAGGGGGTGCCAAGTGAATTAATCATACCTACCGGTGTGAAAGTGCTAAGCTACGAAAATTAAGTGAGGTATTGCCTAGAGTGTGATGCTGCTAAGGTGAGGTGGTACAGGACTCGGGGATTACAGCGTGAGTCTAAATTGTGTGTCTTATTCTGTCAAGTCATGTGCCGTGGCCGCTGCAGTACAGCTGTGGAAGTTGTGCCAGCATGTGTTTATAACTACTAGGACGAACTACGGACCCGTACTGGTCTGAAAAATCTGGGGTATGGAAAATATGTGAGGTAGTGTGTAGAGTCTCATGCTGCTAAACTGAGCTGCTGCCGGACTCGGGGATGAAAGCATGAGCCCAAACTGTATGTCATATGCTGTGAAGTCATGTGCTCTGGCAGCTGTGCCACATCTGTGCAAGTAGTGTCAGCATGTAGTTATAGCTACTTGGAGGAACTTTTGTTTCGAACATTGTAACTTGTGTATGGTGCTTAGGGGGTGTTATATAGGTAGTGCGAAGGTAAATTTGTGTGAATGGAATGAATTTGGTATTTGGAAAGTGGAAAGCACTGACTCCTACGGGTCTGAAGGCGCTGGGGGCGTAAGTTGAGGTGCTGTTGGAGTTGGGAATAAAGCTGATGAATTACTGACCCCTATTGTGAACTTTTAACATGCACGTGCCGTTAAATGTTCGATAAAGTGTTGCAAAAGTATATCGTTAGGTTAAAAAAAAATGATGAACTTTCAACCTGCAGGTGTAATAGAAGGTTCCAGAAAGTGTGGTGATAAAATAGGTTGAACTTGTGACCTATAGGTGGTGCAGAATAATAAGTAGCTTTCCAAATTAACTAGTGGAGGTAAGTTTTGGAATGTCGTTGAAGGAATGCAGTATTCTGATTTGTTCTTTACATGTATTTACGTGTGGAGCTACAGAGAAATTGTGCCATTCCTGGTTTCATTCTTGATGAAGTCGGAGCTTTACATGTACTATGTGAGAAAGAGAGAATTGTATGCGTGTGTCATTTGAAATCTGGATAACAGCTGCAAAGGTGAGTCAGAAATGAACAAGGTGTGTTATGTGTTTTATAGTATTGATTAAGTATTTGCGGTGATGTTTTTAATTTTGAAAATATTTTTTATTTCAAAGTAATATAGTGTTAGTAAAGTGTGGTGTTTCATATTGGTTATAAAATATGCCTGAAATTTAAGCTGTTGTTATATAAGTATTTTATAAGTATTTTATATATGTTTAGGATTTTTTCATAGAGAAGAAGTGTCTTTCTTCATCTTTATAGGACTGTATTGTTTTGAAAATGAGGTACAGCGTTAAATTGAGTTTGTAATGTATTTGGGAGATAAAGAAAATGTTGCACGTTTTGAACTGATGCTTTTTGTGGAAATAGTGGGGTTGGGATTGGTGGTAGGAGAAGTATGTGTTATTAAGTTAAAACTGATAAAACAAAATGCAGAAATGTTATGTGGGCAGGTTGTGGTCTTATTTTTGATACTGAGAGGTAAGTTTGAATGTAAGTCAGGGTGGGTTGCTGTACAGTGGGGCCGTGTACAGTGTTTGGAGATTACATGGAGAGGAGCTGGAGATAGGAAAAGTGATATGTTCCTTTTATATGTAAGCATAGTTTGAATCATGTGATACTAAGTTGAGATATAATAAGAATATGATTTCTGGTTTGCATTTGTGTACTGTTAATAGTTTTTGTAGTTTCTGACTAGTGAATAATAAAAAGGTAGATATACTAAAATATATTGTAGTAAACATATAAGTTATTGTCTGTTCTTATGGACTAGAAGTAGTTGGGGAGTGCTTCTTTAGAAGAGATGTTTTATAAATGTGTGAGAAATAAAAAAATGTAAATGTACTGTATATTTTCTGCATGACTTTGTTGACATAAGAGAACTACATGTGATTATAATTGATGCTGTTTGTCAGGCTGTATCGGATATATGTAGAAGTTGTTCATGTTTTACTGATGGTGACACTCGTTAATTTATTAATTCCATTTAATATCTTTAATATAGATACAGTAAAGGGACTGTATATGAAAAGTTTGGGAATTAGAACTTTGTTTACTCTCCCCATGCCATGCTATACACTCTACGGAGTGTTTAAACGACTTTCGTAACATATAGATGTCTAGCTAGTAAAGGAGGTTAAGTTCGACGGGCCCATTTATAGACTGTGCTATGGGATGGTTTATGTTTTACCCGCCAATTTGCATGTTTTAATACTTTTTGCTGATAAGTGTTCCGGCAAACACTTGTTAAAATTAACGTTGTATATTGGTATAGTGGCGGTACTAGGAATGGGGGAGCTTCTGTTTGATTTCGTACTGTTAAGCAAGGGCGGGGTTGGGTGTGGGGGAGGTAGTTATGTTGCTGTTTGACACACAGAATATAGTAACATGTAGATGTGGAGGTACTAAAGTTGATGTAGTACCACAGGGAGCACTTATAAAGTGCCATATGGCATGGTATATGTTTTACCCGCAAACTTGCATGTTTAAATACGTTTTGCTGATGAGCTTTTCGGGAGACATCTGTTGAAATTAAGCCTCTGTATGGCTATAGTGGCGCCTCTACATTTGTGGTATGGTGTATGTGTGAGGTTTTAATAGCTTTTGCTGATGAGCGTTCCAGCAGATACCTGTTTACATTAAGTCTATGTATGGCTATAGTGGCGGTAATGGGAGTGCTGAGGCTCGTTGCTTGATTTCATAAGGTGAAGCAAGGGATGGGTGGGGGTGGGGGAGGTGCGTATGTTGCTGATTATAAGACAGATATTTGTAACGTGGGCATGTGTAGTTACTAAAGGTAATGTAGTTTCACTGGGTCCATTTATAAGCAGTGTTATGGTTTATGTTTTACCTGCTAATTTGCATGTTTGAATAGTTTTTGCTGATAAGTGTTCCGGTAGACACATGTTAAAATTAAGCCTGTGTATGGGTATAGTGGCGCGACTATGAATGGGGTGTTTCTGTTTGATTTCGTACTGTTAACCAAGGGCGGGGGTGGGTGTGGGGGAGGTAGGTATTTTGCTGTTTGAAATACAGAATATAGTAACGTGGAGATGTGGAGCTACTAAAGGTGATGTAGTACCCGCAAATTTGCATGTTTCGATATGGTTTGCTGATGAGCTTTCCAGGAGACATCTGTTGAAGTTAAGGCTGTGTATGGCTATAGTGGTGCTTCTACGTTTGCTTGGGCTCTTTCTTTTATTGCGTAAAGTTAAGCAAGAGTGGGTGTTAAGGTGGTGTAGTGGTACTGTGACTATTTATAAACCGTCTTAGGGTATGGTGTAAGCTTGAGTTGCACAATTGTAAGCTTTAATAGCTTTTGCTGATGAGCGTTCCGGCAGACACCTGTTGACATTAAGACTATCTATGGCTATAGTGGCGGTAATGGGAGTGCATGGGCTCGTTGTTTGATTTTGTAAGGTTAAGCATGGTATGGGTGGGGGATGTATGTATGTTACTGATTATAAGATTGACATTTCTAACGTGGGCATGTGTTATTAGTAAAGGTAATGTAGTTTCACTGGGCCCATTTAATAACCATGCTATGGTATTGTTTATGTTTTTCCTGCGAATTTGCATGTTTGAATACTTTTTGTTGATAAGTGTTCCGGCACACACCTGTTAAAATTAAGCCTGTGTATGGGTATAGTGGCGCTACTAGGAATGGTGGGGGTTTCTTTTTTATTTTGTATGGTTAAGGAAGGGCGTGGGTGGTTGTGGGTGTGGGGAAGGTGGGTATGATTCTGATTAAAACACAGAATATAGTAACTTGCAGATGTCAAGCTAATAAAGGTGATGCAGTACCACTGGGAGCTCTTATAAAGTGCCTTATGGCATGGTGTATGTTTTACTAGCAAATTTGCATGTTTTAATATGCTTTGTTTATGAGCGTTTCAGAAAGTGGGGGTGCTCTAAAAGGGGGGGCACAGCTCTTAAAGGGGTGTGGGTTATGCAAGTTGGGCCGTGGTCTAAATCAAGATAAGTATCATTGTGTGCTTTAGAAAATCCTCTCCAATAATCCTATGTTTGGAAAAAGCATTCTTTAAAGGATTTCCCTTCCTTCTACAATATGGGTAACATAGCTAGATGTCTCCAGTTCTTAGTAGTGAGCAAAATAAGCATGCGTACTTCGATGTGCATGCTCTATCTGCAGTGCAATAAACAAAAACAAATTGACTATGTTTGCGAGGACGAAAATAAAATTAACTATGTTTGCGAGGGCTAAAAATAGAGCCTGATAGAGACCCTTTTGGAGGCTTCTTGAAAATAAGTGGTGGTCCTCAGACCCGGCCCAATTAAAGCCTAGCATTCATCTATCCTAAGCACTGCACCATCCAACCATCTTTTAATTGATGCATACATTCCTACTCATATACATACATACATCTGTACTTGCACTTATCTTAAGCATCTATGAGCACACTCGCCTGTTGTAAGCACTGTGTCATTCATGCCGCCATACGCCTATATATCCATAGAAACATCTGTCCCATAACCAATCCTAAGCATCTATCAGTCCACCAGTCTATCGTAAGTACTGGTCCCTGTATTCATTTATCCTTCAATTCATACATTGATACATCCATCTATGTATATATGCATTGATGCAGCTGGCCATGCATCCACTCGCCTTTTATTCAACTATACGTTCTTATTTTTGGGCATCGTCTGCCCCAATCCTAAATAGGACTTATTATACTCATCCACCCAGCCTGTTAAGGGGTCGAAAAGGTTTGAGAAAAGCATTAACAGGCAGATAATTTTATAAAGAATAACAAAGCTTTCAGTTGCTCTTTGTGGAGCATACTGCTCTATCCTTCTCTGGTTGTGTTTTAAAGAAAAGTACATATAGCGAAAGAAATGTAAAGGAGCTTTTAAGTTTAAGATGTTAATTTAGAAACATACGGTTTTGTCAAGTTTTATATAGGTACACTGTTTAAAAGTGGCCGTGACTGACAGATACTGAATATCTGTATTTCCTACATTTGAGAAAGTATACCAGAGAGGTATTTTGGGGTGGTGAGAACGTTCATTTCTATATTTCTATGTGAAGTACAGTATAGGAATATAAAAGTAAGTGGAAAGCTTTCATGTTTATATTAAAGAGGGGGTGTGAGAACTAAGTGAGGCAGGCAAAGCGTGTGTTTTTGTAGCCCTAAAACAAGAGAATGTGTAAGGTCAGAGCAGGTTCGTGCTGGAGTTGCTTGCTTGTGGTCATTTCAAGAGGCACAACCAGAGCGAAATGTCGGCATTAGGCAGAGTGGGGATGTAGGGGCTGTAAAAAGGGGTGAAAAAGAACAGTCTTCTTTACCCAAAAATTATATTTTGAAAACCTGTGAAGTACTCGGGTGTGGCTGTGTGTGTGCACTCGGGAAGCTGTTTGAGAGAGTCCAGGGCAATGGGCAATGCGCGCCTGGTGGTGTGTTTGCTAATTACCCCACGATGATGTTGCTCCTTCGTTGCAAAAGGAGTAGGGAAATTCTGAGAGAAAAAGTGTCTTTTTAAAGGATTTCCCTTCTCCTACAATGTGAGTCACCTGGCCTGATGTCTGCACTTCTAAGTGGTGAGTAATGTGCATGCTCTCAGTCTCACTGCAGTGCAATAAAGAAAAAAAGAAAAGGGATGAGGTTTGCGAGGCCCGAAAGTAGACCCCCATAAAGACCTCTTTCGAGGCCACCTAAAATAAAGTGCTGTTGCTCAGACACCAACAGACACCCTTACCCCACCGCACTTAAAACCGGGGAGGGCAGTGTTATGTTTGGAAAGTTGTAGATGAAATTGTAGGCTAATAATGGTAATTTTTGGGTGTGCTTTTTGGTTGATAATATCATCTTAAGTACATAGATTAAACATTTTTAAAATACTATCTATAAAGTTGCCTGTGGTGGGTTGCAGAGAGAGTGGTGTGGGGTGCTGTGGTGCGGCAGAGAGGTGAAAAGTACGAGGTAGTGCAGTTACATAAAAATTGTAAAGGTGTTTGTAAGTAATTAAATAAATACTTGCTGTATGTTCTATTGCACTACTTGTATTAGTGCTGTTCTGTCATGTTCAATCACGTTGCAGCACTGTTTGTGGAAGTCGTTAGTGGAAGTTTTGTAATTGTATGTAATAATTTTAACATAGTGAACAAATGTGAAAAATAATTGAATCTATTTTTTTTTCGAGAAAATTATTTTGTTTGGATTAAAATTTGGAAATGCCAAGAAGAATAAAAAAAAAAAAGGAAAAGAGAAGAAAAATATATATTTGTGCAAAAGGCAAAAGTTTGTATTTGGGAGTAGTACAGAAAAACGTAGTTCTACTATAAGTACAAGATGAAAAAAGGATCACACAAGAGGTAAAATTGGAGTTTTTCAAGTAAGGTGAAGCAGAGTTCAATTTCAAATACCAGGAAAAGAAAAGTTGATAAAGAAATAGTATCTGTTAGTCGGAGACAAAAGGAGTTTCATGAAAATCGTCAGAGACTTTTTCGATCTAGAGTGATTCATAATTCAATGAAAGAATGCTTCAAATATAAAAGGAATATTTTTTAATTGAAAGAGAAACAGCATATTGACAGTATAGTGGATAGTGCTTCCAATTTAAAACAGAAGTTATTCATTGTGATTTTTGAAGAGAAAGTATTAAACAGAACGTTAAGTTGTTACAAGGACTAGATCTATGTCACGTAAGAAAATATACTGAGAAGTATGGGCATTCTCTGGCTTGTCTTTGAAGAAAAGCTTGTAAAAGAGTTTTTTATCAGTTGAGGATGTAAGCAGTATGTTATTCAGAAATGCGGAAGTTTGTGAGGAAAGTGTACAATGTAAAAAGTTCTGCATTATTTTTAAGTGAACTGAGTACAAGTCTTTTATATGCTTCTTTATTAGTTGTTCAAGAAAAGTGTGATGATATTGAAATGCAATATTTTGGTTCACAGGAGCAGTTCATAAAATGTGAAAGTTTGAAAATTACAGATGTTGGAGGAGATGGGAAGGTGTTTAGCACTGATCAGTTTGAAGAAGAAATTGGAAAGTTTAATGCAGTGTGGTGTGAAATACGAGACTATGTTTGTGTTTGTTGTCGACGTACTGATTATAAAAGTCAAAGTAGGAATGTTGAGTTGTATTTGAAAAATGAAAAGGAGAACAATGGTAAGTGGATAGAATTTACAATTTACTTGTTAATGGAATGTCAATTTAAGTTAGGTAGTGATCAACGTATATGTAAATATTGTTATAACAAATTGGAAGAGAACAAAATGTCTTTTAGAGCAGTACATAATAACTTAGAATTAGTAGCTGTGCCAGAGGAACTGGCAGAATTGAATACATATGAGTCTGTTCTAATTCAATGTGTTCATTATTTTCAAACTATAATTCGGATGGAGCCTAAAACATGTAAACTGTCACCAACAGACTTGCAAAGAGGCTTGAAGGAAGAGTGGTGTACTTACCTTTGGATTTTAAGAAAAATATTGAAACTATTGCTGGAGTGAAAGTGGAAAATTAGGCAGTAGTCATTCTAGTAAATGTTGTAGTAACAAAAATTCGGAAAACATGGAAAGGTTTTGTGGGTGTTAATAAAGTTGATAAGGCTACCTTATATCTTATAGAGAACAATATTTATTACAAAACTGTAAATGTGGGTGAACAGGTAATAAGTAGGCCTGGACTAAAATTCCGTTCCGCTCGCGGAAATTGCGATAATTTGACATTTTCGCGTCCCGCGGAGAGCGCGAAAATGTCAAAATTTCCGCATTCTGCATTTTACCGGAAATGTTTTGCTTGCTCGCGCATTAAAATAATACATTCTCGCATGTGCGCGACCGCCTTACCTGAATCCCCGAGTTTGCCGACAAGTTTTCCCGATCCGGTCGCCTTCTCCATGAGATGTTGGCTTGTTGGTAGCCAATTTGCGCTGTCTCGCGACAGTTCATGCCCGCAGTAACGTCATTCGTCGCGCGATCACGTCTTTCTTCTCGCGATCATGCACCGCGAGACAAGTGAAAACAAGATGGCCGCGCCCGAGAGCAACCGCATGGGTAAGTTGGCGAGCCGTGACCACGCAGAAAATACCGCGATCGGACGGTAAAAAAACGTCCTCATCTTCGCGATATTTCCGTGTGTTTGTGGAGATTTTTAACATTTTCGCGATAATTTGAGAAAGTGAATTTCGCAAATTCCGCCCACCCCTAGTAATAAGTTTAGAAGATGAATCTTGTTGATCAATATTCTGAAGCTGCAATCGGAACAGGTGGATCATTATACCGTCCACCTTCTCCTGTAGGAAACATCTGTGGAAAATAATGACATTCCAAGGTTTTCTCCCATACACTTTTTGGATTTCCCTGTGCTTTTTTCATTTCAAATAACTCAATGCTGCTTCCTATTACTTCTTTTGAATGCAAAGGACATATTGTGTAATGTTCATAAATATCTTCAGTCCTTTACTTGTCCACTTTCTCTATTTGACCACTTGAAATTTCAGATTATATTCTGAAGATCCTAGATTTCAACAGTGCATTTTAGGCACACTTCACCTTTTTGTTTGAAAGTGATCTGTCTTCTTTGTCGTATGCAGTGAACCACATACTTAAAACTAAAGTTCATCAATAAGTTCTGTCTGCGAAAGAATTTGTGGTGAAAGTTCAAGAAAGAGATGAAAATTTAGAAGGACACTTAATCAATTTGATGGCATGTCAACGTGGAACAAATGAGTACTGGTGTTGTCGTCATGAAGAACTCAAGTGTATGTTACGGAACGTAGGTACAAGAACATGGTTTGTCTCACTTAGCTGTGCAGAGTATGCATGGGAAGATTTGCTTGACTTCTAAGAGAAGCAAATTCCATTATAAAAAATGTTGAAATAAAGACTCGTGGTGAACTGTGTTCATTGGATCCTGTATATGTGTGCAGATATTGTAATGATAGGTTTCAAGCAAGAGGTATACCTCATATACATATGTACTATGGATCAAGGATGAACCTACATTTGGAAATGATTCTGATGAAACAGTATTGTATTTCATTGAATAGTATGTGATATGGAAGATACCAAGAGAAGAAGGAGATAGAAGCTTGAGATAGCAAGTTTTACTTTTCCAAAGTCACAGTTGTTGAAAGTATTGCAGAAGAAACTTCAACTTTAAAGGAACATTTTACACCAGATGTCGGTTTGGTTTCTCCTGTCCACTCATTTGTGTAAAGGAAGAGTAAATATTTTTTTTTCTTCTGTAAGGCACGCAATAACTCGGATTGATTGTGCTCTTCAAGTTTAAATTCAAAGTCATGAGGAATCATTTGGGTAAGTTTAGGTCTTTCCTGCAAACGAAATGGAGTCTTGAAATAATTTGAAGAAATTGAAGAATTAGCAGTAAATGAAGCAGACAGTACAGACAATCTTAAAACTAATATGTTGGACACATATTAACCAAAAAGGAGTCAACATCTGGAACAGCTATGTCTGTATGAAGTACTTCAACATTACAGCTTGAAATAGTAAAGAGAATTTAAAAGAAGGAAAATATGCAGTAGTTGGATGTAATCGTTGTTTAGTAAAACATGAAAAGAGTAATCTCATAAACCACAAGAAAGTTAGTTGTGAAAGTTTAGATATGGGAGAATTTTACTATTTAGCACTTCTGCAACTGTTTAATTCTTGGTGTAGTGAAAGTGAATTATTTAGAGACTTTGACTGTTATGAAGATTCTTGTAATACATGTAAAAGTAGCGTTGCATGTACAAATTTTGCTATATATTTAAAAATGTTAACTGATGAAGTTGAACTGGAAAAAACTATTACAGATGAAATTATTAATGAAAGTTCTCAAGATAGTAAAACTAGTGTTCCATGAAGTCACGATCTTCTTGGACGAGCAATACTGGAAAATGAAGCAGCCATTGCTATGCATGAAGTTGAAATTGCAATGCGGTACAGCAGGTCCGAACAGTGAAACAGGGTCTTGATTCTATGATTGAGGATGTCAGAAGTTAAAGTCTGTGATAATTTCTGTGTACCCCCTCCAACCAGGTGCAATCAAGTCTAGGTCCCAACAGTGGAATAGCATCTTGATCCCACAATGGATGATCTTACAACTGCATCTGAGTGTGGAGATGAAGGTACTCCCTTCAAGCAGGTGCAAATATCTCTAGGTCCCAACAGTGGAACAGTGTCTTGATTCCACCATGGATGATGTCCGATATTACCTGCTGCTTGTTTTTCACAGAACTCACTCTGTTGAGGTGCATCAGACTCTGTGCTTCCGTAGCTAACTGCTGTACAGGATTATTGGGGTTGGTTGAGTTTAGTCACTGGAGTACACCGCGGTCCAGCAGGTCTGAATACTGAAACGGGGTCTTGATTCTATATTTGAGGATGTCAGAAGTTAAAGTCTGTGTTTATTTCTGTGTAACACCTTCGACCAGGTGCAACCAGCTCTAGTTCCTAATAGTGGAACGGTGTCTTGATTTCAGAATGGAAGATGTCCAATATTACTTGTTGCTTGGTTTTCATAGAACTTCCTCCGTTGAGGTGCATCAGACACTGTGCTTCCGTGGTTAAATGTTGCACATGATTATGGGCTTCGTTGACACCAGTCAGTGGAGTGCACCATGGTACAGCAGGTTCGAACAGTGAAACGGGTTCTTGATTCTGTGATTAAGGATGTGAGAAGTTAAAGTGTGTGATGATTTTTGTGCACCCCCTCTGATCAGGTGCAACGAACTGTAGGTTCCAACAGTGGAACGGTCTTTTGATCCCACAATGGATGATGTTAGAACTGCATCTGAGAGTGGAGATGAAGGTACTCCTTTTGACCAGGTGCAACCAACTCTTTGTCCCAACAGTGGAATGGTGTCTTGATCTGACAATGGACGATGTTAGGACTTCATCTGAGAGTGGAGATGAAGGTACTCCCTTTGACCAGGTGCAAGCAACTGTAGGTCACAACAGTGGAACGGTGTCTTGATTCCACAGTGGAAGATGTCTGATATTAATTGTTGCTTGGTTTTCATAGAACTCCCTCCATTGAGGTGCATCAGACTCGATGTTTCTGTAAGTAACTGTTGCACATTATTATTGTGCTTGGTTGACACTAATCGGTGGAGTACACTGTGGTACAGCAGGTCCGAATAGTGAAATGGGATCTTGATTGTATGATTGAGGATGTCAGAAGTTGAAGTTTGATATTAATTCTGTGTACCCCTTCTGATCTGCTGCAAGGACGTCAATGCTTTTGAATTGAACGGTACATGGCTGTCAGGTGTTCATGAATAGTGAGTCTGGCCTACAATGCAGACAGGAGTGTTCACAATTCAGATTGAGTGCTGATTGTTTAATTGTAGAATCCAGTAGTCAAGTAACCACAACGTCTATTGGAATATACATATTATGTTTTTAGTGTACTTCTTTGAAGACATTTTTAGAAATGACTTATAGGTTTAGTACAATGACCAAATTTAATTTGCAAGTGCAAAGGAACACTGAATAGTCTACACTGTTGACAGCAGAAATGGTATTTGAATTGTTTGGTTTTATTCATTGCAGTTTTTACTGCAATTTATGTTGTTGTCTTTTGTTAAGAGGAAGTGAGAGAAAGTATTCATGAATGTCTGTGTGAGTACTGTTAACAATTAACACTGCAGACAGCAGTGTTCACAATTCAGATCAAGTTGGTCTTGTAGATGACGCAGTTCTGTAGGAAAAGACATTGCTCCAGTGTGCTCTGTCTACACCATGAATACGTATTATTACAGGCTCCAGACACGCTTTTGCTGCTTCGCGTACGACAAACTGTTTAGCTGAATTCCGCCTTACGTAGCCTGGGCCCTTGCTGACCGCTCTCTTTGGCCTACACTGTAGACAGAAGTAGATTGAGTTGCTATTGATGATGATGTTCTGTTGATGGCAACAGATATTACTCCAAGTACGGCCTGCCCGTCTATAGCACACATCATTGCTGGTTGTTGACATGCTGAATGATTTTGATGTGGCTTTCTGAGTGCACTAAAACTGATGGACCCTTTATGATAAAATCTTTTTGTGTATTATTTCTGATCTATTAATTGTGTCTCAGTATACCATAAGTTGTGTTTCTTTTATGATTGAATATTGTTCTGTATTACTACACATCTACTGTCCCTACCTTACTGCAGTACAAACTATTGATTCTTTTATTATTGAATGTCTGTGTGTGATCCAAAGATTACTGTTGTAGTAGATGAAAGCAGCAACTATTACTTGAGGAATGGTTTACATTGACTCCACACGCATCCAGCACAGATGTTACTGGATATGTGACCGTCGTAATAAAAAGGTGTCGGGCGCATGTGCTCATACCCACTTCCACTATATATCTGTGCCTGTGAGTTCATTATCTATGCATGATAGTGCCCCTGGGACGTATGATATTACATTGTGCCGTGGGCTGTGTATGTAACTATGTTACCTCTGGTAGTGGGGAACACTTCAGTTATGTAACTTGTAGGTATCTGGCTATCACAGGGGGAAGGCTACTTTACAGACCATGAATATTGATGAAGATGACGGTTGCATGTTGTGTGTAGTGTAAGACATATGTAGATTGCAATAAGTTGAGAAAAAAAGCTCTCTAAGCAGAAGAGGTGTGTCTCATCAAATGTAGTACAGAGATTGACTAAAATGGGAGGTGTTTTCCAACTGTTACAATGGGAAATGTTATGAACTAATGAAGTGCTTTTTTATGGTCAGATGGCAATCGCACACCTAGTGCACAAGGAGACCACACCTGACGTGATTTTGAGAAAATATAATTGCTAAAATATAAGTTTATTACAGTTAGAAATATTTAAATGTTTAAAATATGTTAGATTATCGCTTGCTCTCATATACACTTTAAAGTTATTTAGATATAGTTTTCAGACAAAAAAATGAGGGAATGGCATATGCGGCGCAACACCGTACGTTTATGATGTAACACAGGGTGTGGCAGTGTGCACTCGTTGGTTGTATTCGCAACTCGCAGCGGGCACGAGTCGACCCCATACGTACATGACGTAATGCGCGGCTTGGTAGTACGCACCCGTCGCATACTAAAGTAGCAGCTCACTCGACCTCATACGTACATGTTCTTACGCGGGGCGTGGCGTCACAAACCTGTCGGATATAAAATGAGCATCATTTAAATGTGGTGGATAAGCTTTACGTGCTGATCAAGCTTGGTAGAGTACCGGCACGGGACTGTAGTTTAAAAAAAAAAAAAAAGGTTGATATGCATATTTTTGGGGGAAGATATAAAACATTACATAATTTTTAAAGTTAAAAAAAGGATAATAGAGTTGCAAAATATTCAAAAACAATTGAAAAAATATAGGTTTTATTAATATTAAAATATGAAATTAACATTTAAAAAACCTTTGAAATTCACTAAAAAACCATAGGTTTTACAGACATTATAGTTAGGAATTAGCATTTAAAAAACCTTAGAAATTCACTGAAAAAAAACATAGGTTTCTGGGACGTTATAGTTAGTTGGACATTTGTCTCATATACAACCAGAGAAATTTGTCAGTTATAGTTAGTTGAGCTAACTATAACTCACGCGCCGGGAATGCACTGCTGATGACGTCACATATTACATCACTCATGACATGGTCAGTGACATAACTGATGACATCACTGATGGCATCTCAAATTACATCACTGATGACACCACTGATGACATCATCCACGTGATAATCTGATGCACATACTGATGCCCTAATATAAACTATGATACACGCACTCTAAAATACAGACTACTATTTTTGAAACCATACACACAAGAATGCCAGATACTACACAGCACCGACTATTTCCTAGGTCAATACACACATCCAGTGTCTTACACATACAGTTACTCATCAATACAGTACTATAAAATGTACTGATACACCTACACATAGTCACACTCTACCACTCATCCATAGAGCTAGTCACACACCTAGTTAGTCATGCAAAGAATGAATTACATACACATTTACTCGTGTATACAGTTATATACACCAACTGAGTTATTTCTACACACTCCACATCACTTATTTATGTAGATTCTAAGACATACTTATTGTCTTATACAATCAGTGATACAAGCAGACACTCAGCTATACACCCACTCTTCAAATACTTAGTCTGACATATTTATATTTATATACTCCAACACTCACATATACTGCATATGTAGTTACTCACACATATACCACTGAGACATTCATTCACTCACCACACACCCATACACACACTTAGTCACCCATACAGCCCTTCCCAGTTGCACTTTTGAATCCATACAACCAGTGAATTACCCACTCAGACATCTGTGCACAGAGTCACAACCCCCTCCACAGACCCACACAGACACTCAGGCACTCATACAGATACTCAGACAAGAAATCAATAGCCCATATAGACACCTATGTAGATACTTACCAACCTATGCAGCTGCTTACACACCAACTGAGAGACTAATACAGACTTTCACATAGTGTAGTCACTAACCCATGCATTTAGTAAGACACGTTCAATCACTCACTTATACAGTCAGTCATGTGCCACTCATTCTTCAATACACCTTGACATAGATATATATAAAAAATATTTAAAGATTAGAGAAACACACATTCACTGGATGATGTCATCAGTGATGTCATTTGAGATGTCATCAGTGATGTCATCAGTGATGTCACTGACAATATCATGAGTGATGTAATGTGATGTAATCAGCAGTGCATTGCGGGCGTCCGAGTTATAGTTAGCTCAACTAACTATAACTGACAAATTTCTCTGGTTTTATATGAGTCAAATGTCCAACTAACTATAACGTCCCTGAAACCTATGGCTTTTTTAGTGAATTTGTAAGGTTTTTTAAATGCTAATTCCTAACTATAACGTCTGTTTTTTCAGTGAATATATATATATATGTATTTATGTATATTCACCAAAATAATTCCAACTCTGATGATAGAACCATAATAACCCTAGTGACCAGCACCATTCATAAGCATAAAGTGTTTGTAATAAATGAGCAGTTGGTGAGGAGTGACCATTGTTCGCATTGCTGACTGGTAATCATGGAGTAGAGTGAGCTGGTTTTAGGATGTCACAGCGGTGCCACATTGTGGTGTGAATTCAGTTTGATCTTGTATCATATACATGGTGGCTGATGCTACTGGAGTGATTGAGTTACCTTGGACTGTTGAAAGCACAGTGCTCGATTCTGTTAAGCCGACATATTTGGCATCACAAGTGCAAACTCACATGCTGACTTTTTCTCAGCCATTTCAGTCTTTTCTAATGTGTTTTCCCCACCTTAGGAAGGTAACTGAGCCAGTTTCTGAAAGCAGACGCATTTGTTGTTGGCATACTGACTCTGTGTATCGCCTACATCCCACAAGTTTTCTGAATAATAAAGAAGAGCTGTTCTTGAACTCAGAAAGAAGATTATATGTACTTGTAGGTCTAACCTACAACACAAATAGCTTTGAAAATCAGGCGTTGTGACAGTATCACAATGAACATTACCTGGTGGACTGGAGCTCTTGGAGGCCAGTTCTGCAAGCCTCGAGCACCTTCCACCTACACTGAGGCTAACTGCAGCAGACACAGGCAGGCTTCAAGAGCGAGAGGGAAAGAGAGGGAGGGAGGGAGAAAGTAGAGAGAAGCGATTGGAGAGGAGAGAAGGAGAGAGCTAGAATGAATGGATGGAGTGCTTAATTTGCAAAAGAAAGAGTGCCGCTGCCTGAAGCTCTTCTAGGAAGCCTGCAGCTGTTTCAATTAAACATTGGCGAGCCGAATACCAAGGCTGGTAGTCTGAGATCCAGCATATGCCTGTGAAATCCACAACCAGACACTCCCTGACCCTTTATCTCACTCTTTTAGGTTCCTGGTTTGTCCCTTTGTGATGTTTTTGCCATCTGTCTCTTGCTCTGTCTTTCTGATCTGTGGGGCAGATTTATAAGCCCCTTGCGCCACCGGTGCATCATGTTGCATGACACACCGGTGGCGCAACCTGCTGAGTGATAATTACAAGCACATGTAAAGCCACCCTGCTTGACCTTACCTGTGCTTGTAAATATCGCCACTTTTCACACAACACTTTGCGTGTTAGAGGCATGACATGGTTGTTGGTGTGGGTGTTCCCATGCAACACCCATGTCCACTGATGCATTTCCAGATTTACGAGCAATCGTAAATCTGGAAATGCATCAGAATACTACACCACCTTAGGGGTGGCGAAGAGTGGTGCAACGAGGAGATTTTTTTTTATTTCTCCTTGTTTATTTCCTCTTTCAATATGTCCTGCATTCTACAGCATGCATTGGAAGAGGAAATCACCTCAATTGATTGTTTTTGTGCAGGAAGGTGCCCCTTCCTTCACAAAAACAATCTCCCCACAACGCAGGCACCTGCACCGGAGCATGTCAGCAGTTCTTGCATTAGCGCAGGCGAAAACACAGAGATGCAACATATTGCTGAAGATATGTTGCATCCCTGTGCTTAAAACCTAACACTGCGCAGCACAGCAAAATGACTTGCAGCACCGCGCTGCATTTGTTTTTTGTAAATCTGCCCCTGTATGTTTTTTACATCTCTTGCATTCAGAAAATATCTGTTGTGAAAAATAAGTGTGGGTTTCCAAAAATAAATGCTGATGCCCCTCACCAGCAACCACCAGCTTAAATTAAGCACTGGATGAATGTAAAAACAGAGTGATAGCAGAAGGGGATGACAGGAGAGGGGCTGGTTTGAGCATTCTCGCCCTGGCTGCTTTGGGTTTCCTAGTCCAGCCCTGAAGGTTAATGTCTCTGCCAATTAGTAGAAGTCCAATTATTTTTCTCAAATTCTGTGACCTCCATCCCATCATATGTACCTCCTCGAAAATGGTCATCACAAAAAGATGATAATGTTTGTTACTACAGGTCATTTGACCTCCGGCTAAGATCTATGTGTACCCAAGGGTATCCAAGTTCTAATTGAAGAAAGATGACCAAGGTGAAAATACTTGCTGGAGAGAGCTGTGTGCAGATTAATCACACTTTCGGCTCATCATAAATTATGATAAATTATATAGATAGATCAGTGGGTTACTGCTTTTGTTGTTGAGATCCTTGTTGTTCCATCAAGTCAAAATATACAATTCTTTGTAATACAGCTGAGTGTGATCAGGAGGTATGTACTGACAGCACAGATTCCTCGGGTAGCACGTAACACTTATTGTAAGTACAATATAAATGGTTATTAGTATAATTGCTCACATAAACTGATGCATCTTGTATTCTTAAAGTGCATGTATATCCACTCATACCTGGCTTGCAAAAGAAGAAACCTGCTTCTAAATCATAGTTTATATCTTAAGGAATTGTGAGTGACATGGATGGTCCTCATTGTTATTGTCACTAAGGGACAGATTTTGACTTTGGTGATTGGTCCGTCCTCCTCCAGGGTGACAGAATATTTTACTCCAAGCCAAGCTGATGGTATTTTCAGAAGCCATTGGCAGGAACACCGTCACAGCTGTTGCTGTCAATGCTTTATTACGTTTGTCGCACGGCTAAATCAACATGACAGAGGCATCCATGAAACTTTTTTTTTTTTTTCAAAAAATCCTGAAGCTGGATTTTCCTTTTCAAAATTAAAATAATGCCCATGGCGAGAGGGTGCATTAGATAGTTTTTACTACCTGTTACTGCCAGAGATTCCTATGACAAGTGACTTGCATGTCCGCCCATCTAAATTAGGTAACAGATATCGAGGTCAACCAGCAACTGCCCTTACTCTGTCAGGCTCTTGGAGGGGGTTAACCAAGGCAGAGTTGGGGTAGTCTCTGCCGTGGTTATATTTCGAACGTCCACACACATTCAAATCGAGCAGATGGATGATTATGTTAGCGGTAAGGATACATTCGGGCCGTGGAGGACCAGCTTTAGGTAATGAGCGGGAGTGTGCGAGCATAGAAATCCTATCAGCATTCCGATCAACCCTCCCGGACCCATGACGTGAAATGAGTCTTTATTTCACAGTCCAGTGGCACTCGGCCTCTCTGGTGGGAACCCAATGATGAAGCATGTCACCAACTAGGTTGGTGAGTGAGGGTTCTTTTAAATAATTAGTTTTTTCCTTGTGCTGTTCCATTCCCTAGTATTTTCTTAGGAATTTTTCAATCACTCTTTTGTTGTTTTCTAGTATACTCTTTTGGGGGAATAAGAGTGACTATCCCTCTCTCTCTTGTTGATACTATATAGCGGGAAGGATACACCATCGCTGTTTGACTGAGGACCCTGACCGCCAATATATAAATCAGACCATAAGTTGTTAGGCTCCAGCTAGCTCCCAAAAATGATGAAATTCAAACAAAAGGAGATATTAGTGTTGGGCTCTGCTGGTACTGGTAAAAGGAGGCATCCCTCACTATGAACATAACGCACCAAGAGTGCAGGCACCTCTAAATGTATTCCGGAGAAAAAGCAAATTGCTCCTGGGCAGCTAGACCCATTCAGCAATTTTCACAGGTGCTATCCCGGATCTGGGATCCTGTTTAAAGATAACAACAGGCTGCAGGAATTGGGTGAATCATGCTCAAGACGCTGCAAAGTGTGAGGAGAAGCATACACACTTTATACTAGGATATCCACCTAGAGACTGTGTCAGTAGTGATCTCTAGTAATCTACCCACAAATGGGTAATAGAGAGTACTACTTGAAGATTGTTTTTCTAGTGAGGTGTAGGTTTCTGAAAGGGGCACAGAATATCTGCATGTGAAAGAAAGAAAAAACTGCAGCATGGTAAAGGAAGAAGTCTTATAGCAATAAATCAAAAACAACAACTCACTTGTAGAAGAAGCCAGGGCCAGAAAAACAATGCCGGTGATACCTCAGCACCAAACACACATCTACGTGCAGGTTCACACTGAGTAAATATTTATAGTAAAATGAACCTGTATCAGAAGAGTCACTGACCAGCAATGTAATCCACAGAGACAGGCTTGTCTGCCGCATCTAATTAGGAGCTGTTCCTCTGGAGAAAGATATCCCCTGGGTGAATGCATTGTATGCCATTAACAAACTCTGGTTTATAGGAATTAAACATTTTGAACCCAGGTGACAAGTGGAAATGCATGTTCATATTTTCTTGCTGTTGTGCATAGTAGGTTCAAGGCAGTCTAGTGTTCAGTCTTTCAGGATTAGCAGAGATAAGTTGAGTGTCTTGAGTGATGCACATATGTCTGGAGCATATATTGCAAAGAGATGTAAATACTTATAAACCAAACACAATTACGAGGCCAGCAGCACCTTTCTTGATTTCAGGGCATCACAATGTGCACACTGATTCCAAGTTTGACTAACTGGGCTGTACAAGCCAATAATTTGTTCACAGGACTCAATTACAGTGCAGAGACAACAAGTCTGCGAATAGGAGAAAGAAGTATCCATCATTGTTGAAATCTGGGACGAAATGGAGTTTTCACCAAAGCAATGGCAGCCTTTCACACTCTTAGAAATAGCAAATTATTTTTTCTACTAAACTTTTACTCTGAGATAAACACTGGTGGTGTAGAAAATAAATGGCATTTTTATAGTCTGGCTTGACACAGTAGCTTTCTCCAGACAATCATGTGAGAACACCAGGAGAGGGGTTTTGGCGCTGCTCACATGTTTGGAGTCAGGAGTACATGTTTTGATTGCGCAGAAGTTGTGTGCTTCCACAAAAAAGTGCTTGCTCTCCACACAGCTGTGATCATTTTGTTTATCTACCAAGCTACCTGCAGTAGAACTTTGAAGGTAACCACATGCTATTAAATTGTCTTGGATAACTAGATAACGTATGGTGTTTTTCGCTGGCTACAGTTCATTGCTTCTATTCAAATACATATCCACTCCTTTGCTTTCTACTTGTAATACTTCACATTACCATACAACATTGTTTTAAAGTCAGACCTATTGGCATTGGCAATGCTTGTTGAAACTTAGATGCCAAACAAGCTTTTGTGTTTCAGAGGCTTAGAAGGAGTACTACTATTGAATTTTATGAATACATGGAGAAAGTAAATAAAGAAAAAACCTAGCTATTTTCCACCTGGCCATGAATGGATTATATAACTAATATTCAAATAGCATTCTTGATCTATACAAGCAAGTCAATAATTAGAAGATCGTGATAAAATTGTGCTAGAAACATTCTCAGAAAAACCTGTGTAGAAAACTCCCCCTTTTTGCCTGGCTTCCTCCATTCTTTGTGGACTGATACTGCTGTTTGTTTGTCTCTGTGCTCTGGGATGCGGCAAACCAGGCCCTAGTATGTGCTTTGACCCCTAAACAAGTCAGAATTGATTATAGCCCTAATTGGCATATCTAATTTACTTCTGAGATGTGGAAATAATGATCCAAGGAGACGCTTATCAATGTTGTAAGTATATCCTGCGCCGTAACCTTTGCTTTGAGTTCTAAGAGTGTAGTGTCCCAGTGTAGTTGTTCCTATGCAGAAAGTAAAGAAATATTTTTACTTTTGTGTTTATAGTTCTCTTGAATGAAAAATATGCATTGCCAAAACTGCTGAAAAACTCTGCAATGCTTATACATATAAATAATGTTTTTGAATATTAATATTGTTCTGAATCGTTTTAATGGTGCTATTATGATGCATCATATCATAGGGCTGTTTTACTCAGGTGGTGAAAACCTGACAAACCCATGAGGCCTGCTTTAGGTTTAATAAAACTCGGTATAGATTGGTGATACTGTGGTTTTAATGTTCAGGACCTATTGGGGGTGCAATGTGATATGTCGGTGTAATCAAAGGTATTCCATCTGCTTGAATGTATATATTTGTAATTTAATCCATAGTATTTAGTAATGTATGTGTAATAAAGGTCCTTGTTCTTTCCAAAAAAAAAAGCATTGACTTAACAATAATGTATTGAGTGTTGTTGGGATTGGTAGCCCACACCACCTCTTCCGAGTAGGCCTTGGACTGCTCTGCTTCAGTACCCTGAGAGAAAGAAGTGCTACTATGCAGTACTTGGTTGCCAGAAAAGAAATAATTATCATATTACTTGTGAGGGACCAATGTCCTTCGTAATCTAATATACCAATTTCCTACATTGGATGCCACCACTAGAATCAATACTATCGAGTTCTGGGATATCCTTAAGATGTGGAAAGGTAAGTCCCCACATACATATTTTATGTGAAGTTATTGATAGTTGATTTATTAAATGCATGTAATGTGACCAGTTTGCATGTTTGAAATTATGTGATAAAGGGGTGTGCTTTCACAGAACTGTTCCCAAGAGTGTTCCCAGGTCATAGTGTCCTTTGAACCCCAACTCTACATGTGCTTGGCCTGTATGAGGAGGGTGGTTCTCTATAGGTTTAATGACTACAAAATGTACCTGCACCATAGAATGGAGTGAATGGGTGGGCGCTGTGTCTTGGGTTGAAGGAGATGATTAGAAGCTTCAGACAATTCTTGTGCATGTCATGGGCAAGGCAAAGTTCCTGTGAGGGAGACCACATTGTGTTATTCTTTTTGCAGAAATGTTCACTCCATTGAAGCACACTAAAAAAACTGTAGCAGGGTGCAGTGGGAGAATACCCCAAAGTAGTGGCATTGCAGGATTTCTACTTCTCCCAGGAGGGTGGGGTGGTCCCAACAAATGTTGCCATTGTGGGGGTTTGAAAGAAAAGGTCATAATTCCCACAACCCCCATATATTATCTGTTTGGGATGTGAGCTGTCCAAAAGTGGACAACTGGGGTGGGTGGCCCCTTAACGGTATGGAGGTGTAATGGTAGCTCGTGCGAAGATAGATGATGGGTAGTGAGTGCCCTAGTTTCCCCAGGTGAACTAGTAACTGGCCCTGAGGGGATCTTAGAAGGGTTAGTGGTCTCTCTAGTTCCTGGAATGGGTTAGTGGTGGACCCTGAGATGTCAGGACTGGGTGGATGACTGCCTCAATACAGTGAAGCACGTTACCTTGGAACTGCTACTCAGATCCATAATGTAGTGGCTATGGTGATGCACGGCCTGGTATCCAATTCAGTATGTCCTGTGAGTTCAGACCATTTGAACAAAGGGCAGAGGCCCTGTATATGGAGGTTGTGCAGGAGGCATGTGAGTTTGCTGTGACACAATGAGGTGGATCAGCTGGGTTTGCTGCAGAGGAAGAGAATCTTGAGTATTACTTCTGGATAAGGAAAGCACATCTGTTGTGGACTGATGCTCTATCAGAAGGACAGGCTGCATAGGTTGTGTGCTGTAGGTTTCCCAGCCTTAGGTGTGGCCTAAGGCCCTTTCAGAAGTCTTAGCTTGCCAAGCATTAGTTTGGCTGGTGAGTGCATCCCTCAGCTAGGTGGTGAAGCACCCACAGTGACAAAACCAGGTGGCCAGGTGGTGTCTGCTCCTGAAGGAAGGGACCCTGTGCATCAGTCTGGGTTGATGCTAGACATTTCTGTTGGGAAATGTTACACTGAGCTTTTGGAGGGCATGTTACAGAGTACTTTGAGTCCTGATGGGTGCACTTTAGGTGTACCCATTTTGGGGCAGATGCCCATGAGGAGGTGATGGGAGCCAGTAACCCAGGTTGTTGGCAATATGGTGGCCACTTCATGTGCAGGGGTCCCTGAGCATCAATCAGGGTGGATAGTGTAGAACATCTGTTAGAGCATTTTTGCTCTAATCTGTTGGAAGGATAGGCTGCAAAGGCTCTTTCTTAGCAGAGTTATGTCTAATGTTCTTTAAGTGTACAGGTCTTGGGGGTGCGAGGTCCTGAGGCCACTTGAAGTCCTGGTTTGCCAGACCTGTGTTCTGCAGGTGGGGGTGGCCACTCAACTCAGTAAGGTAGAAGGTGACATTGTGTGCCTGTCAGAAAGTAGATTGTTATTTGGGATGAATAGGGGTGGTCCACCATAAGTAGTAAGTCTGCTATTATTTTTAGGTCTAGTAAAGTTTTAGAAATGTAAACCTTAGCTCAACCCTTGGTAGCTATGGCACAGAGCAGACAGGCATAACATAAGAAAATGTATATAGCATTTACAAGTACCAAATCAGTTAAAAAGTTAAAAACATAGAGCTATTATAATTAACAAAATGAAACCAAAACAACAAAAATCCAGGAAGGGAAATAGGAGATATGATTTTTTAAACTTTTAAACAAGAACTGCAGCAAAAAACACAAGCACAGACCAGCCCAAGGGTATGGTTTGACACCGACCACAATGGAAGGAGGGTCAGGTATACAGGTCAGACTGATTACATTTAGAAATATACTTTACATTAGAACATTTTCAAGAGGGTAGCAAAGGTGTAGGCTGGATCCGAAGATGGGCTTGTTAGCGATGGTTTGTTGAAGCATGAGGTTTCAGTGATATCAGTGATGTCATTGGCGAAGACAGGAAAACTCAGAGTGAATAAAGTCCAGAGTTTGTGCCCAGGCAGTCATCAACAGCCATCAGATGCTGCTTGGTGCTTTACCATTGAAGAGAATTTTAAATTCAAATGAATTTGAGTCAAAACATGACATTTCTACCTGCTCCTACTCAAACATTTGGACTTACCTAATGTAATAAGGTAACCCAATGTTATCTTATGGGAGAGGTAGGCTGCACTGAAATGAAAAACAAGTTAGGAAGTTTTTGACTACCAGGACATGTAAAACTGTAAAAAGGAATGGTTAGGCCTCGCAAAAGGTTTATTTTGCCTGTTCAAATTAGTAGTTTAATAATGTTCTACTGGCAGCCTGAGCCAAGTTTTAAAGTGCTGTTTAGTGGATGACATAATAAGTGCTGCAGTCCCACGAATAGCATTTCATTTAAATACCCTAGTATATGGCATAAATACCACATACTAGGGACTTTTATTTACATTAAATGTGCCAATCACGTGTAGGTCAATTTTAACAGGATTTAGGAACTGAGCACAAGTACTTTAGCCCTATTCATCAGTGATAAAGGTCATAGAGCCATAATGCCAACAAAATCGAATTTCAGAAAACAGAAGGGGTGAAGGCAAAAAGTTTGGGTGAAGACCAAACCAAGGTTATCAGCTCTAATAGCCACCAATTCAAATATATCTAATGTATGTGCTGCTTTCAAAAACACTGGAATGAGCACACTTTCCTTTTGAATCCAGTTGAATAAGGAAATCAAAAATAGATATACTTTGGGACCACATATACATGTTCTTCTTGTGTGCATAAGAAATGGTTGTTGAGTCAAACAAAAGTCAGCCGCATTCATCTGCCATCAAACAGCGAACCACATATTAAAGAGTAGAAACAATAGATTGCAGCACAGACCACATTTTAAAAGAGCATTGTTGTGATTCAGACTTTATTTTTGATTCTCACTTAAGAGGACTGATTAGGTCTTTTTACAGGTACAACCCAATTCTATAAAAATATCATATAATTTTGGAAACACACTGTCCCTATAATAGTCTTTTATCTATTTTCTTTTTACAATCACAAATTTATGAAAGAAAACACTTTAAGTAACATTTACCATGACTACTCACTGCTAACTAATTATTACTAGCATCTACTGGTGTTACAATGCCCAGAGACGGGATTGTGTTGCTGTGCAAATGCTGACTGTAGAAATCAATCATGCCCATCCACCAATTCGACTGCAGGGCAAGTAATCTATAGTCTCTCAGTCAAAAGCACCACTAGCAGGTGAGAGCCCACAAAAACAAAAGTATATGGGTCTAGGTTCCCTTAACCATCACCTTTCAACTGGATGTAGAAACCAGGTAGGAACAGTTGTGATTGTTGTCCTTGGTTGCATAGAAGAAGTAAGACTGATGAAGTGCTCCCAGGCATGCACCTCCAAGATAAATGAATAGGTGGTGTTGTACCTTCACCATGAGACAGTGTGCAGAGGATACTGCTGAAAGGATGATTCAGAAATTTGACCAATATTGTGTCTTTAGACTGTG
This sequence comes from Triturus cristatus, assembly GCF_964204655.1. Taxonomy (NCBI): domain Eukaryota; kingdom Metazoa; phylum Chordata; class Amphibia; order Caudata; family Salamandridae; genus Triturus; species Triturus cristatus. The sequence continues at coordinate 1,572,980,262 of NC_140591.1, read as the reverse complement.
AGTTTGACTCAGCCATCTATTATTTTAAACGCAGCTAAGTATGTGCTATAGATTGGGTAAATCGAGTAATAGTATCATCTGGTACTTTCATTTCTTAGAAACAACAGAATGCGATAAGATTATTCAAATATGATCAAGTGCACATTGTACCACAACTGTATATAATTGTGATACTGCAGAGCTAATACTGCATTTCTTTTAAAGTCTCAAATCTTCAAAGTGAGTTATAATATCCCAGAGAACTGGTATTGCTGCTCTAACATCCACATAGTGAGCAACCCTGAGGGCTCAGAGACAGAATGACCCAATATGGTGAAATGACTACCTCAATTTGTGACTGTGATATGTTGGTTAATGGAACTAATGTATTGTGTATTGTATATAAGCTTATTTTGTAGTATTTTTTCTATGTGGCTTGGCTTTTTAACTAGAAGGCTGTTAACACAAAGCTTGCCTGTTTTAATGCTTTTTAATGTTTTATTCCTGTGATTTTTCATGTATATCTTAAATGTAGCCTTTGAAATGTATTCTCTTGTTGTAAACTGCAAATTGTTGAATCTTTTGCACACTTTGATGATTTAAACAAAAACAACCGAATAAAGTTATATATATTTGAGGACTACCTCAATTGTTAAAGGAGTCTTTGGGTAGTGATACCCAACCATGATTTCATGGGCACACTGCGTTTTGGCAGGTACCCCTTAATCAGGGGTAAGGCCGCTAACTATTATCATATACTTTCAAGAGAATCATTAAAGGTTTTATTGAGACAACAACCTCGGGCCCGGAAAATTGAGAACCAGGTTTCGGAATCAAGACAAGTTGGAGACAGTCAGAGAAGAAAGGAGACTGTGAGATACAAGTTGAGATAGTAAGTGCAATGATTGGCCATTGCTTAGTTGATTGACTTTTGGTGATTGAGGGGCAATGGGGAGGGGCAGACTATGGTTTGCACCCTAAGCATGTTTTTGTTTTATTTTTTTATCACCCAACTGTTGTGATTTGGTGTCTAGGTGTAGCTGGAGGAGGTGTAGAGATTCCCCCCTATGTTCGAATAAAGATGCATATCTATTAGCTCTGGGGGGAGAGCCTAGCAGGCAATCCGGTGGTCCTAAGGGACAGTTTAGGGGGAATTGGGAATAGAGAGGTGCCAGGGCTGTGGAGAGAAAAATGTTTTTTTTAATGTCATTAATTGGCTAAAGGTTTGAGGTAAAAGGACTCCCCACAATGGTTGCTAGAAGCTCATTTTCTCGGGGGTAGAACACAGTTAATTGCAAGGGGTATCTTGGCAGTTCACTTTGACGTATTAGCAAATTTATTATTGATTAGTATTAAAGGTAATGGGTTTATAACAGACTTAAGAGAGCTGACAGACTAGTAAAGGACAGCATTGCCAGTACAGTGTTTAATCACATTTCTCTCACCCCACAGGTGACAGTGCATATGCGGTCCAGGAATTCATACTAACGCCGTACCTGAATCCTGCTAACGCTGCTGAGCGGAGGTACAACAGTGCCCACATAGCAACCAGAGGCACCATCGAACGGACCTTTGGGATTCTCAAGAGCAGATTCAGATGCCTACATAAGAGTGGAGGGGCACTCTAATACAGCCCCCAGACCTGCTGCAAGATAGTGGTAGCATGTGCCATGCTGCAAAACATCGCCACCAGGAAAGGCACACCGGTGGAGCTCAGTGAATCTGATTCATCAGATGAGTAGGGCCCAGCGCAAGGACTCATGCCAGCCAGTGCATTTGGTGCAGCTGCTGGGCGCCAGAGGCGTGAAGGGGTCACACAGAACTATTTCTAGGTAAGAAAATATGACACAATGCGATATATCAATTAGGAGACTGTGTTTTATTTCCTTAAATGCAGGATTAATATCACCACACAGCCTGTGTAGCACACAATGTTATGTCCAATTAGCAGCACATGTTCAGATCACAGTGCGAAGGAACAATCTGGCCCAAGTGTCTGTGTGCACTGAGTTGATTCACTCATTCCCTTGTACAAGTCTGTGCACGTCAACTGCGGCGCTGTCGGCCAGTGGCCCCTGGCTGTGGGTGCACAGTGCCTTCCTCACCTGGCCCAGAAGCCCCTCTGTGACGCACACTATGGCACCTATCCGGAGGTGGTGGGGGTGTAATGCTGCTCCTTGTAGATTGTGCATCCTCATCTGTTGGAGTGAGCCAGTTGTGCGAGCTGCACACAGCTCATCCACAGCCCATGTCACCTGTACGAGGACCCTTGACACATCTTGGTTGATGTGTGCCACCTCATGCTGCATTCTGATGCTGCGCCTTGACTTCACATTGGTTGGTGAGGTGAGGTGGTTGACCGCCCTGGTGTTGAGGTCTAGGTGCTGCATCTCCCTGCGCCTAGTAGAACGATCAACCCTCAGTTCAGCGCAGAGTGCCTTCAGGGCACCCGTCATGTCCATGAAGCCAGCCTTGATTGGTCTCTGAACTGCCCTGATATTTCTCGCCTGCAGGTGCTGGACCTCCAACATTTGCCCCTCCAGCCCTCTGAAGACTGTGTCCTCTCCTGTGTCTGCTGAACTTGTGGATACACGTGCCCTGGGCCCGGATTGAATTGTCGGGATTGCATCTGCACGGTGTCGTGGCTCTGACGGTCCTGGGACTGGTTGGACATCGCCATCAGTGTTCTGGGCTTCATCCTCCAGCGGAGGCAATGCCTCCTGCTGCGTTGCTGATAGATTACTGGGCTGCCCTCCTCCTTCTCCTCCTCTAGCCCTGTTGCCTCTGCATCAGGGGATTCTTCCTCGCCTCCACTGGCTGTTCCCTGTGTTTCAGATGGTGCTGTGGACGTAAATGCACACATTAATTTTCTGTCCTGACTTGGATCTGACATGCATTAAAATTCACTGTTTGGAGTTGCATGGGTCCTGTCTATCTGTATTTTACCTTTATGTTGTGCGCATACTGTTTGGGACTGGCTGGGTGTCAATGCTCCACTGTTATGTGCATGTGACATCTCCCATAATGCATTGCTGTGTGTGCTTGTGTACCTGCACTGGACTTTTTGTTCTGTCGTGCCCCTGGGTTTCTCCTGGGGGGTGTGGGGGTAGTAGGGGGGTATCAGAGGTGAGATGGCATGCTTCTTACCTTGTCTTGGTTCTGGGGGGTCAGAGCTGTCCAGATCGGATACGCCCATTGTGCTCTCCGGATGAAGAGTCCCCTCCACCATTTCCTCTAGTGGTGTTGAGACGGTGGCAGTAGAGGTCCCACCACCAGTCTTCTTGGCTTGCTCCAACCTTATTGCAACCTTCTCCTTGGAGCGCTGGCGCAGGTCGTACAAGCGCTTCCTGAGGTCTTCAACGCTTCGGTGGGTGACGCCTATTGCATAAACTTTGCACTGGATATCCTCCCAAATCCTCCGCTTGCGTGTCTCAGGTACTCGCAGGGACTTTTTCCCAAAGAGGAGCTCATGGCTGCCAACCATTTCCTGGATCAGGACCTCCAGTTCATTCTCCGAAAACTTTTATTTTCTCCTTCTTTGTTTATCCCCTGGCTGCTGGTTGTCCTTGCTGGCCATGTCTCCAGTCTCTGCCATTCTTTCTAGCACTGCAGTGATCCCTCACCTCCACTCCTGCTCTTTCACTGTGCTTCAGAATCTCAGGTGCAGCATGGGTAGTCACACTTCCAGGTTGTGATGTCATCATGCAGCACCTGAGTTTCCTATTCCGTATTTTGCGAATTTAGCAAATTTGCGAATTTTTGTAATAAGGAATTGCAATTTCGGTTCTCGCATTGAAAATAGTGATTTTTATGGAATCGCTAGTTTTTTGCGATTGTTTAAGTATACCGTTTTGCGAATCTCAATTTGCGATTCGGAAAATATATCCAATTGAGATTCACTAAACGGAGGTTTGATACATATGGACCTTTGTACTTTACTGAATGAGGATATTATGGGAGAGGGATTTTATCAGACCCTGCTATGAATTCCTTGAATTCATCACTTACCTAATCCAAAAAACATACAGGGAAATTCTCTAAAAATATCTGTTCCCGTTTAGATTTAGGTAGGATCCCATACATGCTGTTGCAAGTGTTTCCACTCAGCCTCAAGGACTAATATATTTTTCGAAACCTGTTCTCAGGTAAATCCCACCCTTATGGTGGCTTTTCAGATAATTCAGCTGTAGTGTTTAGCTGCTCTTTTCTTTTACAGGTGAAACATTCTAGATGAAATTTGGATAGGCCCATGGTTTTAGAAAATGATTAAACTCACACGACAGAGAAAAACTTCATAGCAAAGATAGTAATACTAGAAAGTGAGAACGTGAAAATCAAAAGAATTTTTAATACTGCCCTCACACACTTGGTAGTGTCATGCTTCATCATTGGGCCGCATCATACACCCAGGTGCAGACCAACACACTGGATGGAGCGCAATTTTTTGAAAGATGAAGGACAGTAGTGAGGGTAGAGTGTAGTAAAGAAAGACAAAAAACACAAAAGTGTTTGCTCAAAACATAAAGGAAAATAAATTTTACTCCTGGAAAAACGGGACAAAGAGAGGTGCAGGTATGTTAATAAAACTGCCTAGGTGTTATACAATAATTCTTTATTTAATGTCAACCTCTGGCAGGATTAAAATTATGATTATGGGGTATTCAGGGAAGGTAACGACCCTTATATCCCCACTGCAATTACCAACATGTTTCTGCCAGTTTTTTACGCGCCACACCTGGTCGCTCTGGCATTCGTCAGGGTGTTGGTCCCTATTTTTTGGTCTGTCCCCTGGTTCGGGTTTATTACCTTGTTACTCTGTACAGTGTGGGCCTTGTCCCACCGTCACTTTTCTCTGGAAATTTCCAGGAGACTACACAATTTAAGAGTTTACGGGATTATTTTCTAAACCCGGGACTCAGGGGAAGTGTTCTTATTGTCACACTTACATCAAAGAGACACTTTCTCCAGTGGCCCTACACACGTCCTCTGTCGGCGCCAAGGACGTGTGTGGGGCCACTGGAGAAAGTGTCTCCACCTGGGTGTATGATGCGGCCCAATGATGAAGCATGACACTGCCAAGTGTGTGAGGGCAGTATTAAAAATTCTTTTGATTTTCCCGTTCTCACTTTCTAGTATTACTATCTTTGCTATGAAGTTTTTCTCTGTCGTGTGAGTTTTATATATTGTTAAGGGAGTCAGAGAAGACTCTAAACCCTTGTCTCTCTCGTTTTGTGATACTTACTTTTAGAAAATGATTGTCTGAACCTGATATGTCTAAATTGAGAATGTTTTTAGAGAAAATGATTCAACTGCTGTGGTATCAACCATTTGGGAGGCTTTACAATGTACTATTAAAGGGAGTTTTATCTCCCTCATAATGATTTGAAGTTAGGAAGGAAAAGGAAGAGATTAATTTCTTGAAAACAAGACTGATATGGACAATCAACAGACAATTCTGATAATCATTTAAGAGGCAAGTGGCAGGAAAAAAGGAGGGGGAGAGGGATTTCTTTCACATCAAAGAGAGATTATAAATACCCAGACTTTCTAGCACCAAGTCCATGAAGAACAGAAGTTTGTAGGTCATGTTTTAGCCTGGCAAGATAAGGATAGAAAAGAATCAGAGCCTGACATTTCAAGTTAAAGATCCCCATACTAACCTGTGGATGGAAGAGATCGGGAAAATTACATTGGTTTGCCATGACTATTCATCTACCCTGTATCAGGGAGACAAGGAAGAGTGGGCACAGGCTGTGTCATGGAACAACAGATTTTCTTAAAGTTCATGAATTACCCTTTTCGACACCCAAAGCCGCTGCTATTTTAATCAGCCCCATTTCAGAAAAAGAGGTCATGGAGACCATAGAACAGCTCTCTTGTGGTGAGGCCCCGGGGAATATGGCTTAGGCCTTGAGTTTTATAAAACATTTTCATCAGCCCTGTCAGGACCTTTGACCATCTTATTTAACAAACTCCTAGATGGTGGGCAGGTGCCAGTATCCTTTCATAGACAGGTATTGATTAGTATTCTTACACAAGGGAAGCCTCTGATATAAACAGTTAACATCAACATTTTAGTCTAACAAAATAATATTGTGGCCCCGTTCCGTATATATTTTCTCATCATACCGGCTTGATTAGTTGTCAAATTCTGTATGCAAATACTCAAATTATGGCTGAATTTATCGATATGGCTATGATAAAGTATACCGGCATCATTATTCTATTGGATGCAGAAACTGCATTTGATCTCATGAGCTGGAAGTGTTTATTCAACTCATGGGTAAATTCCAAATTCCATTTCAGCTCATAAGGTAATTTTGGGCTTTGTACCACAGAGTTACCTCTCAATTGATTATTAAAAATGCTCAGGCTTTAGAAGCAGTTCTAGAGAGGGGGACCCAGCAGGGTTGCCCCCTATCTCTGTTATGATCTGTTGGTACAGCTTTTTCCCCGGAGTAGTCACATTTTAACATCATTGTCAGGGGTTTCTCAAATAAAGTGATAAGCAGATGAATAATCCATGAAAATTGGGTTCAGCTTGCAGCAATTCCCAATGTTCATTGAAGATTATTTTGATGACAAAGGATTCAGTAGAACATTTCGAAACAAAAACATCCCTGAAGATTTATCTTTATGCACTTCTTGCAATAAAGTATCCCTTTCAATAACATGAACTTCTTGAATGAAATTCTTTAATATCGATTCAGGATATCTTCTTTTTTGAAATCTCTTCTTAATAAAATCTAAAGTAGTAGTCAGGTCATCACGATTACACGTGATCCATTTTAGACACATAAACTGAGAGTTAGGCAAATGTTGCTGAAAATGTAAACAATTGTTTCTGTCTGTTGATTTTTCTATATATGTGACTGACTCTAAGATGTCAATGAAATCCCAAGTGGGGGGCCACAGTTTCAGCTTGTTGTTTTCAACTATGCAAAGTTAGAAAGTTTGGGAGATTGCTTTCCTTTGAAGCTCTCAAACAAGTTATTATTGCAATGGTCATTTCTACAGTTGACTATGCTAATTCCCTTTATTTAGGGCTTCCTAGGGGGTTTAGTTAGTAGACTTTAATTGATACAGAACCAGGCTTACAGGCTTCTGCATCAATTACCCCTGCTGTGGAAATTGCATTGGTTAGCATTTGAGCAACACTCAGTCTTCAAGGCAATCCTGCATTGTTTTAAAATCTTTACAGAGTTGCAGTCCAGCCTTTATTTTCGCCCACCTCTGTAGATATACACCGTGGGGCAATTTCAGATCTTCCTAGCTGACCCTTCAGTCCATTCTTCTTTTAAGAAAAAAATGATGGTTGGTTCCAGTTTTTTACACTGGCCTCCCCGTATCTGTGCCACCATACCATCTACTAATAAGAGCGTATAACTGTAGCTTTGCTTCTGTAGTGTAAGCGCCAAGAAACCTTTTGGTGATTGTGCACTTTATAAAATTCTATAACATAGCATAGCATAACATATACCTTAGTTTGATGCCAGAAGGCACAAGATTACCAATGCATGCAAAATTGATGTCTCAACTTTGTTTATGTGATGAGTGAATAGTGCTCAAAATGTGAATATTGTTCTCAAAATGATTCCTAAGTCCCTTCCCAAATTAGAAAAATGGCATCTATGAATTGTAGATAAATTAATAAAAGTTAGCTCTGTGTATCTCCTTCAAAAATTTACTGGCTTTCGAATTTTGCCATGAAATATTAGCATAATTTAGGGCTCCTGAAAAACATTGGAAGTATCTGTGATGCTAAGCAAAATGTAACAGTTTCATCAGAAAATATTTTTCGCACCAATGCTGCCCTTCTGTAATAAATCCCATTCTACAGCCTCCATCCCTTCAGCATGTGGAATGCATATGTATACGGTGTTTACATCAATCGTACAGAGTCACCAGTTGTGGATGTGGTCTGAGGGCTCCTTTGATAGTCTGTTCAGAAAAGCAGTATCTTGAATGTAAAATGTCCATTCTTGCCCTAGGGGGTTGTATAAAGGTATCCGGATACTGACCCAAATGTTAATTTAAAGAACCAAAAGCTAACACAATGAGTATACGTGGAGGATCTGTGGGATATTTAGGATTCTTAGGTTCAGTCTCAATGAAAATTTTACTGTCAACAACTTTCTTTCATAATTGCCTGGAAGTGGTTGGTGGGTTCAGCATCAAATGGCTTATAAATGTTTTCCTCTTTAACATGAATGTTGACTTTTTGATCTTAATATTTAGTATTCATGACCACAAGGCTACCTCCTTTATCAACCAATTGAAAATAACATTTTTGTTGTTTACTAATGATCGTAGAAGTCCCCATTCTTTATTAGTCAAGATTTTTGCCTTGTGTTGATTATAATTAGGGCTCCCGGTTTTCCATTTTTACGGATTTCTACATATAAATACAGACGGAAAACTATTTTTCCTTTGTCTGTATTTATATTTAGAAACGGAAAAATACTAGTAAATCTGTGCATGGATGAGGTCGCCTTCTGGCATGTGCTAATCAGCAGTGAGGAAGCACACCTCGGGCGCCTCAAAGACACTCACTTGCAGTGCATGTTATGTTAAAGGCAGACGGCCCATTGTCATTCTAAATGTGATAAACATCTGCAGTCAGAATGACAATGGGCTGTCCACAGCCTGTGCGAGGTCGGGGAGGGGCTGTTGCATCCCGTGGAGTTCCAAAGAGAAGTGCGAGCTGGCCCCAAGAACTTTTGAACTCCTGGGGATTATCACAGCTAAGCTCCAAAGGTTCTCTGCTACAAACTGAACAAAGCACGGGCCTTGAGAAAGCTGACACCAGCCCATTGTGCCTGCTGCCACCAGGCCTAGTGCGGGGGTGCCAGGAGCTGTTTACACAGGAGCTGTGGGTTCACACCTTGCCCTCCAACGATGGACTGCCAGTGACGGGCATTTCTTCCTGAACTCGATGTCATGAGAGGCAGACAAGGCCTGGTCTGTTCGGGGAATGCCAGGCATTTCCTCCCCATGAAGAAAGGCCCCCCTGGGCTGAATCGAGACACCGAGAGTGAGGCGTTCTCCTTTCCACCCCTTGCCATGGTTCAAAGACACGGCAAACTCAAGCTATAGAGATGCGTTTTCCAGCACCGGGTGTAATGTGACAACAACGTATTCATTTATATAGCGCTTGCTGTTTCAGGTTTGCAGCTTCGCAGAGCTACAAATAACGACTGCCACTAACGCCCAACTATATCTTACTCATTTTATTGCACTCAGAAGGAGTACACACATGTGCACATCTGCCCAAGAGCACACTGCACCTGTTGAACTAAGGTCCTGACCTGTTTCCCCCTCACTCCTGCAGGACTTGCAGCACCTCGTCTGTGAAGGTGTTGTCACCCAGAACACATTTTTTTGGGAGCCTGGACTTACTTTAATCCAGAGCAAGATAGGGACAGGCTGAAAACTGAGAAAGAAGGAAGAGGAAAGTAGGACAACAGTGAGACAGACTAGAAGTGCAGATGAGTGGGAGAATACCGAGACTAGAATGTAATAGAGAAGGAAATATCCTTTCCCCAGTCAGAGTACTGTGGGGAACTTGTGGCCTTGTGTAATTTTCCAATGATGTTCACTGATAGCCCGACATAAATCAAGTACATTCATCGTGGGGGGGTAAGGTGGGGCTGGTACCTTCCTGTTGGCAGGGGCTGTTTTTCGGCGTACAGCACTCCTTTTCCTTACTACTTTAGAGACACAGAAAGGCCTGTATCCTTTTGAGATCGTTCCAGTCCCGCAATTAAAAATCAGTGGGGGTTCGACGTTGAGAGCACATCCAGTTTGGGAGCTCTGTAGATTTTAGCACTTGCTCGGTGTGCTCTGGGCTGTTTGATTTTATTTTTAATCCAATGACAAGCAGTTTAAAAGAGATTAGGGGCCCTGAATGAACTATGGCTACCAAAGCACCGGTAAGGAAACATTAAAAAAAAAAAAATTACTATGAAAGAGGCAGACTTTTTACTGTGGGAATTGCGGCTAATGTATGTGGCACTCGAAAGTTGGATCAATTAATACTGTGATACTAACAAATGCAATGCATTTCTTGTATATTATAGAAGTAGTAGATGATGATGATGATAGAAGATTTATATTGCGCAAGACAATAACCCGAAGGTATCAAGGCGCCTAACAAAACAGAAATGGAAATGTACATATACAGCCTTACACATAGGCTCGCAGGAAGAGGCGAGTTTTAAGGGCACTTCGGAATCTCTGTAGGGAAGGTAACGACCTAAGATCCAAAGGAAGATCATTCCACCACTTAGGAGCCAAAGTGGAGAAAGCCTTGCCACCCCACCTAGCTCTTCGTATACGGTTGACTGTCAGGAGCAATTTCCTGGAGGAACGCAAGTCCCTTCCAGGAATATAGTGGGAGATGATAGAGCCAACTCCCATGTCGCTATTCTTTGCAATGGCTCTATAGGTCATACATAAGACTTTAAACCGTACTCGATATTCTACCGGTAGCCAATGCAGCGCTTTCCTGGCCAACGTGGCCGAGGAGCGTCTGGGAACATCCAGAACAAATCTGGCAGCGGCATTCTGGACTACCTGCAAGCGCTGTAGTAGGCTCCTATTTAGCCCCGCATACAGCGCATTACAGTAGTCCAGTCGTGAGCCGATAAGAGCGACAACTATTTGCTTTCTGGACTGTAGGGAAAGATATTTCCTGATTCTTCGCAGGGTGTGAATTAAGCCCCAACAGGTAGAGATGGTTCTACTAACCTGTCCGCCCATGTCCAGGGCAGGATCTATCATCACCCCAAGATTCCTAGCAGATATCGTGGGGGAAGGGCATACTCTTAGAGAGTCAGGCCACCAGCTGGCTGACCAAATGTTCTCATTCCCTCCAAACACCATCACCTCAGTCTTCTCCCCATTCAGTTTGAGTGAGTTCTGAACCATCCACTGACCAACTGCCTCCATACAAGATCTAAAATTGGAGGCAGTAGGTACATCTGAATTGGAAAGAGAGACGAGGATTTGTGTGTCATCTGCATAAGAAACTACCTCCATCCCGAAAGTTCTAATTAATCTGGCCAGTGGAGTCATATAGATGTTGAATAGGGTCGGACTAAGGGCCGACCCCTGCGGGACCCCACATAGCACCGGTCGGGATGGAGATAGGAACTCCCCCAGCTTGACTCTTTGTTCCCTTCCTTCAAGGAAGGAGGTCAGCAGATCTAAGGCTGCGTCCCTCACCCCCACTTCCCTCAGACGATGTATAAGTACTGAGGGGGAGAGGGTGTCAAAGGCCGCAGTTAGATCTAACAGGACCAGGAGGGTGGTCTGGCCCCCATCCACTCTAGTGCGGATCTTATCAAGCACGATAGTGAGGGCCGACTCAGTACTGTATTCCCTCCTAAATCCATGCTGGGAAAAGTCCAAGCAGCCCGAGCCTTCCACAAAGGCAGCGAGATGCTTGTTTAGATGTGCCTCAAGCATCTTCGCAGGGGCTGGAAGCAGCGAGATCGGACAGAAGTTTTGTAGGACCTCCGGATCAAGGGAGGCTTTCTTTAGCAGGGGTTTAACTACTGCACTCTTCCACTCCAAAGGGAAGACATCATCTCTCATACCTAGATTCATGATTTCTAGTAGAGGCGGTAAGAGGGATTCCCTACACTGCTTGATGATCTTCAGGGGGCAGATGTCTAGGGGGAGCCAGAATTGGTTTTATTAAGCAAGGTCTCCAGATCTTGTAGGGCCAGCGGGGGGAAAGAGTCCAGAATGCTCAATGGGGAGATGTCAGACGTGGTCCTATTCATCTCAACCAGGGCAGAGAGCCCACTGATTGAGGCTCTCTGTATCTCAAGAGCCAGGTAGATATCCTGTATTTTGGTGTGAAAAAAGGAAGCAATTTTATCACACAGATCTTGCGAGGGTATAACTGGATCAGGTGTTTGTAGGTTGACTAAGGAGTCAACGATTCTAAAAAGCTCCTTCGGTGAGGAGAGTGAAGTTGTCGTGGCCACAAAGTAGTCTTGTTTGGCCTGCACAATCTCAGCCTTGTATTTCCTGACCAGGAGTTTATGAGCTTCCTTATTCTTGAGGTCCCAGCCAGCATGCCAAAGCCTCTCCATCCTCCTCACTTCTTGCCTGAGAAGTCTAAGGGATTCCGAATACCATAGTACAGCACTAAGTTTACTCAATGCCTTCAACTTCAAGTGCAGAAAGGCATTTTATTTTCGCTGTGTTTTCAATTTACATAAAAGTGGAAAAATACTAGCTGTAGCGTCGTCTTTTGCGTGTGGCAAAAATAAATGTGGATAAATACAGAAAAAATGCCCAAAAAATAAATACGGATAAATACAGACGGAAATGGCAAAAAAAATAAATACCATAAAACTGGGAGCCCTAATTATAACTCAGTGATTTCAAATCTTATTGATAAGAATTTTAAATGTATGTAAAGATTTGTGTGAGAAAGGAGACATAAAGGTACTTTTTGGTTTAAACTTCTTATATCTGGTTGTCACCAATGTTTCATCCTGGGTTTCCATAGTGCAAAAATATTTCAACAGTAAATTCCAAATGAATTTGATAAAAGGAAAGTTCACTCTCCACTGCATTTGTTTTATATGTAGACACAAAAGATGTTCCTTTATTTAAAACTGTAATTTATTGTGGAGTTAAAGTGACAGAAGAGATATTTATGATGAGGACTTCAAGTGACTACGTAGATTCATCTTCTCTTATTCCTTTTTTTTTTCTTTTGCTCCTCTTTGTTTTTCTATGCCAGATTTGGGACTGTCATTGGCAGCTGGACTTGTGGCTAAAATAGATAGCTTTTTTTAGTCTGAATATTAGTGGACCCACTTGTGGACGGTTTATCTATATGAATGATAGACACATCAATTGGTTGAAGACTAGAGGAAGCATCTACATTTGTTACTAAGGTTTTCTCTGAGAAAACAACAGTTGTTTTTTTACCATATGTTTATGGGAGTAAACCTCCGCCCACATGTAGACCTCATAACGTTTCTTATCTATTGTGTCTCTCTTAAATTTCTTACGTTTCCTGTCAAGAAATTCTTAAGTGGATAATCAAGTTTATTAGTGATTTCACCAAGAATAATTTTCCATTGATCTATATCCAATCTTTTGCTGACTTCTTGTTTGATGACACACATTTCATCCTCCATGGTTTTCAAAACAGTAAATAACTCCTCTGTAATTAGAAGGATGGGATCCAATGAGCCTAATTAAGAATGAAATACCAACCTTCTATGAATTGTTTATTGGTTGTGCATAACATGGGTTTCAAAGCATTGTGTAAACCATGTGGAATTCTTTTGACTTTGTGATATTGAATAAGGATAATTGCATGTAGGCGTTGGTTAATTTCTCTACATGATAAGTACTTAAGTTGCTTAATCTGTTGTGTGATTGTTCCCACTTCAGTGCTCTATTGATTGGTTTCACGTACAAGTGAATACATCTCCAAAGCTTTCAAGATGTGCTATGTAATTGAACGACAACATTGTGGTAGGTGCAACAAAGACTTAGTCAACAGAAGTGTGAAATAAAATTGGAGTGCCCATGGATGGCCTCAACCATGCATAGCTGAAGATTGTATGACAGAGGCATGCGTAGCTGACCCACTTGTGCCACTACAGAGCGGTCCCAACTACGAATGCTTCTTAACCAAGCATTCCTTTACCACGTGTGCCTTTACAATGATATTTGTTGTGAAGGCATGATTTCGAAAGAAATCTGCAAGGTAAAATAAATAAAAAACTATCCCAGCTATTAGCCCATCCAACTAGCTCCACTCAGAACTACCTGGAACACCCTCTAATCTCAGTCCAAAAACTTGCAAAAACGCTCATTCCCATAAATCCCAATGCAGGCGTTTTGACATTTTAAAACAAGGCTCAAAACCACCCTTCCAGTGGATTGATTTTCATCCAAAAATTCACACACTCAGTGACAGAACCTGCTTTTGCCTGGAGCAACTGGAACCACCCCAAAAGCATTTCTCTATAACCTCCAAAATGGGCCAGTTGTATAACATTGGACACTAGCACCTAACAAACAATTCTGGTCGACCACTTCCACTGCATTGATCCTCTTAGCCCTATCTTCGACAAAATAACATTAATGTTTATTACTTTTGACCCAAAGATCCCCCACCCGTTCCAATTCAAAAACAAGCAAAATTCATCCACAAGTCAAAAAAACACCTTGCCAAATCCTATATGCATGAAACTTAAACAGGCCCTGAGCCCTAAACTCGGGGAAGCCTAGCCCACTCCTATATGCACAAAGCTGAAACAGGCTCTGAGCTCTAAACTTGGAGAACCCTAGCCCACTCCAACCCTAAGTCCTAAAAACGAGTCCGACCCACCCGCCCTAAGCCTTAAAACCAACACTCTCCTTAAAACTACTCCTCCCCCAAACACAACTCCAGCCCCTCTTACCTGTCGGCATCTTTCTTGATGCTTCCTCTCCTCTCTCCTTCAGGACACCTAGACCGTGCATTGCCTTAATCACACATATGTGTTGTTAAGGCATATGCGTGGTTCAGACAAGTGTGGTTTGGCTGAGCCCACGTTGTAAAGGCTGTTTGCTATAGGTGAATGGTTTGTTTTCTTGTTTATAGTTTCTCCTCATGAAGGGTCAGGTCGACCAGAAATCCATTGAGTTTTTATGTTTTGAGTGATAGAACTGATTCAAGCAATGAACGTATTGGTGAGAATATTTTCCAAAGGAATGGACATCTTGTCAGAAGACTAGAGATTATAATGGTATATATGTGCAGAATTTGATACCCAAGCTGTTTATTTAGAAGTATATGGATTGAGCCTTGGGACAGATTAGTAGTTTCTGCTTCCGGTAATGCTTCAATAGTATTGGTGCTCATTCGGGAAAAGAACACATCAAGACAACATGTTATAGATATTTTGTTGTATACATTTATTGAAATCGTAGAGCATGTAATTGAGTACCTTCATTGGTCCTCCAATTTTACATCACAACCACAGCATAACCATTATATCACAAACAATGTCCAGTCATTTAAACACAGTGGTCCTGCAATGTGGAAAATGTACTCTGAAAACAAGCTCACCAGTAAGCACTTAGCAGTTCCTTGGATTGTACTACTGAATATTGAAATACAGGAATATAGAGTACAGAATATCAAGGGGCAAAATACTGAAAGGAGGGTGGATACAGGGAAGCATAGATTTAGAATTTGTAACTCCACATGTTTGTACCTTGGAGATATATGCACTGTGTAGGTGCATAGAAGTGTAGTTCAGTATTAAAAATATAAACGTATTTACCTGTGGGGTTATTTTTTCAATATTCTGTCCCATCGATATTGTGGTCTCGATATTCAATGTGCACACAATTTCTTGCAACTAATTACTCCTAAGTAATTTAATACAAGTTGTCATCAAAGCTTTTTTGTACTTTAGGATCAATGAGTACCAAGCAAATAGAACACTTTGTTGAATTTCAGCAGTGCAATCAATACACTTTACTATATTTCTACAAAAATATATTGTCAGGAATCAAATTTCAAAGCTAAAGTTGGATTAAATAAAAGCGTAGGCCAACTCCTTCTCTCTCTGATGAGTTTTAATACTCCTTGCTGCACTGCCTTTACTGTCACTCCAAAAATAAAAGGATTTATGAAAGGAGGGAAAAGGAGATACGTGTTTACCACAATGACAATCACATACGTGGGCATGCTGGCATGTAATCTGTTCAAAACCGAGCCAATGAAAAGTGGCAAGTAGAATGTGGACATGGAGCAAACATGGGCGCTGCAAGTGCGGAAGGCCTTGACACAGTCTTTGTAAGGGAGAATGACAACAGTCCTGAGTATCATTATATAAGAAAGGGCAATGCCCAACATGTCAAGGGTTCCTGGGAGGAAAACTAGGGTCAAGGCGTAGATGTTGTTAACAGTGATGTCAGCACAAGAAAGCTTTGCCACCGCCATGTTCTCACAAAATGAATGTGCAATGTGCCGGCTGCAGAATGGCAGTCTCAGAATGAGCAGCGGAACGGGAGCTGCCAACAAGATGGCACGGACCATGCATGCTGACGCTATCTTTGCGATAAGTTCATTGGTTAAAATACTGGTGTATCTAAGGGGGTTGCACACTGCAACATATCGGTCAAAGGCCATGGCTGAATAAATGGAGGTTTCCATCGACACAGAACATACCCAGAAGAACATCTGAGTAAGGCAGGCACCAAAGCTGATGTTTCCAGCGTTAAACCAAAACTGACCAAGCATCTTAGGAAGTAAGGTAGAGGAAAGAATGAGATCAGACAGAGCCAACTGGGAA
This sequence comes from Triturus cristatus, assembly GCF_964204655.1. NCBI lineage: Eukaryota > Metazoa > Chordata > Amphibia > Caudata > Salamandridae > Triturus > Triturus cristatus. The sequence continues at coordinate 1,572,963,955 of NC_140591.1, read as the reverse complement.
ATGAAAAGATACATTGGCTTGTGGAGAGACACCACTGTCTTTATAGCTAGCAGAAGAACACAGTTTCCCAGAACTGTGACAATGTACATGAAGGTCAGTGGAGCAGCAAACCAGATGTGGAACTTCTCCAGTCCAGGGATGCCCATCAGGACGAGGGAAGAAGGTGTGAATCCAGTGGCATTGATTGATGTCATGATGCTCCCTTGATTATTGCACAATTGTTCTGGAGCCAGTCTCCCTGTCTGGATACAAAAATATTTGACATATATTACCTAAACAGCTGACAGATTTTTTCTAACAGTCCTGGTAAACCTAGAATTGATACCATATTTTTTCGTTAGCAGGCAATATGACATTATAACTAAGTGAGGATTAGGATGTAATACAGATCTCTCCTGCCCACCTCAATGTACCTCTCATAACATTTCCCTTTTTTAGGGCCTGCTAATGAGTTCTGCAGTTTGGGAACCACGGTACCCAGGGTTGTTGTCCGACCATTGCGACCTCGGTGGTCAGACTGCCGCATTATGAGACTGTTGGATTGCTTTTGTGAAGACCGACAGTGAACTGCCAACACCACCAGCCATCCCCAGACCACTGCAGACCACTGTGGCTGTGGTCGGGGAAAAGCAGCTGCCATAGGGTGGTTGAGAGTAGTTCACAGCCATTAGTATTACTAGTTGGCTTTCTAACGAGCCGACAGTAGTGGTGGGACCGCCAACTTAAAATTGGTGGAATCAAAGGATCTAGGGTGCATTTTCACCCTTTTCCTGTTCTCCCTGTCAGAATTCGATGTGGATCCCTTTCTCCAGGTCCCCTATTCACAGCAACATCCTTACCCCAAAGAACACGACCCTGTTTGTGGCAATATACAGGTAAGTCCGCTTTGTATCATATACCCATTGAATGGACTGCCCTCATATGGGCCAGACTCTGGCAATGGGTGGGTGGTATTTTGCCACATGTATCATGCACATGTGTACATTCGACACATGGGCAGTCGAAATATATACACAGGCATCAATAAATATGGAAAACAATTGACTGCAGGCAAAAACAACGCTGCTGGCCCTACAGTCAACTCGTAATATGGCGGGCAGAAGACGGTCGTTTTTGTGGTCTTCTAGAGACCGCAGCCTCAGTGTTGAGGCAGTCAGACCACAGAACTCGTAATCAGGCCCTAAATCAAACTCTAGACTTAAGGGTGGTGTTAAAGAACGCAAGATATCCTCTCTTTTGAGGGCCACTTCCTCAACCACTAGTTTCCTATTTTATAGGCGTGAAAACTCACATAATGTTGTAACACTACCCCGAAGGATGTATTAAGAAAGGTTGAGAAAACCATGATTGTGCCATAAAGAGTGAGTACAGGGTGGCAGGTTAGAGTTAGTAGAGATCTATAACTCCTCACATAGGAATCAGAGTGACACAGTATCTATCAGATGTGATGGCTCCATAGGATCAAAACTACCATATAAAAGTATAAAAATGGAATTAGTACAGTAGCCTACCACCATATGAATTTACCACTCATATGGGTTTCTCGCCTCAAATTCATCTGCAAATATGTCTATTAGGGCCATTCCTCAATAACACTGAGAGATGGTAGAATGGAAAACACAATATCAGTGCTGAATATGCATTAATAAATTTGCTGTACATGGTTCATGGGATTGAAGCCCATGCTTGATTTGCATATGGCTAGAGTGTAATAGTGGGTAAAAAACGATGACCTGGAAACATGACCTGAGCAATTACCTGCTGCTAAAATTAAATCAAGCATTCATTCCATCCATTTGTTTTTGTTGTAGTAGATGCACGGAGCATGATGGGTTGCCCTGATGGCAGTCTCATTCTCATCTCACTACAGGGCTCTAGTTATACAGTGCTAATAATGCTTAAGTAAGCCAAAGACAGCCTAAGGGTGCTGGCACTGAAATCTACACTGAACCTGGCCATGCAGTTTGGGTTAAACCATTCCTAGTGGAGCAGAACTAAAGGCTTGATGTATATCTTGGTGGTATATGTACACGGAACCAACAACACAAAGATAATGGTGCCTGCCCGATTTAGATGCAAGTGGACCATGGGTTTGGCTATGGCGGTGACTAGTCTATCACTAACATAGCCAAACGGAGTAAGGTTTGTTAAATAAAAGGCTGTATATCAGCCTACACAATTAGAATGGGCAGGCATGTAGCCATTTTTTAATGTCCATCACCCATAGGCAAACCCTGGTGATGTGGGACAGAAACAAAGAAATAATGCCCCTTTGCCATGGAGTAGGGGGAATTATCTTTATTATTTTCAAATAGAAAATCCAGTTTGGGCTAGACCATTCCTATTGGAGCAGAACTAAAGGCTTGATGTATATCTTGGTGGTATATGTACATGGAACCTACATCAAAAAGATAATGGTGCCTGCCCGATTTAGATGCAAGTGGACCATGGGTTTGGCTATGGCGGTGACTAATCCATCACTAACATAGCCAAACAGAGTAAGGTTTGTTAAAGAAATGGCTGTATATCAACCTACCCAATTAGAATGGGCAGGCATGTAACCATTTTTTTTATGTCCATCACCCATAGGCAAACCCTGGTGATGTGGGACAGAAACAAAGAAATAATGCCCCTTTGCCATGGGGTAGGGGGCATTATCTTTATTATTTTCAAACAGAAAATCCAGTTTTTGGATATTATTTTTAAAAATCAAAAAAAGCAAACAGTTTGGTGCATAGGTCCGACATGTTGATGGAGCCTTGCCCCAAACTGTTAAATGCATTCATAGGAACCAGCGTGATGGTGGTTCCTGCAAAAATTAGAGGGCATTTATAAATCTGGCAAGGGGTACCTCCACCTGGACATTGGAGTAATTTGTGGAACAGGTGACTTTCCCCCATTATATAAATCGGGCCCCTAAGACTTGTTTGCCAATTACTGGACTCTGTTCAGTGTAGTATAATGAGTGAAAAACAATGGGCTGGAATCAACCCTGATCACTTGCTAGTGACTGAGATTATTTGAAGCTTATCATGCATTAATCTGATGTTTGTTGTAGTATATTTCCAGCCCACAAACTGAATGTGTTCCTTATGTACAGAAACATTTCTCCCGGCACATCAGGGCATTTTGCAGATTTATGTGTCAGGCCGCCACAGTTTACAAAGCAGTCTTTCACAGTAATTACACTCTGGAAAATGATTGCGGGCTGATCATCCTAATTGGGAGGAAATACTGATCCTCTTGCTAGGCTGCCAAGTCCAACAGATCCACCTTCTCTTGGCAGACCATTACTTTCCTCCACACTTGCAATGAGGTAGGGCAATAAAGTGGTGAGCAACTGGGGATTCTACATTTCCTCTTACCTCCCTCCTGTAAATCCCCCTGTGAGGTTCTGTAGTGATCCGAACCCGTGAATTCGGTATCGTAGTACTGACACGATTTCGGTACCAATGAACCGCAAATGATCCATTATATGCATAACAGTGTTTTCGCTACGCAACTAGCATGAATTCACTGAGAAATAGGGCATTCTGTTGTTAAGTCATGGCATCCATTTTAGTTACGGCATCCATTTTGTTTCTTGCCCTCACATAGTCAATGAACGGACGATGACCCCGGCAGAGTCGCCTTGCTAAGGACATGTAAGCTCGAGCCCGAGAAAGGCTGACGCTGCATGACTAGGCAGAATCAAGCTGCCTCCCTTGCCTGAGGCCAGTCCTGCTATACTGGTTCTCGTGTCCGTTGTCCTTACTGAAAGGCCGAAGACGGTAGCCATGCCCGTTTATGATCCATAAACACCTCTTATCCTACTTTTCAATCCTTTGCACCTGGCTCTGCTCCTCTCCTTCTGGGCTTTTACAATGGGGAGGTTACGATTTTTATGATGGGGAGGATCGGGCAAAGAATGGAAAACTGTCGAGGGGACCTGATCGAATACCGAAAACCTACGACTAATTATTGTTTGATGTCTATTTACTGTTTTGTTTGGGATACCGGGTTGGGCATGAGAAATATTCGTGTAATGTTGCCTAAAGACATTTTCCGTGTATTTAAAGAACAACCCACTTAATGCAATTCGAACAGTCTCGTAGATTCTGCCTCTGTGTGGTTCCTATGACTTCTGTGTCCCTGCAGTGAATAAATCTTGGTCTCTGACGCCACCATCGAGAAACCCGCGTCTCTGTTTATTTGTGCACCGAGACAGGAAGGAACTCAGGGGTCTTCGGGTGTTGTTTCCCTGACACCTCTGGACTCTTAAAAGTCCAGAACCTCAAATTGGCGCCCAACGTTGGGCGACGTCATCCGGTACCGGTCCAAAGCCTGAAAAGTTCGAGAAGTTTCGTGTGAAGATTCCGGAGGGAGGTACCCCGCTTCATCGATCCCTGTATGTCGTAAAAGTGGCCCGACGATCTCTTCCACGAGGGTTCCCGTTCCCAGACGGCTACAGAGGACCGCTGCCCTGACTGTCGCCCTGTCTTGGACCCGAGGTGCAGACCTTAGTACGGCGAGACGTAGACGGGTTCTCCTTGGTGACGTCTTCCACATTTCAGTTAAGTATTAAGTGGGTTACGCTCAGTTTAGTTGTTCTTTGTTGCTCTGGTTTGATTCGTAGATTATCATTGGTTGCTCTTGTTTAGATAATCTTTGTTTTGGTATTAGTTCATTTGATAGGCCTAAGTTCTCTGCGCATTTTGGTTGGAATTTGTCTTTGTTTGTCATGACTACCAGTAGTAATTGTTTCCTGTCCTGGTTACGTTGCAACGGGGATTCCCGGTTGGAGGATTCGTGTTCGGTTCCTCCGATTGGAACTCCTACATATGAGCTCTATTGTAAACATGGTGTGGGTCCTATTACGTATAATGAAGTATGGGTCCGTTATACCAGAAAAGATGGTGTCCTTAGTTGGCCACCGCATGGTAGCTTCGAAACCGAAATACTAGACAATCTAGAAATGAAGTTGTTTAAGAGAAAAGCCCGGCCGGCAATGTTTGATTCTTTTCGCGTATGGCGAAAAGAAGCCAAACAGAGAGAAATTAGGAAGACGAAGAAAGAACAGAAAGAGAAAGGGTTGACTTTAATGGAGTCTGCTAGGCAGTTGCATGTCAACGAGACTGAGAAAGCAATGGAGATGGCGAATAGAAAATATTATTTGGCAATTGATAAATGTTACCCTGTATTGCCATCTTGTCCTACTAAGCCGATGGAGGATCATGAAAAGGATCCTCTGTTGTCTTACCTGTTGAATTCACTTCCACCGTATGCACAGGGTATTACAGCACCACAGTTATTACCTGTTGTACAGCCAGCTGCTGGTCAGCCTGGAATAGTTGCTCCACTTCCTTTGATTCCAGCTCCTGTCCTTCCCGTGGTTAATGTTCCTTCGGCACCCCCTCTTCCTGGGTCGCCTGTTCCGCCTTTGCCTGTCGTTTCGCAAACTGCTTTACCTGCTACTCCCACCTTTACTATTTCATCTGCTTCAGCCGCCCTGTCCCCGAACCCTGTGAACATTCTGACTCCGCTTTCCGTTCGTCGGAAAATAACCGACTCTGTAACTAATATCTTAACTCCTCTCTACAGGTCTTTAATTGGGACCCCCGTTTCTGACTCTATACAGAGACGTAGCCAGCTTCTTGGTCCTCAGGAACGAGAAATGTTAGATTCGACAGCTCTTAGGTGGATGTCGAAAGCTGTGAAGTATGATGCACGAAGAGTGTTAGATACCTTTATGCAATGGAATGAACCAACTCAACGTTATGTTTTTGACGTAATGTGTTCTCTTGTGCGTGAAGAATGGGAAGATGATGACTTAGATTCCGTCCCCTCTGATCTGATAAATATTCCGCAGAAATTCGCCGCAGGAATGGTGATAGGTTCAGAAGTAAGAGGAGCGATATAACTGATCTTAGCTTATAGGGATGATTCCCCTCTTCGAGCGACAAGGGACCCTGATGGTTCACCGATTACTACTAGGAAAAGACGAGGTCAATATCCGATGAGGGAAGTTCCACCGATATGGCGTGATGCAGTTCAAGCTGATGCGGCTAATGGTATTGCAGCTGCCCCGGCACAATTCCAGAGAGTGTGGATACACATCCCTTGGAAGCGGGCCGAAGTATTAGCAGTAAAACAGGCGTTGCCGGACCCAAGTAAAAATCCTGCTGGTTATTACAAAGAGTTAACGCAGACAGTTCAAGCGTGTGTCATGAATTTGGCAGACATTGAAATGCTATTTGGCAATGTAGTGCCACAGCCTATATGGACCAAAATTCGGCAAGAGAACCACCCAGTCGCCTTAGGAGGTGATTGGCCAGCTATTGTAGCAGCAGATGGGCAACAAGTTGGCGGCGCTAAACCGGAACCTCTGATTGCTGCCTTACCTGGCAGAATAATTAACCTGATGAAAACGCTGATGCCAGCGTTACGAGTTAATTGGGATAAACTATCGGCATGCAAGCAAAAGAAGGACGAAAGCATCTCTGATTTTTTCACTAGATTTGAAGAGACCTTTGTAGACCACAGTGGGCAAGATATGAGTACTGAGGGAGGCCAGAGGTTGTTTGTCGACAAGTTCGTGTTTAATTTATTACCTGAGCTTAGTAACAAGTTAAAGGATTCTGAAAGTGCATGGGCAGTGTCGACGACGGCACAGATACTTGCAACTGCTCAGTATTACGAGAATAGAGAAAAAGAAGAGAAGGAAAAGTCAGAAAAGAAAACGAAAGATTTAAAGACTAAAGTTCTATTGCAACAGGCGTATCCGCCTCGTTCGAATCAGTCAGATTCACAGCAGCGACCCCAGTTTCAGCAACAGCCACAATTCCAGCAAGGGACGTCCCAAAGATTTAATTATGGTTTTTCCCGACAACAGTTAGCATGGAATCAGTGTGCCTATTGTAAAAAGGAGGGTCATTATAAGAATGAGTGTCCAGTACTGCACGCACAGACTAGTGGTGTCCCAGCTCAGAGAGGTAATGCTGGGTTTATGCAAACTCCTAGAGGTAGAGGACGTGGTACAACGACACCACAGGCTGATCGCCAATCAAATTATTTCGATCAGCGAAATGCACAATCTGCGCAACCAGGTAGATCTCCACAGTATCATGTTGAAGATTATTATGAACATAATGAAGAGATTCAGAGAAGCGAATACTAGGACAGCCACAGGCAAAGAGAGGGAGTAGTATCAGTTCCAGTTGATCAGAGTGGACCTTATGTCACAGTAGTTACCTCAGGCGTGGTCGAACCGTTTCTGTTGGATACTGGTGCGGCGAAAAGTTGAATTATGCATGTGAAACTCCCTGGCGCACCTTTGTCTGGCTTAACGAACACTTCAGTAGGTTTCTCAGGCGCCCCTGTTCACAATCCTGTTTCTAATCCTTTGCCAATATCTGTTGGACCATGCGAACTAGAAGCACCCCTTATCCTAACAACCGGTTGTAATGAGAATCTGCTTGGTTTAGATCTGTTGAAACGCCTGCATGCGACACTGTACTGTTCTCCTTCAGGAGTACAGCTCACATTAGGCAAAAGAGTCATCTCTCCAATGCATATGTCGATGGATAAGCTCCCACCGGAGCTGCGTTCTCTCCCTGATACTCTTTGGGCGACTGGTCCTAACGATGTAGGCCTCTTGGAAATTTCCCCTTATGTGGTAAGTCTGAAAGCAAATGTTAAATTCCCACGAATCCCACAGTATCGGATTTCGAATGAAGGTGAACGTGCACTCTTGCTGATTGTGAAAGACTTAATACAGAAAGGTGTGATAGAGGAAACTAGAGGAAATGTCTGCAATAGTCCTGTTCTGCCGATTTTGAAACGCACTGACCCGTCCAAACCTCCAATTTACAGATTTGTGATTGACCTCAGAGAAGTTAACAAAATAGTGATTCCGCAATTTCCTGTGGTACCAGATATCACTGCATTACTGACGTTGATTCCTGCCTCCGCTTCATGGTTCACAGTGATCGATTTGAAGAATGCCTTTTTCATCATTCCGATAGCCGAAGAAAGTAGAGACATTTTTGGTTTCTCCTTAGGAGGTCGCAGTTTCAGATTCAAACGCGCTCCACAAGGTTATTGTGAGAGCCCTTCAATTTACAGTCAAGCATTGAAGAGTCAATTAGATGCTCTTGTACTTCCACCTGGTGTTGCTCTGATCCAATACGTAGATGATCTTTTACTGGCTGCTGATGACAAGGAAACTTACAAAGCAGCTACAATTTCTTTATTACGTCATTTGTCAGACTTACATCACAAGGTGTCACCTTCTAAACTGCAATATTGTTGCCAAGAAGTGACCTACTTAGGTCATCTTTTGTCAAAGGAGGGAAGAAGGTTGACCCCAGAGAGAATCAAAGCAATTTCGCAGATGACTGTACCAAGCACACAGAGAGAAGTGCGTGCGTTTTTGGGTATTACGTCATACTGCAGGCAATGGATCCCAAATTTTTCTCTCATGGCAAAACCATTGGTAGCCCTGACTGGAAAAGGTGTTCCGAGCCCTTTGCCATGGTCTGATGAATGTCAACAGAGCTTCTCCGACTTACGTGATGCGCTGTGTTCAGCTCCTGTGTTGGGTACTCCTGACTACAGTAAGCCATTTACTTTATATGTCCATGAAAGAGAAGGTTGTGCGTTGAGTGTATTAACGCAACAATTTGGTGACAAACAGCGGCCTTGTGCATATTTTTCATCCACATTAGATCCGGTAGCCAGAGCATTACCAAGTTGTTTGAGAGCTACAGCAGCAGCTGCAGTGTCTATCCAACAGTCTGCTGGACTAGTCATGAACAACATGTTAGTAGTCATGGTTCCACATGCTGTGGATACACTCATGAATCGAACGAAAACTCAGCACCTCACCAGTGCTAGACTATCAGGCTATGATCTGACGCTTTTGGCAAGTCACATTCAGATCAAGCGATGCAACATCTTGAATCCAGCAACGCTGTTGCCGACTACTCAAGAGTCGAGTGATTCAGAGCCCCATGATTGTTGTTTTAGAACTGAGGAAGAGACAAAAGGTCGGATTGATTTAAAAGACACTCCGTTACTAGATCCAGATGGCACTTTATATGTCGATGGGTCGTGTTTCAAACTACAGAATGGCGATGTGACGGCTGCATATGCAGTTACGACTTTGAGTACGATTGTTGAGACTGCAAGAGTAAGTCAGAATTCTGCCCAAGCCGCAGAATTAATTGCATTAACAAGAGCGTGTGTTTTAGCTGAGGGAAAGAGAGTGAATGTGTTTACTGATAGCCAATACGCCTTCGGCGTAGCACATAGCTTTGGACGTCTCTGGAAAGAAAGAGGTTTTCTCACGTCCCATGGGACTAAGATCCAACATGGACAGTTAGTCAGCGATCTATTGGAATCCCTGACCCTACCGAATGAAGTTGCGATTGTGAAGTGCAGTGCACATCGAAAGATTACGGATGATGTTGGCCGTGGGAATGCGTTTGCTGATGAGGTCGCTAAAGAAACGGCCAAGAACATGACGAGCCGAATGTACGTTGCAACATCTGCAAGATGGATTGCTGAATCAGGGATGTGTGAAAATACGATTGAAAGTGTGAAGACAATCCAAAATGAAGCAACTGAAAATGAGAAGAATGAATGGAAGGAGAAAACGGGTAAAAAGGATTCAAGTGGATGTTGGGTTGATTTGTCTGAGCAGCAACGTTGGATGCTACCTGACGCGTATGTGCTCGCAGTAGTCACGATGGCGCATGGAGCGGCGCACATCAGTTCAAAAGGGATCTGTAAAATGTTAGCTCCAGCATGGAAGAATGATGGAATTACTAAGTGTGCGGAAAGAGTGGTGAAAAACTGCATGATATGCCTGATGCATAATCCTGGCAAGGGAACCCCAACCCCAACTGGTCATTTTGCTCCCCCTTCTTGTCCCTTTGAAGTGATTCAGTTGGATTTTATCCACATGGACAGGTGTAACAATCTTAAATATGTCCTAGTGGTTGTCTGTGCCTTTTCAAGATGGATTGAGGCATATCCGTTAAAGGATAACACTGCTATGTCCACTGCCAAAATCCTCCTCAAAGAATACTTCCCCAGGTATGGTATGCCACGGATTGTTTGGTCGGACAATGGAAGTGAGTTTGTAGGGAAAGTTATGAAGAGTGTGTGTACTGGTCTGGGTATTAACCAAAAATTCCACAGTGCGAATCACCCACAGTCAGCGGGTTTGGTTGAAGGGTACAATGGCACCCTGAAGCTGAAACTTGCTAAAATTCAAGCTTCCACTGGTCTATCTTGGCCAGATGCACTGCCTTTAGCTCTACTCTCCACCAGAGCGACTCTACACTCTCGAGTAGGGCTTAGTCCATATGAGATTGTGTTCGGTCGCCCTGCCAATGTTTGGGGAGTCCCTAGGCCAAAGGAATTCAAACAGATCGAATACCCAATGTTGATTGATTATCTTTATGACCTGACTGCTAAACTAAGCCTTATTCGTCAACAGGTATTTGAATCCTTGCCTAAACTGCCAGAGAGTCCAGGACACACGTTGAAACCAGGCGACCAAGTGGTAGTGCGGAATTTTGAACGAACTCGGAACCTCCAGCCAAGATTCGTGGGTCCGTTCCAGGTACTCCTCACAACGAGAACTGCTGTACGCCTAGCTGGAAGGAAGAATTGGGTGCACGCTAGCCATACGAAACGTGTCCCTCTCCCACTTCCCTATGACAACTGGGTTAGACAGGGATTTGGTGTATCCGAGACAGAACCTGTTCCTAGGCACATCCCTTTCAGTGATGCAGAGTACATAACGGACCACCCACGAACTGAAACACAGAACTTTGACACCTCAGCAGGAACCGCTCTTTTGAATCCTGGACCGAGTGTTGTACAAAGTGAACATTTGTCACCTGTGGAGTCGAACATTTCCGCACCTATAGACCAGCTATTTCAAGATCAGACAAGACCCAGAAAGTACAGATATAATCTACGTTCTCATGTTGTGAACTAATGATATTGCATAATTACCTTTCTGTTTGAAAACTGTTTTTGATCTTATTGCATTCCATTCAGTCAGGAAGTTTGCTCTAATTTTTATCTTTTTTGTTTTTTTGTTTGTCTCACCTTGCCGTCTGGGTTACCGTAGGGTCGTAACGTGTGCCTTGTTTTAATTTGCAGGGAACCAGACGCAAGGTCGGTTTCTTCTGTTTATCTTGGGAACTCCCAGGGTAAACAGAGGCAAGTTTTTAACAGGTACTAACCATCCGTTGCGAACGGTTGTAGAAGATGGAGCTTCCTGAACTGCGACGGGTTAATGTCATAAATGTGCACGAGACAAAACTATATGACATATTATATAGCAAATGTTTTCTAATGCAATGTACTCTGACACTTCTAATTGTTTTGATAACTTTGGTAGGCGGAATTATTTTTGGCATTCAGTTGATCTTGACACCTGTTACATCTACAGTATCTCCCCATGTTCCTGTTTCTCTGACTGTTGTTTCTCTTCATTCTTTCCATCCTTTTCCTGCCCACGAGCAAGCTCGACGCTCTGAGTTTATAAATAACACTTTCATTTAGCTCTTACATCAACATCAACTAGTGGTTAACACAACAAACTGCTGGGTGTGTGGTTTGATACCACATACCATGAACAAGGGCATCCCTTATCTGGTTCTGCCCTTTAGTTATAATGGATCATTCTGGGCATTTCAGACCATGTTCGCTTATGCCCTAGAGACCTATCCTCCACGACCTCCGCGTTCCACTAGGTATAACTCTGCTAATAGAGCCTTGGTAAAAGGGATCACTGACATGGTTAGGGATGTCAATAACACTCCGTTCATTCCCAAGGATGAATTGCGAGTTTACATGGGTTGGAATGTTACGGAATATGGCATTACTCTGGGTGAGAACAAACGTAAAAGCTCGACTCCGATCTGGGTGGTACCCCACCAAGGTCAGGTCTGTTTGCAAGGAAATGGGAGGAATCCGAAAGCTCGACTAGGGAAGAGTGACTGTATCGAAAATATGTTTTCCCGTCACAGTCTTCCCCTGCATTCTTAGCTGCTAAGGGTACCTATTTTGTTTGCCAAGACAGATCATACACATGGCTGCCTGCTGACTTCTCAGGCTCATGTTATATCGCTCAACTGTTACCTCCGACATACACTGCTGCACCGGACTATCACAAAACTAGAGTTGTGAGAGGTGTTTTCAGTAAAGAAGATACTGCTGGCCAAGAAGCAGGAGACTTCTTCAAAGGTTTCCTTCCATTCTGGGGGCCTATGGCCAACAGTAGAAACTTACGTCAACTAACACGGGTAGTTGAATCTACTATCACCGAAACTGCAGGTGCCCTTAGTAACCTGACAGCTGAGCTTCAAGCGGATCGCCTCATGACGTTACAGAACCGTATGGTCCTTGATGTGTTACTTGTAGATCGAGGTGGAGTATGTAAGATGATCCAATCGAGCTGCTGTGTTTTTATCCCAGATAATGCTCCAACGGTATATAAGGCCATCTCTAAGTTACACAAAATCTCTGACTCTATTCATGTAGAGGAAGGTGACTGGTCATTAATGGGATGGTTCTGGAGCCTGTTATCTGCGTGGGGATGGAAGGTTCTGATAGTCACTGGTGTTGCGTTGGTATTTTTATTTTCGTGCTGTATCATTGTTCAGTGTGGTCCTGCCTTATGTAATCTCTGCATTTCAACATGCGTAAGAAGACCACCTGTTTTTAGAGATACGCCACGGGATAGAGTAATGCTTCAACAACATATCAGTGACCTGATGAACATAGAAATGGACTCTGACATAGAGTAAGTTATTGCCTATGTAAGGGCAAAAGGACGGTCTGAGGTTCTGTAGTGATCCGAACCCGTGAATTCGGTATCGTAGTACTGACACGATTTCGGTACCAATGAACCGCAAATGATCCATTATATGCATAACAGTGTTTTCGCTACGCAACTAGCATGAATTCACTGAGAAATAGGGCATTCTGTTGTTAAGTCATGGCATCCATTTTAGTTACGGCATCCATTTTGTTTCTTGCCCTCACATAGTCAATGAACGGACGATGACCCCGGCAGAGTCACCTTGCTAAGGACACGTAAGCTCAAGCCCGAGAAAGGCTGACGCTGCATGACTAGGCAGAATCAAGCTGCCTCCCTTGCCTGAGGCCAGTCCTGCTATACTGGTTCTCGTGTCCGTTGTCCTTACTGAAAGGCCGAAGACGGTAGCCATGCCCGTTTATGATCCATAAACACCTCTTATCCTACTTTTCAATCCTTTGCACCTGGCTCTGCTCCTCTCCTTCTGGGCTTTTACAATGGGGAGGTTACGATTTTTATGATGGGGAGGATCGGGCAAAGAATGGAAAACTGTCGAGGGGACCTGATCGAATACCGAAAACCTACGACTAATTATTGTTTGATGTCTATTTACTGTTTTGTTTGGGATACCGGGTTGGGCATGAGAAATATTCGTGTAATGTTGCCTAAAGACATTTTGCATGTATTTAAAGAACAACCCACTTAATGCAATTCGAACAGTCTCGTAGATTCTGCCTCTGTGTGGTTCCTATGACTTCTGTGTCCCTGCAGTGAATAAATCTTGGTCTCTGACGCCACCATCGAGAAACCCGTGTCTCTGTTTATTTGTGCACCGAGACAGGAAGGAACTCAGGGGTCTTCGGGTGTTGTTTCCCTGACACCTCTGGACTCTTAAAAGTCCAGAACCTCAAATGAATGCCTTGTATGTCTTTCACTTGTCCCACTATGATAGCCTTTGTTTTATTTTAAGGTTATTAGCATAACAAAGCAGTATGGTCAGATGGAGATAGCGCAAGGGCAGGGGTGACTCTGATGAAAGCAGAAGCTTGGACACATACAATTGATGAAAATGAGATACTTTCCTAACAACTTTTACAAACACAACAAGTAAACAAAACAAAAGAAACAAAAGAAGGATCAATATTGTACATTGATATGAATGCTTGCCAGAAGAGTTGAGCTATCAGTGATTTCAAGTTTTTCTGAAGGTTCTCATGAGAGACTGAACAAATGAACAGGAGTTTAAAAAGAACAATCCTTATAGGATGAAAGATCTCCCGGAGAACAGGATAAGTGTGAGACGGTATTAGGTGGCCAATCTTAGGCAAATTGTTCACACTCGAAACATAAATTATCATCTGCTGCATTATCTACAGCAGTGTTTCTCAAACTGTGGTCCGCGGACCCCCAGGGGTCCGTGACACATTCCCAGGGGGTCCGCAGGTAGCAGTTTTAAAAGCACTGCAAAGTTCCTCATATAATTAGCAGTTTTTGAGCAACAATATAAGTGTCAAGATCAGACCAGTGATTAATGTACCTACTGGAGAGAGATGAGAATTTTGTCCTGTGGCAGCTTTGAGTTATCTAATGTAGCACAGAGGGTTAATATGCCTATTGCAACGAACGTGTACCATGCATTTTAAATAACAGTATTTTATGTGCATAGGCGAGTGGGTTACTGCTTTTGTCACAAATATTATTTTGTCACTCTGCAGTTCATAAGTGACAACCGTAATCTATCACAGTGACCTATAAACTGTCATCAAAGAGCTGCTTGCAAACTGCATGGTACAAGTTAGTAACTTATGTTTTTCCCTGTTTTTCATTATCCCAATGCTGCTAAAAAGGTTTATTAGGGTGGAAATACATTTTTATTGTTAAAGTCTATGCTAACCACTGTGTTATGTTCTGAATCCTGAGTTTTTTGTGCTTCTCCAGACCAAGCACTCTTTAAAAATGTGTACTAGTATAAATGACATGTGAATCCTACACCTTGTAGTCCCCTTTGCCTTATGTAACATTTTGTATACACTAATTTACACAAATTATTAATTGTCTCTGTTGTGTTTGATGTAAAGTGCTCTGGCATCCTACAATGGTATGAGAGATGCTATAAAACAAATTAAATACATGTGACAGAGAGGCTATGGAGAGATGAGAGGCACTGTTGGAGGGAGATAAGGGAAGCTTGTTTCCGGTCCAGGGAAGGCATGGCTTAGCAGTTCGGGCTGGACTGTTCCCATGAGGCACAGGGTCAGACTGATTTGCATATGGCCATGTCTGAGCTGGGGTGGCAGAGTGGGCTAAAGAACGGTGTTGGATCAAACCCAGATCTGTTGACTGGGTGTGAGTGTTTGATTGGTTCTGATGCTCCGTCCATCACCACCCCCTTTTGTACCGCTCTAATCATTGAATAACCCCAACAAAGATTGTCGTATCCTGGTGCATAGTAAAGTCTTCCTTTACTAATCATTAGAAGCTAATACAATTCAATAAATAATGATAAATGTGTTGTAGACTGCATCATTGTTTCCTACATTTCTTGGGGGTAGAGCCTTCCAAAGCCCCCTTTGTAGTGGTCAGGCTTACTCACTGCACTTGGTGTGCACCGTATGGGGACTGGTCTGCTTTGAGTTTCCAGTCTGGCCCTGGCAGGAGTAGGAGCCTCATACTGCGAAATAAAACCAACCATTTAAAAGTTAGTCACAAAAGCTAGTCGCACCAACCTTCCCATTAACATTTTTTGTCTTTTTGCAAATTCTTTCAATATAAAATACTAAGGGGATATTTACAAAAGAAGTGGCGGAGCTTGTCGTTAGCCTCCGTGGCTTAACGACACGCTCCGCCACTTCAGAAACGCAGGGCTGCACCATATTTACAAGAATATGGTGCAGCCCTACATTTCGCCCTGTGCTGGTGCTACACTTCGCAGTGTGGCGCCAACACAGGCACCCTTGCACCACAGTGCAAGGGTGACTGGTGCAGGGTAAGATTATTTATGTACAGAAAGGTGCCCCTTCCTGCACATAAACAATCTTGAAATGCTGTTTTGTCACTTCTATGTGTGCTGCTTAATGCAGCACACATGAAAGTTACAAAACACAATTTTTGTTAAAGATTGTTTATGTGCAGAAAGGGTCACCTTCCTGAACATAAACAATCCAAGGCGTTTTGCTTTTTCCATGTGTGCTGCACAATGCAGCACACATGGAAAAAGCAGAAACGAGGAGTAATAAAGCATTTCTCATCGTTTCGCCGAGTTAAGACCTGGTTTTCCCTGGTCTTAATTTTGGCGCTGCCTCCTGTTTACTCTGCCCTTGTAAATAGGGGCAGCATCAAAATCAATGGGTTTTGCGGTGGAACGCCCATTGCAAAACCCACTACCCACCCCTTTCACACTAAGCATTGCGCGAAAGGGGGCCTTATTTACAAGGCAGCGTTAAGCCATGTTGAGTGGCTTACCACAGCCTTGTGAATAAGGCAAAGCCCCTATTGACACGCAAACGTTGCAAAAAGTGACGTTTCCATGGCGATTAGGGGCTTTTAAATATGCCCCTAAGATCCTTAGTAATTCGAGTATTTGTTTTCTGTACACACGTGTGTTTATTTTTTTCGAATTACTGTTTAAACGTTTGAAAATTAAATCATACTAATTGCTTAGGGGTCCCCGGCTTCCAGTGGTGACACAATGTCAAATGTTTGGGAGCCACTGATCTACAGATTTTAGCAAAACATCTTGCTCAAACTATTCAATAGTTAGCCAACAGGTGCAATCCTGTGTCAGACACTATATGAGAGTAATCTGATCACCTGTAGCTCTAGATGAGAATAATTAGCATTTCAAAGAGGTTAGAAGGTGACCGGGTAGTGTAGACAACCCTATTAAACTGATTAAGGTAAGGGCAGAAAACAAAAAGCTTCATTCACTATTAACACAATTACAATTTCACAGAGGCTGTTTTAAGGATGCAGGTATTTAATTGAACATTTTAAAACATTTTGGTAGTGGTCACACAATGACCAACATCTACATACGTTGCTTTTCCTTAATTATCACATCAAGGCTCGATATTTCTTTCTGAAGTATCTGCAATATATTTTATCCTATCAATTTAAACTTGTTAATAGTAATGATGTAACAAATTTAGAACAGGATGTGCTACTACAAAAGGGACCAAGAAAGTGCTTGTGGAGAGCAAAACAATGCTATAGTCAAAACGAGTCAAGTCAATTCAAATCAAGCTTTATTCAATTTAAATAAATCATAAAAGCACAAAATACAGACATTCATCACAAAAAACATTTAGAAAACAGAAAATCTTCATAATAAATATTAGATAGACCACCTATGGTTTCATTCAATTTGGTTTTAGGGCGAACCATACATAGTACACCCACGCCACCATAGCCATATTTCTTTCTAGTTGCAATTGATCCTTTTATAAAATGTAAAACTGCACAGTAAATGGACATTGAATTAAAAAAAGTTAAAACCTGTAACCTTCTCTAAATGAACAGGGTTGTCAATGCTTTAACATTGTAAATACATATTTAACACCGACAGACTTAAACAAAGGGCAAAAAAAAGAATAGAGTCATTCTTCAAATTGTAGGAGAGTTTTACTAAGCTTGGCTACACTCCACTTGGTGGCACCCTATTGGAGACGGGGCACTATCATTCACTTCCTCCCAACCAGGTGCATGTAGAACAAGTTGTATCTTCTAAAGCACCAACATTTTGATGACTTAATCAATATGTTCGTACTGAGAATATCCGCTGTGGTCATCCTCAGGACAAAACTAAAGAGTAAGCCCATCTACACCTTCCTGAACAAAAAATGCCACAACTGGTGGCATCATACAAATCACTTATTAAATCAATTGATCCTCTGATCATGATATCAGAGACATGGAAATTCATGCATGGGGCCCTGGGGAGACCAGCCAGACTAAATGCTGAGCAATGTTTCCCTATCAAAAGAACCACGGATCCCATGCAAGTCGTCCAAGCTGCTCTCTCTCTCTCTCTCTCGCTCTGGTTCCGTTCAAAAGCCACAGTTTGGTTCAGAAACATTGCAGTCAATTTGGAGAGGAAAGCTATTTAAAGACTGTATCTTTAAATCAGTATTTGGTGGATGTTATCCAAAATTGTTAGTGATGCAGTTTCGATTCACTGACCCACTCTGAATCTAGATTAGCAATCCATCAGCTAGTGCGTTTTCAGTATTGAATCAGAAGAGTTGTAGGGAGACACAGTTTCCAATATTTGTCTTTCCTAGTCAAGGAAGATAGAGAGAGGCCGATGGTGTACTAGTAGGTTAGATCAAGGTTGTGTTTTTTCAATAACGGGGTAATTTTACCATGTTTGAGAGAGTTTGGAAAGCAACCTTGTTTGAGGGTAGTATTAATTAATTCTCACTTTATGATATACAACATTACCCACCACCAGCCCCAAATTCAGAAATATCTGAAGAGGTAGAAGCAAAAATGTAAAATACAATTCCACACACACACATGCAATCACTCCGGATTTAGGTTGGTAGCTGATGATTGCTCATAAGAAAAACATCTTCTTTAACACAAGTTAACAGCAACATTATTATTTGCCAATTTTTTCTGTATCTCCTTCTTAGGTGTTCCAAACTGAAGGGAATCCTGAAGGGAATCCTAAAATAGGTAAACACACTAACCATCTTGGGTTCTCAGTAAGTCCTATTACTTACACATCTATAACAAGTGTTCATGTCACAGCAGCCCCTGGATAAAACACCATTTGAATTTAATACAATCGAGGCCACTCAACAGATATGGATGGCAAGGCTTCTAGAGAAAGGAAATTCAGTGTCAAGTTGGATGATGTTGATACGCATCAATCAACAGACGAGGGGTACCGGTTCAATAGAGATGAACGGTTGCCATAATAAAATCCTTCCCTCAGTGTTAGGGAAATTGACCAGGAGTGACCACCTGATTTACATGATAGTTGGACACAGAAAAATAAATGTGGGGCAGAGGCAGAGGACATATCAGAGGCAGGCCTCTCCACATCATCCAGGTTTGAGGTGGAAGTAGCACTTTAGGTGGCCTGTGGGGGGATCACTGACAGAATATCAAGGAGCAAAATATCGATCTGCCAAAATATCAATGAAAAAATATAGAATGACAAAATAACGACTTCCTATCTACAAACAGGAAAGTACAAAAATATTGAATCCAAAATATCGTTGTAAACAATATAGATTGTTAAAATATCAAATTTTGTAAATGTCCTAAAAGTAATGTAAAATAATGAAATAATGAATATAATTAAGTAAAACATACTTAAAAATACTTAAATAACCATACAATTAATAAATAATTAATGTCAATAAAAAATAAAATACACAAGCATTTTTATTTTTTAAGACATAAATATGTTAACCTAATATTATAAAAAAATATTCAATATTTTTAGTGTTGAATAGCGGGAGGGTAAAATTTACTATTCCCACTCCAGTGAGTGCAACAGTAGGGAAGGCGTTGGAAAGTGGGAGGGTAAAAATTACTATTCGCACTCCAGTGAGTGCAACAGTAAGGAAAGCGTTTGATAGCTGGAGGGTAAAAATTACTATTCTCACTCCAGTGAGTGAAACAGTAAGGAAAGCGTTGGATAACGGGAGGGTAAAAATTACTATTCCCACTCCAGTGAGTGCAACAATGAGGAAAGTGTTGGATAGCGTAGGGGTAAAAATAACAATTCCCACTCCAAAGAGTGCAACAGTAGAGAAAGTGTTGGATAGCGTAGGGGTGAAAATTACTATTCCCTCTCCAGAGGGTGCAACAGTAGGGAAAGTGTTGGATAGCGTAGGGGTGAAAATTACTATTCCCTCTTCAGAGAGTGCAACAGTAGGGAAAGTGTTGGATAGCGTAGGGGTAAAAATGACTGTTCCCACTCCAGAGACTGCAACAGTAGGGAAAGTGTTGGATAGCGGGTAGGAATAATTTACTATTCCCATTCCATCAAATGTAACAGTAGAGAAAGTGTTGGATAGCGGGAGAGTAAAAATTACTATTCCCACTCCAGAGAGTGCAACAGTAAGGAAAGTGTTGGATAGCGTAGGGGTAAAAATTACTATTCCCACTCCAGTGAGTGCAACAGTAGGCAAAGTGTTAGATAGTGTAGGGGTAAAAATTACTATTCCCACTCCAGAGACTACAACAGTAGGGAAAGTGTTGGATAGCGGGAGGGTAAAAATTACTATTCACACTCCGGTGAGTGCTTTAGTAGGGAAAGTGTTGGATAGCGTAGGTGTAAAAATTACTATTCCCCCTCCAGTGAATGAAATAGTAGGGAAAGTAATGATTTAATAATTAAATATATATACATTAATTATCAATACCAATAAAAAGGTATCAACAATTAATTACCAATTATACATGATTTAATAACTAATTAATCATAAATAATAATACATATTAATTATTAAAAATGAATTACCTATTAATCATTAATTACCCGCGCATTAATTTTCAATACCAAAGCTTAATATGTAATAACACAATATTACCAATTAATAATTCATTAACTGTAAATTAATTATCTATACACACAAATAATTTAAATAATTGCTTATTTAAAATTAAATTACTTCCCACCCTATTCCCCTATAAACCCACAACCCGCTACGGAATTAAATTACACAAACATTCAGGTGCCAATTCTGATCCGGTAAAAAAAATTCCTGTACGACTCGTAACCGTATATTTTTAGGTACAAATCGTACAACTCCCATCCCACCGGTGAAGTACGATTCGTACGTGAAAAATACATAAGAATCGCTTCGGGAAAAGGTCTACGAGACGTACCCGGACAGTTATACGTACAAATCGTAAAACTGAAGTCCGAGTGCACAAGTACGATCCATACCGCCCTTCCGAATACACAAACGTATGTAAACATCCCGTATGGAGCGAACTCTGTACCACTCGTATCCCAGGTAAACTTGTGCCCGGGATACGAGTCGTACAGCCCCCCACCTCCACCCCACGTATGTCCGCACGTACCCCCATATGTCAGCACTGTACCCCCATATGTCAACACCGTACCCCCCATGTCTGCACCGTACCCCAGCCCCGTACTTGGACGCACTGTACCCCAGCACTGTACCCCAGCCCCGTACTTGGACAGACTGTACCCCAGCACCGTACCCCAGCCCCGTACTTGGACGCACCATACCCCAGCCCCGTACTTGGATGCACCGTACCCCAGCACCGTACTTGGACGCACCGTACCCCAGCACCATACCCCAGCCCCGTACTTGGACGCATCGTACCCCAGCCCCGTACTTGTACGCACCATACCCCACCACTGTACGCCAGCCCCGTACTTGTACGCACGTACCCCAGCACCGTACCCCAGCCCCGTACTTGGACGCACCATACCCCAGCACCGTACCCCAGCCCCGTACTTGTACACACCGTACCCCAGCACCGTACCCGAGCCCCGTACTCCAGCACCGTACCCCAGCCCCGTACTTGTATGCACCGTACCCCAGCACCGTACCCCAGCCCCGTACTTGGACGCACAGTCCCCCAGCACCGTACCCCAGCCCCGTACTTGGACACACCGTACCCCAGCACCATACCCCAGCCCCGTACTTGGATGCACCATACCCCAGCACCATACCCCAGCCCCATACTTGTACGCACCGTACTCCAGCCCCGTACTTGTACGCACCATACCCCAGCACCGTACCCCAGCCCCGTACTTGGACGCACCGTACCCCAGCACCGTACCCCCGCCCTGTACTTGGACGCACCGTACCCCAGCACTGTACTCCAGCCCCATACTTGGAAGCACCGTACCCCAGCACCATACCCCAGCCCCGTACTTGGACGCACCGTACCCCAGCACCGTACCCCAGCATCGCGTATGTACGGACCTTACGACAACATTGCGTATGCGAGCACGGTACAACAACATCGCGTATGTACGCACCTTACATATGAGAAAACGACTCGTACTAATCCAGGACACTGTAAAACAGCACAACCAGGGTAAATTCGACTCGCACAACACCACAAGGCACGTCTACAGTAGAAAAAACATCAAAATGACTGACCTGGCACATCCAAACAGGCAAACAGAGGCCCTAACTCACAACCACCTCTAATAACACACCCACCAAAATTTCAAACTCAGGCACACCCACAAATGGACCAATAAAAAGGGCCCACACACACAAACCATGAGCCTTTGCAACAGACTCACTGCAGCTACAGAGCACACCCCAACAACTGCACCCATACACCTTAACATATACACCTTCACACAAACTCCTTCACAAATACCTCCTCTTCACATTCCCACACACACCTTCACATTCACACCCACACACCCACAACCATGCACACCCTCACCACACACCATGCCCACAGACAAGAATCCAAAGATCACAAGGGAGGGGCTGGACATCCTTGTCAACGAAGTCATCAGAGTCGAGTCACAGCTCTTTGGAACATTGGTCAGACAGACCAGCATAGCCGAAAAATCACGCCTGTGGCAGAGGATCGTCGATAGGGTGAATGCTGTTGCACCCATCAGAAGGACCAGGAATAAATGCCAAGCCAGGTGGTACGATCTGCAGAGGGCAGTCAAGTGGAAAATGAACGAGGACTACGCCCAGAGCAACATCAGTGGAGGTGGGCTGCCCCGCAAACCGGTACATTACCATCCCTGAGAGGACAAGGTGATGGCCCTGCTTCCGCCGGTGGGAGTACACGGACTCGAAGGACCTGGTAGTTGTCTAGCTCAGCTGTTCCTAGCGCTGCTGCAGGTAGGGAAACGCGCTGCCGCCTTCGCGCGCCCGATCCTACAGACACGCCCACTCGCGAGGCCACGCCTACCTTGAGGCCACGCCCACTTCTCCCCGGCCTTATAGTCGCGCTGACTGACAAGCGCGCCAAAACATTTGTAACACTCCTGAGGCGGAAGCCAGGAGGTCTGTTCTCGATCTCATTTTTAAAATTTGTCATTTTGTTGTGTATTTTAACGAGCACTTGCACCCCCTGAGCACCTACTGACCTGGTAGTTGTTGGGAAGTTGGGAAGCTCTAGCTCAGCTGTTCCTAGCACTGCTGCAGGTAGGGAAACGCGCTGCCGCCTTCACGCGCCCGATCCTACAGACACGCCCACTCGCGAGGCCACGACTTCCGCCCCCATATCAATGTGCCCTTTCCGGACGCGCAGCGGGCAAGCGCAGCGGGCGCGCCGGCATCGCGCCTAAGTCAAGCCCGTCTGCGCCCGTCCGCGATCGTACGCGGTCCAGGGCCATACCCCATGCCCCTCGGGATGACCACATACGGTGGAGTAAGCAGGAATTATTTGCCTTACGCCGCAACGTTAATGTGTCATGCAAGCATAAACTACACGTAGAAAACACTACAGGCTGTTAACACTGCCAATTCTCCTTTGACCTTGACAGGAACACGACCAGCATGGACTACACTGTACACTGTGGACTACTTAACGTGCGATCATTAAGGAAACATAAGTTGGACCTATATGATCTACTCTCTGAGACTAAATGGGACCTTATGTTTCTTACAGAAACATGGCTAGATAGCGATTCTACAGTCGATGCCCTTGAGGCACTTCCAGCAGGATACACAATACACAGACAAGACAGACCCACTGGCAGGGGAGGGGGCATCGCAATTGTAGTCCGAGAAAGTTTGCAATGCCAATTTGAAAGCTCCCCTATCCTGGACAGTGAGGCTGGGAGTTTCACTATTAATGTGAACAACAGCTACACGCTAAAGGGCATGCTAATCTACAGACCCCCTGGTCCTATTGCCAAGTTTGAGGAAAGTCTAGTTGAAGGTATCATGGAGACCGCTTTATGTAACAATAAATTTTTGGTACTTGGAGACCTTAACCTACATCTCAATAACCCATCAGACAGTATTAGTACGAACTTCAGTCAGGCATTAGGTGCCCTCCAGCTGACTCAAATTGTGAGCGGTCCAACACATCAGTTGGGTCACCTTTTGGATCCCATATTTGCTAACTGGGGGGAAGTAGAAGCCAAATCCCCTATTCCTATCCCCTGGTCGGATCATTACTTAGTTCCCTTCACCATTCATATCCCTGGAAATAGACCTCCGCAGCCAGCTTTGCTGTATCATCTTAGACGAAACTGGGCTACTTTTTCCAGGCATAAATTCTGCAAGGCATTGATTAAAGGGGGGAGCCCGGGGGGGGTTGACGCTGACACAGCCAACACTAATCTGTGCAATCGTATCACTGAGGCACTTGACTGCACTGCTCCTCTTCAAAAAACCAAATCTGGGGGCCGTGTTCAAAAAACAGCCCCATGGTTCAACGAAGAACTTAGAGCCCTGAAAACCGCACTGAAGAAACTCGAAAGAGAATGGCGCAAGACTTTCTCTAAAGAATCTAGAGCCACCTACTTGACAGAGAGGCGACTCTACCATGGTCTAATTAGAAAGTGCAAAACAGCATACTACACGCTTAGAGTTAATGAAGCCAGCAATTCCACAAAAGAGCTGTTTTCGCTCTACAAAACTCTCTCGAGCGGGAAATCATCCAGTGTCCCAGATGATTGTTCCCCCGAATCGTGCAATAAAATTGCGAATTTTTTTTCAGAGAAAATAGCAAAAATATACGCAGCGTTCCCAACACAGCCTATAACGGGGGCAGAATTCGTCGAAAGCCCCAGGGAATGGGGTGATAGACTCAGACTGACCCACTTTGTTATCCCACCACCAGAAGATCTCGTAAAAATTTGTAAATCCGTGAGGTCGGGCTCTCCTCGAGACCCTACCACACCTAAACGTTTGACAGACAGTCTGGTGGTATTAGAACCCTACATCAGACATCTACTTAACACGTCTTTTAGTAGCACGATTGTACCTAAAGACTGGAAAAAGGCGGTGGTTCTACCCCTAAGGAAGAAACCGACCATCAGTTTCGAGAAACTAGAGAACCTACGTCCAATTTCCCTTCTTCCCTACTTGGCCAAAGTAGCCGAAAAATTGGTCAACTCACAACTGATGGACTTCGTCGAAAAAGCGGCATTATTACACGACACTCAATTCGGCTTTCGTCCCCGTCATTCCACAGAGTCCGCACTCTTAACAGCTGTGGAGGCTCTTCGTCAGGGGGCGGATGAGGGTCACACCATGGCCCTCATCCTATTGGACCTGAGTGCAGCATTCAACACTGTAGCTCATGCCAACTTGCTACAGTGTTTGAATAACGGAGGAATATCTGAAGCTGCACTCCTATGGATCCAATCCTTCCTGACTGGGAGAAGCTTCCAAGACCGCCTGGGTGACCACTACTCGAGAGACATGGGTTTGGGACAGGGCGTTCCCCAGGGATCGTCCCTGAGCCCAACCTTGTTTAATCTCTACATCTCCCCAGTGGCTTCGATTGCCGCGAGCCATGGTTTGAAAATCGTGTCATACGCAGATGACACGCAGTTGGTCATCTCCCTATCACGAGGACCCGGACTTGCTTTGAACAGTTTCAAGGCTTGCATGCAAGACCTTGCTACCTGGATGTCCATCAATTGCCTTAAGCTAAATGGCAACAAGACAGAGGTGCTCGTGGTGGGGGGGAGTCCTTCCGCATGGTCATCGGCGTGGTGGCCCCCTTGTCTGGGGGAGGCTCCTATGCCCCGTCAGGAAGTCAAAAACCTTGGCGTATGGTTTGATGCTGATCTGTCTTTTGGACCCCAAATAAACCGAGTGGCGGGTGTTTGTTTCAGCGTTTTAAAAATCTTACGCAAGGTCCTTGCTCTCCTTCCTATGTCCGCCCGGAGAACACTGGTACATGCCCTCGTGACATCACGCCTGGACTATGGCAACCTATTGTATCTAGGTGCCACCTGTAAGGCAGTAAACCACCTCCAGGTATTGCAGAATGCGGCAGCCCGCCTCATCTTAAAACTCCCCAAAAGATCAGATTCCAAAGCTGCCCTTCACAGTCTCCACTGGCTGCCAGTAAGAAGCAGAGTGAAATTCAAGGCCCTCTGTACCTGTCATCGCATTCTTGCTCGGAAAGCGCCGGCACCACTCCAGAACCTAGCCATCAAGTATGTACCCTCACGTGCTTTGCGTTCTTCTCACGGAGGTCTACTGGTGGTCCCTAGGATCAGAAAGGCCCGCATGGGTGGACGCTCTTTTCGCCATTTGGCAGCGAAATGCTGGAACGCCCTGCCTCTTAATCTCCGCCTAGACCCTTCGGAATCCAGTTTCCGGAAAAACCTAAAAACACACCTTTTCTCAAGATAACTGAGCCTCTCCTCACTTCTGCTTTGAGTTTTCAAATGTAGCGCGGGGACACGCTTCCTGCGTAACCAAGCGCTTTATAAACTTCCCTAATAATAATAAAGGAGTTGCAGAGCCTGGTGAGTACACAAACAACTTATGTAACATGGGGGTAATGGGCATGGCATCAACAGCCCAACTACACCAACTGCACGCAACTACACCCAAGCCCTCACCAGACACAACCACACTCAAAAACAACGCTCATGCCACTAACATGTGTATGCCCCATTCACAAAGCAACGCCATGCCATGTTCCAGGCTACACGAAGCACTAACCCAAGACTGGATGTCCGGGATGCTGGGAGGGTGGGGCTCATAAAACACATTGTTCAACTCTGAATCAGACACCATTGCCCTCAGCCCATATGGCCCAGGGACATACCCATGCACCATGCTCAATGCACAGGGACTGCCAAAGTACTGACAAGGTAGCTGACACTTGGCCCTGCTGTAGGCAGCACAAGGCCCTCCTGTGACCACTGCAAACTCAAACACCAACACACCAAGCTCAGATATCTAGGACAGAAACTCACACTCACTGTCATGGCAGCATGCTCCATGGGGGGACAGATACATCACCTGGGAGACCCACTGCCAAATCACACTACACCCACCAGCAGGCCCTGTCACACACACCCCTTACACAAGCAAACACCCCCGGGGCAGGCAATGGATTTACCCACTCTCACAATGGACATGTGACACAACAAGATCAATCCATAGCCAAAGAAGCATCCAAGCCACTAATCTACATGTCAAACACTCAGGAAAACATATCAATCTGTCCCCCGCAACATACCCATCCACAAGTGAACATTGAGGAGAATGCTAGGCACATACAACTACCTGGAGGAACGGTGCCAACTTGAATATGTATGAAACATGGATGTCGCATAAAACAGCATTAACATTGTCTCTCTCTCACACACAGGGCAACCTCATGGATCTCCCGCCAACAATGGGGGGGAAGAATCACAGTCCCAGGCTTGGGAGGAACATGAGCCCACCGGCAGCGATGCCTCTCAACACTCTGCGGATGACCCCAACCCACCTGGACCCTCTGATGTCCAAGCCCCTGCAGCACCTGCTTCAGGAACATCTGTGCCAACCACCACCCCCATTCCTGCCACATCCCAGGAAACACCCAGGAGCCCTGCCCGCAGTGAACAACTGAGCCAGTCTGACCTGGAGGGACAAGGTTCGCCGGGCACCCAGGAGGAGGCAGACAACCCCACAACTGCCATCCATCAGGGGTCCCGTAGACCCGATGTGCCCACAATGGCAGGCCAGGCTCGTGTGGGCAGGGGTGGTGGGAGTGGAGGCAGGCGGAGGCGAGAACATGACCAGCCAGCTGAAGGGACTGGTATGTCACACATACGCAACATCATGTATGCATACCGGCGTGACACCAGGGCCATCAGCCAGGTAGTGGAGACCCTCACAGAGATTAGGAACCAGCAGGCCGAGCAACACGCTAGTCAAAAAGAACACCAAGGACGGATGGAGGCAAGACTAGCTGAGCTCCTGGCGGTGCAAACGGACATAAGCTGTTCACTTCATTGGATCGCCGACAACATGGGCAACCCTCCCTGTGCCACCAGGCGAAGACCACCACCAGCCACAGGGAGGGAGGAGGAGGAGGATTCGTCCGACGGAGCGTTCCAAACATCGTCAAGGCCTGCATCTGAGGGTCCCTCGAGGAAGGTGGGTCGTCCACGGAAAAGACCGTGAGAGGCAGCGGAGCATCCACATCTCCCAAGTCACCTGGCCTGGCACCTGGCCTTCATGCGCAACAGCATCACCTCATTCACTGACATTCTCTGCCACATGGACTTGCTGGTCACAGTCTGACCAATGATGACAAACACTGTGTTCTGGACTCTGATGACTTCAAATGCCAAGGATCCCATCTCACCCTGGGAACTTTGGATTCTAGGCACACTGTTTAGCACCTATTTTTCCCCCCAAAACACGCCCCCCACCGAAAATAAAAATAAATTAATTTAATTAGATGTTGCAGTCATTTTGCATGAGTCCACAACATACGTGTGGGGAAATGTCAAACTATGCCTGAGTGTCGAACTAACTCCAGCCATCCATACCCTGGGATCTGAGTCCGGTACAGAACACACATGGGTCACAATATATCATCCAATACAGACATGGAGCAAAATACTCACCCGTGATGGCCTCAAGCTGCTGAGGGGGGGCTTGGAATACTGTGCGGACAGACCAATTTGGAAGAGTATCATTAAGGCGGAGAGGTCATGGCTCATGTGGAGGTTCCAAGGGAGGGAGTCCCAGGTATGTTTGGCCAGGTGGGAGAACTATCTCCTGCATGCTGGAGTTCGGTGGATGTGAAGGATGATGTCCAGGGCAAGGTTGGATGCACGGAGTTGGCCCAACGGGGTCTTGGATGACAGACGTCCAAGGTTGGTTTGGGGTCTGGGGTTGTGGACTGCATCCTGAGTGTGGGTGAGGAGTGTGAAGGTCATCCTGCAGCACACAGGGATCCATTGCAGCTATCTCAGGTGGACGGTGATGTGGCTGGGGCGGGGGATGTTGAAGCTGAGGTGTGCAGATGCACTCTGGATGTGGACAGGTGTTCAGGGAGTTTGGCTGTTCTTGCTCCATAGATGGGGGGCTGTAGTTGACACGGCTGGTGTCGTGGACCTGGGGGACAGTCTGTCTTGCCTTGGAGTGGATCTATCTGTGGATCATGTGCATCATGCGGAGGGTGTTGCAGCATGAGGCACAGATGCTGGTGAGTTGCATGGCAATTGTGAGCAACGAGTCCATGATGCACACCATCTTGTGTGCATGGCCACTGGGTGCTGGTGCAGTGCCCTGGCGGGTGGGACACAAGGAGTTGACCCAGCTGTAAGGGGACAATCCTCAGATGATTACCTCAGTCCTGTACAAGTCCAGCCTCAGGTGGCTGATGTTCAGCCATTCATCAACGGACCTCATGCCTTCTTGAAGGTTGGAACTGGCAATGGATGTGTCTTTGGTGAGGGTGAGGAGCAGCTGGCTGTCAATGGCATAGGAGATGATGATGAGGTTGTGTGCGCATGTGATGGTGGAGAGGGGGGTCCTAGACACATTGAAGATTGACACGCTGAGAGATGAGCTCTGGGCCATGTGCCAGATGACGCCACTGTACTACATGCTGAAGGCTTGAGTCCCACTCCCATGGCCTTGCTGGTGAGCTACTTGGTGATTTCATCCTGGTCCATCCCCTGGATACCAGTGTTGGAGATGTGTGAGCTGACAGTGTGTGATCACATCGTTTATAATACTGTGGAGAGGTCAAGGGGGGGTGGCCTCACCATTGTTGAGCAGGGCAAAGTTGTCGATGTTGGTGGCAATGATGACGGTTGCAGTGGGGTGATTACTGTGTAAGACGGTCTTGTGCAGGTTGCCTGGAGCTCTTTGCATGGAGGAAGTTCGTCAGTTGCTCGTTGACTGTCTTCCTGATTAGTCCTGGGCTAAAATTCAGTTCCACTCGCAGAAATTGCAATAATTTGACCTGGCCAATGAGAGCGCGAAAAATAAATGTCAAAATTTCTGCAATCCGCATTTTACCGGAAATTTTTTGCTTGCTCGCGCTGTAAAATAATACATTCTCGTGTGCGCGCGATCGCCTTACCTGAATCCCCGCATTTGCCGACAAGTTTTCCCGATCCGGTCGTGTTCTCCACGAGATGTTGGATTGTTGGTAGCCACTTGCGCTGTCTCGCAGCAACGTCATTCATCGCGCGATCACGTCTTTCTTCTCGCGATCATGCACCGCGAGACAAATGAAAACAAGATGGCCTTGCCCGCGAGCAACCGCATGGGTAAGTTGGCTAGCTGCGACCATGCAGAAAATACCGCGAATGGGCGGGAAAAAAGCTTCCGCATCTTCCTGATATTTCTGCATTTTTGCGGAGATTTTTAACATTTTCGCGATAATTTGCGAAAGTGAATTTTGCAAATTCCGCCCACCTCTATTCCCAATGACATTTGCTGGCTAGGGAAGCACGGTGATGTTCCTTGAGAGCCAGCGTTCCTGCCTTCCATTGTCTAAGAAGGGCCTGGGTCACTGTATGCCTCTATCTACCATGGAATGTGGCTAACTCCAATGATACATACATGACGTGCTGGAAGGGGGCTACAAGGATGGGGAATGATGTGGTTGAGATGTTGTGTGGGAAGGGGCCTGATGGAGATCCCCAGGGGATGTTGCACATGAGCCGGGTGTTGTATCTGCTGATGATGGAAGTCCAAAACCTGACGGGGTTGGTCCCACGTATAATAGTGCGGTGTGCCCCTGTGTGCCAAGGCTTGCGTGTATGTCCATGAGCTTGCAGTGGTAGAAAGTTGCAAGGGATTGGCTCAGACTTTCAAGGGTGGGGTGTCTTTTGGATGGAGAGCTGATGTCAGTGCACTCACAATGCTGATGAGCTCCTTGATGTCGTGCGGTTTTTTGGCCTCGGCCCCATCTGAAGGATCTCCAATTGTCCTTGCTGATGATATGGTGATGGCTGTGTGTGCCGTTTTCCAGGGTTGTAAGGCCACTGCTGGTTATTTGTGTTGCAAGCTGTGCACAAGAGTCATGCTAGACGTGTATGAGTCCAGTAGGTCTGCCTTGTCCCAGGTGGCTTAATTGTTGATGTGCGTCACAGGAAAGTCTGTCAACGTGGCTAGATTGTTGGATCAGTTGCTGATCCAGTGTGTGAGGTTTCAGGGCGTGGCGGTGGTGTTGGTTCCAGTGTCCCACACAGCATGTCTGTGTTGACTTACATCAAGCATCTTTGGGGGATTGGTAGCGGGGTGTAGGGCAGTGTGTTGCTTGTCGGAGACGTGGATGCTAATGTGGATGGACCAATGATGGATGCTGGTGTGGTGTTCATCCAGCCAGAAGCTCCTGGCCCACAGCCACATGTATCCTGTGGATGTGAGGGCGTGCGTGACGATGGACGGGTTGATGGCTTTGCGGAATTGTGGATGTAGGTCTGGAGATCTGTAGATGAGTGTTACTCTGAGGGTTTGCAGGGGGTTTGTGCCAAACTGGATTTGTGACCCTGAGTGCTTACGTGGGAATAGATATCAATTCATCCTCCGGGATTGTTAGTGCCGTCCCTGCGGGTGCTCTTGTATCCATCTGAGATGGCAATGAAGAAGCTGTGTGCTGAAGATGCTTTCATCCAGGTCACGAATGTGATGTGTGGGCCTGTTGTGTTGAGGAGGTAACAGAGTCCAATGGCGTGCTGGTGGACGGAGCTGGTGTGGAGTAGGAGGCCGTTGACCTGGTTGGTGTGACAGGGCCTGGAAGGCGGGGCAGCGCTGTGTAGTCAGTTGGAATTGCACACTCAGCATGCGAAGGTGTCGTGTGTGCGCTTAGGGTATGCCTGAGAGCAGGCAGTTGATTTTCGGTTGGACATTGCTTGGAGGGTGGCTGCAACATGAGACTGTTGTGTGATGTGGGTCATGCAAGGACATGAGGGTCGTGCAATGTGCAGGTTGCATGCGCTGACGGTCCTGCCTTTGGCACCGCGTGGCAGCAACAGTGGTACAGACAAGCTGATGACAGCCTAATGAATGGGTGGAGGGAGGAAGGGAGGAGCATCTTGGAGGTGTGTGGGTTGCAGAATCCGGGAACTTGGTGGGCCATTGCCGCAGGGACCGCAGCAGCAGGCGGCATGTACTGGAAACTAGGCCGAAAGTAGCACACAAAGAAAAGGATGTCAGAAAGGACAACTGCAACAGGCGTATGTAAAGGAAGGAGTGTCAGGTTACTCATGGGTCACCCAGAGAAAATGGATGAACAATCACCCAAGATGACTGACACAGGATCAGGAAACAGAAGGCCGAGCTGCGCACAGGAGACACACCCTCAGCAGGTGTTGACTGCCCGTTGTGGGGAGCAACCTGCCCAAATACATACACAACCATGGACTTCATGCACAATAGAGATTATTAGCCATGAAGAACTGCATGCATGTTGCCGAACTACACATACACTCATATGCACAATCTTTGACAACTATGCCAGAGATGACGCATGCAAAGTGGCAAGAGACCTGCAATGACAGAGATGAGGCACTTTGGAGGGTGAGGAACATCTTTATTACTCAAGCTCACACTAAGGGAAATGCATCAATATGAACAGACTCACAGGTCATTTGACTGAACATGTGGGACCTACGCTGGACACCCCCTTCACAACACGGATGTTGTAAATCCAAATGAACTGGCACACAAGTTAAGGGGATGAGCCAAACACCTCCTGCTGCACACGGAGAGGCTGCATTCCCCCATTGAGCCTGTTATGGGGATGTCCCACTCTATGTCCACCCGTAGCATCCCGTATGTTTCAGAGGGAAGTTTTACACACATTGATGCCTTCATCAGAATCCAAAATCCATTACAGATGACTGTCACGAAGGGTGGCTATCAATTCATGGGAGTCATGCTACATGTTATGTGCCCCATGGTGAGAAGACATGTATGCATGGTAACACAACATGCACAGAAGCAGTCCCCACACATTCCAAACACATACCACCCCCAAAATGCCTTGCTGCAATCCATACCCAAAATGACATTTCCCCATGTCCGTGAATGGAACGCTGTTTCAGCACACGTTGCAATACTCATGAGGAATAGCAGGAGGACAACAATGACACGAGCAGACAACATGCACAAGAACCTGGGAATGACAGACACACAAGAAGTCAGCTAAAAGATTTTTATCCGCATACATGGTCATATACTAAACATGAACAATGTTGTCCCCATTCTAATTTAAAAGAAAGTGTCTCTGCTAAATTGTGTGGAATTACATCATCACTCGAGTGACACATCAGAACACACATCTAAGTCACTTAGCATACAGTCAGCTGGACACACACATTGCAACACATGCCACCCAAGGCTGCAAGTGTGCACACTCAGACCCAGTGACTCACCATTATGAGAAGAAGTTGCGTATGAGCTGACTCCGGATATCCTCCTCCTCTTCCTCCTCCTCCTCCTCACTTGCCTCGTGACCAAGCCCTTCATCCTCCACGGGTGGATGTTCCTGCTCATCCTGCTCCAGGATGAGTGGCACTGCCTTCTCCATTGCCATGTTGTGCAGCATGCAGCACACAAGGAAGATTTTGCAGACCTTCGCCGGTGCATATGGGAGGGACCCGCCTGTCTTGTGAAGGCACCGGAATCGGCTCTTCAGGAGGCCAAACGTCCTCTCAATCACTTGCATGGTTTGCCCGTGTGCATTGTTGTATCGGTGATCTGCATCTGATCTTGGGTTGCGGAGAGGCGTCATCAGCCATGGCATGTTGGGATAGCCAGAGTCCCCTACATGGAAACATCATGTAAATAAGAGATGCCGTAAGAGCCAAAGATACCGCAACACACAGGACAAACAGAGTATACCCACCAACAAGACATGCTCGTTCGTTGTACAGCCGCAGCATCATTTGTGGCACCCTGCTACGCCTCATGATGTAGGCATCGTGTGCGGACCCTGGAAAACGTGCACAGACATGGGAAATCAGCATGTTAGCAAGACACACCACAAGGGCATTTATAGAGTGGGAATGTTTACGGTTGCGATAGGCTACCTCCTGTGCCTGTGGTGGTACCAAAGCCACATGTGTCCCATCCATGGACCCAATGACATGGGGCATCCCTCCCAGGGCATAGAAATCACCCTTGCCAACTGTTAACTCCTCAGGAGTCGGAAAATGGATGAATTCATCAAGGTGCTCCAACATGGCTGCCAAAACATCACGCAGGACACGGCTGAACATTGTCTGTGACATGCCACCAACATCAGCTATGGTGAATTGAAACGTACCTGTGGCAAAAAAATTTAGGGCTGCCATCACCTTCATCTTGGGGGTCAGCGCAGTAGGATACCTGTGTCGTGGTTGGAGGTGTGGTGCCAGCTTGGCGGTCAAGTCCTCAATCAACTGTTGAGTGAATCTGTAACGTCGGATGCAGGCACGTTCCCTTATGGCACCCAAGTCTGGCATTGGTCGGGGGACAGGCGGTGCCCTGCAGAAAATTTTAATGAATAACGAAGATTGAGAGCATAACAACATCAACGTCAATGAACAGAGCACATGCTAAACTGCTACTACACATCAGCTAAATACAGAGTCTGGTGTGTGCAATACATCCAGGACACATATGCCAGCTTGGTGATACTCCTACGAAAAGCTAGATATTGATTGGCAAGTCTACATGATATGCCCTGAAACGAGCTGGGGGCCAGTCTGAGTGAACAGCCAGAGACATCACAGGAGTGACATACATCCACATAGCTGCATTTAAACGATGTCATCTCATACAGACAGCTGACGGCAAGCTAGACGCACAGGTCTCATGGAATGTCAAATGTACAGATCAAACACATTGCAATGAAGGGGTACACGTGAAAACAGAAAACACAGACATTGAGACGACGCAGATATGTCCTCATGTGAAAATATCATGTCCGATGCATACAGACCCTGCTTACATGGGAATCCACATGTGGCATGGTGTGCGTAGATGTGTGCCATGCCCATCTCCACACAGACACATGTTGGATGCAGCAACAGCAGATGTAGTTGACGGAACACTAACAGCAAGCTCATGGGAACACATGACACACACATGACATAGTTACATCGGGCCACGCTGATCGTGAAATGTCTGTTGTTAGTGTCCCTGTCCCTGGCATCAGGGGACAGTTGCGGGTGGTGATGACTGTGCCATACCAGTGATGCTGTGCTTGACACGTTTGTACTACAGGCACACATGTGCAAAGTGTGACATGACATGTGTACACAGGTCATCACACATCAATTGTGCAACTACATGAGGAGACATGTGCAATATCACGGCCTGAAACACCTAGGCCATGCACATGAAAGTCTGCAATGACAATGACTTGATGTACAGCGTTGTGCGAGTTGGAGACCTCCATTCCCTTTGTGTGCGCCTCCTATCACCAGTGTAAGCGTGTGAAATGCACTGTACACATGCTCTCAGAGTGTGTGTACGGTCCATATCACTATTGTAGTGGTGCCATAGGAGTACGCGTGGTACGGGCCGTACACACGCTCTCAGAGCGTGTGTACGGTCCGTAGCACTATAGTAGTGGTGCCGTAGGAGTACGCGTGGTACGGACCGTACACACACGTGTACTCCTACGGCACCACTACTATAGTGATACGCACCGTACCAACGCTATGGATGTGTGAGTACGGTGCATATCACTATTGTAGTGGTGCCGTACATGTGAAACGCACCGTACATGTTTTTTGGAATCAAAAATTACATAGGGGACAAGTATTAGGCCCAAAATGCATGCATGTCAGGGATACAGAGATTTTAGTTGCAATGTGGCCATCATGTGGCTTTGAAAAGTCAGTTGGCCCAAAAATTACAATGTTGCAAAGTGGTGTTTGCCTTGCTATGATGCTCAGAATTTGAACCATGCAAATTTGTGTCATTGGTGTATGTTTAAAGGGACTGGAGGAAACATAGGATGCAAATGAGTCTGACTAATCACTCTGTACTCCTGTAAATGAAAGCCCCCAGCAAGACAGATATAAGTCAGCCAGAACCCATGAGAGGGCACTTGCCTGCACTACTTTCCTGTCGACCACACTGCTGCTGTCTGTGCATCCTCTGGCACCTAGTTACGGACTGTGGAGAGGGCCCAGCCATTCACACTTGAGGAGAATGAGGCATTGCTGAATTTCCTCCTCCCACAGTACACCAGCCTGTATGGGAGACCAGGGGAGCAGGAGAGTGCTGACTCCACTACCTTTGACTGTGCACCTTTTTTGTGACTGTCACTTCTGGCATTGTATCCAGGTGTGACAGACATGCAATGTGGTTTAGAGTGGGTCCCAGGGGGGGTAAAGGCTTTTGTCTGTCATGCAGAGCATGATGTAGTTCCTGTGTGCATTCCTCACTTGCATTGTGCTTACTGTGACATTCACTGCATAGTGCATGCCACATTCAGCCTGGCCAATCCTTGGTGGCATTTTTTGGCTATTGTCCTGAGGTGATTCAGTGGTCCCCCCGGTGTGACAGGTGACTGTACCCACAGATGTGTATGAGTTGAGTGGAGCTGTGGTGAGAGTGTCCAAGTGATGTGTCTGCCCTCCTGGACATTGTTGTGTGTGAAGGTTCCTTGTCATGTGGGTGAGTGTCTATGTGAAGTGTTGCACCACAGCTGCATGGAGGAGGCAACAGCTATACCCATCTGATGTGAGAAGTAAGCTGTGCTGTGTGTCTGACTTGCTGAGCTAGCCCAACACCTGTGACACCCCACAGGCAAGTGGCACATGTGCAGAGTGAGGTATGTATCTGCTGTTGCCAATGGCAGGTGATTGATCTGTGCCTGTGTGTGTCTGTGTACTCTGCTGAGGTTGCGTCAGTGGCCTGGGGCATGTATCTGCTTTAAGGTGCTGTCCATCAGCCTGGTGTTGCATGTGATGCACAGTGTGTGCCATGATCAGGGAGTGTGTCGCACCCCTCCTGCCACCTGTGTACTTTCAATGCCATGTAGTGCATTGGGGCTTCCACAGAGGCCAATGTGTATATGAGAAAGATGCTATTCCTTGGCAGCATCCTATGCCCTGTTCAACATATCACCGATGTTCAAATGTGTGCCTCTGTGACGTGGAGCAGGTTTAGTGATGTTGTCTCACTTTGTCATCCTCACAGGTAACTGCCTACAAGAAGGGGGGATCTGGAAGGAGATCGTCAGGGCCATGAGAGTGGCGGGGCGTCGCAGTCGGCGCCTAGCCCAAGTCCGAAAACGATGGCAGGGCATCCGGTGCTGGACCCGGCGGATCACCCGGGTCCAGCTGGGGCTCTCACCTCCACGCCCCCACGGCAGGCACCAACGCCTGACCACCCACATGATGCGTGTCCTGGCGGTGGTCTTCCCTGACCTGGATAGGCAGTTACAGGAGAGACAGCAGCAAGGAGGGGGTAGGTACCTGTCTGTTTGTTGTGTTGTGTGTCCCCAGCTTTTGGAAGTGCTCTGTAGCCTGGATACACTGCCAGGGTTTATATGCACAGGGCATATTCGGTTCCCCAAAGTCAACCGGTGCTCTTATTCGTCCCTTCCCCTCCTTGACATGTGTCCCCTGGTCTGTGTGTAATCACAATTGCACATGGTCATCTAGGCTGCCAGTTAATCCAAGTGCACATTGCTTTCTGCATCATGTGGGAGGGTGGTCTGTGACATGTGTTGGTACCTTGCCTGTGCCCTGTCCTGTTCACTCTGATGGGGGTCCATATGTGTTGGAACTGATGATGATTCTCAACATGGGAGTGTGAGATTTCAAATGAACACACTTGCAGCATGCATGACCAATGTTGTGGCCTCAGACATGATGTGCATGAGTGGGAGATATGCATAGTGCCAGGGCTCATGTTACAGTCAGATCATTCCAGGAACAAGGAGCAGTGTGCCCACTACAGTCCCCTGAGACACCCTTGCCTCGTAATCATGTGTGTCATCCAACACTGTGTCCATTCTCAGTGTGTTCAGCATATGTTTGCCTCTGTGGTATTGTTCCCTGGCCTCATTTGTATTTATCTAAAGTGTGCTACATGTGTCCACTGGACAGAGAGACCCCATTTGGCTTGTGCATACTCACACTGGGCAGTGCCTGTGTGTCTATTCACAACTATCTGTCGATGGTTGTTTGTCACAAATATGTGTTGGCAGCCTCACAAGGTTGCTGCACATTTTTGTAAACCCTGATTAAGAGGTGTCACTTCTTGATCTGTCTCAATCACATTGTCGCAGGTATGGGGGATTTGTACGGGCGAGGCCTACATGGCCAAACCTTATGTCTCCTTGCCAGGTCAGACCTGTGTGTGATAATTGGCTGGACAAAGACTCAACGTGCAGTGACACAGTGATGTTGTGCAGGGTTTAATGTTTGTGCTTTGCAGCATGTGTCAATTGTTTAAATACATGACTCCTGCTCATACATTTTTTGCACCAGTGTGTGGTCCAGATGCTACGTAGTTTGGTATTTGTGTGCTGACATCTGTGTGGACATTCTGGCTTGCCACGAGGGTGTCTCCTCAGTGCAGGTATGCCTTTTTACAACACAATTGCAGGCCCATTACATCATGCATTGTCCTGGGTTTGGACATGTGTGCCACGCCACATGACAGGCAGTGGGTCAGATGTGTTGCCAACTGGGTAATCAGGTAACGGATGGCCATGTGACAACTGACATAATTCAAGTTGTTAGTCACAAGGTATTGTACCTTGGCACTCACAACACTTGTCAACAGGTCTTCATGTTTTAAATGCTTTAGTTTGATGTTTTGTTGTTAAGAACAATAATGTGCCTGCATGACAGATGTCTCCCAAGGAAGTGCACAACAAACCATCGTTACACTTTCAGGGAACACGCTGGTACATTTTAAATGAAGGCACTGTTCTAATGAGACTGTTTTTCAGATTATACATATACATGTTCCCCCAGTGTTGTGAAATTTGGGTAAGTCCTTGGTTGTTGGTGATACCAACTTACGAGTGTCAAGTCATTAAGACCTCCGTGGGCTCATGTATATGTACTTTCTGCAACACCATTTCTTTCTAACAGTGGCTTCTTTAAAGAAGGCTGCCAGCTTCTTCAATGACTGGGTAAATGTAGTTTTGTGTGCAACTCTTGGGAGCCATCTTTTATGAAGGCACATGTGTGTTCTGTTCACTAAATGGCACATTCCCACATTCTGGCCATGTCGATTGTGTAAAGTATTGTGATGCCCAAGGGACCAAAATTTTTTTGTTTTGTGTTCCAAAGTACTTACATGTCTCTGAGTGTGGGGACACCTTTGGTATTGAGGTGTGTTACTTTGCCGTGGGTGCACCACTACTGTTTCTTTCAGGGTAAACAAGAGGTGGCATGACTTCAATGTATTGCTGTGCTCACCTGTTCCCAGACACTAGCTCCTCAGTGTATTTCTCATTCAAGTTTTGGGTTGGTGTGTCCTATTTTTCCTTGTGTCCAAGTGGCATGGTGGGTCTACCAACTGGGGAGTACAGGGCTTACATATGTGCAGAGTAATCTAGCTGTTACTCATGATGCATTGCCTGATATGCACTGTGACCTATTGGTTTTGTACTCATGTGTCAGATGTATACAGGTAACTGATGTATTTCTGTATCTTCACCTTGCCCACAGCATCATCATTGGAAACCGAGGGAGACACCTGCATGGACCTGGATGAGGAACACAGCACCAGTGCCACCAGTGCTGGCGAGTCTGCGGGAGCCAGTGGCACGGAGGGCGAGGGGAGTCAGTCGGAGGATCTGTTTGGTGGCGATTCCAACTACGACGCAGACGTGTCCGAGGCTGACCTCATTGAGGGGGCAGAGGCTGCTACGACACCTGGCAGCAGCCCAACATCTGTCCCCGCCTCCTCCATTCCCATCACCGCCCTCCCAGTCCCTTCTGTCCGTGCAGGGCCCCACCATGTCTCCTTTGGGACAGGCACCACACCCCCTACCCCTGTCACCCCTGCTGCCCTCAGTGCAGAGTCTGTGGACATACTGCGGCAGTTGCAGGTTGGGCAGGCTTAGGTGCTGACTGTCCTCCATGGCCACACCACACTGCTGATACAGATGGTGTCGCTTATGGAGGGCATGTCAGCAACGATGTCTGAACAACGCAGGTTTCTGCGGTCCATGGACTCTTCCCTGACAGCAGCAGTGAGTCTCCTGCAGTGCTTCGTCCCCCCCTACCCCAGCCCCATCCACACTTCCCTCTCCCATACCTGTCCCATGCACACCCAGACATTCCCAAGCACGCACCCCACCAGACACAAGCAGCACACCACCAAGTAAGGGCATGCACACTCAGGGGGATGTAGGCACACCCACTGGGTCTGGGGCAAAAAGACATACATGCAGCCACAGTCTGAGTCCGCAGGCCTAACAACCCAGTCCCTCCAAAAGCACTCCCCTTGGCTCCCCTGCCAAACTGTCACCCAAAGAGCTCTACATGGGTGGGCTGGCCCTCACCCCCACTGTGACACCACCCCGCAAGCGGGCGAGGAAGTCACTGGGCAGGGTAGTTGAGTCCCCCCCATCCACCCCCTCCCCCGAGAGCGCTGCACCCCATCCCTCGGCCAACCCCCCCTCCGTTGGCCCTGGGGTTTCTTCTGGTGCAGCGGTTACCCTGGACGCCCTGGCAGCAGTGTGCAGCGCCTAGCTCACCTCCACCTTTGGCACTGCCCCAACCCCTGTGGTGGAGACATCCACCCCTGCACCCACCATGCCTACCCTGCCCCCTCCTGTCCCTGCGGTGCCTGGTCCTTCCCCACATGATGCCCCCCCGCCCGGTCGACGAACCTGAGGATTCCACTGTGCAGGCAAGCTAGGGGAGACGCGTGCCCATGTGTCCCCCCAAGGACTTCTATTATGGACTGGCCATTGGCCTTTGTATATAGTGTGATTTAAAAATGAGTTTTTTATGCTGAATAAAGCATTTTTTTTACTTTGAACACTATTGCATTTCAGGTATTGATGTTGGTGCTGAGGCTCCAGGAGTTGGTGTTATGGTAATGTGTTATGGTTCTGAGAAATGTTCTAGTCTGATGGTCATGAGGTGGACCATGGTATCTGCGTGCCATCACAAGGTCTCTGCAAAGAATCATTGGTAGTGTGTGTTAATTTGGTTTTGAGACATTGTCCCAAGGAGTGTTCCTTCCTCTGTGGCACCTGACATCTTCCCTGCAAAGAGTTGCACAATTGTTGTGCTGACCTGTGTCTACATTTCCTTTGTTGGTGACGGATCCCTTCAACTATGGCCATGCCTGCTCAGCAATGTCTCCAGCTGCATCATCTGTGCCATCCTTGTTAGTCACTGTACTTGTGTATTGAGTATGTTGAAATGCCTTCATGGAGAAATTCTCCCTTTTCAGCACTATGCATGTGTGTACTGCCGGCCTAGCACACATATGGTACTTGTTCTGCAGGGTATTTGGGCACCTGACTCACAATTGTGGGCATTGTATCTGTGGGAACTCCACCCTATTCCTTCCATGAGAGACAACGTCTTGGTGGCTGGCCCAGCACCTGTACATTCCTATCAGTCCTGGGATGTGCGTGACAGTGTGTGTTCATTTTGGGTCTCTTAGTTTAGTAGGCAGTGACATGACTATACAGTCTTGTGGAATGGTCTTAGTGTGTGTATTGTGCTGCATCCGCCAGGGGTGGGTATGCATGTCTTATTTGTCCTCACACCCACATGTGGTGTGTCATGCAGTGGAGGAAAGACATCCATCCTCCTGGGAGTGGGACACTGCTGTCAGTGATGTGTTGTTATGGCACTATCATCATTGTCCAAAGTTAGGGATGCGTACATACACCCATGGAGTTGTGGTCATCTGATAATGATGTACACCCCCCATGTCTCTGTCCACTGCTGGGAGTCCTCTGCACCCACCCCCATGTCTCTGCCCACTGCTGGGATTCCTCTGCACCCACCCCCATGTCTCTGTCCACTGCTGGGAGTCCTCTGCATCCACCCATATATGTCTGTCCACTGCTGGGATTCATATACACCCACCCT
The DNA here is from genome assembly GCF_964204655.1 of Triturus cristatus. Lineage (NCBI taxonomy): Eukaryota > Metazoa > Chordata > Amphibia > Caudata > Salamandridae > Triturus > Triturus cristatus. The sequence continues at coordinate 1,572,922,199 of NC_140591.1, read as the reverse complement.
GACATGTCTGTCCACTGCTGGTAGTGATATGCACCCACCCCCATGTCTCTGTCCACTGCTGGGAGTCCTCTGCACCCACCCATATATGTCTGTCCACTGCTGGGAGTCATATACACCCACCACTGACATGTCTGTCCACTGCTGGTAGTGATATGCACCCACCCCATTGCCTCTGTCCACTGCTGGGAGTCCTCTGCACCCACCCATATATGTCTGTCCACTGCTGGGAGTCATATACACGCACCCCTGACATGTCTGTCCACTGCTGGTAGTGATATGCACCCACCCCCATGTCTCTGTCCACTGCTGGGAGTCCTCTGCACCCACCCCCATGTCTCTGTCCACTGCTGGGAGTCGTCTGCACCCACCCATATATGTCTGTCCACTGCTGGCAGTCATACACACCCACCCCTCACATGTCTGTCCACTGATGGGAGTCCTCTGCACCCACCCCTCACATGTCTGTCCACTGCTGGAAGTGATATGCACCCACCCCTCATATTGCAGGCCACTGCTAGTAGTCATTTACACCCACCCTTGACATGTCTGTCCACTGCTGGTAGTGATATGCACCCACCCCCATGTCTCTGTCCGATGCTGGGAGTCCTCTGCACCCACCCCTCACATGTCTGTCCACTGCTGGGAGTCCTCTGCACCCACCCCTCACATGTCTGTCCACTGCTGGGAGTCATATACACCCACCCCTGACATGTCTGTCCACTGCTGGTAGTGATATGCACCCACCCCATGTCTGTGTCCACTGCTGGGAGTCCTCTGCACCCACCCCTCACATGTCTGTCCACTGCTGGGAGTCCTCTGCACCCACCCCTCACATGTCTGTCTACTGCTGGGAGTCATATACACCCACCCCTGACATGTCCGTCCACTGCTGGGAGTGATATGCACCCACCCCTCATATTGCAGGCCACTGCTGGGAGTGATATGCACCCACCCCCATGTCTCTGTCCACTGCTGGGAGTCCTCTGCACCCACCCATATATGTCTGTCCACTGCTGGGAGTCATATACACCCACCCCTCACATGTCTGTCCACTGCTGGGAGTGGTATGCACCCACCCCTCACATGTCTGTCCACTACTGGGAGTGATATGCACCCACCCCTCATATTGCAGGCCACTGCTGGTAGTCATTTACACCCACACTTGACATGTCTGTCCACTGCTGGTAGTGATATGCACCCACCCCCATGTCTCTGTCCACTGCTGGGAGTCCTCTGCACCCACCCCCATGTCTCTGTCCACTGCTGGGAGTCCTCTGCACCCACCCATTTATGTCTGTCCACTGCTGGGAGTCATATACACCCACCCCTCACATGTCTGTCCACTGCTGATAGGGATATGCACCCACCCCATGTCTCTGTCGACTGCTGGGAGTCCTCTGCACCCACCACCATGTCTCTGTCCACTGCTGGGAGTCCTCTACACCCACCCCTAACATGTCTGTCCACTGCTGGGAGTGATATGCACCCACCCCTCATATTGCAGGCCACTGCTGGTGGTCATTTACACCCACCCCTGACATGTCTGTCCACTGCTGGTAGTGATATGCACCCACCCCCATGTCTCTGTCCACTGCTGGGAGTCCTCTGCACCCACCCATAATGTCTGTCCACTGCTGGCAGTCATATACACCCACCCCTCATATGTATGTCCACTGCTGGAATTGATATGCACCCACCCCCATGTCTCTGTCCACTGCTGGGAGTCCTCTGCACCCTCCCCCATGTCTCTGTCCACTGCTGGTAGGGATATGTACCCACCCCCATGTCTCTGTCCACTGCTGGGAGTCCTCTGCACCCACCCCTCACATGTCTGTCCACTGCTGGGAATCCTATGCAGCCACCCACCCCCTTGGTGCAGTACACTGCTGTCCTGGGCCTACACACACAACAATATAAACGTAATATGCTTCACCAGGCAATAGGCCAACATTTGTGGCATGTGTATGCCTTGTATCCCAAATGTACTGGTGCCGTAGGGGTACGTGTGATACGGACTGTACCCCTGCATTCATAGGGTGTGTGCGGTCCGTACCACGCATACCCCTATGGCACCACTACAATAGTGATACGGACCATACACAGTGTACGGTCCGTACCACGCGTACCTCTACGGCACCACTACTATAGTGATACGGGCCGTACACACACTCTGAGAGCGTGTGTACAGGCCATACCACGCGTACCCCCACGGCACAACTACTATAGAGCTACGGACCATACCCACGCTATGGATGTGTGAGTACGGTGCGCATCACTATTGTAGTGTAGCCGTAGGGGTATGTGTACACGTCCACTTCCGTTGTTGCGGGATGCAGGGATTGGTGGACACGCCCCCCGGAGTGATTAGGCCCTGGAGGTAATGTATGTCCTCACTATTGTAGGTTTTTATTTGGGTAGGGGGTATGTTTCCTGCCCCTCACCCCCCTCCTTGGCCCCTGGGTGTTGTTCTCACCGTCTGCGGCGTGTGCGTCGGGTTCGGTGCACCAGGTCGTAGGCTAAGAGGGCCGGGATGACACATAGGATGCAGTCCGTCTCGTTCTGGGGCTCCGTTTTCACGTCGGACTCAGTTTTGCGGCATTTTTTGGCTTCTGTAAAACGCTGCCTGACTCCGTACGGACGTCGCGTACGTGCTGTTCAGGATCAGACTCGTAGCTATTTTTTAGCCGTACGGTGTTTTGTACGAATCGTGCGGAAATGCTATTTTCTGTACGAATCGTACTTGCTGGATTGTACGGTGAATTTCCCGGGTACGAGTGGTACGGAGCATATGCTCCGCATGACGATTCGTACCCGGGTTTTACAGGATTGGAATCGGCACCTCAATAAAATTCATCACTTAAAAAAAATTCATACATACATTACAAAAATAGCAACTTTTCACACATATACTAACACTTAAAACACTATAAAAAAATCGATATTTTTAACAACTATATTTTGACTGTCGATATTGCTAACTTCGATATTATAAAAATCGATATTTCTTACCTGAATTTCGATATTCTGCACCACTATATTTTTGCAATTCGATATTCTGTCCATACTATATTAAAAACTCGATATTCTGTCCAGTCGATATTTTTTTCGATATTGTGACTAGTTACCCTGTGGGGACATAGCAGGGGAATTACACACAACACACTAGCTTGTTGTAATTGGGTATTATTATTGAGAGAGGGGTATACCGTTCCTTATATATGACACAAGCAATTCTGGTTGAAGTTTATTTCAATGCTCAGTGGGGAAATAGGAAACGTAAGGAGGGTGAGGCATACTGAAAGGGAGTTGGGAAAGGTTTATTTCACCATAACGGTTATTATGGTAGCCAGCAGATTGGAGAATATTGTGGATATAGTGTAATATCATGGATATAATATAGAGGTCACTATGTAACGCTCTATCACTACTCAAGAGGGCATTCAGTGATCACAAAGTAACCTACAAATTAGAATATAAATTGCCTGGGCAGAAAGATAGACCTACTCTTGTCTCATAACGCAGAATGTGTCCAAGGTGAATTTAAGGCAAACATGCATCACTGGAGATCCCTCCTTCTCACTCTAATGGGAAGAGCTGCGATTTTTTAAATTATCATTCTTCCGAAATTACTGTATGTGATACTAAACACACCCCACTCAATAAGCCAATATTACTCAGAATTGATAGGGAACTGAGGACCCTAATTATGGCAATTCACAAATTTAAATCTCTTGTCAGATGTTGCTATTTGGGAGTGATTGCTCTTACTAGTGGGTGTCACTAATTATTTCCATCAATGATTGGATTTATGCATGTAGCAATGACCCCTCCATCAGGTTGGGAAGACAATGTTGATCATACCTTCCGACCTTCATTACCTATATGGTGCTAAGGGGAAAGCGAATCTACTGCCAGCAACGCAGGTAGTTTTAAATGCTTGGTAAATAGCTACACAGGGCCATGGATGGAAAGATAAAATTACAAAAGTAACATCTGAATGGGAAGGGAGAATGCTAATGGAATCAGTAAACTACGAGGGTTCAAAGAATGGGACAATGTAGGCAAATCAAGGGCCTGGGACCTTGTGGAGCAGTGCTTCCCAAACCTTTTCAGAACCCTGACCCACTTTTTATTATGAAAACCATTTGCGACTCACCTTGATGGAGATGAGGCAGGCAATTTTTTTTATGTAATGAAGCATCATGTGGAAGTGCATTGTTATTGGCAGACAGCATAATTTACATTGAAATGGTCACTAAAGTTGCACAGACATACTGTTTTATAGAGAAATCTAAACTGCACACTACTGATCAGCAGCAACAGGTGTAGGTAAGCGCAATGGGGCAGGGCAGGGGAGAGGTTGACAGACGACGGACTGGAGAAAGTTAAATCAGTCCTATTGCATCGTCTGTTGACTTCTCGTCCTGTACCACCACGCCTACCTGCACCGGTCACTGCTGCAAATGAATATTTATTATTTGTGCATCACCAGCTAAAGTGTCTTGATTTGTTCTGATCCGACTAAAATCTTTGTTACCATCAGACTTCAGAATTGCAAGAAAATTTGCTCCATTTTGATTTCCTCCCTTCTGAATGTGTACATTTCATTTACAGGAATTTTAATTTTGTTGTGCGTTAGGAAAAAATGACATTCTCCAGCCCTCCTTTTACACTTCATGTACCCCAGCAGGATGGTCCATAATTCACTGTTTTTTTCTTTCTCTGTCTATAAAGGTAAAAAGAAGAAGACAGCCTGCCATTTGACCTCTGTCTCTGAAGCACAACAAATGTGAAACAATAAATACAGATTTTAATTTTTTTTTGCTCATAATTTTTATTGATTTGCAACACAATATAATACAGGAAGACAGAAACCTCCTTTACCGAGCAGCCTCACCCACCTGGACAATAGACAAGGTGTCATAACAAAGACCACTACCTGATCTCCTGCAACCCATAATGACCCATAAACAGCCCCCCAATACAGTCAGACTTGTGGGGACACCCCCGTGCCACATATATGCGTTCCTTCTAGGCTTCATACCAATCCATCCCCTTACTCGATTCCGCCATCATAGGGGGAGTGACTGATTTCCACTCACAATGTCCCTTTTTGCCAGCACTGTGGCTGGTCCAATACAATTTCTCCCCTTCCCAGTGTTGCCAACACCCTCCAGAACCTCCAGTAGGGACTCCTTTGGTGTCAGCATTAGTGTGTAGCTCAATACTTGGGACAATGACTGCAATATCTTCTTCCAGTGCTCCACAATCAGGGGACACAGCCAAGTCATGTGGAAATCTGGGTTCAAGGAAGGACAATGAAAACAAGGATGGTCATTTCTGGGCCAGCCACATCTTTGAGGGTATAATCTATATTTGCAGTTAAGCTAATTCAACTAAAGAATACGCAAACTGGAAGACATCACTATTTTATGGGGGTCATGTGGGCAACGCACACGTCAACATCATCCAGCTGGCTGTCCAGGCCTCCAGTTTCCTTCACAAACTGACAATTACCTAGGGGGAGTTGTAATTCAGCGATCGATAAATACGGTACACTGCCCCTCCACAGCGCACCCATAAGCAACTGTGTTTACAGTGGGCTGTACTCAGGGATCGTGCCAGGATCATCCCCATACATGATGAGCACATGCCTTACTTGTAAGCATTGATGGAATAAGGTCCTAGAGGGGAATATGGTTCACCAACAAAATATCGATGTAAAAAATGTAGAAGTAAAAAATATTGATGAATAAATAAAGAATACAAAAATATTTACTCTCAATACTCAAACAGGTAAGTACAAAAATATTATTGTAAAAAATATAGTTGTACAAAATATCGAATTTGAATAGATATATAGATAGATATAAAATAAGATAATAAATATTTAATATGTTAAATAAAACAATTAATTTTAAAAAATAAAGTAGATTTATTAAATTAAAAGAAATATAATAAATAAACTTAATTTGAAAAGTTAACCACACATATATAATAATGCATCGATAGTTACTTTAAAACAATTAATAAACTATTAATTTGTATTTATTTCATCATTTTAAAATTATAAAAATATATATGTATCAATAACCTAAAATCTAATAATAAAAAACATTCTATCATAAATTATAAATTAAAACATTTAACCATTTAAAAATCTTCAAACTTAATTTTCCCACTCCAGTAGGGAAAGTGTTGGATAGCAGAGGTGTAAAAATTACTATTCCTGCTCCTGGGAGTGCAACAGTAGGGAAAGTGTTGGATAGCGGGGGGGTACAAATTACTATTCCCACACCAGTCAGTGTAATAGTGTGGAAAGTGTTGGATAGCAGAGGGGTAAAAATTACTATTCCCACTCCAGTGAGTACAACAGCAGGGGAAATTGAAGGATAGTGGTGGAATAAAATTTACTATTTCCATTGCAATCAGTGCAACAAATAGGAAAGTTCTGGATAGCGTAGGGGTAAAAATGACTATTCCCACACCGGTCAATGCCACTCCAATCATTTTAAAAGTAGGACAAGTTTTGGATACCGGAGGGGTACAAATTACTATTCCCACTCCAGTCAGTTCAAAATTAAAAACACACTAAATATTAAATATTTAAAAAACAAAAAAATATATAAACATAAAAAAATTAAACAGAAATATATTTAAAATTAAACATTTAAAAAAGAAAACGTTATAATGTTAAATTGATATGACAAATACCTACAAATAATATTTAAAAACAAAAATATGAATTATTATATACATTTACTTTTTTTATTTCCTAACCTATAACACCATATTATTGACAACCTACATCCACATCTATATTATTTTCAAAATGTACTTCCTTAATTAACATAATTATTCAACATAACTAATTACTAATTAAAGAAATATTCATAATTATAAAACAAATTAGAACTCATAAAAATTATTTAACTTCCCACACTTTACCCCTATAATCCCCACAACCCACGCCTAAAATAAACTGTAAAAAAAAACTAATAGTATTTAACAACTAATTGTAAAGGAAGTAAAATTAATTTACTCCCCACACTGTACCCCTTTAACAGGAAACTCCACACACAAAAAATATAAACAAATACCCCAATTAACATAAATTAATCAATTAATATTAATGATCAACTAATTTCTAATGAATTAAACATAAATTACTTACCACCCTTTACCCCTATAAACCTCACAATCCACACCTAAAATTAATTACACAAATTCTTTAATTAATTTTCAATTAATTCATTAATATAAATGAACAATTAATTATTAATTAGTCAAAAATAAATGACTTCTCACCCTTTACCCCTATAAATCCCACAGCCCGCACCTAACAAAAATTACACAATTGCCATCATTAGTTATCAATTAATCAATTATTATTAATTAATATTTAATTATAAAGAAATTACTTCACAAAATTAACACTATACAATCTAAATCAAAAAAAAAAAATCATAAATTACTTCCCACCCTATTCTCCTATAAATCCACAACCTGCTACAGAACTAAAAAATGCTAGATTTAATTAAAATAAAAATAATAACTACTAATCATTTTACACATCTATAAAAAAACATAAACAATACTTATACAAAAACATACATCACAAACATTTAAAATATAAACTAAAATACATAACACTATTTTTGCAAACAATATTAATGACTTCTATATTTTTTAACATGATATTTCTTACCTTAAATTCAATATTCTTGACCACGATATTCTTTTGCTGTCGATATTTCAGAATCACGATATCCAAATCGATATTTGTGTGTCGACATTTCTAACTTGATATTCTGTCTCAACACCGAGGGAAATTCAGGAGGTCAATGCATCAACAGATTCAGGGACTAAAGCTCATTTGGACTTATCAGATCTGGCCTCCTTGGCATGGTTTCCCCAAACCTTTTGACTTCAGACCACCTGTTTTTGTTGCCTTCGTTTTTGCTGGCCTTAGGATTCTGCACACTTTACCACTCCTAGCCAGTGCTAAAGTACTTGTGCTCTTTTTCTAAAATGTGGTAACATTGGCTTATTCACAAATGGCATATTTAATTTACTTATACGTCCGTAGAAATGTGCACTGGCTGTGCCCAGGGCCTGTAAATTAAATGCTACCAGTGAGACTGCAAAACCAACAGTTGATGGACAGAATGCAGAGCAATGTCATACATTCACCCCAGTACAGAGATCTGGGGTGAGATCAGTGAGACTGCAGCACTGATTGTGTCACCCACTTTAGAAGCCCTTTAAACATGCCTCAAGCCTGACATGGCAGAGCCAGTGTGTGCAGTTTTTAACTGCCATGTAGATCTGCCAAGTAAAACCCTTTTGCCAGACCGCAGCCTTCCTTTTAATACAAATAAGTCACCCCTAGGGAAGGCCATAGACAGCCCAGAGCAAACACATGGGGATGACGGACAGAGAGCTGAAACTTTTCAGACACTCACCCCCAGTCACTATCAGATCTGGGTGGAATCCACCATCATTCTTTAGCTTACTTCGCCACCCTATTTCAGATCCAGTAAATCAGTCTTGACCCTGTTCCTCATGGGAACAGTCCAACCCAAAAAGCCAAACAAGGTCTTCCCTGGACCAGCAACAAGCATCCGGGGACCAAGAGGGCAGGGTGTCATGTATTTAAAAAGCAGGACATGTACTTTTAAGCTTTACATGTCCACATACTAAAAAACGCTTACATTATTTTTTCCCTACTGCAAGGTCTGTATCTTCCATGAGATAACATTGGGATTACCATATTATATTTTATATGTGTAATTTCCCAGTGGGAAGATATAACAGATTTGTGTTTGGTGTCTCTGGAATCCTAATTCAGAATCCTAAGTTATGTTGAAGTAGGATTTTAACTTACAATACTGTAAAGGCAAATTTTAGAAAGTTTCCATTTTCTTGCCTTAGCAATTTGGAACCTGCAGCCTGTCTCTTATGACATGACAGTGTGTACTTGGCAGTTGGGAATTGTGTACTCCACTTAGATAACTACACACAGTGGGAGCTTAGGTGTGACTGAGTGGGCTAACCATGGCAGGATGTGAGGTAGGAGCTGGACCCAGCCTCACTTACATCTGAATAGGTTGTGTCCTGACCCCACACAAAGAGCTGCATATCCCCGTTAGATAGTTTGAAGCCAGGGATGGCAGGGCATCTGTGCACTTGAAAGGCATGTCTCTAGAAATTTCTCCCCACTTCAAAGCCACCACTGTATAGAAAAGAAAGACCTCAGACACTACCACTTTAGTACACTTATGGGCCTGTTGATACTCTGCCAGGAGGAGGGACTCTTGTGCTGCTGTAAGGACTGCCACTCTGTGGGACTGCTACTCTGCTGGACTCCTGCTTTGCTGTGCTGACCTGCTGCCCTCTTGCCTGGATGAGGACGACTGGACCTGCATCTCCTCGATGTCCATGCAACAGGATCATGTAGAGTGGCCTCGCCGCATCTCAGAAGGTGCACATTGCTTGGGCTGTGCAACGCTTCTACGCCTCAGATCCACACAATACTCCACAACCTGGATTTAATGTATTTTGTTAATCTGCCCTGTGTCTCTGTAGCTGGCTCATTCTCCATCAAATTGGTGACTTTTCACAACTTTATACATCGTCTTCAAGTTAAGCCTGACTGCTATGTCAAGATACCAGAGAGTGAGCACAGGTTAATTTGGGTTTTGCTTCTGACTTACCTTGACTAGGATTGTGGTTGCTGCTTGACCATGGCTCACACCCCAGTAAACCAGTAACTCAATATATAACACCACCAATAACATCCTCATAAAGCCCCAATCCACCAAGTCGAAGGCCTTCTCAAATTTAAGTAATACGAGGGCACAGGATGCAGGCAATTTCCTTGCTCACTCATGGCAAGGTGACCTGTAAGCGTTGTATGCAGTGATGAGTGCTCCGATTAGGCATGAACCTGTTTTGCTCTGAGTAGACCAAACTGAAGATCTTGTGCCAGACCCTAGATGCTATCATTTTTGTGAAAATCTTCATCTCAGTGTTAATGAGGGCAATACGAGGATAGGAGATGCACTGAGGTGAGGGTTTGCTAGGTTTTGGAATGACCACAATAGTTGCTGCATCCAGTTCAGGGAGCGCCTTGCCCTTCCGTACCTCCTTCATGTAGGTGTTGAGCAGTTGGGGTTTCGGGATGTCACAAAACATCCAGGAATATCCTCACAGAATACTGTCAGGCCCTGGTGTCTTTCTGGAAGACAGCTCAGGAATGGCATTTCAGACATAAACGCTGGTGATGTTGCTGGAATGCCCCTCCAGCACACTCTCTACCCCACGTACCTGCCTAGCAGGTCAGCAACTATCCGGGTAACAGACAGGGGGAAGGATGTGTGCAAAAGAATCACCACCCCTCTAGATACCCGGGTTAACCCAGCGTGGAATACCCTGTTGTACCCGAACCACTTTAGGAAAGGGCAATGTGAGCCCAGAAGGTCTGTCTCCTGGAGCAACAGAATCAAGGGATGCAGGTGCTTAACATACCATAGTTCTGCAGTCCATTTAATTCCATCCAGGACACTATTAACAGTACAAGAAAGGGCATTTTAACAAGGTAATGAACCTGCCCTGAAACTGTGCCCATTATGGCATGGGCTGGGGAGCTAAGGGTCCAAAATGGGGAGCGGGCATAGGGCAATCAGTGGGATCGTGGTCTGCAGGAGGGATGAACAGACCAAATGAAGCAACACAAAAGAAAGAAATCAAACTCTCCCAGTCCTCAGAAACCCCTCTCATACTTCCTTCCTTGAAGCCTGTGTTGCCCAACAACCTCCAAACTAAACATTCAACTATAAAAAGAAGAGTGGCAGTTTCTGGGTTGGTCTCCATGGTGGCCACCCTATGCCTGGTGAGTACTCGCACCTCCACAGAGTCGCTCAGAGATGTAGTAGTGTAGGGTACTCATTCAGTGTCAGCCAGTACCCCACCTGCAGGAACACCAAGTAATTCTTCCTGCTTTCCATAAGCGTCTTCCTCTGATGGATCTCCCCGTGAGGACACCAGGAGAGGAAACTGGCTGGAAGCCCAGGTCTCTGCACCAGAAGAAGTAGAGGATGCTGCTGAGCATCCACACATCAGACAGGACCTAGTCCACAGCTGGCCCCCAGCCCTCAGGGCCTGGGTCCGCATGGGCACAAGGGTCCTTGAAGCCACCACAGGGTTAATCCGGGGGCAACTCAGGGATGCCACTTGGTTACCCACTCCCAAGCCTCCTCCAGGATATCAAAGAAATGGGATTGACCTTCAAATAGAACCTTTAGCTGTGCTGGAAAAAAGCATAGATTTAAGGATGATGGCCTGCAGGTTTTGTTTCATCTCATCAAAGGTGCCATAGAGTTTTGCTGGTGTAATCTGGCAACATCTATGAAGCTTGGAATGTCAGGGCCCCTCCCTTCAGAGCCTCACTAGGATGGAATCTCTGTCCAGTTAATTAAGCAGCCGAGTGATCAATAAGAACAGAGGCCCCAGGATGTGTGTACTGGCCAGTGACATGTGGGACCTCTCGATCACAAATCATTGCAAGATGGCATCCTTGGACAGCCAGGATTGTAGCCAGTACACAGGTTTAGAGGATTCTGCACCCTACGGGAACCCCATGAAGCAGAGGTTATCACACCAGGATCAGTTTTTAGCATCTGGACAAGTTTTTTCAGGGTGGCATTGAGGGACAGTAATTTGCTTACTTTAGTCTTAAGTGGGGACATGTCATGCTCCACAGTAGAGATTTTTTCGAACCCCCACCGTCATCCTATGGGAATTGTTCTGAAGGTCTTGCCAGATGAGAGACACATCAACCTTTCCTTCACCTATCAACTGCCTCCCATGATGCCTGGTTAGCCCTCTATATGGTGGCAAGATATGTGGGCTCTACCAACCATTGGTCAGAAGATGAGAAGGCCCCCAGTTGTTCCGCATTGAGGTCTGGGACAGTAGTAAACCTGCTAACTGGGTTTGAGCATGTGTGGTGGCCCCTATCCTTCCCCATGGAGCCAAAATCAGCACCCTCAGAGCAGAAGCTGGAGGTCCAGAATTCAGGAATCTGGGTCGGGGGGTCCCCACCCCTCCTGCGTGCACCCAGGTGTCAGAGGCAGCATGAGTTACTGAGGGCCCCAGCAGTGCCAAAGCAGGATGGGCCCACTGCACCTATTTGTCCAACAGGTAATTCATGTTTTACCTTACTGCTTGATTAAATGCTATTGAAACCAGGTAAGAAGCGTTTCTCATTTTGCAGCATTGTCCCAGGCTTTGTGGTACAGAAGAGCTGGTACCTTTGCACACTGATGTTGCCAAACAGAACTGCCACATCTACAGTATGAGGCCAGGGTCAGAGACTAACTAGGAGTACTGTTGGGGGTACCTGACACCTCCAGCCTACTGTGCACATCTCAAAGACACAGTCCTTGGCATCAGGACAGACAGTGCACTGCTTCCCATGCAGCTCCAACCCAAAATGTGTCAGCAGGACAATGTGGGATCCTGGAGGCCCCAAATACGGAAGGGGGGCCACCCGGTCGTGACGCGACCAAGGCTAGACTAGGGTTGGAAAGACTGCAGCAAGATTTCTTCTTGCACTGCAGTGCACTGCATCAAGTGGAATGGTAAGTAATGCATCATATCTACCAAGATATTGTGCATTCCTGCTCTTTCACTGCACTGGTGCATTATGTGCTGCCTAGCACCAATATAGGCACAATTTCACTATTGTGCATGGATGCCTTCATTGCAAGGAGGATTGTTTTCGTGCATGAAGGGACACCTTCCTGTAAAACGCACTCATTAGGGGCATTTTCCTCTTTGTAAGTGCGATGCAGAATACAGCACACTTAGAAGGAGAAATAAACAAGAACAAATAAAAATATTTCTCCTTGTTGCACTCTTTTTAGGAAGGCGTACAATTTTGATGCATTCCCAGGATTTCTTTTCCAGGTAAATCTGGAAATGTGCCATAAAGCATGGGTGGATATGTGGGAACATCCACTCTTCACCCATGTAACACCTTAACAGCACAGAGTAGCGTGAGGCAGCGCAAGGGAGCGCTGTCTTGCGTTACTCTGGGGTTAACAAGCCATGCAAGGTGTCTTTGAAAATCTGACTTAAGGACTGTGATGCACTTGTATCACCGTGCATGACATAAGGGCAATGCAATGCAATTCTTTGGTAATCTCTGCTATTCTTCTGAAAAGCTGCATTCATTACTTTCTCAGCTCCAACATGCTGTTTAGTCTCTGATGCACTCTTCCAACATTAAATAAATATATGGGCCCATCTCATCTCAGCAGAGCCATAAGGGACCTTTACAAAGTTTCCTAGATTAACGAAGTACAGGGTGTAGTGAAGCAACTGCTATTCCAGCTGCTGCGGTGTCAGAATAATCTTTTTCTGTATGGTTTATTATTGTGTTTTATCCATCAGTGAAGATCACAAGACAGCAGGTAGCAAATACTGCAGGAAAAAAGAAGAGACCATGACAGTGCTGAGTGGGTAAGGGCAAAGGGGCAAAAAACTTCATAGGAAGAGAAATGATGACAATGAGGTGGCTAATGGAGTGACAGAATAGGGTGGACAAAATGAAATAGAATTTCAAAGGCACATAAAATTGACAGAAATAAAGGAGGCAGGGCTAGAAAAAGGTAATAATGGACAAAAAAAGAATGGAAAAAATGCTGGAAAGAATGCTAGAAAGAAGGATTGAGAGAAAGATAGAAAGAAAAAAAGAAAGACAGAAAGAAACAAACAAACAAAGAGAAAGAAAGAAAGGTATACAAAGGAAAGAAGAAAAGAAGAACAGAAGGAAGAAAGAAAATAAGGTCAATGAAAGGAGGGAATGAAGGAAAACAGGTAAGCAGAATGAAATGACAACAAGTACAGCAAATAGGACTGAGATAAAAAGGTGGAAAGGAAAGAAATAGCAAGGGATGGCAAAGGAAGGAAAGAAGAGAAAGATGTAAATGAAGGAACAATTAACATTAGGGAGAAGGAAGGACAGTGAAATGATATGTGAGGAAGAAAAATATTTAAAGATGAATGGGAACAAGAAACGAAAGATTCAAAGAAAATGAAATAAGAATGTGAAGAATGACAGATAAATATCAAGAAGGAGAGACAGCATGGAAGACAAATTAGACAGAAGGAACTAAGGAATAAACGGGTAAGGGAAAGAAGTGAAAGATTAATATGAAGCGAATAAAGATCAAAAGAAAGAAAGATTGAAATAGAGGAGGAACACTTAAGAATGAAAGGAAAGATAGAAGATGAAAGGAAGGAATGAAGGAACGAAAAAGAAAGTAGGAAAGGAAACATGATGAAAAGGCTAGTAAATATGCAGCTGTTATTTGTAGAAACTTTTAAAGTTGTGGTGTGAATGCATCATTTTGTACCATTTATTTCCTCCTTGAAATAATTCCTACGGGTTTCCATAGAAACAGTCGGGGTCACTCACATTGCTCGCTCGTTCAGTGTCATTTTTGGGTGAAAGTGGGGCGTATTTTATTTTTCGGGCTACTCCCTTGATGAAGTATTTCACCCTTGTGCTGCTACTCATTTTCCAGCGTTAAATCGAACGCTAAAGCAAAGTGTTTCTTTTACTAAATGTGTCCTCCCTTCTTCCTTCTAACACTGAGTCTTGGACTCGTGGAATCTGCTGCCCAAGGTTAAGTACAAAAACAAACTGTTCTTTTAGTACGTGCTAATAAGGTGTAACAACAATAATAATAATAGTATTTTTTGAATGCCTTTTGTCATGCTATGTTCTAGCTCTGAGAATCATACAGGTTAAGTATTGTGCTTCTAAAGTGAAATGATTTATTTTTAGACTACACCTATCCATGCGTATTCACATTCGGATCCGATTGTAGGCTTAGAAAGAGCCTTACTTTGCAACAATATTGCTTTGTATGGAATAAAGAACATATGAATCTTGTACTCCATCTGAAAATTCCAGTTAACCAGTTGCAACTGGCGCCTTATTGATGAAGGCAATATTGGTTAAGACTGGTACCCGTTCTTCTGCTTCACAGAGTAAACCTAACTGAGCCAGTTTAAGTACAGCTTCACGGTCCATAAGGACATGAGAACATGTCTCTGAGAGCGGAGTAGCTGCCCCATCAGAGCAAGAGGCGTGTCGCCAATGGCTTAATTTCTCCCTTCTTTGATTTGGGTAGAGGGGTTCGTCAAGGTTGTCCTCTCTCTCCTTTCCTCTTCAATTTGGCCTTGGAACCCTTTCTATCTAAATTACTCCAAAATCCAAATCTCTACGGTTTTCAAACATCCAATTCCCACATTAAACTTGCAGTTTATGCGGATGATATTTTGCTTTTTATGTCGCAACCGACTGACTCCATCCCTGCCTTTTTAGAAGAAGTGCAAGCTTTTTCCCCTATTTCTGGTTACAAGGTGAATAATGATAAATGTGAGATTCTTCCCTTAACTAAGTTTACTTTTAAGGCAGATTTTAGTGCCTCTTCTTTTCAATGGCAACCTAAACACATTAAATACTTGGGATTGCATATTGCCCCCACTATTTCGGATACAGTAGCACTTTGTATGACTAAATGCATCCAAAACATTTCAGATCTATCCGCTAAATGGCATCCTTTATACTTATCCTGGTGGGGTCGTTTGGATACCAAAAAGATGATGCTATCCCCTATAATCCTGTATACTATTTCCAATATTCTGGTCCCTATTCCTGTTAAATTCTTTAAGAAGATCAATTCTATTCTCTCTTCTTTCCTATGGAATAATAATAAATCTCATATGTCTTTATTCAAATTAACCCGTCCTAAAATAGAAGGTGGAGGTAATTTTCCTGATTTTCAGGCATATCAGAAAGCTTTCCTTTTACGTCAGGCCTCTCTTTGATGTCGGAGTCTATGGAGGATTGTCCTCTTTGGACTAAAATTGAGCGTCTTTTCTTATCCCTCTTTTCTTTTGCTGAATACCTCTCCTTCTCACGTAAGCCACACACCTTATCTACTCCCACACTTAAATGGACTTCCAAACTTTTGGAGTCTGTTTCTTTCCCCACTCGTAATGTTATGGATTCTTTCCTTAATTCCTCAATCTGGCACAACAAGAACTTATTGATTCGCAATAAACCATTTTATTGGAAATCTTGGACAAACAAAGGTTTAATTTGGGTCCACCAGCTATTTTCACACTCCAATGTTTTGCCCTTTGACTCGCTCAGTCAGATATTCAAATTACCTGCCTCTTTTATTCATGAATACAATTTACTTAAAAAAGCTGTGCTGGATACATATAATCAAGTTTCTGTTGCTCCTGTTCTCTCCACCAATTCAAGCTCTTCCCCACAACTGCTCACATTATTAAAAACCTCACCTCAAGCTTCCGTGATATATAGGTATCTACAAGGTAAGGATGCTATTAGGCAGAAATCTAAAGTAGAATAGACTTGGGAAAAAGATTGTATGTTATCCTGGCCAGTATCCTTATGGAATAAGATATGGACTAAAATTCGCAAATAGTCTAGAGCAGCCAATATTACACAAATGCGATTTTTTGTTTATAACAGACTTTTATTGACACCTAATGCTTTCAATAAGTGTATTATGAATGTACCTGATGTCTGCTGGACATGTACTTCTCCAAATGCTGACTTATTTCACATGATCTTTTCTTGTCCAATTGTGCATCATTTTTGGAAACAGGTTTGGTCTCAAATTAACCTGTTTTATGGCACTAAATTTTCTTTTTCTTTTACTAATATATTTTTAGGAAGCCTTGCATCCTGTTGGGAGACTATTATGCTTGATGTTAAGATTATTGATCTGTTATTAGCGGTTGCATTTCAACAAATTACTGCAAATTGGAAAGATTTTACAAACATTTCTTATAGGGCATGGTGGTACTCTGTCTGCCATAATCACAGGTTGGACACAGCTTTTGTATACCCCTTACATATTGTAACGATACGTTTGAATTTATGGGCACCTGTCACATTATATCTTGATATGAATGCCAAGCGGTCTCTTCAGCTGCAACCTTCTCAACAAGATGTTCTAAAACCCCCCTTAACTTCCCTTAACATTTCTAGGCTTTTCTTTCTTTACTCTATTCTTTTCTTCAAACTTTGAAATTCCATACTTCTTATGACCTGTAATATTGTCTCCTTTTTCTTATATTTTTACTTATGAGTCCATTTCAGATAACTGTGTCTTCGCATTTTCATTTGGAATGACAAGAGTTCAAAATTGTATATTGTATGTTGACAGCTTTACTTTTGCTAATAAAACTCTTCTGTATATATATATATATATATATATATATATATATATATATATATATATATATATATATATATATATATATATATATATCACTGAAAAAACCATAGGTTTCACACATGTTATAGTTTGCGGAAATTTTACTGATAAAAAACCAGTGAAATTGCCCCGTTATAGTTAGTGCTGGCAACTATAACTCACGCGACCGCAATCCTCTGCTGATGCTAATACTGTATTTAGACACTTATTTGCCCATGTCTTCTTCCATACATTTTTAGCTATACATATATTACAAATATTTTTTTTTATAAAGACACATATGTCATCAGCAGAAGATTGCGGTCGCGTGAGTTATAGTTGCCAGCACTAACTATAACGGGGCAATTTCACTGTTTTTTTATCAGTAAAATTTCCGCTAACTATAACATGTGTGAAACCTATGGTTTTTTCAGTGAATTTGCAAGGTTTTTTAAATGCTAATTCCTAACTACAACGTGTGTGAAACCTATGGTTTTTTCAGTGAATTTGTACGGTTTTTTAAATGCTAAGTTACTTTACGCCATTCGAGGCGTGCGCGCCCACTTAACGCAGTGCGTTACGTGCACGGTTTTTATCAACTGTAATAAGCCCTGTCCATTTGGTGGCCTTCTGCCACCAAAAGTACAGGGGGTGGGGTCAATGTGGATAGTGTTTTTTTTTATTTTAATTTTATAATTTTGTGTTGCCAAAATATAGTTTTTTTACATATTTGATAAGCCCTGTACATTAGGTGGACTGCGGCCACCTAACGCACAGGGGGTGGGGTAAGTGTGGATAGTGTTTTTTTTATTTCTATTTTTTAACGTACGCTTACCGTAAGCATACGGTAAGCGTACTCGGCGAAATTGCCGAAAAAAAAATAAAACCGTTTTGGCTCTTGGGGGATGTTTGGGGACTCCCTCAACATGACTATGTGGCCGAGAGCTGTCAAAACAGCCCCGTAACATGTTTTTGGGCTTTATATAATCAACATCACTCTCAGTGCGAGAGACAAAATGGCGGACGCCGCTTCCTGGTTTCGGCCGATTCGAATGTTTACTAAGATCTAAGAGCCAATCAGAATCGCGCTCGCGCACGCCACCGTACGCGTACGGTAAGCGTACCGTAAGCGTACCGTAAGCGGGCTCAGATATATATATTGATTTAAAGGCTATTTTCTCAGAATCTACTGAACAGATTTACACCAAACCTACAAAAGGCACTTCCTTGACATAGTGACTACCTCTCTGCCAAATTTCTAGTAATTCTGTTCAGCCGTTCGGGCTGTAGCTCGTTCTAAAGGTCCTATGGAAAAATGCATGGGAAAAACGCGTTTTGGGACCCCCCTTTTATCTCAGCCCCCGCTTGACGAATCCCCCCGAGACTTTCAGGGTAGGAGCGGAGCGTAGCGCCCCACCTATTTTGAGAAATTCGCGAGGATTCATCGACCGGCGCCAAAGTTATTCAAAATAGAATGTTGCGGATGGAAAAGGGGTCCTAACTATAACTACCTACTGGCGACTGCCAGTAGGTAATATATATATATATATATATATATATATATATATATATATATATATATATATATATATATATATATATATATTAATATATATATATACATACATACAGATATGTATGTATATATATATGTATATCACCAAACAATGCCCCTGCATTAAAGACGCACTCCTCCAGTTGGTAAGTACAACTTTTATTCACCAGAGGAACAGGGTTACAGCTCTGCGATTTTGTCCTTAGCCTGACGCGTTTCAGTGCATTCGCGCACTTTCTTCAGAGGCAGTCTTTAAAAGCGCATCCATTTTCAGGCTCACCACAAGCCCCCAGTGCATTGCTTCACTCAATTTATGTTAGCCTCAGGTGTGCCGATTTTTTCCTTTTTACAAAGCATGCCGGAACTTGCAGTCAAATCAAGCCTCATTTTAACCTCCGATAGTTCTGTGCAAATTAAGACAAATTACTCGGACCATTTACAGCCCCATTGGCTTCCAGAGCTGCAAACTTGTTCCAAAATTATGCAGCACCAACTGCGCCATCCTTTAAGTCCTGTCAGTCAGGCTTGACGGTCCCTTCCATTCAGAGGGTGGTGCGAACTTTCACGGCTGGACTCGCCGTGTTTAAATATCACCAAACAATGCCCCTGCATTAAAGACGCACTCCTCCAGTTGGTAAGTAGAACTTTTATTCACCAGAGGAACAGGGTTACAGCTCTGCGATTTTGTCCTTAGCCTGACGCGTTTCAGTGCATTCGCGCACTTTCTTCAGAGGCAGTCTTTAAAAGCACATCCATTTTCAGGCTCACCACAAGCCCCCAGTGCATTGCTTCACTCAATTTATGTTAGCCTCAGGTGTGCCGATTTTTTCCTTTTTACAAAGCATGCCGGAACTTGCAGTCAAATCAAGCCTCATTTTAACCTCCGATAGTTCTGTGCAAATTAAGACAAATTACTCGGACCATTTACAGCCCCATTGGCTTCCAGAGCTGCAAACTTGTTCCAAAATTATGCAGCACCAACTGCGCCATCCTTTAAGTCCTGTCAGTCAGGCTTGACGGTCCCTTCCATTCAGAGGGTGGTGCGAACTTTCACGGCTGGAGTCGCCGTGTTTAAATATCACCAAACAATGCCCCTGCATTAAAGACGCACTCCTCCAGTTGGTAAGTACAACTTTTATTCACCAGAGGAACAGGGTTACAGCTCTGCGATTTTGTCCTTAGCCTGACGCGTTTCAGTGCATTCGCGCACTTTCTTCAGAGGCAGTCTTTAAAAGCACATCCATTTTCAGGCTCACCACAAGCCCCCAGTGCATTGCTTCACTCAATTTATGTTAGCCTCAGGTGTGCCGATTTTTTCCTTTTTACAAAGCATGCCGGAACTTGCAGTCAAATCAAGCCTCATTTTAACCTCCGATAGTTCTGTGCAAATTAAGACAAATTACTCGGACCATTTACAGCCCCATTGGCTTCCAGAGCTGCAAACTTGTTCCAAAATTATGCAGCACCAACTGCGCCATCCTTTAAGTCCTGTCAGTCAGGCTTGACGGTCCCTTCCATTCAGAGGGTGGTGCGAACTTTCACGGCTGGACTCGCCGTGTTTAAATATCACCAAACAATGCCCCTGCATTAAAGACGCACTCCTCCAGTTGGTAAGTACAACTTTTATTCACCAGAGGAACAGGGTTACAGCTCTGCGATTTTGTCCTTAGCCTGACGCGTTTCAGTGCCTGCCTCTGATGAAAGAGCATGAATGCTCTGAAACGCGTTAGGCTGATGGACATAAAAGCGGAGTTTTAATCCTGTTCCTGAGCTAATAAAAAGTTGAACTTGCTGGCTGGTGGATGCGACTTCATTGCAGGGGCAAACTTTGGTGTATATATATGTATATATATATATATATCACAAGTTCTGGTAAAGACTGATCGACTAAATATTCCATCTGTGTACAAATTATATTACTGAATTATCAGCCCACTTGGGCATGCTTGCCATTTGTTGATTGTTAACTGGAGTTTGACTGCAATTGTTTATATACTACACACCCACTTGGGCGGTATGTATGTATATTTTTTGTGAATAGAAGTTAATTCACTAATTTTGGCATCATTGATGAATTTTGTAAATATTTTTACATTAGGAATCAATAATAAGTAATGTTGCTTCTCCAGTATACAGTTTCATTGGCACTGTAGCAATTGCTTTTATGCATTACTATTGAATCAGGTATAGTGCCAAGATGGCCATTACTTTTTCCTTTTCCTATGAACTATTCACCATTGGTTAAATGTAGATGTCACATAATTTTGCTTCAAGCGTGACCAAGGCGAAAGCTGAAACGCGTTGCGTTCTTGCAGTCAATAAATCTACATAACTGCATTCTTTCAAGGTGTCTGTGCGATACTTTTCAAATCGAAGAGTGTGGTGCAATATATATATATATATATATATTCTCTGAAAAAACCATAGGTTTCAGGGACGTTATAGTTAGCTGGACTTTTCACACGTACAAAACCATTGAAATTCCCCCGTTATAGTTAGTTCAGCTAACTATAACTCGGCGCCCGCAATGCACTGCTGATGACGTCACATATTACATCACTCATGACATGGTCAGTGACATCACTCATGACATCACTGATGACATCTCAATTGACATCACTGATGACATCATCCTTGTGATATTTATTTATTTATTTTATTTTTTTAAGAAGGAGGGCTGTGTTGCCCCCCTTCTTTTTCTAATTTACCACCCCTGAGAAAGAAGTTAATACTTCGAAACACGTTGGGCATTGACATTTTAAATCTGGTGTGAATTAGCTGGGCGCCAGGTTAATAAACTACCGAAAGCAGCTGAGTGCATCCGGGCTTGCTTGGGCAAATTTGATGGATAATCTATACGCGTCAGTCCTGCCGCGCCGCTTTTCACCATCTCAACAGATCAAGAGAGGCTGTGGGGGAAACGATTCCCTACTGATGCAGCACTGCTGTTGGGGCACAAACTGACCAGTATTCTAACCGGAGCCCAGCTAAGGGTATGAAAACTATTGCCGCTATGAAGCCGACGGAACCCACTGAGGGTAACTACATGATCCAGCATTCTCCTGGGCAATAAGCCACACCCACTAAGGGCGGGGGAAATATGTAAAGGCATGCTGGGTGTTTCCTGATGACTTCTGTGCAGCTGCCCCTGAGTAAGAAGTTAATACTTCGTAACGCGTTGGGCATTGACATTTTGAATCTGGTGTGAATTAGCAGGCCAACAGGTTAATGAACTACCGACAACAGCTGAGTGCATCCGGGCTTGCTTGGGCAAATTTGATGGATAATCTATACGCGGCAGTCCTGCCTCGCCACTTTGCACCATCTCAACAGATCAAGAGAGGCTGTGGGGGAAACGATTCCCTACTGATGCAGCACTGCTGTTGGGGCACAAACTGACCAGTATTCTAACCGGAGCCCAGCTAAGGGTATGAAAACTATTGCCGCTATGAAGCCGACGGAACCCACTGAGGGTAACTACATGATCCAGCATTCTCCTGGGCAATAAGCCACACCCACTAAGGGCGGGGGAAATATGTAAAGGCATGCTGGGTGTTTCCTGATGACGTCTGTGCAGCCGCCCCTGAGGAAGAAGTTAATATTTCGAAACGCGTTGGGCATTGACATTTTAAATCCGGTGTGAATTAGCTGGCCGCCAGGTTAATAAACTACCGACTGCAGGTGAGTGCATCCGGGCTTGCTTGGGCAAATTTGATGGATAATCTATACGCGGCAGTCCTGCCGCGCCGCTTTGCACCATCTCAACAGATCAAGAGAGGCTGTGGAGGAAACGAGTCCCTACTGATACAGCACTGCTGTTGGGGCACAAACTGACCAGTATTCTAACCGGAGCCCTGCTAAGGGTATGAAAACTATTGCCGCTATGAAGCCGACGGAACCCACTGAGGGTAACTACATGATCCAGCATGCTCCTGGGCAGTAAGCCACACCCACTAAGGGCGGGGAAAATATGTATAGGCATGCTGGGTGTTTCCTGATGACTTCTGTGCAGCCGCCCCTGAGGAAGAAGTTAATACTTCGAAACGCGAGTGTTTGAATACTGGCAACAACGGTGCACTCCAGCCTGAAATCTACCCACAGTGGACATTATTTTCACTTATTTGGCATCAAACAGCGCCCACTTGGGAAGTCATTTACGTTGATGAGACTGCAAATACCAGTATGCAATCGCCCTCTGAGGCGGCAGTATCGGCCCACTGGGGCGGGACTTACCACAATAAAATGCAGGTGCTCACAACTAATGCTGTTTGATTTTCTGTGTACAGGCTTGTGATCAAGAATGGTGATTCGAAACGCGTAAAGCCTTAAGAATTTGTGATTTCAGCAGCGTGCAGCGGATGCTGCAGACCTCACTAGCAGAGGTGTTGTTTCCGAGAGGACGTTCTCACTTTGGGCTAACTTTGTTATTGGATTTGTTGCGGCAGAGCCCGTGCCGCAAGGACGACTCGCCGCCGAGTGGCGGACCCACAGTTACTATGATGTTCAGGTGCTGACATTGGGACGGAAACACTCGGAAGTGCGTGTTTGAATACTGGCAACAGCGGTGCACTCCAGCCTGATAGCTACCCACAGCGGACATTATTTTCACTTATTTGGCATCAAACAGCGCCCACTTGGGAAGTCTTTTATGTTGATGAGACTGCAAATACCAGCATGCAATCGCCGTCTGAGGTGGCAGTATCGGCCCACTGGGGCAGGACTTACCACAATAAAATGCAGGTGCTCCCAACTAATGCTGTTTGGTTTTCTGTCTACAGGCTTGTGATCAAGAATGGTGATTCGAAACGCGTAAAGCCTTAAGAATTTGTGATTTCAGCGGCGTGCAGCGGATGCTGCAGACCTCACTAGCAGAGGTGTTGTTTCCGAGATGATTTTCTCACTTTGGGCTAACTTTGTTGTTGCATTTGTTGCGGCAGAGCCCGTGCCGTAAGGACGACCAGCCGCCGAGTGGCGGACCCACAGTTGCCATGATGTTCAGGCACTGACATTGGGACGGAAACACTCGGAAGTGAGTGTTTGAACACTGGCAACAGCGGTGCACTCTATCCCGATATCTACCGACAGCGGACATTATTTTCACTTATTTTGCATCAAACAGCGCACACTTGGGAAGTCATTTATGTTGATGAGACTGCAAATACCAGCATGCAATCGCCCTCTGAGGCGGCAATATCGGCCCACTGGGGCGAGACTTACCACAATAAAATGCAGGTGCACACAACTAATGCTGTTTGGTTTTCTGTGTACAGGCTTGTGATCAAGAATGGTGATTCGAAAGGCATGATGCCTTAAGAAATTGTGATTTCAGCGGCGTGTAGCGGATGCTGCAGACCTCACTAGCAGAGGTGTTGTTTCGGAGAGGACATTCTCACTTTGGGATAACTTTGTTGTTGGATTTGTTGCGGCAGAGCCCGTGCCGCAAGGACAACCAGCCGCCGAGTGGCGGACCCACAGTTGCCATGATGTTCAGGCGCAGACATTGGGATGGAAACACTCGGAAGTGAGTGTTTGAATACTGGCAACAGTGGTGCACTCCATCTTGTTACCTACCCACAGCGGACATTATTTACACTTATTTGGCATCAAACAGCGCCCACTTGGGAAGTCATTTACGTTGATGAGACTGCAAATACCAGCAAGCAATCGCCCTCTGAGGTGGCAGTATCGGCCCATTGGGGCGGGACTTACCGCAATAAAATGCAGGTGCTCACAACTAATGCTGTTTGGTTTTCTGTGTACAGGCTTGTGATCAAGAATGGTGATTCGAACCGTGTAAAGCCTTAAGAATTTGTGATTTCAACGACATGCAGCGGATGCTGCAGACCTCACTAGCAAAGGTGTTGTTTCTGAGAGGACATTCTCACTTCAGGCTAACTTTGTTGTTGGATTTGTTGCGGCAGAGCCCATGTTGCGAGGACGACCTGCCACCGAGTGGCAGACCAACAGTTCCCATGAAGTACAGGCGCTGACATTGGGACGGAAACACTCGGAAGTGAGTGTTTGAAAACAGGCAACAGCGGTGCACTCCAGCCTGATATCTACCCACAGCGGACATTATTTTCACCTATTTGGCATCAAACAGCGACCACTTGGGAAGTCATTTACGTTGATGAGACTGCAAATACCAGCATGCAATCGCCCTCTGAGGCGGCAGTATCGGCCCACTAGGGCGGGACTTACCACAATAAAATGCAGGTGCTCACAACTAATGCTGTTTGGTTTTCTGTGTACAGGCTTGTGATCAAGAATGATGATTCAAAACGCGTAAAGCCTTAAGAATTTGTGATTTCAGCGGCATGCAGCGGATGCTGCAGACCTCACTAGCAGAGGTGTTGTTTCTGAGAGGACGTTCTCACTTTGGGCTAACTTTGTTGTTGGATATATATATATATATATATACATATATATATTATCCATCAAATTTGTCCAAGCAAGCCCGGATGCACTCAGCTGCTGTCGGTAGTTTATTAACCTGGCGGCCAGCTAATTCACACCAGATTTAAAATTTCAATGCCCAACGCGTTTCGAAGTATTAACTTCTTCCTCAGGGGTGGCTGCACAGAAGTCATCAGGAAACACCCAGCATACCTGCCGCGCCGCTTTGCACCATCTCAACAGATCAAGAGAGGCTGTGGGGGAAACGATTCCCTAGTGATACAGCACTGCTGTTGGGGCACAAACTGACCAGTATTCTAACCGGAGCCCTGCTAAGGGTATGAAAACTATTGCCGCTATGAAGCCGACGGAACCCACTGAGGGTAACTACATGATCCAGCATGCTCCTGGGCACTTAGCCACACCCAATAAGGGCGGGGGTATTTTGTAAGGGCATGCTGGGTGTTTCCTGATAACTTCTGTGCAGCCGCCCCTGAGGAAGAAGTTTATACTTCGAAACGTGTTGGGCATTGACATTTTAAATCTGGTGTGAATTAGCTGGCCGCCAGGTTAATAAACTACCGACAGCAGCTGAGTGCATCCGGGCTTGCTTTGGCAAATTTGATGGATAATCTATACGCGTCAGTCCTGCCGCACCGCTTTTCACCATCTCAACAGATCAAGAGAGGCTGTGGGGGAAACGATTGCCTACTGATACAGCACTGCTGTTGGGGCACAAACTGACCAGTATTCTAACCGGAGCCCTGCTAAGGGTATGAAAACTATTGCCGCTATGAAGCCGACGGAACCCAATGAGGGTAACTACATGATCCAGAATGCTCCTGGGCACTTAGCCACACCCAATAAGGGTGGGGGTATTTTGTAAGGGCATGCTGGGTGTTTCCTGATAACTTCTGTGCAGCCGCCCCTGAGGAAGAAGTTTATACTTCGAAACGTGTTGGGCATTGACATTTTAAATCTGGTGTGAATTAGCTGGCCGCCAGGTTAATAAACTACCGACAGCAGCTGAGTGCATCCGGGCTTGCTTTGGCAAATTTGATGGATAATCTATACGCGTCAGTCCTGCCGCACCGCTTTTCACCATCTCAACAGATCAAGAGAGGCTGTGGGGGAAACGATTGCCTACTGATACAGCACTGCTGTTGGGGCACAAACTGACCAGTATTCTAACCGGAGCCCTTCTAAGGGTATAAAAACTATTGCCGCTATGAAGCCGACGGAACCCACTGAGGGTAACTACATGATCCAGAATTCTCCTGGGCACTAAGCCACACCCACTTAGGGCGGGGAAAATATGTAAAGGCATGCTGGGTGTTTCCTGATGACTTCTGTGCAGCCGCCCCTGAGGAAGAAGTTAATACTTCGAAACGCGTTGGGCATTGACATTTTAAATCTGGTGTGAATTAGCTGGCCGCCAGGTAAATAAACTACCGCCAGCAGCTGAGTGCATCCGGGCTTGCTTGGGAAAATTTGATGGATAATCTATACGCGGCAGTCCTGCCGCGCTGCTTTGCACCATCTCAACAGATCAAGAGAGGCTGTGGGGGAAATGATTCCCTACTGATACAGCACTGCTGTTGGGGCACAAACTGACCAGTATTCTAACCGGAGCCCAGCTAAGGCTATGAAAACTATTGCCGCTATGAAGCCGACGGAACCCACTGAGGGTAACTACATGATCCAGCATGCTCCTGGGCAGTAAGCCACACCCACTAAGGGCGGGGGAAATATTTAAAGGCATCCTGGGTGTTTCCTGATGACTTCTGTGCAGCCGCCCTTGAGGAAGAAGTTAATACTTCGAAACGCGTTGGGCATTGACATTTTAAATCTGGTGTGAATTAGCTGGCCGCCAGGTTAATATACTACCGACAGCAGGTGAGTGGATCCGGGCTTGCTTGGGCAAATTTGATGGATAATCTATACACGTTAGTCCTGCCGCGCCGCTTTTCACCTTCTCAACAGATCAAGAGAGGCTGTGGGGGAAACGATTCCCTACTGATACAGCACTGCTGTTGGGGCACAAACTGACCAGTATTCTAACCGGAGCCCTGCTAAGGGTATGAAAACTATTGCCGCTATGAAGCCGACGGAACCCATTGAGGGTAACTACATGATCCAGCATGCTCCTGGGCACTAAGCCACACCCACTAAGGGCGGGGGAAATATGTAAAGGCATGCTGGGTGTTTCCTGATGACTTCTGTGCAGCAGCCCCTGAGGAAGAAGTTAATACTTCGAAACTTGATGGGCATTGACATTTTAAATCTGGCTCGAATTAGCTGGCCGCCAGGTTAATAAACTACCGACAGCAGCTGAGTGCATCCGGGCTTGCTTGGGCAAATTTGATGGATAATATATATATATATTTATATATATATATAAACATACATACAGATATGTATGTATATATATATTCACTTTAAAAACCATAGGTTTCACATATGTTATAGTTAGGTGGATATTTCACTCTTAAAAAAGCAATGAAATTCCCCCATTATAGTTCGTTCAGATAACTATAACTCGCGCGACCGCCACTCTATCACAAGGATGATGTCATCAGTGATGTCATGAGTGATGCCACTGACCATGTCATGAGTGATGTAATATGTGACGTCATGAGCAGTGGATTGCGGGCGCGCGAGTTATAGTTATCTGAACGAACTATAACGGGGGAATTTCAATGTTTTTTTTACGAGTGAAATGTCCACCTAACTATAACATGTGTGAAAC
The DNA here is from genome assembly GCF_964204655.1 of Triturus cristatus. Taxonomy (NCBI): domain Eukaryota; kingdom Metazoa; phylum Chordata; class Amphibia; order Caudata; family Salamandridae; genus Triturus; species Triturus cristatus. Next base: position 1,572,894,190 of record NC_140591.1, on the reverse strand, counting down.
CTATGGTTTTTTAAGTGAATATATGTATATATATATCCATATATATATTTGCAGCGTTTTTCCTAAGCGGAAATATTTCACACGCACTCACGGGTGTCTTCAAGCCAAGGTTTTTGTTTATTTGATTTAAACAGCAATTGTAGCCGAAAAATACCCTACGCGTTTCGGTCTCTCTTAGACCTTTGTCACGGGTAACCAGAGTTGAATTCAAAACCATTATTTAACAGACAAATTCAATTACGTCATTTCCTGTAAGGTTGACCCTTCGCATTCTGGTCATTGTAGTGTGCTCATTACTGTGTATTTACAAGACAGTGATATACAAACTCAATCTTACAGTGAAAGTGCTTCAGTTAAATTAAATAATTAATTGTGACACAAAAACCAATTATTTTTCCTCTTTTCCCTCCTTATTTGCTAAGCTCCGACCGGTGCCTATTTTTAAGAGAAGTGACCACCCTCTAGTGGGTTATTATTTATACTCCACCCATTTTTGGATTGTATCCGATGTCTCGCCCTCCAGTGGGCCTTGTCATACTCCATGAGGCTTTTTTTAAAATAAAATAATTCAATATATTCACATTGTTATCTTACTGCCCTCCAGTGGGCCTATACCCCTTACAATCGAATTTTAAATTTGAGTTATTTAAGAATCATTTTCCTCATCACATCGGATTGATATATTTATGCGTGCAATATTCTGATAGGACTACCAAGTTTTTTAGGGTCAAGCCACTTATTTTACTTTTTTTCTTTACCGGAGAAGAGGGAAAGTGAATTACTAACTATGTGTATACATGTATCAAAATATACAAGACTTTCTAAAGGAAAGATCAAAGGAACAGCAGCTTAACAGATAGCACGAAAAGGAGCAGTCAAGTAAGAAAAAAGAAGTGAAAGAAAAAGCTAAAGACAAAGAAAAAGAAAAGAAAAAACGAGACGAAGTGCAAAAAAAGAAGAAAGAAGAGAGAAACGAGAAAAAAGAAAAACGAGAAAAAAGAAGACAAGAGAAAAAAAAAAGGGGGGAGTGGAGGAGGAGGAGATATTTTGTTTTTAAATTGGGAACAAACTAATTCTGACGACCATAATTTTACATTTCAGCACAATATCGATAGTCATTGCTATTTACAAATGTGAGTACAGTTCTTCATCTTTGTTCAGGCCATATGGGGCTAGAGTTCTAAAAGCTAGGATGTGCCTTGATTCCTTTCACCTCAGTGTCTTTTCCCGGTCACCACCTCTCACATGGCGTGGAACCATTTCCACCGCATAGAATTTCAGTTTTTGCCAGTTACTTTCATGGTGTCTTTCCCTGTGCTCAGCTACTGCATAGCTGCGATCATTGTTTGTTGTTGCACGTGTTTGCTCGAGAATTCGATTTTGAGTTCGCACACGGTACATCCCATGTATTTGAGTTTACATGGGCACTCAATGATATATATTACAAACTGACTTTTGCAGTTTATCAGTTGGTTAATTTTCCATTTTTTTCTGTTCGCCATGGTGACTTCTTTCATCTCTTGGGCTATTGTGCACACCTTACAAGTGGTACATTTGTAAAAACCTTTGGTACTTAACCACGTTCTCGGGATTTTGTTTGGTATTTGTAGGTGACTGTGTACCAGATCATCCTTTAGATTTGTTGCCCTCCTATATGTGATCAAAGGATGTTTCCCACAATCTCTGCTACTGCTTTGTCCAAGCATACGATTTTCCAATTTTTTCTAATGATGTTACCAATTTCCTTGGATTCTGTGGAAAATGTTGTTATTAGTCTTATCTGTGTTTCATCATTCTTCTGTGTTGTGGGAACATTGGGGGGCTTAATTAGATCCAGTCTCGTCTGTTTTTCTGTTTTTTCCAGACACTTTTGAAGGATCCTACTATTGTATTTTCTTTTTTTGAATCTTGATATTAATTTCTGGCTATGTACTTTCCACTCCTTTTCCTCTGAACAGATACGGCGGATGCGTAAAAGTTCTCCGTATGGAATGTTTTCGATGAGCGGAGTTTGATTAAAGCTTTCTGCATGTAGAGTTGTATTACTCGCTGTCTTTTTCCTGTGTAGGGTAGTGTGTACCTTGTTGCCTACCACATAAATTTCAGTATCCAGAAACACCACACGGTCCTTGCTTATTTCATATGTAAAATGCAGGTTTGTGTTTGTGTTATTTAATATCATGAAGTATGTTTCAAAATCTTCTGAGGATCCATCCCAGATGATCAAAAGATCATCTATATATCTTTGCCAAGATATAATTTTTTCCACATGGTGATCATTGTTTGAATTCCAAGCAATTTTCTGCTCCCACCACCCCATTGTTAGGCAGGCATAGCTTGGACTGAAGGAAAATCCCATCGCTGTTCCGTCTTTTTGTTGGTAGATATCATTCCCAAACATAAAAACATTTTTTGTTAAACATAATTCAATCATCTGCATGATCATGTCATTGTGTTTTGTGTACTGGATATTACGATCTTTCAAGAAATATTTGCACAACTCTTCCCATAGCTCCATTAACTAAACCTTTTTCAACATCCAAATTCTCCTTAAAAATACTCTACAGTTCATGCAAACATATAGATTTTTTTCTAATCCAGCTGTTTTGGAAATGTTCTTCTCTAGTGAATCCAATTTATTTTTCAGTGTGCCTGTTAATGTGATAGTAATTCTTCCATCCTCAATTTTGTCCACTGCTTCCAATTTCCTGATATCTTCCTTTTCCAATTTTAAAAGCTCCTCATTGAATATTGAGCATTCACGTAGAGTTGGCATTAAGCAGATGACACTTTTCTTTTCTGCAATGTTCTTGTATATCTTCTCTGCAACTATTTCTTCCTTTGGAAATAAATTATGTAGCAGCCGACTCTGTAATGCTTTTTTGCCAACTTCTGTGAGTAGTCCAATTCTGATATCTTTCAGAATACTTCCATATTCTTCATCGTTTGCTTGCCTCATATTAGTAGTAAGTTCCTTGTACTCAAAGAAGGACCAAATATTTGCAATACCGATGCTTCCCAATGACTTCTTTGTGTCTTCATGTGTCACAGTATTAAACACTGGTTGTCCTTTAACTGGAGTAAGCTGTAGAAGATCCCCAAAAACTATGACATGTTTTCCACCAAATAACACGTCATAGTCTGTCCTTAGAATTTGCTGCATTCTCAAATGCACAAAGGCAAGCATTAAGTTTGATACCATGCTCACCTCATCAATAATGAGAACTTGCATCTTCTTCAATACTCTTGAAACTTCCAAGCATGCTTCTCCAGTTAGCTTGTTGTATTGTATTTTGTTCTCATGCTCCACTGGTAACATTAGCAAACGATGTAAGGTGATTCCTTTTATGTTATATGCTGCTAACCCAGTTGGAGCAGTAACCACACAAGACAAAGTAGAATCCGTTTTTTGCTGTAGGTAGCTTCTGATGACTTTTATTAAGAAACTTTTTCCAGTTCCAGCTTGTCCGCTTACATACATCCTGATTGGATGAAATGATGTGCATGAGCACTCTTTTTTTTCATGTAGTAATCCGTGATCAATTTTGCTTCTGATCTCTTCATAAATTTGTTGCTGCTCTTCATTCAGTTGTCTTTCCAAATTTTGTAAGTCTATAAATTCTTCTTGAGCTTGATTCATAGCCGTTTCCACTTCATTCATGGCTATTGATGCTTCATTTTCAACGATTGGTTGTCCTAGGGGATCTTGACTGAGTGTTCCTGAACTTTGGCTGTCTTGAGAACTGTCTCTAGCTACTTCAGCTGCAATTGTAGTTTCCTGTTCAATTTCTTCATTTAACATTTGCAGATAAGTTGAGAATGTACTGCATTGTATGCTGTCTTTGCAAGCATTAAAAGATTCTTCATAGCTTTGAAATTCTCCCAGTAGTTCATCCTCTGTACGCCATGGTTTAAACAGCTGTAAAAGAGCCAAGTAGTAAAATTCCTTTTTGTCAGTAGTGTCGCAACTCAGCTTCCTGTGATTTATCAAACTTCCTTTTGTTTGCTTCACCAAACATCCTTCCTCACCAATGACTTTATATTTTCCATTGTTGATGTCTTCTGCGGCTTTCCGTGAATAAATGTAGTTCTGCAGCACTTCATAGAGACTCATGTTCTCCAGATGATGACTTCTTTTTGGATAATATGTGTCCAACATGTTTGATTTCAAAGTATCTGTACTTTCTGGGTCATTCTCGGCCAAATATTCAATTTCTCCAACAGATTTCAGTACTCGACTTCTCATTGCTGCAAGGCCTAAACTTGCCCAAATTATTCTTCTTGATTTCGAGTAGAGACTTGCAGAAGATAACCTATCTGAACATTCGTAGGATCCAATTTCTCGATGCGATAACATCTTTAAACTGAAACTGTACAGCTTCTTACTGACAGTCTTCTCGTGCGAAATCTCTTCCCACATTTCTTTCAATTCAGTTTTTTCAGATTTAGTAATGTAAGACGTTACATATCGAGCAACAGCAATGGAATTGTCAGCTACATACTGTATATCCATGTTAGCATTCCACATGGATAAAATGACTGGGTTGTAGTCATTTATATTTTTTGATTCTTCTTTTCTTTTAAGGTTGTAGGTATTCTTAGGTAATTTTCTTGTGATAGTATGTCTCACAGATGACATAAAACTGTTTACTCTTCCATTTGAAAGAACAGGTCTAGGAAATCCAAATTGACATTTAGTGTAGTATTTATCTTTGCTCTTGTATTTCCGTCGACAGTATTTTCCACACCGATGACTTTGGAAACGTAAAACTTGCTCCTTTAACTTTTTCTCTTCTGTGCTTTTTGGTATAGCACATGTTGCATATTCTTCAATGTAAGATAACACTGCTTCATCAGTATCTGTTCCAAACTTTGGGGCATCCTTGATAGACAACAGCATATGAATATGAGGAGCACCTCTTGCCTGGTACTCTTTTCTCCAAAAGAAATCCACTACTTCTCCAAGGGGTGGATTTTTTTTATTGCAGATGAAGGACATCATAGCCTCAAATCTATGATTGAAATATCTGCAAACATTAACCGGATCCAATGAGCACAGTTCTCCTGCTGTCTTGTATTCAATGTTTTTAATGTTTGAATTTGCCTCTCGTAGAAAATCCAGTAAATCATCCCAAGCGTACTCAGCACAGCTTAGGGTAAGGAACCATGTTGGTGTTCCTAAATTACGTAACATGCATTTTAATTCACCATGGCGTCGGTACCAATATTCATTTGTCCCACGCTGACAAGCCATCAGATTGATCAGTTGTGTTTCCAAATGATCATCTCGGTGCTGCACTTTCTCCATAAAATCCTTAGCAGACACATTTTGTAAATGTACTCCACTTTTTAAAATGTGATTTACTGCATAAGATAGTGCAGACAAGTCGCTTTCAAATAAAAGATGGAACAAATAAGGAATACTTTGTCGAAACCTGGGATCTTCTGCATATAGTCTTGTAGTCCGAAACTCAGAAGTTGGAATCTGTTCTGGACGTTCATCGTATCGTCCTCCTTTTCCTTTAGGAAACAGCTGGGGAAAACATCGAGCTTCCAAGCTCTCCTCCCATACACTCACGGGAGTTCCTTTTGCTTTCTTCATCTGAAACAGATCAATATTGTCTCCCAAAACTTCTTTTGAATGTAGAGGATGTATGCTAAAATGTTCATAAATTTCTTCTTCCTTTGACTTGTCCACTTTTTCAATTTGTCCAGTTGGTGTTTCTGTGTCTTCTTGTAAATCTTCTTCTTCTTCTTCTTCTTCTTCTATATAAATTGATTCATACCATTTGTTATTCCTTTTCAAATACAAATTTGCTCTTTGTACTTTCCGTACATCTACCAGCTCCTACCAAATATTCTTATTCTTTGTAGGTACACCATTAACCAGAATAACTAATGGTTCAGTTTCCAAAGTATCTGCATCAATAGTTTCCATATTTTTTTTCAAATCCAAGGGCAAATACACCACTCTACCTTTTAAACCTCTCAGTAAATCTGAAGGAGGTAATTTACCAGTTTTGGGCTCCATACGTACTATGGTCTGGAACAGATGAACACATTGAATAAGTATAGACTCATATGTATTTAATTCAGAAAGTTCGGCAGGAATAGCATCCAATTCTAAATTATTATGTACAGCTCTGGTTGGCATTCTATTTTCCTCTAACTTGTTGTAACAGTATTTACAAATACGCTGATCTTCACCCAATTCAAAACAATTTTCAAGAAATATATATGTGGCAAAATCCTTCCACTTATAATTATCTTCATTTTCACTCTTTCTGTAGAGATCAACATTCCTAGTTTGTTTTCTATAATGAGTTCTGCGGCAACAAATACAAGTTATATTTGGTCTTTCATTAGAGATTATTGCAAATTTTGTTATGTGATCATTAAATGTTTTACTTACAGAGGGTTCTACATTCTCTTCCACTTCTTCCTCATTTACTGTGTCCTTTTCTGCACTGTCTTGTTCAGGACCAAAGTAACAAAACTGAATTTCATCAACAACCTTCTCTACATCTGATACCGATCCACGGAACAGAGCCCTATTCAGTTCATCTAACTTTATTGCTGGACTTTTAGCAAAATACAACCGTCTCACAAACTTTCTCATTTCAGTATGATGAACAGCCAGCATCCTAAAATGATGGAAAACACTATTACACACTTTTCTAGATAGACAAGCCAGAGAATGACCCTGCAAACCAGTATTCTCTCTCACTCTGCATGGATCTAGACTTTGAAGCACCTTAATCTTCTGTTTTACACTTTTTTTACTATATTCTCTTAGAAACTCACGAAATTTATCAATAGATTCCTGACGCACAGTGCAAATACTACTACAATTCCAAGTGTACACTGGGGCTTTAGGACGTCTCCCCATAGCCTCATCCGCCATCACTTGTACCTCATCTCTTGGAACCATTACCTCCTTCTCCATTATGCAACCATTTTTCACTTCATAAGCACGACCTCTGGTGTCAAATGCATGCAGCAAACTATTACTTTGAGAATAACTCTCTTCATTAAAAAAAGGTTCACTACTTGAACTATGCATCCATTTTCCTAAAAACACTTTACAAAAGTTTGTTCTTTTCACTACTCTTTTCCTTTTGCTTTGTGATTTCAGTACATTAACCATTTTATCTAATGTACGCATCCTATTCAAAATTAAAATGAATAGTTTCCTTTTTAATTCTAATGCCTTTGCTGCAATGGCTTCAATTTCTTTTTTTCTCTTGTAATATTTTGCCTTTTGCTTATATTTCTTCACATCCTTTATCAAATTGGACATAACTCTTCTCTGAAACATTTTTCTACGTATCTCTTTAAACGCTGTTTTTCTGTTTAAGTTAATCTTTGTTATTGCAGAAGGTATATTTGCATTAACTAAATTCTCAATTTTTTCCTGTTCTTTTCTTTTGTTAACATTCTTTCCAGTACAGACATTTTGTACATTTTTCCTTTTTTTGAAGATGTTCTTTAAAAAATCTTTTGTCTGCTTACCAGAAGACTTTCTCTTTTTCCCAACATGAGCATCTCCAACTAACTTAGGTCCTCCAGTTGTCTTCAAATATAGTTTTTTTTGTGGTCTTTCGTTACTCTGGATTTTGTAGGCATCTTAAATTTTGTTCACTGCTCTTCAGCAATACCTGAAAAAAACTAAAAAAAAATTCCTTTTTTATATTTAAATATATTACAACATTTTTTACGATCTTTTCAAATTTAAAAATACTAAGTACCCCTTTCCTAGAAGTGAAAATCACAATAACACATTTACAAATTAAATATCTAAAAACAATTCCTGTGTGCACACAGAGTCATGCTTTGAAATTTGGCAAAAAACGAAATTTCTTTGCCAATTGGAAAGCACACATTCTACTACTTTTTTGGCAAGTAATAAGTACTTTTACAGTCTGACACATTTTGAATCCACTTTTCAGATTCTGATAAAAGCACATGTCCAAACTGCTTTTTGAGACCAGCACCATGTGTAACCTGGGTGACTGACTACACTCCAGCAAGGGCAACCAGCCTTAGTGATGCTAAATGTATTTGCATTACTGACTGCAATCTCAAACCCCACTCGGTTGTTAATACTGTGCATGATTCCACAGGATAAGCAGCTGGGTGTGTGCTAAGAGTCTGCTTCTGCATAAAAAAAATGCTCCCCCTTTACATCTAATGCAAATGTAAAATCACCAGAGCAATACGCAATAAATCTCTGCCTATAATTCCTATTTGCACACAGAGTCATGTTTTCATATTAGTCTGAAAACGTAATTTCTTTGCCAATTTGAAACCACACTTACTACTCTTTTTTTAGGCAAGTGATAAATACTTTTACAGTCTGACACATTTTAAATCCACTTTTCAGATTCTTAAAAAAGCACATGTCCAAACAACATTTTCAGACCAGCAACATGTGTAACCTGGGTGACTGACTACACTCCAGCAAGGGCAACCAGCCTTAGTGATGCTGAATGTATTTGCATTACTAAGTGCAACCTCAAACCCCACTCGGTTGTGAATACTGTGCATGATTCCATAGGATAAGCAGCTGGTTGTGTGCTAAGAGTCTGCTTCTGCATAAAAAAATAACACCCCCTTTCCATCTAATGCAAATGTAAAATCACCAGAGCAATACCAAACAGCTTTCTGAGACCAGCAACATGTGTAACCTGGGTGACTGAGTACACTCCAGCAAGGGCAACCAGCCTTAGTGATGCTGAATGTATTTGCATTACTGACTGCAACCTCAAACCCCACTCGGTTGTGAATACTGGAATGATTCCACAGGATAAGCAGCTGGCTGTGTGCTAAGAGTCTGCTTCTGCACAAAAAAATAGCTCCCCCTTAACATCTAATGCAAATGTTAAATCACCAGAGCATAACGCAATAAATCTCTGCCTGTAATTCCTCTTTCCACACAGAGTCATGTTTTCATATTAGTCTGAAAACGTAATTTCTTTACCAATTTGAAACCACACTTACTACTCTTTTTTTTGGCAAGTGATAAATACTTTTACAGTCTGACACATTTTAAATCCACTTTTCAGATTCTTAAAAAAGCACATGTCCAAACTGCTTTTTCAGACCAGCAACATGTGTAACCTGGGTGACTGACTACACTCCAGCAAGGGCAACCAGCCTTAGTGATGCTGAATGTATTTGCATTACTAAGTGCAACCTCAAACCCCACTCGGTTGTGAATACTGTGCATGATTCCACAGGATAAGCAGCTGGGTGTGTGCTAAGAGTCTGCTTCTGCATAAAAAAAATGCTCCCCCTTTACATCTAATGCAAATGTAAAATCACCAGAGCAATACGCAATAAATCTCTGCCTATAATTCCTATTTGCACACAGAGTCATGTTTTCATATTAGTCTGAAAACGTAATTTCTTTGCCAATTTGAAACCACACTTACTACTCTTTTTTAGGCAAGTGATAAATACTTTTACAGTCTGACACATTTTAAATCCACTTTTCAGATTCTTAAAAAAGCACATGTCCAAACAACATTTTCAGACCAGCAACATGTGTAACCTGGGTGACTGAGTACACTCCAGCAAGAGCAACCAGCCTTAGTGATGCTGAATGTATTTGCATTACTGACTGCAACCTCAAACCCCACTCGGTTGTGAATACTGTGCATGATTCCACAGGATAAGCAGCTGGCTGTGTGCTAAGAGTCTGCTTCTGCATAAAAAAATAGCTCCCCCTTTCCTACTAATGCAAATGTAAAATCACCAGAGCAATACGCAATAAATCTCTGCCTGTAATTCCTATTTGCACACAGAGTCATGTTTTCATATTAGTCAAAAAACGAAATTTCTTTGCCAATTTCAAAGCACACTTACTACTCTTTTTTTTGGCAAGTGATAAGTACTTTTACAGTCTGACACATTATGAATCCACTTTTCAGATTCTTAAAAAACAACATGTCCAAACAACATTTTCAGACCAGCAACATGTGTAACCTGGGTGACAGACTACACTCCAGCAAGGGCAACCAGCCTTAGTGATGCTGAATGTATTTGCATTACTGACTGAAACCTCAAACCCCACTCGGTTGTGAATACTATGCATGATTCCACAGGATATGCAGCTGGCTGTGTGCTAAGAGTCTGCTTCTGCAGAAAAAAATACCTCCCCCTTTCCATCTAATGCAAATGTAAAATCACCAGAGCAATACCAAACAGCTTTCTGAGACCAACAACATGTGTAGCCTGGGTGACTGACTACACTCCAGCAAGGGCAACCAGCCTTACTGATGCTGAATGTATTTGCATTACTGAGTGCAACCTCAAACCCTTAAAGTATTCCTTATTTATACCAGTACACCCTAATTTATCGTGAAAACATAGTCCATATTATTTTACATGTTCCTCACATTTAAATTTCTCCCAAAACAGAAAATGATAAACACAACTTCAACAAAACGAATTCCAATTATATTATTAATTTCTTAATTTACCATATACATCCCCTCTCAAACTCTAAACTCACCTTTAAAATTAGTTAGTTGTGAAAGAAATGTGGCACTGAAACAGCAGATTATCAGAGCCAGGATCTCTGTTCTGTACACCTCTCTCCTCTCAGCAGAACCAGATAATGGCAAACTTTCCCTCTCTTTTTCCACACATATACATGTAAGTTTCAAATCTCAGTGCTTCCCCCTTTTTTTCAAATGTAATCACACATTTCTATTGGTTGAAAACCAACCCTTTTCCAAAAGTACCCTTCCCCCAACTTGACTTCTGCCTAGTACCCTTCCCCCAACTTGACTTCTGCCTGCTACCATAGCAACAGCTCTTGAAACACTGCTGTGCAGAGTTAGGTCAGAAGTTCACCAAACAATGTTTCATTTCCAAAGAGCAGGAGTGCTTGACTTTTCAAACCTAACAGCAAATCCATAGTACTGTTCTTTGGTAACACATTTTTCTGTACCAATACAAAACATGCTTCTATAAATTTACACATACAGCCTAGTTTTTATTCTAGAATGGTTTGAAACAGCCAATCAGTTTTTTAAAAAAAAATATATATATGTATGCCTCCATTTCCAAACTGTCTTTCATTTCTTTTTACCATTCTACTGAATTACACCTACTGAGTTCTCCTTTGAAGATGTTCACAGTGTGGATTGTAGGGCACAGCTATGTCTTCTGGAGTGAAAAGTATGCAGAGAAAACAGGTATGGTGAGAGACCTTGCTTTGCCAAATGTAGACATTAAATGGATTGGTCAGAGAGGGTTAAAGTGGCACCAATTGATGCCATTGGTGAAATCCTTCAAGCAAATCCAACACCCTGACCTCATAATAGTGCACTGTGGTGGCAATGACCTAGGCACTTTGACTGGAGTAGGTCTGGAAATGCTTATGAAGGAGACCTTTGCACAACTGTTTTCACTTTTCGCTAAAACTGCCTTTGTGTTTTCTAACATATGCCAAAGGCAAAAATGGAACTGGTCCAATCATTTCTGTCCACAGATTGACAAAGCAAGAAAGCACGTCAACAAGTCTGTTTCTGCTTTCCTCCGAGACTATGGTATGGGTTCCATTTACCACAACAACTTCCGTTACGACATGCAAGACATTTATAGAGGAGATGGTGTGCACTTCAATGATGAAGGGAACAGAGTCTTCCTCTTGAACCTTAGACTCTGCATCGGTACTTACTTGTAGGTACCAATAAAAAATCACTTCATAAACACAACGGCTCTTTTTAGAGCCCCCTAATATCTAAACACTTAAATCTGCATTTCATTTCTTTTTTTATTTTTTTTTTACCGTACGCGTACGTTGAGCTTACCGTACGCGTACCCCGCGATTTTTTTTAAAATTAATAAATGTTTTTTTTGTACTTTTCTGTCCTTCTTTGACCCCCTTTTAAATGTTATGGGGTCTGTAACTCTATTCCTTGCCCCCTTTTCAAGTTATCACCCTTTTTTTCCTGAGTGAAACACACAAAATGGCGGCCGCCGCTTCCTGGTTTCGACCGATTCGAATGTTTACTAAGATCTAAGAGCCAATCAGAATCGCGCTCGCGCACGCCACCGTACGCGTACGGTAAGCGCACCGTAAGCGCACCGTAAGCTGGCTCAGATATATATATTGATTTAAAGGCTTTTTTCTCAGAATCTACTGAACAGATTTACACCAAACCTACAAAAGGCACTTCCTTGACCTGAGGACTACCTCTCTGCCAAATTTCATTAAATTCTGTTCAGCCGTTCGGGCTGTAGCTCTGTCTAAAGGTCCTATGGAAAAATGCATGGGAAAAACGCGTTTTGGGACCCCCCTTTTATCTCAGCCCCCGCTTGACGAATCCCCCCGAGACTTTCAGGGTAGGAGCGGAGCTCAACGCCCCACCTATTTTGCAAATTTCGCGAGGATTTGTCGACCGGCGCCAAAGTTATTCAAAATAGAATGTTGCGGATTTCATATGGAAACAGGGTCCTAACTATAACTATCTACTGGCGACCGTAATCCTCTGCTGATGACATATGTGTCTTTATGAAAAAAAAATATTTGTAATATATGTATAGCTAAAATTTAATGGAAGAAGACATGGGCAAATAAGTGTCTAAATACAGTATTAGCATCAGCAGAGGATTGCGGTCGCGTGAGTTATAGTTGCCTACAGTAACTATAACGGGGGAATTTCATTGGTTTTTCATCAGTAAAATGTCCAGCTAACTATAACATGTGTGAAACCTATGGTTTTTTAAGTGAATATATATATATATATATATATATATCACAAGTTCTGGTAAAGACTGATCGACTAAATATTCCATCTGTGTACAAATTATATTACTGAATTATCAGCCCACTTGGGCATGCTTGCCATTTGTTGATAGTTTACTGAAGTTTGACTGCAATTGTTTTTATACTACACGCCCACTTGGGCGGTATGTAGGTATATTTTTTGTGAATAGAAGTTAATTCACTAATTTTGGCATCATTGATGAATTTTGTAAATATTTTTACATTAGGAATCATTAATAAGTAATGTTGCTTCTCCAGTATACAGTTTCATTGGCACTGTAGCAATTGCTTTTATGCATTACTATTGAATCAGGTATAGTGCTAAGATGGCCACCACTTTTTCCTTTTCCTATGAACTATTCACCATTGTTGTTTCAAGTAGTCTGTTTTCTATGTTGTGAGCACTAGTTTAAATGTAGATGTCACATAATTTTGCTTCAAGCGTGACCAAGGCGAAAGCTGAAACGCGTTGTGTTCTTGCAGTCAATAAATCTACATAACTGCATTCTTTCAAGGTGTCTGTGCGTTACTTTTCAAATCGAAGAGTGTGGTGCGATATATATATATATATATATTCACTGAAAAAACCAAAGGTTTCAGGGGCGTTATAGTTAGGAATTTGCATTTAAAAAACCTTTGAAATTCACTGAAAAAACCAAAGGTTTCAGGGGCGTTATAGTTAGGAATTTGCATTTAAAAAACCTTAGAAATTCACTGAAAAAACCATAGGTTTCAGGGGCGTTATAGTTAGCTGGACATTTTCCTCGTACAAAACCCTAGAAATTCCCCTGTTATAGTTAGTTCAGCTAACTAACTCGCGCCTCCGCAATGCACTGCTGATGACGTCACATATTACATCACTCATGACATGGTCACCTCTAGAGGGTCAGAGTATTTCCACTCTGCCCCCTTTATATGTTTTACACACTTATTCCCCTTGCTTCTTCAGCCTCGCTTCTACCGAGGCAGAAAATGGCCGCCAACAGTTCCTGGTTTCGAATGTAGACCGACACTCGACAGCCAATTATTATTCCGCGCGCGATCGGGAGGGTGCGCGCTCGGTTCGGGGAGGGTGCGCTTACGGTGCGGGTAGGGTGCGCGGATCCTCCCCGGCCATAGATATATATGTACTTTTAACTCTAATTTTCTCAGGAACTACTGAACGGATTCACACCATTTATGCAAAAGGCACGAGTCTGAACTGAGGACTACCTCTTTGCCAAATTTGGTGTAATTCCGTTCAGCGGTTTGGGCTGTAGCTGCGACAACAGATCCTATGGGAAATTGCATGGCGTTTTGGGACCCCCCTTTTTTTCTCGTTCCCCGCTTGACGAATCACCACGAAACTTTCAGGGTAGGAGCGGAGCGGAGCTGGCCAAAAGTTTGGAAAATTTCACGATGATTCGTCAACGGGCACCAGACTTATTGGGAATAGAATGTTGCAGATTTCCTATGGAAAATAGGTCCGAACTATAACTATCTACTGGCGACCGCCAGTAGAATATATATGCGGCGGCTCCGGCCGTGGAGGGATCGCACTGCTTGAAAATTACCAACAGGTCGGCCAGAGAGGTAATGTTCCTTTTTGATGTGGCGCAAGCAGGTCAAATAATTAACAGTGCAGAGTTTCATCTGGGAGCCCACTGGAGGGCTGGAAATGGGTCCCAAAATAACATGCAGGAACCTAACCCACTAGAGGGTAGTAAAATGTGTTAAGCAACTACATGGCCCAGCATGCATTGTTGAAAATGAACTCTATTAAAAGAGGGTACACCTGAGACCAATGAGAGTCTTTTTGAAAGCAAGCGGGGAAGATGTGGCAGCAATGGACTTTGTTTTCCTGCGTGGGCCTCTAATGAGAAGCGCAAATGCTTCGAAACGCATAAGGCCAAGGGACGGATTGTCGGGATGGAAAGCTGCAATGTTTCCACAAAAGGTTTTGAGAACCACCTGCGGGCGATGTGCGGCCTCATCTCTGAGCACCTTGTGAAAAAAAAAAGAAAAATATATATATATATATACACATACATACATGCATGCATACATACATACATACATACATACATACATACAGGAACTTCGTCTCAGCATCGGAGCTTTGTAGATAGGACGAAGCGGACCCAATAATTCGGTGCAAGTAAATTTTTAATCCAAAAGTGTGTCGTGCACCGCCATGACGCGTTTCGGCCTCAGAAAAGCCTTGATCACATGACGCTAGTACAGGCAGCCAATGAATTTAAAGTCACATAGTGCAAACCACGTGACCAGTGGGCCAATAGACATAGAAAACATGTTTCAAATAGCAACTTAAAATGCTAAAATACACGGATCTCAATTACAGACTGGTTAAAATACATTTACAATGAATTGCATTAGTGCAAATACCACGCAAAATATGAAATTGTGCAAACTTTAGCAAAAGAACGATATTCGCCATAGATGGGCCAATGAATACAGGGTATTTCCTAAGTGTCTACCCCCGTACTGGTGCATAGCTTCATAAATGTGCAAATTATGCAAGTGCAAAAATAAGCAAAACCATTCTTAAATATCCCAGTCAGGACTGTCAAACGGACCCATCTTAGCTTTTAATCTGAAAGTGCAATTCACGCCACAATAGCATGTTACCACATCTGCTCATCATCGGTTTAATCCACTAACCACAATATTGTATTACACCCACCTACCTAAACTAAATGCTAAGTCTACCCCATGAGAATCCTGTAAATAAATGCAGATTTTTGTTGAAAATTAATCTAATCTGCCCTGATTGGTCACCAACATAAAATGCAAGAGGAGGAGTGTGGTCAAAAGAGGGGAAAAGAATGAAAGGTTTATATAAAACCTAGAAATACATATATAAATATGATAAGACCCTAATTAGAGCTCAGATTGTCATATGAGGTCTAATTTATAGGTGTAAAGATGTAAAACTTGTTATTGTTAACCTGCCAATAATCAACCCTGTTATATCACTATCTACAGACATGTAAAGAGATCTTCACTTGAGTTCAATCCATTTGGGGCTTTGGAATCTAGCTCGAGAATGTACTTCGTTTCAAGCTGTCTGAGCTGAGATTCGTGGTCACCCCCGCGGCGCAATTTTGGGACCATGTCCACCACAAAATAGCTTAAATAATCGAGACCGCTGCCATGTGTCTCTTTAAAATGTCTTGCGACTGGATAGGCGATATCATAGTTATTGATGGCCCTCATGTGCTGGAGTATACGTTTGTGAACCTGCAACTTGGTACTACCAACATATTGCAGGCCACACGTACACTCCAGCACATATACCGCAAAGTCAGATTTGCATGTCAATTTTTTGGAAATTAGCACAGCTGAAAGGAGTTTTATACGATGTCCTATTCCTACCTAGTTTGCAGGCTTTGCATGAAGCACATTTAATAAAGCCTTAAAGTTTGCAACCAGGTACTGTTGATGCAGATTTCAGGACTGCTTTTAACAAGCATGTCGTTCATAGACCACGCCCTGCGGAATGTTATCTCTGGATTTTTTGTTAAGAGATGACCAATGATAGAATCATTCTGAACAACCGGCCAATTCTTGTTAAAGATCATGCGCAGTTGTTTGTGTTGGCGACTGAAAGTGGTTATCAGTGTGGGCGGTTCTGTAGTTGCTATGGGCAGCACCAGGGGGCTGGTTTGATCACTGGCCAAACCAAGTGTAGATAAGCGGGGGACAGAGTTGGCTTTCCTGATTGCTGTATCAATCACCTCAGCCGAGTAACCTCTGTCCTAAAACCTTTCCCTACTTAACACCTGTGCCACTTTGCATTCTGATTCCATGCTACAAATGCGTCTGATGCGCAGCATCTCCCCATAGGGGATACCGCGTATCAGGTGATCTGGTTGGTGACTGGTAGCATGTAGAACCGTATTACCCGCCGTTGTTTTGCAGTGTAACCGAGTCTCAAGGCTGTTATTGCTGATTTAAACTTCTACATCTAGAAAGTTTACAGAAGAATTGCTCACATGACCAAGCAAGCGGGGATGATGTGGCAGCAATGGACTTTGTTTTCCTGCGTGGGCCTCTGATGAGAAGCGCAAATGCTTCGAAACGCGTAAGGCCAAGGGACGGATTGTCGGGATGGAAAGCTGCAATGTTTCCACGAAAGGTTTTGAGAACCACCTGCGGGCGATGTGCGGCCTTATATCTGAGCACCTTGTGGAAATATATATATATATATTCACTTAAAAAAACCATAGGTTTCACACATGTTATAGTTAGCTGGACATTTCACTCATAAAAAACCAATGAAATTCCCCCGTTATAGTTACTGCAGGCAACTATAACTCACGCGACCGCAATCCTCTGCTGATGCTAATACTGTATTTAGACACTTATTTACCCATGTCTTCTTCCATTAATCTTTAGCTATACATATATTACAAATATTTATTTTTCAGAAAGACACATATGTCATCAGTGATGTAATATCTGACGTCATCAGCAGAGGATTGCGGTCGCGTGAGTTATAGTTGCCTGCAGTAACTATAACGGGGGAATTTCATTGGTTTTTTATGAGTGAAATGTCCAGCTAACTATAACATGTGTGAAACCTATGGTTTTTTAAGTGAATTTGCAAGGTTTTTTAAATGCTAATTCCTAACTATAACGTGTGTGAAACCTATGGTTTTTTCAGTGAATTTGTACGGTTTGTTAAATGCTAATTTATTTATGTATTATGTTTTTTTATATATTTATTTTACAATAAACTACGTATTAAAAATATATTTTTTTTTTTTTGGTTTTCACCCTGCAAATTATAATTTTTTTTTTGTGTGTTTTTCAGGGTGCGCGCACTGTGCGCGCACCCCCGCGATTTTAAAAAAAAAAAAAATTTTTTTTGCCTTCGGGGTCCTTCAGGGACCCCCTGACAAAGGCTAGGGGGTCAGGAACTCTCTACCCTGCCCCCTTTTCACGTTCGCCACCTTCCTTTTTCACTCTCGCACTGAAAACAAGCAAAATGGCGGCCGACACTTCCTGATTTCGACCGATTCGACTGTTGACTAACATGTAACCACCAATCAGAATTACGCTCGCGCACGTTAGGGTGCTCGCACGGTGCTCGCACGGTGCGCGCACCCTGCGCGCATATAGATATATATATGCTTTTAAATGCTATTTTCTCCGGAAATACTGAACAGATTTACAGCAGACCTGCAAAAGGCACTTCCTTGACCTTATGGCTACCTCTCTGCCAAATTTCAAGTAATTCTGTTCAGCCGTTCGGGCTGTAGCTGTGTCTAAAGGTCCTATGGAAAAATGCATGGGAAAAACGCGTTTTGGGACCCCCCTTTTATCTCAGCCCCCGCTTGACGAATCCCCCCGAGACTTTCAGGGTAGGAGCGGAGCGTAGCGCCCCACCTATTTTGAAAAATTTGCGAGGATTCGTCGACCGGCGCCAAAGTTATTCAAAATAGAATGTTGCGGATTTCCTATGGAAACGTGGTCCTAACTATAACTACCTACTGGCGACCGCCAGTAGGTAATATATTCACTGAAAAAACCATAGTTTTCAGGGGCGTTATAGTTAGCTGGACTTTTCACTCGTACAAAACCATTGAAATTCCCCCGTTATAGTTAGTTCAGCTAACTATAACTCGCGCGCCCGCAATGCACTGCTGATGACGTCACATATTACATCACTCATGACATGGTCAGTGACATCAATCATGACATCACTCATGACATCTCAATTGACATCACTGATGACATCATCCGTGTGATATTTATTTTTATTATTTTATTTTTTTAAGAAGGAGGGCTGTGTGGCCCCCCTTCTTTTTCTAATTTACTGACCCTGGGGACCCCATCCCCCAGGGCCTGCACCCTAATTTTTTTTGTTGAAAAAAATAAATTTGGCCCTCCCAAGGCCTTAATCAGCACCGGGGACCCCATCCCCCGGGTCATGGCCTTTTTTTTAAAATTCTTTAGGAGGGGGCTGCGTTGCCCTCTTCCTCAGGCCACTTATGGCCCCGTGGACCCCATCCCCCGGGGTCGGCCTTTGTTTTTTAATATTTAAAAAAATATATATATTTATAGAAACACGTAGGACATTCTGGACAAACCGTATGTACCTATCACCATGACGATTTGCGTGATATTCATTAAAAGGCGACTATGCATAGAATGAATCCACACAGAATGTATTTACACCGCTAGTGAAGCTCTGACGTGTCTGATGCCCTACCGTGCCTAATCCAGGCGCCCCCGCCGGTGGGTACTCTCCAAGTAGACACCCTTGTCGTTTATTTATACAAACATGAGTAGCTATTGATGGGCACATTTAATATACACGCACACCAAGCCATTCAAAGGGGATTCGACAAAAATTCGACCAAACTATGCAAGAAACCCCCCTCACGGTTAATAAAATACATATCCAACGCCGGATGTGTAATACTTTTTATTTTACTCTCTGGAAAGGAGACAAACCTCCCTTGAGAGTCACAGCATGCTCCGGGCTGAGCCCAATGCTGTGTTACACCAACCAGTGCCCGCAGAGTGCCGCACACCTCTGTGTTGTATTCCACCAGCTAGTGCGTATGCTGTGACACTCTCTAGCCCATGTGCACTGTAACACCACCCCGTGAATATGTCATGCCACACTTGCCTTTGCACGGGTTATATTGCCCCATCTAACGTGCCTTCCTCCATGCCTATGTTATAACGCACAGCACTATGCCATACATATTACAATCTGGGATCCATATCTTTGTCACAGTGCATATGCAACGTTACACTCCCCAGCACATATTTTATATTACAACTTTAGAGACTAGTTAGGTTACACAACACTGCCCTGTGCATATTACACTCCAAGGCGCATATCGCATAGCACGCGCTAGTGCCTGTGCTATCTCGCGCTCTCCAATGAATCTGTCATTGCGCACAATGTATTGCATATTATATTTCACGCCCCGGTTCATCTTATATCACACTTTTTGGTGCATAGTTTATACCATATACTATATCTAGTTTTCATGTTCAATTGTGCTCTCAGGACTATGTTCTATATAACACTGCGTCCACCTACCCTTTTCACGGTCATTACATTTTGCGATGGGGGATGAGGGGTCAGGGGGTGTTTCTGCCAAGTGAGCCTGGAGTCACAGTCACAAACGTCCTCTTCTTCCTGAATAAAAGTGAGATTATGCTCCATACTTGTTCATATTTTAAGTAGTTCGCACAGACACACATTTTAAAAACAATAAAGTTCCTAATACCCACCTTCTCTGAACAGCTAGCTTGCTGCCCCATCCACCTCCTCCCTATCCTCTGTTGTCTGAATCCATGGACTAGCCCATCATTGACCTCCTGCTTAGCCTCTGTGCTTAGCTTGCTGCCCCTATTCTCCTTCCCCCTGCCCTCCGATGTCTTTGTGCATGCCCCTGCTCCATCCTTTTTGCCCACCATGTTCCATGGACCTGCACTCCTATCTACTCTGAGTGTTCTGTTGAGCTGCCACTCCCCTCCCACCTGCCTAGAATGTCAGATGACTGTAACCTGTCCCTGCCACCTCCACCCTGCCTGTCCACATGCTATGCCCCTATCCCCTTCCTCCCGTCCTCCATGGTCCATTTTACTGCCACACCCTTCTGCCCTCCCTGGTCTGTTGTGCTGCAACTGCTCCTCCTGCCTGCCCCGCGTGGTCTGTTGTGAGGCCCCTTCCCCTGAACTCTCTTGTCTGTGCCCAGGTCCTGACCCTCCCTTCTATCCTCCATGGTCCTTGGTGCATGCCCCTGCACCCTCCTTCTTGCCCATCATAGCCATTGTGCTGCCACTAACCCTCCCGCTTGCCATGCATGGTCTTCTGTGCTGCTATGGCCCCTCCCACCTTCCCTGTGGGGTCAGCTAGCTGCCCCTGACCCCCTCCCACCTTCCCTCCATGGTCTGTGGGTATGCCATCATAGTCTCATTGTTGCTCTCCATGGTGTGTCTTGTTTCTAGTGCCCATCCTGCCTGACCTCCATGGTCATCTTGCTGCTCCTGCCCTGCCCCCTTGCCCCCAGCCCTCTGTTTCCATGTGCAGACCCCTATTCCCTCCCTCCTGGCTTGTCTGTTCCATTGTAATGCCCCTGATCCGTCCCTCCTGCCCTTTATGGTCTTGTAACGCCCTGAACGTCTCAGGATCGTTTAACAGATACGACAATGAGGACGCAACCACTTGTGAAGGGTTAGTTCTTTTAATGAAGGCAAATAAAATACAAAGAACAAACAAAAGTTATAGTCACTGGAATCCTCCAGGCTAAGTACGTTACCAGCCCACAGCACGGATGGTCCTAACCGTCCTCTGCATATACGCCGATCCCGGCGTATGCCAACAGAGGGCAGAAATGAAATGGCCGACAATGCCAATCGGTAGGCTGTGAGGGGCACGAAGAGTGTTGGGGAGAATCGAGGAGTCAGGGAAACACCCAGCCGGGGTCTCTACCTGAAGGGAGCAGCCGCTCAACCTCTTCCTCAGACTGCACCGGGACGCGGAGTCACCTCCTGGTGATGCGTCACCGATACCCCAATCACAAGCAAGAAGACTGAACCGAGAGCAGCCGCTCGATCGATCCTGTGGACTTCCGAGTCTGTAACGCGGCAAACACCTCCTGGTGTGCGTTACAGCTGGCAGTCCCTGTGTCTCTGGTCGGGCTGGGAGTTACGACTCCAACCAGCAAAAGCGCCACTGCGCTTGGACTCAGCCGAGTCAAAAAGCGAAGCTCAATGGTTGACCGGTAGAGCTTCCGGGTCCTTCACAGGTGACGATGGGGCAAGACACGGCCCAGGGAGTAACGACTCGACCTACCTCCGTTCTTGCCTTACTGGAGCACCACTCCGGAACACTGCTCTTCACGAAGCAGGTACGTCGGTGTAAACACAATATCCGACAGCCTTGTACCTCCCGGTTCCTCCCTTTATAGGGCGTGTTTTCCTTGAGTTATGTAACAGCTCTCCTGTTTACATAAGGGCGTGTTTCCCTTGAGTTATGTAACAGCTCTCCTGTTTACATAAGGGCGTGTTTCCCTTGAGTTATGTAACAGCTCTCCTGTTTACATAAGGGCGTGTTTCCCTTGAGTTATGTAACAGCTCTCCTGTTTACATAAGGGCGTGTTTCCCTTGTATGACAGGAATTCTTGACAGGTCTGTTATGCTGCAGCTTTCTCTCCTGTCTGTCCATTATGGTCAGCTAGCTACCATTGCCTCTATCCCCTCTGTTCTCTGTTGTCCATGTGCATGGTCCTGTCCCCTCCCTATTGCTTTCTATGGATTGTTGTGCTGCACTCCCGTCCCGCATGTGCTGTGTGGTGTATTGTGCTGCTGCAAACCCTGATGCCTGCCCTGTAGGGTCAGTTTGGTGCACCTCTCCATGTCCCTCCTGTCCTCTGTTATCCGAGTCCATGTCCCTACCCCAATTCCTCCTGCCTACCATGATCCAATGTACCATACTTGCGAACATTTTGAACTTGGTAAGAGGGAGATTTTGAAAAAAAACTGGGGTATTGATTTTCCCTTTGAGTTGCATTGAAAAAGAGGAGATTGTAGACAGGAGACGAATCAAATAAAGCCCATTTGAGCTTAAAAACTTTGGACGTTTCCTGGCTGAAACGGGTCTGTTGGCATGTATGGTTGTACTACCACTGCCTCTTCCTTCTGCCCACAATGGTCTATTATATAGCCACAGCCTCTCTTGCCAGTCCTGTATTGTTGGTTTGTTGCCCCTGCCCCCCTTTCCACTGCCCTCCATAGTCTGTTGTGCTGCCACTGCCCTTCCTGCCTGCCCAATGTGGTAAAATTGTTGCCTCTGCACTCTCCTACCTGCCTTCAATTTTCAGAGTCCGTGCCCCTGGCCTCTGCCTCTCAACAGTATCCCAATGAACAACTAGATTGCTAACATTCTATATTTATTACAAAAGTGTGGAACGCCTGACGTCATCTTGATGTAATCAAAACTGTAATACCTAGAGTATTTCCTTTAGAAATTACACATACGAAAGGGTCTTAATTGATTCAAAATTATGGATAGTGCTCTAAAAAACTAAAATGAGGACATATTTTCTGAGTTTTCAAATAGCAACAAAGAACTTTTAAATTATTTGTAATCTTTATGTTTTTTTATCCAGTTCACCAATTGATTAAATGTTGCACCTAGGGGAGAGGATGTGGTGTTACTTCCAGAGCTGCAGACTTTGCAACTTGGGAACCAAGTTGGAGTTTCTGCTTCAACTCAACATTCTGTGATTCTGGTCAAATCACTTAATCTCCCCATGTCTACAACCAAAATGAATTTGATCTTGTGTGATGTAACCAATGCTCATGTAAAGCACTCCAATACCTGACAAGTCTGCACTATATAAAACTGCAAATACACAAAAAATTGGGCTACATGTGGGCTACATCTGGGTGATATTTGTGCTGCATTTCGGCTCTTTTGTCTCTGGTGGCCATCTTGGGAGATTTATTTGTTATGAAGTTTCCTAATTTCCTCATTTACTGCAGTCTCATCAGTAGGAAATGCTTTCAGTTTTTTACTATGATTCCATCAAGAAGGTATTCAGATATGTCACACATTTGCCATAAATTCTGAATGTTAGCACTCTAGTTGCTCATGAGATCACTGTAGTAAAGCTACTGCTCACCATGGAAGTCTGCTGCTGGTATTAAAAGTGCATGTTTCAGTCTGCATATCAGAATTGTTTAATGAAATAGAAGAGGATTTGAGAAGTCACTCAAAATGTACCCTAATTTTTCTTTCTTCAGCACTAATCATAATTTCTATGGCAAAATGAACCCCCTCATTGTGTTCATTTTTACATTAAATGTTTTAAGTGTTACCAGTTTATTCCAATCAATATGGCTTCAGGTGTGCCATACTTTTGTCATAAGTAAGACAGTAATCGCTCTAGTTGTTCTTAAGAACATTCTGGGACAGTCTGTCATTGGGCTATACTTGGGCTACATCTGGGTGATATTTGGGCTACATTTGGGCTCTTTTGTCTCTGGTGGCCATCTTGGGATATTTATTTGTTATGAAGTTTCCTAATTTCCTCATTTACTGCAGTCTCCTCAGTGGGAATACTTTCAGTTTGTTATTTTAGTTCCATCAAGAAGGCATTCAGATGTGTCACACATTTGCCATAAATTCTGAATGTTAGCACTCTAGTTGCTCATTAGATCACTGTAGTAAAGCTACTGCTGACCAGGGAAGTCTGCTGCTGGTATTCAAAGTGCATGTTTCAGTCTGTATGTCAGAATTTTTTATGAAATAGAAGAGGATTTGAGAAGTCAAAATGTGCCCTAATTTTTCTTTCTGCAGTACTAATCATAATTTCTATGGCAAAATGAACGCCCTCATTTTGTTCCTTTATAAATTAAATGTTTTAAGTGTTACCACTTTATTCCAATCAAGATGGCTTCAGGTGTGCCATAGTTTTGTCATAAGTAAGACTGTTAGCGCTCTAGTTGTTCGTTAGAACACTCTGGGACATTCTGTCATTGGGCTATACTTGGACCACATCTGGGTGATATTTGGGCTACATTTGGGCTCTTTTGTCTCTGGTGGCCATTTTGGGAGACTTATTTGTTACGATGTTTCCTAATTTCCTCATTTACTACAGTCTCCTCAGTAGGAAATACTTTCAGTTTTTTACTTTGATTCCATCAAGAAGGCATTCAGATGTGTCACACATTTGCCATAAATTCAGAATGTTAGCACTCTAGTTGCTTATTAGATCACTGTAGTAAAGCTACTACTCACCAGGGAAGTCTGCTGCTGGTATTGAAAGTGCATGTTTCAGTCTGCATGTCAGAATGTTTCAATAAAATAGAAGAGGATTTGAGAAGTCACTCAAAATGTGCCCTAATTTTTCTTTCTGCAGCACTAATCATACTTTCTATGGCAAAATGAACCCCCTCATTTTGTTCTTTTTTAAATTAAATGTTTTAAGAGTTACCACTTTATTCCAACCAAGATGGCTTCAGGTGTGCCATACGTTTGTCATAAGTAGGACTGTTAGCGCTCTAGTTGTTCTTTAGAACACCCTGGGAAGCTGCAGTAGAACACAAAGGAATCAACTGGCAGTCTCTGCTCTTGTTGGATGTACATGTTTTACTGAGAATGTCAAACTTCATTCTCACATGACTGAGAAAGATAATGTGAATTTACAGAAAATATGCTCTCAGTTTAGCTTATAGATCACCTTCCAAACCGCTGTGGGAAAAGCATGAGAAAATAGTTTTCTCTCAAACATGATTCATGATATCACAGCAGAAGGCTTTTTCACATGGTAAAATCACCTTAGAACACACCACAATTCCTAAAATGAGTATGGTACCATCAACAAATGATTTATAATGTACCTAAAGTCATAAAACCTTCTATTAACTGCTATGCTTTTTAATGAGGTGCTATCATGTATATTGGTCCCAAGATGGCTGCCAACACTACTTTGATGAAGTGCTGACAGCCAATCAGATCTCACGATGAGATGTGTGGTTAGGCTCCGCGCAGATATATATGTGATTTTACTTTTGATTTTCTCAGGAACTACTGAACAGATTTACACCATTTAAGCAAAAGGCACGAGTCTGAACTGAGGACTACCTCTTTGCCAAATTTGGTGTAATTACGTTCAGCACTTCAGGCTGTAGCTGCGTCAACAGGTCCTATGGGAAAATGCATGTGGAAAACGCGTTTTGGGACCCCCCTTTTTTCTCGGCCCCCGCTTGATGAATCACCGTGAAATTTTCAGGATAGGAGCGGACCGGAGTTGGCCAAAAGTTTGGAAACTTTCGCGAAGATTCATCTATCGACGCCAACATTATTCCAAATAGAATGTTGCGGATTTCCGATGGAAAATAGGTCCTAACTATAACTACCTACTGGCGACTGCCAGTAGGTAATATATATACATATATATAAGCCACCTCGCTTCAGAACTATTTGGATGTTGATCGTATCCCAAGGGGCTTAAGAATTTTTATTGTACCAACTTTGAATAAACCGAAACATGAGGTCCTTAAGGCATGGTTAGAGAACACCACCGCTTGCTCCAAGACAATGTTACAAATTCTAATTAAAAATGCGTGGGAGGAGCACAAAGATCTGGTTGACGAAATACAAAAAGTATTGGACGACTTAGCCAAAGAGACCGACCAGAATGAAGTAAGTAAAATCCTCTCATCTGTTAATGACAGGATCAAGATATTTGAAAAAGACATCGTCGAAAGGAAACAAAGGAAATTTGAGAGGGATGAAAGAGACTACAGATCGGGGAGAATACTAACATTCGCCAGAAAATTTGATAAGTTACGCACTAATTTATCTAAAGACCAAGCGTTGGGAGCAGTGGACAGAGAAAGATGGGAATCTGGCACTAGCTTGAGCTCTGACGTGGGATCTATGGACAGCACCAACTCACTTCCTACAGAAATAACGTCTTTTTCCGAGGAACTTCGCCTCATGCAAGAGGCAAACGAACACTCAATGAGAGGAAGAACGAGATTCCAAGGGAGAGGAAGAGGAAAGACTCAAGCAAAAAGAGGAGAAAGCGGCGCAAGGAAGAACAACAATACTGGCGTGGGAACCAAGGGTCAGAACCAAAGAGGAAAATAATGGATGAACAAGAGCTAACGGTAATGAATTTATCTACCAGATCTTTGACCCCATTAGAAGAACAAGTTTTAAAATTAGGATTAAGTTTTTGTCCTGATTTTCCCCTTGACTACTCACAAACACGCATTGATTTGTATTGTTTTGTACGTAAGTTGAAATTATTTAAGATTCATCAACTCAAAGATAGCAGTACTAATTTACCAGCTATAACTGCACCCATCCCCTCCCCTGCCATTGAAGATACTGAGATTCTGAGAACATTGTTCAGTCTAAGTGAGGAACATTTGTTATCCAACTCCCAAACCTGAATCTGACATGGGGAGTGGAATAATATCCACATGTCCACGTATCAGAGACAATATACCTAGTACTCAAATGTGCACTAATCTTGATCTCGCTATTGAGGTTATCGAGTCTACCGAAGGTTCAGGGACAGATACAGGGATTATTACACCATTCAGGGGGAAATCTAAATATAGACCCCAGACTCCCAAAGATAATATTGATATTTTTCATGATTTGGTTAACCATGATATTTTACAACTCCTGAATAAATCTACCTCTAATTCTAATTTGAATAAAGCACAAAGAGATGCATTACGGAACTTACAGAATGACAATAGTATCGTGATCAAGCCATCCGATAAAGGAGGCAATATTGTCCTTTGGGACAAAAATAATTATGTGCAGGAGGCCATGAGACAATTGAATAATGTAACATGTTATACCAAAGTTGACAAATCATATATTAACAAATTACAGGTTAGGCTCTTTAACCTTATTGACAATTGGGCAGATGAGAAACTTTTGAGCTGGGACGAGTCGAAATTTTTGAAGAATGAGACACCTACTATACCGACTTTTTACCTCCTCCCTAAAGTTCATAAAACCCCACGCAACCTCCAGGCAGACCTATAGTTTCCTCAAAAAACAGTCTGTTAGAAAATGTTTCAATGTATGTAGATTTTTTTTTATCTGAGTATGTTAAAGACTTAACATCGTATATTAGAGATACGAAACATTTTTTACAGAAGATTGAGAACATACATTGGGACAAAAACTTTTGGCTTGTCTGTTTAGACGTGGAGAGTCTGTATACTAGTATTAGGCACACTGACGGACTGAAAGCATGCAAACACTTTCTTGGCTCCAGGAGTATACATTTGACTAAACATACCATGATGTTACTGCAGATGATCGAGCTGTGCCTTGTGGAAAATGTATTTACCTTTAATGGTTCATTATACAAACAAGTACAAGGGACTTCCATGGGCACCTGCTTCGCTCCTAGCTATGCCAATCTTTTGGTTGGCTGGTGGGAGAAGCAGGTGCTCTGGGGTGAATTGATGGAACATTGGACAAACAAGGTCAGTATCTGGCTAAGATTTATCGATGACATATTTTTTGTGTGGGAAGGTGGAGAAGATGAACTATTGATGTTTTTGTCAGAACTAAATGGAAATACCCTGAACTTAAAATTCACGATGCAGCATAGCCAAGAAACTGTTGACTTCCTGGATATCAGAGTGACAGTGCGAGATAACAAACTAGAGACTGATTTATTCAGGAAAAGTACTGCGGGGAACTCAGTACTTCACGCAACCAGTTGCCATCCTCAGAATTTCAGGTGGAGCATACCCTTCGGTGAGTTC
Source organism: Triturus cristatus (assembly GCF_964204655.1). NCBI lineage: Eukaryota > Metazoa > Chordata > Amphibia > Caudata > Salamandridae > Triturus > Triturus cristatus. Next base: position 1,572,866,127 of record NC_140591.1, on the reverse strand, counting down.
CTCCGTGCTAAAAGAAATTGTAGCACGGAGGAATCATACGTTAGAAACAAAAGAGATATGTCAGAGAGATTTCTTGCTAGAGGGTATCCCTACACGATGCTCAAGAGAGGTGAGAAAAGAGCAGATGCTATCACAAGAAGCGAGGCATTGTATAAAGCACCCAGGAGCAAACAAACTGAAATAGGTTCACCTATCAGATTGATTACCACCTTCCATTCACAATCCAATCTCTTCCATCAGATTGTCAGAAAAAGATGGGATATCCTAACTCAAGAAAGGATACTGAAACAAAAGCTAGGCCCACACCCAGCAATCACCTACAGAAAAGGCACCTCGATCAAAGACATGATTGTAAGAAGTCACTTCAGCAACATCAAACCAACGTGGTTAGATAGAATAGGAGGGTTCCATTGATGTGGGAAATGTAAAGCGTGCAGCCACAGCGTTAATGTTAAAGAAGTAGTCCTTGAGAGAACTAAGAGAAAGTGGTATATTCGAAAGATTATACAGTGTAGTACAGACTTTGTCATCTATGTGATCACTTGCCCATGTGGCAAGTGGTACATAGGTTCTACCACTTTTCCAGTGAAGAAGAGAATATTGGAAAACTGGCGTGCCATAACCAATAAAGACTTCAGTTACAGTACAGCCAGACACTTCCATACTGAACATAATGGAGATTGGACAAAGGCAAAATTATTTGCCCTGGATACCATTACCAAAGACCCTAGAGGAGGGAATAGAATACAGGCCCTGCGCAGAGCAGAATCTAGGTTTATCCTACAAGCAGGAAGTGTAGCCCCTTTCGGGATGAACAATGATGAAGAGATGCATGTTCATCTGTAGATTTAATATTGTTGATACATGTAGCCTCAGCCTCTTAGCACCCAGTTATTCCGGTTCCTTGATATAAGGGTTCAGTTCATGTCGAAATTTTCAGTTGCTGTGTGTTTTGATATTAATGACCTGTTTAGTTAACTATGCTAGATAATCAATTTATGTCTGTATAATAGGCCACCCACATGGACTAAAGAATTTATTTATATGGTTTTGTTCAATATGCATCTTTAGGCCTCTGCTGATGTTATCCATTTGTGATATAATACTGACCAAATTGCTGATATGAGTCCCTTCATATTTGAATATTGTTATTGGAATGTGAGTTTTACCTCATACTGTGCTACATGTATTAATACATATTCCCCTTTTGTTTTTTGCATCTAGATGGGACCTGGAAGCTTTCAGACACTATTGTTACCGTTAACTGATACGAGCACGGAGTTTTTGGTGGCTTTCATTTACCACCATCTCCTTAAGGGTCATCTTTATATATTTTTATTATGCACTTTGATCTTTATAGATTTGGTATGAACACAAAGTGGGAATATTGGATAAACACGTGAATATAGTATTTCAATCTCTTTTCCTTAATGATAGGGTACTATACCTTGATTGTTTGTGGGACTTGAGAGCAAAGGAATTTATATCTTTTTGTGTATTTAAATGTATATTTCTTCAGTGGGAAGGCCGTATATGATTTCACTTACTATAAGTTTGAAAATGTATTTATATAAATACAGCAGAATGAAGAATGTTAATTCTGTATATCTTTCATCTATATATGAATATCACAGCGGTTCATTATACAGTTAATGTCTGTTTTTGATTTTTCTAACCATGTCTAATTGACTTTACGCCATTACGCAGCAATTGGATAAAATATTATTTAGCATTATTTCCTTTTCTTTCCTGAAATAAGAGATCAAATGAATTTACGAGTCTGTCTTCTATGTTTTTTATGTCTTTAAATATACTGAACCCGGAACTTATGGTCATGTGACCAAGAGCTTGTGTGCTCGAAACGCGTCTTTGTTTGCCCGTGAAAGAAATAAAATATTTAAATTGAACTGGACTCGTGTGGCTCGTGCATGCAGGAGAAAAGGAGGCTGCGAGCTGTCAGAGGACATATATATATATATATATATATATATTTATATGTGTGTCTGTGTATTATATATATCAAAAATGGATATATGTATTATATTTATATATATATTTATATACCCACACAGGTATACGCATATGTCAAACAAACACATTTAAAATGGCTCCATCACATAATATTCCACAAACAATACATAATACAGAGTTAAATAGCAAACACTTTTGATGGATCCATAGTAAAAAAAAAATCATATTACCACCGTAACCCAGATTTAACCATAAAAATGTATCACTGCTGGACCTAAGCCTAATTGCAGTCTCAAAAAGTTAAGAATGAGTGATATCAAGCTTCTTGAAAGCAGGTGTACAAAAATAAAAGCCGACCTAATCTGCCTAAAGATAGCTTTCTTAAGAATAGGAATAATAAAAGATTTTCTTGGGACCTTATAAAAACTAAAAAACATTAAAAGGTGAATCATATCCTGTGGAGACTTTCCATTTCAGACGAGATCGAGTCAGTAAAAAGCAGCTGTGGGTACTTTTGAACCATAAAAGATAGGGCTCAGTGAATGGCACCATCTTCAACAGGGAATACCTCCAAACACTGGGCTTCCTCAACTCCTCTTCTTCTCTGGCCCATGTGTGCATTTTTTAGAAGTTCTTCTATACCCAGTACATATCTCTTCTGCATATTCCCTCTGGATTCTCAAATAGGTCAACCCTTCCGATGCTGTAAATACTTTCTCTGATATACTTCAACCAGTAAATACAGTTAGAATAGTAAAGGGAAGGACAATCCCTCAGGATTTCTTTCCTTAGGTCGGCTCCCTTCTTCATCCAGATTTTTATCCATAATAACAGTGAACAATAGGTCAGCACATCTGAAAGGAAAGCCATCCCAAGTTTTTTTTGGGCTATAAACAATGGGATACACAGGTGTAAACAGAGAATCCCTCTTAGAAAAGTGTTTTCAACATATTGCAATATATTGTGCTCGATATAACCCCAAATCTCACTCCCATAGGTGACCTTCGATATACATTTAGCTTTAAAAATCTGTAAAAGTGCCCCACACTGTCTACTTCCTAGTCTGGAGGCAAAGTTAAGAACAGCCACAATAGCCCTAGCAAAATCCCCTTTCTTTCGACTTGTCAAGAGGCGACAATTCGGGGCTATATCAAACACCACCTCTAGGCATTAAAGGACGTGGGTCTTCGAGACCGGCTTAGTCCCACACCAAAAAAGTGCAGGGCTTAGCTGGACTCTGGCCCACCTGCATGATAAATAATTTACTGTTATTGACCAACAAGTCCAAGTCCTCCATAAAATGTACAAAGGAGTTCAATAGGCATTGTAAACCCCTCGCTGTCCTCGCCTTGAGGACAGCATCATCAGCATACTGAAGGACAGGCAAACTTTGCTTGCCCACCTAAGGGGAGTCAGTATTTAATTTCAAAAGGGCCTGCTCCAAGTTATTAATATACAAATTAAAATGAAAAGAGGCCAGGATACACCCTCGACAGAACCCTCTCTATATACAAAACGTTCAGGATACTTTGAGATCCGTAGAATAGCGTACTACAGCTTTGGTGTCTCTATGAGATCCCTTAAAAACAGAACAATGTCTCTGTCGATGCCTATAAAGAGCATTTTCTGACAAAGCTTGGATCTGTGAACGTGATCAAATGCGGAAGACAGATCTGTGAAAGCTAAGTAGATGGTGCCAGTACAGGCGACTGTATACTTGTTCAAGAGCATGCACACATTTAAACACTGGTCCACCGTTGAACAGCTCGGTCCTAAACCATATTGGACCATGGTCAAGATATTATTGTCATCTACCCAGCTAGAGAGCCTATCAAGGACCATGTGCCCCACCACCTTTACAACAGAGTCCAAAAGGGAGATGGGCCAATAACAATGAGTTCTCTCCATTATTCACAAATGTGATAAAGTCATCCTTTTTACCCTGATCACCCCCGTTTTTTGACTGATACTGGTGATTACTGACTCTGATTGTGCCCTCGGCTCTGCTAACAAGACCCAGGGCCAGTGCTCTGCTTAAAAAGTACATGTTTATTAGGTATAATTACAATTGGTTCTGACAACCTACCTGTAACTCCTTAGTATATGGGAGGGCATGTACGTTTAGGGACCCCAGTGGATTGAATGCACTAATGTATACATTGCTGTGGTGTTCGTTGCCATTTTGAAGTCAGCCCTGCTTTGCAGGCTATTTTTTTAAATAAAACTATGCCCACATTCAACCTTGGAATTAAAAGTACTTTCAAAGTCCTTATGTTTACATATGTGACCTCTAGATTATCCCTAGATGCCCCAAAGGTAGGGTGCATTGTGATAAAAAGCAGAGATTTTATAAAAATATGTTTAATAAGCCTTAGTGAGGGAATACCTACCAATTACATTTTTCCCCATTGTAGATTGCTAGCTCCATGGGCTAACATGGGTAGGCTTTATTAATTATTAATATTGCCTAACTTTTCACAGGAGTGAACTAGAAAAATAACTCTAAGTATCATAATAATAGTTACAATAAATCCAACAATTTGTCAAGGTAGGAGCAAAGCTGTTTTAGAACTTGCTTTCGTGACGTTACCTAAAGCAGACCGGTACCAGTCTCTTCTGATAGGCCAACCTCTGTCAAGCTCAGCCAAGCTAATTTTGATTAGGTATGCAATGGCCTGGGCTGAAACAATGCCTAGCACTGGCTGGATGGCCCATGGGCAGAAAAGGCCACATGGTAAAATACATGAATAGTGCAAATTTGTCAAACATGGTGAAAAACTACTTAAACATTGACTAAAAGGTACAAATATATACTGGTGTATGCCCCCTATCAAACAACACCCTTATCCAAATGTTCTTAACTTACTTTTTGTGATGTCACAGAAACAAAGTCCTTAAATTCCAATGGTATATGCAGCAGGAATTGCTGACAAAGAGAGTGATCTTTTCACCTCGCAATTCTTATGAAACGTGACCAGGAGATGGACAAAGCATTGGGAGGAGCCTTCTGGACAGGAAGAGGAAGTTGGTATCTCTGTGGTACTTCCTTTCTGCTAAAAAATGAAGTAAAATAAAAAACAAATGCGTGTCATCCTAAAAGAATACCTGAACCATCTGTTTCAAGTAGAATATACACTCAGAAATGAATTTTTGAGTTGGTTTATCTGCTTCTCGAGTGGAAGATCTACCCAAGAAGCAGCCCCAACCCCTCGTGACCTCCGGCATTACAAAATTGGCATTGAAGGTTCCATGACGACAGGAAATGACACCAGCGGCCAGCAAATCACGCAGCAAGCGCACTTTGATGAAGCCTCACATTGATCCCTTGAACATCTCAAAGCTCAAATGGCAGAATGACTCCACCGTTCACCGATTGGCGGAATTTATCTGGAACTCCGCGCTACAAGTGTAACACGGAGTTTCCAAATTTGGCCAATTCCACAAGCAGAATTATAATTCCACCAGGAACATAGTACAGAGTGCGTTCTTTGTATCCTTTCACATTGGTAACAATTTAATTATGTAACAGAATTGCAAATAAACTTATATACTAAGAACATGTATCACTATAGGAAACGTCAGGTGTTAAATAGCAAAAGCCTATAAGGAATTTCACGTTGCACTTTAAATTGTATTCATTACTTGCACTCATTTTGCAGTTAACACAGATTTATACCAAAGGCAACCTTTTAAAATTGCAATTTGATTGGCCGTAGAAAATATCCAATCAGAGAGCTGCAAAATGAATCTACATAGACCAGTATCTGTGTGCTTACATTGGACCTATTGTCAAACATGTCGTATGGTTGCCTCTTTCTCTATAAAACTTTTAAAACATTTAACCTAGTGAAGCGAAAAGATCACTCAATTAACACGCAAAAAAAGTGGTCCAGGCCTTCTCCAACTCGAGTTTTTTCAGATTATAAACGTCCACCTTGCACGAAATCGCTTTGAGCCAAACTCACCCAGGATATATGAATACAATGAATTCTACACAGTGGTTAATTTATTTTAAAACGTGCTGGCCTAAAGTTTTACTCTGCAGCCTGGGAGGGCCCAGCGAAGGTCGAAGTGTCAAACACAAAGCCTGTGTGATGTAATCCTGATTCTCCCTCCTGTCCCTCCACCAGCAGACAATCCCTGCCCTTTTATCCCATTCTTGCAGGTTTTTTTCCCTCCCTGATTTCATTCCTTGTCAGCTTATTTTTCCTCCGTGATTTCTTTTTTTGCCACTGTATTTTTCCTGTCACTCTCTCTCCCCCCTTCTTTCTTTTGTATGTTTCTCTGTCTTGCTCTGGGTGAAAGTCGTATGCAGAAAAATAAGTTTCGGTCCCCAAAAATATGTGACGTTGGGTCTCTCCTGCAAGCACCTGCACACATTAAGCACTGATTCTACGTATACTTTAACAATCCAATGGCGGAAGCATACACTCTCTAGTAGCTATCACTCTTCACAAGCACGCAGTGTTAAAAATAATTGAACAGTGGGTGTGGAGTGGGCATTGTTCGTATTGCTGGCTTAGTAATTATTATTAATTAGTAGTAATTTAGTATTGCGTGTTTGTGTGTGTCACATTGCACTGTGAATTCTGTGTAGTCTTCTATTCTGTGTTTGATGCATGATGGCACTAGGCTGATGGCTCTACCTGTTGCACAGTGCCAGTTTTTGGTGTGTTGAGAAAACTGTCAGCCCAAGTGCAAATTCACTTGCTAAGATCCTGTTGTCAACCCGGACATACTTTTTTAGAACGGGAAGTGATCCGAAACCAGTCTGAACGCAATCACATGTGTACATTTGTGGGTGTTTACCAGGTAACACTGTGTATCACCCACCCACAGACACTGCCAAACCCTGAATGTTGATTAACTCACACAAAACCATGTTTTCTGGATTAGAAAAGTGTTTCTGCACTCAGAAATATTTCGGGCATGCAAGGTTAACTTACTATCTCAAAGACCTTTGGTAATCAGGATTAGTGACATCATCACTACTAAACATCTCAAACGTCCCAGTGTAACTCACCATTTTTACATAACACTGAAATAAGCAGTGCACACACCACAATTTACTGAACGTCAACATGTTGACTTTTACTGCAACTGGCCTTAAGTGATGTGGAAATGTCATGAGCTGTTTTCATTACCCATGACAATAGCTGCTCCTGGTGTCACTATTCATACAGAGATCTGTCACGCACCAATGCCTCTCTGTCTCTGGCTCTTTTTTCCCTACTATGCATGCGTTAAGGAAAGTGTTCCCGTGGCTTCCATCCTCCGCCAGGAAAATTGTGTCCTAATCATTGAGGGGTAGATATACAAGAAACTGATGCATCTGTAGAGATGCGTCAGTTTCCCTGTGTCAGCCTGCGATACACTTGCGCCACCATGGACGCACCGTATTTACAATAGAGCGCACCATGGCGCAAGGATTGACAGAAATTCTGATGCACCTGTTGGCCCAAAAGTCATTCATTGCTGGAGCTGTGTTGCAAGCACAACCCAACTCCAGCAATGCATGTTGAGGCTTATACTTATTGTGCTGTGTCACTCCTTATGTCACAGAAACAAAGTCCTTAAATTCCAATGGTATATGCAGCAGGAATTGCTGACAAAGAGAGTGATCTTTTCACCTCGCAATTCTTATGAAACGTGACCAGGAGATGGACAAAGCATTTGGAGGAGCCTTCTGGAAAGGAAGAGGAAGTTGGTATCTCTGTGGTACTTCCTTTCTGCTAAAAAATGAAGTAAAATAAAAAACAAATGCGTGTCATCCTAAAAGAATACCTGAACCATCTGTTTCAAGTAGAATATACACTCAGAAATGAATTTTTGAGTTGGTTTATCTGCTTCTCGAGTGGAAGATCTACCCAAGAAGCAGCCCCAACCCCTCGTGACCTCCGGCATTACAAAATTGGCATTGAAGGTTCCATGACGACAGGAAATGGCACCAGCGGCCAGCAAATCACGCAGCAAGCGCACTTTGATGAAGCCTCACATTGATCCCTTGAACATCTCAAAGCTCAAATGGCAGAATGACTCCACCGTTCACCGATTGGCGGAATTTATCTGGAACTCCGCGCTACAAGTGTAACACGGAGTTTCCAAATTCCACCAATTCCAAAAGCAGAATTATAATTCCACCAGGAACATAGTACAGAGTGCGTTCTTTGTATCCTTTCACATTGGTAACAATTTAATTATGTAACAGAATTGCAAATAAACTTATATACTAAGAACATGTATCACTATAGGAAACGTCAGCTGTTAAATAGCAAAAGTCTATAAGGAATTTCACGTTGCACTTTAAATCGTATTCATTACTTGCACTCATTTTGCAGTTAACACAGATTTATACCAAAGGCAACCTTTTAAAATTGCAATTTGATTGGCCGTAGAAAATATCCAATCAGAGAGCTGCAAAATGAATCTACATAGACCAGTATCTGTGTGCTTACATTGGACCTATTGTCAAACATGTCGTATGGTTGCCTCTTTCTCTATAAAACTTTTAAAACATTTAACCTAGTGAAGCGAACAGATCACTCAATTAACACGCAAAAAAAGTGGTCCAGGCCTTCTCCAACTCGAGTTTTTTCAGATTTTAAAAGTGCACCTTGCACGAAATCGCTTTGAGCCAAACTCACCCAGGATATATGAATACAATGAATTCTACACAGTGGTTAATTTATTTTAAAACGTGCTGGCCTAAAGTTTTACTCTGCAGCCTGGGAGGGCCCAGCGAAGGTCGAAGTGTCAAACACAAAGCCTGTGTGATGTAAACCTGATTCTCCCTCCTGTCCCTCCACCAGCAGACAATCCCTGCCCTTTTATCCCATTCTTGCAGGTTTTTTTCCCTCCCTGATTTCATTCCTTGTCAGCTTATTTTTCCTCCGTGATTTCTTTTTTTGCCACTGTATTTTTCCTGTCACTCTCTCTCCCCCCTTCTTTCTTTTGTATTTTTCTCTGTCTTGCTCTGGGTGAAAGTCGTATGCAGAAAAATAAGTTTCGGTCCCCAAAAATATGTGACGTTGGGTCTCTCCTGCAAGCACCTGCACACATTAAGCACTGATTCTACGTATACTTTAACAATCCAATGGCGGAAGCATACACTCTCTAGTAGCTATCACTCTTCACAAGCACGCAGTGTTAAAAATAATTGAACAGTGGGTGTGGAGTGGGCATTGTTCGTATTGCTGGCTTAGTAATTATTATTAATTAGTAGTAATTTAGTATTGCGTGTTTGTGTGTGTCACATTGCACTGTGAATTCTGTGTAGTCTTCTATTCTGTGTTTGATGCATGATGGCACTGGGCTGATGGCTCTACCTGTTGCACAGTGCCAGTTTTTGGTGTGTTGAGAAAACTGTCCGCCCAAGTGCAAATTCACTTGCTAAGATCTTACTCCTGTTGTCAACCCGGAAATACTTTTTTAGAACGGGAAGTGATCCGAAACCAGTCTGAACGCAATCACATGTGTACATTTGTGGGTGTTTACCAGGTAACACTGTGTATCACCCACCCACAGACACTGCCAAACCCTGAATGTTGATTAACTCACACAAAACCATGTTTTCTGGATTAGAAAAGTGTTTCTGCACTCAGAAATATTTCGGGCATGCAAGGTTAACTTACTATCTCAAAGACCTTTGGTAATCAGGATTAGTGACATCATCACTACTAAACATCTCAAACGTCCCAGTGTAACTCACCATTTTTACATAATACTGAAATAAGCAGTGCACACACCACAATTTACTGAACATCAACATGTTGACTTTTACTGTAACTGGCCTTAAGTGATGTGGAAATGTCATGAGCTGTTTTCATTACCCATGACAATAGCTGCTCCTGGTGTCACTATTCATACAGAGATCTGTCACGCACCAATGCCTCTCTGTCTCTGGCTCTTTTTTCCCTACTTTGCATGCGTTAAGGAAAGTGTTCCCGTGGCTTCCATCCTCCGCCAGGAAAATTGTGTCCTAATCATTGAGGGGTAGATATACAAGAAACTGATGCATCTGTAGAGATGCGTCAGTTTCCCTGCGCCAGCCTGCGATACACTTGCGCCACCATGGTCGCACCGTATTTACAATAGAGCGCACCATGGCACAAGGAGTGACAGAAATTCTGATGCATCTGTTGGCCCAAAAGTCATGCATTGCTGGAGCTGTGTTGCAAGCACAACCCAACTCCAGCAATGCATGTTGAGGCTTATACTTATTGTGCTGTGTCACTCCTTATGCCTGCTTCAAGCAGGCGTAAGGTTTTGCTGCAGTGAGGTCCTGGAAGTGGCGCAGTGAAATCTTGATGATTTCACTGCGTCACTGGTACATGACTTTCCTGCGTGGGAACGTCCACCCTGCATACATTTGTAATGAATGTGGCTGCTCACCATCAAGCCACACCCAAAACACCAACACTCCCTTAAGACAGAGGTAAGACACAACACTCACTTAAGGCGAGGTAAATAAACCAATCCAAATGTATGGAATATAACACACAGATGTAATGAATGTGGCTGCTCACCATCAAGCCACACACAAACCCTCCCCACTCCCTTAAGACAGAGGTAAGACACAACAAGCACTTAAGGCAAGGTAAATAAACCAATCCAAATGTATGGAATATAACACACATAAGTTTATCAATGAAATGTTCAAAACGGTAGGCCAAATATATCAATCATAGCAGACTGAAAAAAAACTATTGATTAATGCAATCCTCAAAAAGGTAAGACAAATATATCAGTAAATGTAGATTCTCAAATGCCAATTACTTACAATAAACAATTAGAATAAAATGCAATATGTACAGGTAGCAGAGAGTAGAAAATATATACAAGAGAGAGAAAGAAAGAGAGAGCATGGTTAGGAACACCTCACCGACTGATTCTGCAACATCCTTGCCCGCTCTTCAGCTGGGGAAGCCCTTTCACTGCCCAGGTAGGAGTATCAGTCAGGACTCAAATTCCATCACCAACCCACAGCAATACGTCTATTCTGTATAGAATTTCCACCTGACCTACGAAAGCTTCCAGCTTAAATATCATTATTCAAAGTGAGGCGAAGTTTCTAGAACACCCTGCCCCTTTCTCATTGGAAATAAACGAGCAGGCTGTACCAGTCTGCGTCAAGGCCAAGACAGTGGCTGGCCAAGCCTCTGCTATTTTGACTCTGAGACAGAGTTTGTACATTCCACAGATAATATCCAGCTTACTCTGGTCAATGAGGTGTGAAAAACAAGTAAGGAACAGAAAGAACTTGAATATGAATCGCAAGCACTGCTATGTAGGCAGGAGCAAGGCAAAGTCGGACATGAGGCCATGTCAAAGCCAATAGTATGAACTCATAATTCTGTTCACGCAGAAGCAAGGCAAAGTCAGAAAGCAAGATGACATAAGACCATGTTAGAGCCAATAGTCAGAATTCATCATTAGCAGGCAAGGCAAAGTCAGGTCAAAGCCAATAGTAAGCACTTATAATATAAATGGACTGTTCGACTCCATGACAGCTCTCACTAAAAGACAGCAAGATTACAAGACAGAAGAGAAGCAGGCATATGTATTAAGGCTAGGATAAAATAACACACTAAAGTCAGTTAAAATTATGGTAGTCGGGGGTCCTCATAGGGTGCCAAATCACGAGGGCGCCTCTTTTATTACAAAATTATACCTGATGCAGGTATCATGTGATGCAGGACTTTACATCTCTCTAGATGCGTCACATTATAAATTGGCCGATTTCTTTATGGCACCACTGCTGCGTCACAAAGGTGACACAACGCCCACGCAAAAGTGTTGCATGGGGCTTGTAAATCTGACCCTAGATGTTTAGATTATGGTCACGTCCTACAGGTGGCAGCCAATGACTCATTGCTGTCCAAGCTACAAGTGGTGCAGAACCTTCCCTTAGGGCTCCCTTTTGGCTCACTTGTTGAGAGCCTTATATTGACATGTTGTCTTTCTCACAAGTCTTTGATGGGTAAAGGTCCCATCTACTTAAGGAGGACACTAACCTACTACCTTCCCGTCAGAAATCTTAGAACTAAGGACAAAGCCTTTCTTAACATGCCAAGCATATACCTCCAAATATGGTGTTGGATCCTTTTCCTGCCCCAGCCCCTTCTGATGAAACAAACCTCTGTTTTACATTTGCACCTGTTCTGATTCTGTTACGTTAAAAAAAAACTCTTGAAGACGTGGCTGTTTTAATCAATTGCTTGCTCTTTGTTCATTAGTGCCAAGATACACCTTCCGGCGTGAGTCGTTGTGCTATTTTAAGTGGCCATCACATAACAAGGAATTGTGTGACTGCCCACCCTTCGTATCTACCCTCAATCCCTGTCCTGCTCACACAGACACAGTAATGTGTGTTATGCGCGGCACAGTTTATGCTAGCAGCACCTGTACTATGCAACTTCCAACCACTGGTCAGATGAAAGGATCACGCCAGTATTTGATGATGGGAAAACATTTTTGTCATCTGCTATTTCTAGTTATATGCATAACATAGAAAACTAAACACATATACAACATAGATCCAGCAGTGTCAGTTGGATCATCTTTACCCAAGTGATAGTGATGAAAGATAGGAAGAGAGATAGATAGATAGATAGATAGATAGATAGATAGATAGATAGATAGATAGATAGATAGATAGATAGATAGATAGATAGATAGATAGATAGATAGATAGATAGATAGATAGATAGATAGATAGATAGATAGATAGATAGATAGATAGATAGATAGATTTCCTCTTTTTATTTACTTAAATTATAATATATATAGTATACATTAAAATGTAAATGAATACTGTTAGAAATGGGGGTCTCTAGTTAGCACTGGTTTGCACCTCTGTCCAAATAGGGATTCTTCCTTCTAGTCAGGATAAGGGGGATACACTACTGAAATAACTCCTGCTCACCCCCTTGGTAGCTTGACACAAGCAGTCAGGTGTATCTTAGAGGCAGTGTGTAAAGCATTTGTGCACACATTCAGTAACACACTGAAAACGCTAAAAATGGATACCACAGCAGTTTAGAAATACTATATATATGTGTATCTGTGAATAAAAAGAGAAAAAGTGGGGAAGACAGATTTAAATCTGAGGCCTATGGAGCTGTCTTCCAAAGCTCTTTACTCATATTCGGGCAGCTTTGGGTAAGGCGTAAGATTTGTGAGTCACTTTATATAGTGTGGTTTGACAACTTTCCCTCCCATGGGCCGGATCGTAAAAGATGCTCTTTCTCCTGGCGATGCTGAGCAGTCTTTGACCACTTCCCAGGACACCTTGCACACATCACTGAGGGGCTGGGGTAAAGTCCCATTTTTACGGTCGGTAGCTGAGGTGCTCGGCTGTTCCGAACATGCTAGGACAGGGTTAGTAACTGCACCGTCGAACCTTTACCACGTCACCAGTGCGTAAATACACTTCAGGTGGAAGATTTCAGGACCTCAGCATCACACACAAACAATGCTGGAAATGCTCCGGGTCAAATACATCGATTTAAAGTGTTGACATTAGAAAGGGATCAGTACGACCGAACATTGATTGTTTTGAATACACCGTCGCAGAACAATTGGCAACAAGGGCAAGTGAGATACCACGTCTATTCCGGCTTACGCAATCGGCCGCAAACAGATGCATTTTTATAATATATTATGGGGAAAAGGCCCCTGCGGCTGAGATCTTTGTGTCCCCAGCAGGGTCAAGGTTCTAATCGTAGTGAGATGACTGGAGTAAATCCGCTTGCAGGAGAGATCTGTGTGCAGCAATGCACAGCATGTAAAATGCAGGTGACACACTTGTATTTTGTTCAGATAGCTCAGTGGGTCACTGCTCTGTTGGCTGACATCCTTCTTTTCCTTGAACGTCTCTAGATACAATTCATTGTAATACAGCTTGTCAGGTATGAACCAGCTCCAAGGAGCTGTATAGAAACCGCAAAATAAAGTTTACAGCCTGACTGGTTATTGTCTGTTCTTTTTATTTTGCTAAAAAGGACTATTGAAAGTGCAACATAAGAGGTCACTACTATAATTGCTCATATAGACTGAGGCATCTGGCATTCCTGCAAGCCATGCACACCACTTTCATACAAAGCTGTGAGGATACCCCTGCCTCCAAATCATAGCTTGCCCTCCGGCAGCAGTGAAAGGCCACGGCACCATCAAGGGGCATGGCTGTTTCCTTTAATGGTGCGAGGCTCCAGCATCTCCCACCAAGGATGGCACTCCAGCAAAAAGAGTGATGATGCGCCTTTAAGTGGGGCAGTTGTGTTGGGCTCTGTGGGAAGTGAAAAAAGAAGGCATAAGAATATAAAGCACTAGCTGCTAGACGTGCGGACCTATGGCTCCCCATTACGTTATATTTAGACAATTGTGTTGCTCGTTCTTTCTGTCCGTCACCTGCTCAACAGGAAGTTCCTAAGCCCCCATGATACCCTTTTCACATTCAGAATTTATCAACATGCTGTTTTATTTTCTTGCTCTTTGTATTTAGTTATTTAGTAATGGTTGATGTAATTTCCCTGTTTCTTTTTTAATGCCCATGACTATTGTTTTATTGTTTTGTTGTACACTCTTTCATACGCATTGTATTTTGTAATCCCCTCACCATCCTCTTTACCCTCTATCTCTCCTTCCCCCCTTCCTATTGATATTTTGTATTGCATTTTCCTTTTTCGTTGCCTAATACAATTCTTTTAAACTTAAAAAGAATATAAAGCACACAAAGGGGCTTATTTACAAGGACTTGAAGGGGGGCGGAGGACGTGCCACGCTCCGCCATTTCCAAAATGCTGCGATGAACCATATTTACAATGATATGCTGCACCCCTGAGTTTTTCCTAGCGTAGGTGCTAAAAATAGCTGCCTAGCGCCACCACAGATACCCAGGTGCCATAGTGGAAGAGTGCCTGCATTGCAGGAAGTGATTGTTAATTTGCAGGAAGGTGTCCCTTCCTGCACATAAACAATCATTAATGGCAGTTTGCTCTTTTTACGCGTGCTGCATTGTGCAGCACATGCAGAAAGAGCAGAAATAAGGAGAAATAAAAGTATTTTTCCTCATTCCGCCATTCTAATGCCGGCTCTTGCACTGCATTTTATTTTGGTGCTGCCTCATGTTTACACCTCCTTGTAAATCTGGGGCAGCGTCAAAAAGCATTGGGAGTTGTGGTGGAACGCCCACAGCAACACCCATTGCATGCCCCTTTCATGCAGACACATGCATGAAAGGTTGCCATATTTAGAAAGCGGTGTTAAACTAGTAAAAGTGGCTTAACACTGCTTTGCAAATATGGTGCATGGAATTGCGCCAATGGAACATCAAAAAAAGTGATGGTCTAGTGGCACAATCCCCTTGTACATGTTTTGGATGCAGGGGTCTCCCCAACTCCCCTCTACGCTCTTACCTGCGGCCGTCAGGTGGCAAACTCAGGAAACGCCAGCACCCCGCTCCTCAATTTCGCCACCCCAGCTTGCAAAAGCAGGGACCGCCATGGGCAGCACAAGGCCTAGCTATGCCGCTGCATGATCATCTTCTGTTTTAAGGTCTAAGGTGTCAAGATGACAGCGTCAGCAATAGGAAGGCAGGAACTGCTCATACTGGAGAGACCTACTTGATCATTCAAAGGATCCACACTTAAGGATTGGACATGGCGCCTAGAGTCGGTATGAGTAGTGCCCTCTGTATAGTTATGAATCCACAAAGAGTTAATAAGGAATGCTACTTCAAGACTATTTCTCTAGTGAGGTGAAGGACTCTGAAAAGAACGCAGCACATCTGCATGTGAAAGAAAGAAAAGACTGCAATGTGGTAAGGATGGCAGACCTGCAGCAGAAATGTTCAAACAGCAGCTCACTTGTAGCAGAACCCAGGGCTGAGGAAGCAATGCCGGTGACACCAAGCACACAGCTATGTGCAGTTTAGCACTGAGAGAATATTTATAGGGCAAATGAGACATTCCCAGTCGCTGCCTCTGACCAGCAGTGTGATCCTTAGGGAATCTCAGAGCTGCAGCATTTAATTAGAAGCTGTAGCTCTGGGGACAGGTATCCCCTATGTGAGTGTTTTGCCATTAGCTGTGCACACACTCTGGCTAATGGCAATGAAAGATGTTGGACTTGGATAATGATCATTCTGCTTGCGGAAAGGAAACAACAATAATCTCGTGCGGAGATACCCCTTTGGGGTGATTCAGGCGCTTTATAAATGACATTAACATAACATAACAACAAGCTCAGAACCGACTTTACTGTTCAGCCTTTGAGGATCAGCAAAGACAACTCGAGTGCCTTGCAAGATGCACATATGGCAGGAGTGTGTATTGCAAAGTGATGTTCATCCTTATAATCCAAGCACAGATACAAGGCCAGGAGTGGTGTTCATGATTTCTGGGCGACACAGTGTGCACACTGACTGAAAACTTGGCAGTCTGCGCTGCACGAGCGAAGATTGAAGTCACACCCCTTAATTACACAAAAGAGAGAACAAGAACATATACATCAAATAAAGACCTGAGAGGAACTCGGAAAGAAGCGGAAACAGGTACCTTGAATGCTGAGATCAATGGCAGTTTAATACGGTTAAAACGGTCTTAGTATCAATTTTATTCTGGATTAACGTCGTACCTCTGGGACAGACACTGCTGGTGAACATAATCATTGCCATTGGTAAAACTTGGATTCAGGTTTGGAAGGAGAGAATGTAAAAATCATTGCCCACCCTACCCTTGGCCATGAATACAAATATAAAACTAGATGAGCCATGTTGGCAGATCCAACATGCATTGGCAATACAATAGGTCTCGCATGTGTGACAGTTAGAACTATTGGCACTGTAAATGGCAATGTCTTTTACCCATGCGTTTTGGTTTGGAGTGGAGTTGATGTATGTGGGTTTAAGTTGTTAGTTGTGGAATTGTGTGTGTGTTTGTGTGTGGTGGAATTGTGTGATGTGCAGTGGATTTGTGGAGTGGAATTATGTGGCATGATGTTCAGTAGAATTATGTAGATAGTAATTATGTGGTATTGAGAGTGTTAGAATTCTGTGGAGTGGGAGTGTGTGTAATAGGGTGTAATTATGTGGAATGGTATTTTGTGTTGTGGAGTGGTGTGTAGTGGAGTTAGTTATGTATTGTGCTGTTGGATTTTGTGGAATGATGTGGAAGTCTCTGGTGTGAAATCGATGTATGTGGTATGTTGGGTAACTGTGTTCTTGAGTTTAATTATGTGGCTTGTTGAGGAATTATGTAGAGTGGGATGGAAATGTGTAGTGCTGAATTGTGTGGCATGGAAAAACAGAGGGCTGTGGAGAATGGGACCGCGGAGTGGTGGGTGGGAGAGGAAAGCAGCAAAATGTGTAAAACAAAATAGCACTTCAATCAAATAGCACTTCAATCAAGGCGCAAGTGAACAACCACCAATTAATTTTAATCAATATGAGCCTGGTCCCTGCATCAGAGAAAGGAATGGAAGGGATGCATGGCCTCTTCTCTCCATTCAGGATGCAACAAGCAAAATGACAGAGACTTCAACAAATCGGTAAGAAATGGGCGGTTTGCGAGCCCTATAATGTCTCGCTCTACGAGAGCACATATTCAGACTTGACACTAAAAAACACAAATAAGTGCCCTACATTAGGAAAGCCTTCCAACTGAATATGAATATACAAGCAATCAATTACGTTTTCCCAAAAAATCATAATTTGAATTTTCCTACAATACCCACCGGCAAAGTGAAGCTCACAATAACACAAGAAATAAACAATATTGAGCTTCCAAACCCTGGAGTGAGATTTCAAGATTGCAGCATTCATATATTAAAGTGTTCTGTAATGTCAGGTAACAATCACATGAGGAAAAGACCAGAATTGCTCAATGATGTGACCAAATCTGCAAAACAGAGATTAAACAACAGCTGTGCAGTCTATTTGGTCTTGTAGATACGGTCATAGTAGAGTTGGACTATTATGCACTGCGAAGCTCTAGCACAGGCTGAGGCTGAGGTCTCAGTCCCATCACAAAGCACAATGTAACATAACTAATTAAATGTTCTTTCCTATTCTTCATGCCTTTAACAAAGCATAACGCCCTTTGCAGGTGGTGTTCTGTGATGTAAATTGCTCAGCATGAGTGGAAAGCAATGACACATAGTGATGGGAAGGGCATTTAACAACTGTTTAACTGCCAGCAGCATGTGTGCAGTAATCTTTTTTTGCCCATGCCCTAATCTTACACCAGGACAGGCTTAGAGGTACGTCATCTGTTCCTGCCAGCTGTACTTCCCTGTTCCAAACAGAAAATAGAGGCAAATAGCAGTAGTTAATGCCCGCAATCTACATGTTCTGGTTGGCTGAGGCAGTCTCAGCATTGCCTACAAAGTGTTAGCCATTGGTATTATTGTATTAAAAACAGTATCACAACTTTATAAAGCTATTGCAACTATTAACGTTGTCTACGTGTTGTGTCAGTATTAGAGACAGACTGAGGCACTGGTGCACGATAAGTCAATTTATTAAGAGGCTGTTAGGGCTGGGGCAGGGTCAACAGAGCCTGGAGGGGAACCTGCAGCTTGCACTTTTAGGTGAAAGCACCAGATAAAGGCCTGCCTACTAGGCCAGGTACCATGGGAATGTGATGAGGTATTTACTTTATACTGCACTCTGAAGAACAGCTGTTATGAGAACATTGCACTCTGTATGGGAAAGGAAAGTGCATGCACACTTGGGTCACAAAGGCTCAGGCCCAGGGCTGGGGGAACCCCCCAATGACTTCCCCTTTCTGATGGAAAGTCTAGGTATAGATTTCTAATCAGTGCAGAGAGCTTCACAGCAGAAAAAACTCACAGGGCCAGAAATGGCCAAACATGGCTCACTGAAGCTATTTTAGGTTGTTTTTATTAAATGAGTTAGTGTTTCCTGTGGAATGTTCATGTGAGGCCAGTTGGGGGATAGAGCCCTGAGGATAATTGCTTCGCTGGCCCCATCCTAAGATCTCCAAGTCATCCTGTTTTGTAAGGGTAGCAGTGTGGGTTGGGCACGCCCCTCGCTGAGTGTGAAGAGAGGCAGCCATTCCCGTCCCCCTCACCTTTCATAAGCGAACTCTGCCACCGGAAGCGGAGGCAGGGCCAGACTGGGAACCAAAACCTGCCCTGGCAAAGTGTTCGTCAGGCCACCGGGGGATTGGGCGTGCAGCTGAGCTAATTGTCAGGGCCGTTTATGGCCAATTTTGTTATAGGAGCCGATATTGCAGCTATGCTTCAAAAAATGGCCCTGTAACAAAAACGGCCCCCCAGGTGCCCAAAACGGGCCCCCACCCTGGTGGCCCACCGGGGAAACGCCAGGTGCCAGCTATGGCCAGTCCGGCCCTGAGCGTAGGGAGTGCAGAGGAGCAGCGGGGAGAGCTAGGAACATGCAGTCGTGCAAGGAGAGAGGTACAACTACCAGAGAAAGTTTTCACATGCTGACCTCTGCTCCATTAATGGCACCCAGACCATTAATACATGTTTAGGTGATGGAACCTTGGCTCGGGTGGGAGATGCCAATACAGTCGGACACTGGCGCAACAAATCAACCTTGCAATTGATAGTTTTATCAGTGGAAAAACACTACCGACCAAATTCTATACAGAATATAAAGTTATATGTTAGAACTACACAATTAATTCTTGGATACAGACCCACTTCTGAACACAATCAGAGAAGTGACTATTATTACTCTAGTAAAACCTGGCAAAGATGAGACCAAATGCCAGCCCCACCGCCCCTCTGCTTTACTAAACCAGGATAATAAAGTATTGGCAAAAATATTTGCAAATATATTCTTCCTAAACAGGAACAAAGTAGTATTACCCGATGAATATGGATTTATTCTGGATAGGGCCACATAATGTGAGGATAGTGTTCTCATGAATGCAGCTAATTTCCCAATATAGAGGTAGTCTCAGTGAGCTGTGTCACTAGGAGGCCTTGGACTACTTGCAATGGTCGTTCCTAAGGTGGTTCTGGAAAGGGTGGGGGTAGGGTGCTGTATAATGAGACTAGTACAGCTGCTAAATTAAGATTCAACAAGTAGGTAAGGGTAAATAATGGCATCCCTAAGTATTTCATGCCTGTCCACTGGCGTGGGCATTGCCACAGTACCTGTTTGCCAGGCATGTACAACGTGGGCAATGCCGCATTACAGAGCGTCTGTCCATCAGGCATGGATAATGTTGGCATTGCCATACAACAGCATGCCTGTCCACCAGGCACGGGTACAGCCGCCAAATGGCCCTATGAAATTGTGGGACGCTAATGACCATGAAAGTCAACAATTTCAGCTCTGTTGATACTTCCTCATGCAGCTGCTGACCTACTTTGAGGCAAATTACCTTTCTCAACTCTGCATGGCCCATAGGCAAAAAGCAGACTTAAGAGCACTGCCATGCAGGGGACATAGATAGGGACAGTCAGCAGTTCTGCGAAGAAGGCAGAGAAGAAATGTACTGCAGGTTCAATGTCTGCATTTGCAGCCAACAAAAATGTACAGAACACAGGCATAGAAATAGGACTATGGGACACTCCGGATGTGAATAGCCTACATCAAGCCGCCATTTTAGGAAGACTGCACACAGTCTAATGAATGCTCCAAGTGAGAGAAAACGATCAGTCAAGGAAAAAAAGTCAAATCCCGAACCACTTTTTCTGAACAAAATGTGCAAAGCATCTTACCTTTAACAACCCGCCCACATGTCCACATATATTAATAATCCAGAGTCGCCTGCCTCTCTAGTGCAGGTGGTAGGCTTTGTCTCCAACCAGGCTGTACTGCTTAGCAGATAAGGCATGGTAAATCACAATTTTTCAAAAAATGGCGGGAAAAACCAGTGAGAGGTTTGTTTAAAGTAACTTGTGCCCAAGTAATGTACAGTGCTCCAATACCTCGTCCAACATGGCGGCTTTATTGAAGGAGGCCCTGTCTACTTAGTACTTCCCAATGATGCAGAAATTCTCATTGCTTCACCCACAGTGATGTCATTTGAGTTGTCACCAGTGATGTCATCAGTGATGTCACTGACCATGTCAAGAGTGATGTAATATGTGACGTCATCAGCAGCGCATTGCGGGGGCACGAGTTACAGTTAGCTCTACTAACTATAACGCCCAAATTTTCTGGTTTTATACGTGTGAAATGTTTAACTAACTATAACGTTCCTGAAACCTATGGTTTTTTCAGTGAATTTCAAGGTTTTTTAAATGCTAATTTCTAACTATAACATGCCTGAAACCAATGGTTAGTTAGTTGGACATTTACCTCGTATAAAACCAGAGAAATTTGGCTGTTATAGTTAGTAGAGCTAACTATATCTCGCGCCACCGCAATGCACTATTGATGATGTCACATATTACATCACTCATGATATGGTCAGTGACATCACTGATGACATCTCAAATGACATCACTGATAACATCACTGGTGACATCATCCAGTGAATGTGTGTTTCTGTAAAGTTTAAATATATTTTATAAATGTTAATGCCAAGGTGTATTGAAGGATGAGTTGGTGTATAAGTGTTTGGGTGGAAGATGCAATAGGTGTGTGACTGACTGTATAAGTTAGTGATTAAATGTGTCTTACTGAATGCATGGGTTAGTGACTAAACTGTGTGAATGTCTGTATCAGTCTCTCAGTTGTTGTGTAAGCTACTGCATGTGTTGATGATTAGGTACATGACTGTCTATATGGGTTACTTATTAGTTGCATGAGTAGCTGTATGGGTGTCTCAGTTTTTGTGTGTGTGGGTGGGTGGGCAGAGTGTGACTTTCTGCCTACATGTGTGAGTGGATAATTTACTGGGTATATGGGAAGAATAGTGCATGTGGAAATAGCTGTTTAGGTGAGTGAGTGTGTATATCGGTGTGTTTGCGAGTGAATGTATGTCTCACTGGTATATGTGTGAGTAACTACATATGCGAAAGGCAGTATTTGTGAGTGTTGGAGTATATAAATGACTATGTGAGAGTGAGTACTTGTGAGAGTGGCTGTATAAATTAGTGTGTGCTTGTGTCAGTGATTGTATAAGAGAGTAAGTATATGTTAGTATCTGTATGACTAGGTTAGATGGTGAATGTATAACTGTATAGGTGAGTAAATGGCAGTGTTATTGATTCTTTAAATGACTAGCTAGGTGTGTCAATAACTCTATGGATGAGTGACGGTGTATGAGTGTTTGTATAGGTGTATGAGTACATATAATAGTGCTGTATTAATGAGTGAATGCATGTATGAGTAACTGTATGGGTGGATGAATGAATGTGTGTGTAAAGCTAGGAATTAGTCAGTGGATATGGAGTAACTGCTATTGATTAGTCTCAAGTTTCGAAAATGGTAGTCTGTATTTTAGAGTAGGTGTATCAAAAGTTATATTAGGGTGTGAGGAGGTGCATCAGATTATCATGTGGATGATGTCATCAGTGTTCTCATCAGTGATGTCATCAGTGATGTCACTGACCATGTCATGAGTGATGTAATATGTGACATCATCAGCAGTGCATTGCGGGACGCGAGTTATAGTTAGCTCTACTAACTATAACGTTCGAATTTTTCTGGTTTTTCCCGAGTGAAATGTCCAACTAACTATAATGTCCCTGAAACCTATGGTTTTTTCAGTGAATTTCTAAGGTTTTTTAAATGCTAATTTCTAACTTTAACGTCCCTGAAACCTATGGTTTTTTTCAGTGAATTTCAAAGGTTTTTTAAATGCTAATTTCTAATTATAATGTTCATTAAATCTATAGTTTTTTCAGTGATTTTAAATTATCATTCCATTCTCAACCTGCTGAAAACAGCCAATATTGCCAGTTTTCCAGCAATAGCTACCGCAAAAAAGAATTGCCACAAATGAGAGCAAAAACTAACGCTAATATTATGCAGAGTAGGTGTTCCTATGCCAAAATTACACAAAAACACCTCTTCCCGATATTTTCAACGAGCAGCCAAATCTGCGGTGTGATCCAAAAACAAGCGATAAGTTGCGTTTTACTGGTGTAAAGTAGGACTGCCTACAATGTGAAAGGGAGCCCAGCCCAGAATCACCTCTGAAGACCAACACATGTCATAGAGCTACTGATCATGCACCTCCCACAACCAAGAAGGCCACAAAACCCACTGCCATCACTCTCAGGATTTCCCCTCGGACAACCCCACCCCTACTACCACAAGGCAGCGCACAACAGGACAGCGAACCTTCCAAAATCAGCCTGGCCCCAGCCACACAATAGTTGAATGTTGATAGATGTGGCAACATGTGCGAAGGACGCAAGTCACCCACCAATAATAATGCACACAATACCAAGTGTAGCGTTGATGTGCTGGACAGACCTCACTATGCAGAGCACAAAACTCTCCATGTGTACATATACTGATGTGCTGGACAGACCTCACTATGCAGAGCACAAACCTCTCCATGTGTACATATACTGCTGGTGCTTGTAGTGTTGTGGACAGTGGACGCAACCATGTTACCTCAGGCAGTGGGGAAGATCTCGGTCATGTACCTGTGTCGTCGTCCCCTATAAGCGGAAGCGCAGTGAGCTGGTCAAACGTATGCCACTCCAGCGTAGAAGTGTGAATAAATAGCTCTGGCAGTGGTTCACTTCTGTGAAGGCCAACGCGTTTGCAACAGTGGCGGCCCTCACCCTGCCATGTGGCTGCCACCATGACCACGGGCTTCCTCGACACTGGCCCCCTGCGAACATAATTACGCGTTTGCAGTTGTATGTACTCTGCCATTACTGATTCTAAGCAGCACTGCAGGGTGAAGCGTGGGCGGCCTTGAGGGAGGCCTCCGAAAGAAGGGACATCACAGAATTTTGGAGACTAATAAACACCCCTTGTTTTCAAGATAAAAACGCCCCTGTGGTTGCTACAAATATCCTCCCGGAACAGTGACAAGCCCACTTTGAGGGCCTGTACAACCACGGGGCGGAAGACAGGGCAGAGGAGATGCGGGTGGCTAAGCAGGGACAGGCACTGGAGTTTTCCCTAGAAGAAATTGTTTTGGGTATTGAGGGACTCACTAAAAACAAAGCCCCAGGCCCGGATGGGATCCCCCCGGACCTGTTTTTGAGTAATGTGGAGTTATGGGCCCCCATTTTAACCAGAGTAATAAATGCAGCCATTAAGGTCGGCCTGCCCCGGTCTTGGTCGCTGGCTATTATAGTTCCCATTTTTAAAAAGGGCAACAGAGATAACCCCCAATGTTATCGCCCAATTTCTTTGATAGACGTTACAGCTAAAATCCTAGGAAGAGTAATCCTGAATCGCCTGACTGTATGGGCCGAGGATAATAATATAATCTCGGAGGTTCAATACGGTTTTCGGTCCGGCAGGTCCACCAGTGACCAATGCTTGAACCGCCACATGCTGGTGGCAAAGTATACTAAAACCAGCAATGAAGCCATTTACCTGGGGTTCATGGATTTGGCCACTGCATTCGACCATGTTAATAGGAATAAGCTGTGGGTGATGATGAACCACCTGGGAATTGACCCAGGTATAATTTGTACCCTGAGGGAATTGCATAGAGAAACCTCTGCTAGAGTACGTTACAATATGGAAGGGGGGATGACTGATTCTTTTAGATGCACTAGCGGTGTGAGGCAGGGTTGCATATTAGCCCCTTTTTTATTTACGTTATACATTAACAATCTAGAGCAGTCCCTGACCAATTTAAAAACAGATTGTCCAAGGGTGGGGACACGCAACATCCCAGTGTTGCTGTATGCAGATGATGCGGTTCTTTTTACGCAAACACCCAAAAGCTTGCAGATTCTAATTGATGGGTTTGTCAAATTCATGGATGCGTTAGATCTGTCTGTCAACTTAAAAAAATATTATGTAATGGCAGCAGGTCATAAACCACGGACTAGCTTCCCATACAGAATTGGAAATCACATACTAGAAAGGGTGCAATCCTTCTCGTACTTAGGGGTGCTCTTTGATGAGTCACTGAAATTTGCCCCTTTGGTACAGGAAAGGTGTGGCAAATTGGTGGCATCAACTGGGGCCAAAGCAGGTTACGGGAGAAGAGTTGGCCGCTGGTGTCCGGAACAAGCAATTAACCTTTATGGTTCAATGTGTTGTTCCAAAACCATGTACGGCTCAGAAGTGTGGGGTTTTACAAATCTTGAGTCACTGCAAAGGGAGGAAAATAAACTCTTTCGCTCAATATTGAAAGTCCCCAACTGCACACCAGCTGTTATAGCTCACAGAGAATTAGGAAGACCCTACCTAGAGGACTTGATCAAATTTAGACCAATTCTGGCGTGGCTTAAAAAGTAGGCAGATCCTAAAAGACTGCCTTGGCAGAGATAAAAGCCTGAATTTTCCATGGCTTAACAATGTCAAAATTAGCTTGGAAAATATGGGTTGCAAGGAGTTTTACTCAAACCCTTCAGTGATCACCTCACAGGATAAGTTTCACCTCAAGAGCATTTTTATGGATCTTAGATCATCTGTTAGAACCACACTGGAAGGGGTTAAACCATCAGTGAGTGCTCACAGCAAGCTTGAAACCACTGAGGGGATGGAACCGTATCTTTGTGTTTTGTATAATGCTCAAGAAAGGTTTTTAATGTCACGTTTTAGGCTAAATTTTTTATCATACTTGCTAGCCGACCCAGCTGGTTTTAGTCATTCAATTGAGCAGAAGGGTGCCAGCAGCTGCGACAATAGGTCTCCGCAGGACACCCTTCATTTTGTACTCTTATGTCCTCTATACGCAATACCAAGACGAAGATTTTTAAAGGAAATTTAAAAAAAGGCTAGGTTCACTCGAGCCAAAGAGGCACTGATTTTTTTACAAAGGGCTAGTGACCCACTAACACTGTGTTCTGTTATAAGTTTTTTTAAATTTGCACTAAGATTAAGGGCAACCAGAGGCCAGAACCACTCGTGATTCCTGCAGGTTTCCCTACCTGTTACTCTGTTTAAGCCACCATGGTGGACTTATTGTGAATAATGAATTATTATTTTTTTTTTTTGTTTAAGAAGTTTTTATTGAATTTTCAGAGAAAAGAAAAAGAAAAAACAAATGATACAATAAAACAATTATTACAATATAGCGCCATAAGAGATATTATATAAACGAAGTTGGTTTATAATGATTAGGTCAACAAAAGGAAAAAAGAATCAATAATAGGGTAAATTGAGGAAAAAGGCACTGGTGAATGGGATAGGAGGGAAAGGAGGGAGGAAAAGAGGAAAGACCAAAGAGGTAAGAGGGAAAGAGAAGAGAGAAAGCCAGAGAGAGAAGAAAATAAAAAGAAAATGAGTTACCGCAAGGGAGGGTGCGAGGAGAGATAAATAGTAAAAGGAAGCCAAAGAAGATCAGTTTTGATTTTTTGGGAGACAGAAGAGGAGGAAACGGAAGCAATCCTATGCTCGTCACAAATAAAATTCCACCAAGTAATTGACGACAGTTTAGAATTATCTTTCCATGCAGACAGGATCACTTTAAAAGCTAATGCAACAAAAAGATCAAATAACCTAGAACTAGGTAGAACAGTTTCCATATCAGGAGCTAAAGAACCTAAAAAGATATTTACAAAAGATAAGGTTGCATTAAAGTTGAAAACTGACATGCATACATTCCAAATAGAATTCCAAAAAGATAGAACAGATGCACATTCATATAACTGATGGACTAATGTACCAGTTTCGGTAGAGCAGGACCAGCAAAGGGGAGAGGATGTGGGGGAAAACTTACAAATAGTAACAGGAGTAATAATTAGGCCTGGGCAAAAATTTCGTTCCGTTCGCGGAAATTGCGATAATTTGACATTTTTGCGTTCCGCGGAGAGCGCGAAAATGTCAAAAATTCCGGTTTCCGCAGCTTGGCGATAATTTGTTTCTTGCTCGCGCTGTAAAATGATACATTCTCGCGCGCGCGCGATCGCCTTACCTGAATCCCTGCGTTCGCCGACAAGTTTTCTTGATCCGGTCGCGTTCTCCATGAGATGTTGTATTGTTTTTAGCCATTTGCGCTGTCTCGCGACAGTTCGCGCCCGCAGTGACGTCATGCGTCGCGCGATCACGTCTTTCTTCTCGCGATCATGCACCGCGAGAACAACTCAAAACAAGATGGCCGCGCCCGCAAGCAACCACATGGGTAAGTTGGCGACCCGCAACCATGCAGAAAATCTCGCGAACATGCCGGAAAAAAACTTCCGCATCTTCGCGATATTTCTGCTTGTTTGCGATAATTTTAAACATTCTCGCGATAATTTGCGAAGGTTAATTCCGCAAATTCCGCCCACCCCTAGTAATAATGGCTCTATGATACAGAAAAAACAGAGATTGGGTTATCCTGGCTGCAGCCGAAACTTTAAATAATTTCGACCATAGCTTGTCCCAACTTTCAATAGGAAGAGAAAAGGATAGGTCCGTTTCCCATGCACTTTCAATGGTGGTTTTAGAACGAACATTGGCATTAGATAACAATAGCTTATAAACAGTGGCAGCTTTAAGTTTATGCGCCGGGAATAGAGGATACAATGGTGAAGAGGGTGTTAAAGAAGGTGAGACTGATGGGAGAGAGTAGGTAGCCAATTGGGTTTGTATAGCGTTAGAGATAATAAGGTATTCCTTGTAGAAGGAGTCAGGTAGCTGATATCGTGTTTGTAATTCCTGGAAGGAGATGATAGAGAACCCATTCAAAAACTGATGGACAAAAATGATCTCCTTTTCCTTCCAGTATTTGTAATAGAAAGATCTACCTTTGTATTTGAGAAATTTGTTATACCACAGGGTAGAGGTTAAGAAACATTGGATAGGGGATAGGTCCTTAAGAAATGTATTGCACAGCAATTCACGGGAGTATTTTAATACAGGGTTTTTAGACAAAAAGGTGCAGTTGGACATAAATGTAACATGCTGAAACTGAAACTCTTTTAGAAGCGATCGCTCAAAGATAATCCAACGAGGTATAGGCGTATCCCCAAAATCGAAGGCCAATGAGAAAGATTGTTTAATCAAAAAAGCAGAGTGGTATATTTTAAAATTGGGGAAGCGCACTCCCCCCTCTTCCTTGGGGCGAATAAGTTTGTTTAAAGCAATGCGGGAGCGTTTATTGTTCCATAAAAATTTAATACACAAAGAGTTTAATTGGGAGAAAAACGTGTTAGGGATTTTGACAGGGAGCATAGAAACCGTATAAAGAATATGAGGAGTGACCATCATCTTAATAGTATCTAGTCGACCCCACCATGACAAAAATAAGGGGGACCACACGAGGAGAAGGGATTTCAACTTAGTCATTAGTGCGTTAAAGGTGAATTTAATAGTGTCCGCAATATTGGAGGCAAACCAAATGCCAAGGTATTTAATTTTGGAAGGACACCATGCAAAGGCAGTATCCGCAAACATGAATTGATAACAAATCGAATTTAAAGGAAGAACCTCCGTTTTGGTTAGATTGAGTTTGTACCCAGAAATGGAAGAGTAAAGATGGACTTCTTCTAAAAAGGGGGGAAGGGATTCACTGGGATTGGACATGTATACCAATATATCATCCGCGTAGGCAGATATTTTAGTTTCAACAGAAGCAGAGACAAAACCTTTAATTTTGGGATTGGTTCGAATACGCTCAAGGAAGGGTTCCAAACACAGGATAAAGAGTAATGGGGAGAGAGGACAACCTTGCCTGGTGCCTCTGGATAGGGGGAAAAATTGAGAGAATTGGTTATTAACAAAAATACTTGCCCTCGGACATGAGTATAACAATTTGATAAAGGAAATAAAATTAGGGCCAAAACCAAACCATTGTAAGGTATGAAACATATACTGCCAATTTATACGATCAAATGCTTTTTCAGCGTCCAGAGACAAAGCAGCCATAGGATCTTTATAATTTTTACCATGGGATAAGATATTCATGAACATTCTAGCATTATCGGAAGCCAATCTACCTTTGACAAAACGCACCTGGTCCGTCTTAATCAGAAGGGGTATGATAGAATCAAGTCGGGATGCAATAATCTTAGCGAAGATCTTGCAGTCGTAATTGATAAGGGAGATTGGGCGGAAATTTTTACATAAAGAATGGTCCTTGTCAGGCTTAGGGATAATGACGATCAGGGCATCCATAAAGGAGCCTGATGCTTTCGCATCAGCAATGAAGGAATTAAACAGCTGCAATAATTTAGGGGCAAACAAAGATTTGAAAGTACAATAAAACTCCACCGGTAATCCGTCTGGGCCGGGGGCTTTTGATTTCTTTAAAGCTTGTAGGGCAGTAATAATCTCTTGAAGGGTAATATCCGCCTCTAAGGCAGAAAACTCAGCATTCAGAGATGGGGGAGCAGGGAGTCCAGAAAAAAACTTATCAAGATTATGAGAGGAGGGGAATGTATCATCTGAGTAAAGAGATCGGTAGTAGTCATGAAAGACCGCTGCAATTTCTTCATCAGAGGACACCAGATTATTGGTGGATTCATCCAAGATAGGACCAATGGTCTTACGTTCAGAGCGAATTTTTAAATAATTCGCTAGCATTTTACCTGCTTTATTTTGCCCTCCGTGAAATTTAGACTTAATTCTAAGTAAAACATTGCAGGCATCAACAGTGGCAATTTTGTTAAGGTTGGTTTTGGCTGTAATTAAACTCCTAAGTGAATCAGCATTTTTGGAGGAAAAATATTCATGCTCTAATTTTTTCAACTGTTGTAATTGGTCCTTATACTTTTTCACATTGGCCTTTTTCTTCCGGGACACAAAGGAAATAGTAAAAGCACGGAGCGCCGCCTTAAAAGCATCCCAGTTGTTAGAAGTGGAAGTGTCTGATGGGTTGTTAAAGGTGAAAAATTCATTAATAAAGGAGGTGGCTTCTTTAATATAAGCCGTATCAGAAAGTAGGTGAGTGTTAAACTTCCAGCGATTATATTTGGTGGAGGTGAGTGAAAGGTCGAACACAGCATAGACAGGGGCATGATCTGAGATAAAGATAGAGCCAATTTCAGATTTTTGGATACATGGAAGAAGGGATTTGCTAACCAAGATATAATCAATTCTGGATCGGGTTTGGTGTACATTAGAAAAGAACGTATACTCCAACAAATCAGGGTTACAGGTTCTCCAAACATCATACAATGGGCGAGAGGCAATGGCCGATTGAAAGGATTTATAGGTCTTATCCGGTTGAAATTTGTACTTAGATAAGCGATCCGAGAAAGGATCCAACCATTGATTAAAGTCGCCTGCTACAATAATATTGGGACAATCAGCTGTGGAGAGGAGAATTTTGATATCATTCCAAAATTTTGGATCTGGTTTCACAGGGCCATAAATGTTTAACAAGATTAACGTTTTATTGTGTACAACAACCTTGGCCATTACCCATCGACCTGCGTCATCATTTTGAGAGGAAATAATTTGCACAGATAAAGTTTTGTGAAACAATATGGCAACCCCCCCCTTCTTGTCAACAGCAGGGGAAAAAACAACTTGGCCTACCCATTGCCTTTTTAATTTCAGTGACTCGACGTCATTGCAGTGAGTTTCTTGAAGAAAGGAAATTTGGGAATTAAGTTTAGATAAATGAGAAATTACCTTTTGTCTTTTAACAGGATTTCCAAGACCACGAACGTTCCACGTAACAAAATTACACATACGCGAGGGTCAGGGGAATGTGATACACATGGTGTGGAAATACTTCGGAGACACAACGACACTGGAAGACAAAATGCGCATAAGGGTTACACAAGGGAACAACAAAACATAAAACCACCTTACTAAGAAGGATCAACAAGCCTTTGACAATATAATAAATAAAAAGAAGTCCAAAAGCACCATAATCATGAAGAAATGAAGGGAAAAGAGCAAAGAGGAAACATGGAAAAACTCGAAAGAGGAAGGGAGTGACGCACCGACCAGAGGAAGACTGAAATAAGAAAGAGCGCGAAAGGGCAGGGGAGGGAAAGAAGGTGAGCAGACGTAGAAAGCATAGGAAAGCAGAGAAGGAAAACAGGTCAAGGAAAAGAGTCCAGATCTGAAAGACATCAATAGAAAAGTAAAATTGGAGCGTGATGAGACCGGAGAGAAGACAGCGGTGTAAATCACATGGATACAATTGGAAGCAGGACATAACATAGGTATTCATCAAAGGGAGCAAGATATGAGAAGGAGAAGAAAGAATTTGAACAGGAATAAACAGTAACAAAGAGGAAGAAACGTGATTAACAAACGTACAATATGCAATAAGCATTAAAGCATATGGAAAGCTATGTATAAGAGGAATCTAAGGTAACCAGAAAAAAGCTGTTAATAGCTGTTAAGAGCACTACACTGAAGCAGCAAAAAAGAAGCGCTCAATGATTTGTGTCCATATTCCGAGAGGAGATGTTATTGAGAAACAGTTTCAGTTTCCCCGGGTCATCAAAGGATCTTGTCTGGCCGTCGTGGGTGATCTTGCAGATGGAGGGATGAAGTATGCCATACTGGACGTTCAAGAGCCTCATTTGTGGACGCAATGCAAGAAATTCTTTGCGACGAGCATTGGTCGCATTGGAGACATCTTGAGAGATAAAGATATTGTGTCCAGACCACGATAGGTGACGTTTGAGTTTAGCTGCTTTAAGAACAGTCATGAGTTCTGTGAACTCCAGAAACAGCATGATAATACCACGAGGTTTGGTGGAATTCGGTTGAAGGCGACCTAAGCGGTGAGCTCTCTGTATATTCAAAGGTGTAGATGACTGAAGGCCCAAGAGGTCATGAAGGAATTTTCGAAGGAAAAGCAACATATCAGGACCCTCAATATTCTCTGGCAAGCCAAAAAGACGGAGGTTATTCCTTCGATTACGATTCTCCAAGTCCTCAGTATGGAGCTTCAATTTGTGAATCTCTTGTTCCAATAACGGAATTTTTGTGGCAACATCTTGAACGTCACTGACGCGTTGTTCTAACTCAGTCACCCTACCTTCCATGACAATCCATCGGTCCTCTATTTGTTGCAATTTTTCGTTTGTGGCGGCCATGAAGGGCTGGAGACCACGCACTTCCTCTAGTATGTTATCCAAAACTGGGCTTTGCGATGAAAGAATAGGCGAAGGCGGGTCATTCTTCAGCCTTTTAGGCTTTGCGCCAGAAAAAGACGGTTTACTTGGAGGGTGGGAATCATTAGACATCTTGGCAATTTGACGAGATGCTTTTTTGGCGGGAAAAAGTACACGGAATTCTCTCATACGCTGTAAGGTTTGACGAAGATACTCATAAAGCCACCACAGCATCACCTTAGAATAAAAAGATAAGGATACACAAAGCTGCAATGCATCCAGCCTGTGGCTCTGAAGATACCGGAACATAGGGGTTAATCACGGCTCCTCTGAAGGAAAGACAAAATTATGAAACCTTCTCCGGAGAAAGAAACGGTATAGAACAAGCATGGCCAGGGGCTACTGGCGACTGTTGAACTTGGAACAGACTCCCTCTCGAAGAGAAATGAAGCAGTAAAGCATCAAAGCATGACTGGATCCAGGAAATGTGTGCGCGGTGCTTCAGGAATAGAATACCGGCGCCTCGATACAAAATGGCCGCCGTCGGGCATTACCTCAGGAAATCAAACCGCCACGTCTCCGAGGGATAGGAGTGGTAAAAACAGCCAACGAGGAGCAATTCAGAATCACGCCATGTTCCACTGGTAAGATCTTCTGGAGACAGTACCCGTAGCTCGCTGGGAAGCCTTCCACACAGCTACATAGCACCGCGTCCGAGCGGAGCTAACGGAGATCCGCCATCTTCCCTCGGCGTCCAAGCCACGCCTTCAATGAATTATTTTATGTATAGAGATTCAGTCAATGTTCTTGTATAATGATTTAATACTATTTTAATTGTATATATGTGTACTATTTTATGATGGTTTTTAACCACCGAATAAAGAATTACTGAATTGAATTGAATTGATTCTATACTATGTTTCAGATGACTAAACTTGAGGGCTGCACTATATCCCGGCATGTGGTTGGAGACACACCGGTGGCAGAAAGGTGAGCTATGAGGAGTTTCTCCACAGTGTCAACACTCACTCTCCCTCTCCATCTCTTCCTTTCTGTCACTGACACTCTTTCTCTCTCTCTCTCTCACTCTCTATCTCTTCCTTTCTCTCTCTCACACTATTTCTCACTTCATCGGTCTCTTCCTCTCTCTCTCATTCTTTCTTTCTCTCTCTCTTCCTCTCTGTCTCACTCTTTCTCTCTCTCTCTCCCTCTCTCTCACCCTGTTTCTCTCTTTCTCTCTTTCTCTCTCTCTTACTTGTATCTCACTCTTTCTCTCTTTCTCTCTCTCTCCTTTGATGGATGCATGACGCACAATATTATCTTTCTTTTTGTCTTGCGGGCTGTGATTCACAAATTATTGAGGGATGACACGCCATGCCTATACCTACTTTTATTTTCTTGTTTTCTTTAAATACAATGTTTTATATGTAAATCCATAGATGACTGAGATTCTTATTTGTCCAACCTCACATTGTGCGACATCACCCAATTTGTTATGTTCCAGATTTCCTAAGGTTGCTCTCACATTTGTTTGTTGGGTGTGGCATTGAGGGGGGGATGGCGGACAAGGGGCGAAGAGTGTCAGAGCAGTTTTTGGTGTCCGAGCTGCATGATTGTTGGCTCCATTGCATCTGTTGTCCTTCAGATGTGGCTCTGAGCTGGGCTCCCTTTTATGTTGCAGGATGTAGTCCAACTTTACACCAGCTCAGAGCAGGTGTAAACTTCCTACTACTAACACACCTTATCGACTGTTTTGTACTCTCTTCGACGATCTTGCTGGTGGTTGAGAAACTTGCTGTGGTGTGTTCACTGCTTTTTGCACAGGTACACCTACTCTACATCTCATTCGCAATATTTGCCGGGGTCATCCGTGACGATGCTTTTTGAGGCTGCTATCGCTAGTAAACTGGTGATTTTGGCTGTTTGCTCCAGCTTGTGAATGGTGCATTAAATTCATCACCATTTTAGTTGCGATAAAGTGCCGTTAACTCGGTGATGTGTCCTTCAGAATATACCCCTCGGTGTTTGAAAGACTTAAGAAGTACCAGAGTGCCGCACTGAGAGCCGCGCAAAAATTAAACAAGAAGAAGGCTGTGTCGGCCCCCTCCCGTAGCTAATTCCGGCCCTGATGACCCCATCCCCTGGGGCCTGGCCTCACCGTTGGGGACCGTGGGGGGAGTCCCAATGTCCCCATGGTCCTGCCGGGTCCCTGCATCTTGCGGGAGCTGGCATTGCTTTTCAACACGGGGAGCTGCTG
Organism: Triturus cristatus; assembly: GCF_964204655.1. NCBI lineage: Eukaryota > Metazoa > Chordata > Amphibia > Caudata > Salamandridae > Triturus > Triturus cristatus. The sequence goes on along the minus strand of NC_140591.1, from coordinate 1,572,831,863 downwards.
ACATGCACCCCCCAGTGTGGAAAGGCAATCAGCTTTGGATTTTGGAAGCGGGAGCGGGTTCCCCAGCTCTCGCTTTCAAAATCCAAAGCAAGTTTGCTATGACGGGGCGGAAGCCGTGCGGCTCCCGCCCCGTCATAGCAAACAGCACTGTCCCGGGGGTGGGCACCCCGGGACACTGCAGAAGCCAGCCCTGGGGCGGTTTCGGTCCCCAAGGCCATCACAGGCTCCAGAAGGAGGGCCACGTGCCCCCCTCCCAACATGAGTGAAGCCCTGCAGACGTGGTGGCCCTAGAGCTGCAGGGGCCTTCATGAGCCCCATCTAATATTTTTTAAGAAATGCACCCAGGCCCTAGCCCACCTGGGGGCCTCATTAAAATAAAACACGGGAACCCGTGCTCAATGTTTTTTTCACAATTTTGGCAGAATTCGCGACCCCAGCACAAATTGCACCAATTTTTTATTTATTGTTTTAAATGTTTTTTTGGACCCTGGGGATCCTTCTGAGCAGGGCTAGGGGGTCAGGGGGGTTCTACCCTTCCCCCTTCTCTTGTTGTATATCTTTGTTTCTCTGTTTTCTGGTGACTCGCTTCTACCGAGTCACAAGATGGCTGCCAACACTTCCTGGTTTGGAGTGTTGACAGCTAATTAAAATGAATCTTGTGGTCGTGGCAGCCAATTAGAAAGAAGCTCGTGGTCGGGAGGGTTCGAGACTCAACCGCTGCCCTAGATATCAAAACTTTTATTTTTTGAATTTCCCAGCAACTACTGAACAGATTTACACCATATTAAAAAAAAGGTCGCTTTCTGAACCAAGCACTACCTTTTCGCCAAATTTGTGGTAATTCTGTTCAGAAGTTTCAGCTGTAGCCTTGCCCAAAGTTTCCAGTAGGAAATTGATTTTTTGACTCTTATCTTTTGAATTTCTCAAAAACTACTGAACGGATTTACCCCATTTAAAAAAAAAGGTCGCTTTCTGAACCAACCTCTACCTTTTTGCCATATTTGGGGAAAGTCCGTTCAGCAATTCGGGCTGCAGCCCGTCTCAAAATTTCTTATGGAGATTAATATGGAGAAAACGTGTTTTGGGACCCCCCTTTTTTCTCAGCCCCCGCTTGACGAAGCACCCCCAAACTTTCAGGATAGGAGTTTACCTGGATAGACTTTTTTGGGGAGAGATTTTCACGAAGATTCGTCAAACGATGCCAAAGTAATAAGCAAATCAAAAAATGCTTATCTTATGGAAACTAGGTTCTAACTATAACTACCTACTGGCGACTGCCAGTAGGTAATATATATATATATATATATATATATATATATATATATATATATATATATATTCCAAATGTTCTGTGACGAAAGGAAATGCCCATCCTGTCGGGTCGGGGCCTGTAGGGAACGTCACTCCCTTAATATCCAAACGAAAACGCATCCATCACCTTCTGTGACATGAAACAGGCCCACCAATAGTGCTCAATTTCAAGTTCTTTTTATTTTAGCACCGCAACAGCAGAACGCGTTTCAACTCTAAGCGAGTCTTAATCATCTGCTCATGAGGGGGTGGTTACTCATTCAGTATTTAAATGTTCTTACAACGACAGTGTAGAAGGACAAGAGGTAAGGTCAAGTACCTATGATATTGCAAGCAAGAGTCCTGTTTAACAATGTTTTTCGCACACTTAAAATGAAAACAGTGCTGATTTCAAATGATTTGATGCTCTATTTCGTAAGTTCATATTTGTTAGTACTTGTATCCTTGCTCATAGGTCCCTGTTTTTGATTCATCAAGTTCACAGGACCACATTGCCCATAACGCAGTGTTTAACAATTGCAGATGGCACAAGCAGGAAGGAACTGTGAGTAATTGCAGCCGTTTGAGAAGAGTGGTTTGACCTTGGGAAATGACGTGATTTTTTGCCACAAATGGAATTGAATCCTGTAAAGGCATGAAAAAAGCATTGAATTATTAAGTGCACCAAAGGTCACATAAACGAGCCATCAGTGACTTTGAAAGGACGTGGTTTACATTTTGCATAACAAGGCATGTCACTTTTTGTAACATAGTTATTGCGCAAGACACTGTTTCATATTTACAAAGAGAGGAAAAGGCACTCTGTGCACTTTTTATACTCCATGTAAATACAACCTCATTATACACACCAGTTTGCATTGAACAGGTGTTCTATAAGTGTTGTTGTGCATGAATGCACTGAATACTCATAGAACAAGACACATGTCTAGATTTGTCAGAAATCATCAATCTCGATTTGTGTGTGAATGCTGCACCATTCTAAAATTGGTGAAGGAAAGCATAACAAGAAGAATTGTTTTCATTTCTCCACATTTTTACATCTTCAATGCATGCTAAAATGCTCAGTATACATTGAAGGAGAAAATGCCTTTGCTGATTGTTTTTGTGCAGGAAGGTGTGTCTTCCTGCACAAAAACAAACAGCACATGACACAGATATCCTTGCACTATAGTGCAAGGGTGCCTGTGTCACCACATGGCTACAGTTTAAGCAGCTGTGCAAAGAGAAGCATAGATTTGCAACAAATTTATGTACATATGTTGCATCCCTGTGCTTCGGAAGTACTACAGCTCACTGTAGTTAAAGAGGTTCCTGTGTGATGCTGCAGCAATTCCTCATAGTTCTGCACTCATACATTCACCATACGCTACTAATGCATTCATTCAGTCAATTACGTACTACACATACATTCATCTAAACTTTCACAGTCAAACAAACAAATATAGCTATTTTTTTAAACCAGGAAAGTTAGTTCTTAGAAGAACTTTTTTTTTCTTCTTTTTTGTTTTTTAATTTTTTTGTACTTTTTGGAACAATTTTGTTATTTTTTTGTTTATTTCAAAAGGAAAAAAAGACAACAGGAGGAAAAAAACAGTCAACTTCTGCAAAAAAATAAATAAACACAAGTTTAGCACTTGTGGGTTTGCTGCGCTCGGCAGATTAGTTCAATTGACTGCTCGCCGTAAAATAGTAGTTTGTTGCATTTAATGCAACAAATTTTTAGTTTTTCAAATTCTGGACGTATGTCCGGGTGAGTGCTCGATGGTGATGCTGCAGAAGTGCTTGCCACTGCTGGCTGAGGCTGCTGTCGGAGTCTTCTGCATTCCTGCTTGGCCAGGTTCACGGGATGCAGAGCCTTCAGGTGTTTTAACATACTCGCAGTCCCACAAGAGTATTTTTTTGATGGATCTCCTCTGGAAAGCACTCTTTGACATATTTTACATGTCACTTTAGTTGAATTAGTTTTATTTTGTCCTCCTGGGAAGGTAAAAAATTTCCACACCACAGAGGTGTATCTTTCTGAGCGTGGAGGTTCCACAACAAATTCCTCATCGGACGAATGGTCTGATTCTGATAGCGGCTTCTGTGCAGAAGCCATTGTCTTCAGAAAAATTGCAGCTGTGGAAATCTTCCCCAAAACGTTTCTTGTAGTTCTAAGGTGTGAGATGTTCCTCCAAAGAAGCTCAAAGAAGAATGATTGAAATGGGTGGGGTCTTTCAATAGTTAGAATAGGAAGTGTAATGAACCAATCAAATCTCTTTTTTTGCAGGTCACATGGGATCCGCGCAGCCTGCGCTTACGCATCACGCACCCAGTGCGCATCCGCGAAATTCTATTAAAAAGAAATATAGGATTAGATGTAAAAATATATTACTTTTAAGACTAGTCTAGAGTTTGTCTTCAATTAATATTCACATGAAATACATATATATATGTTTTTTTAAATGTTAAATATTTTGCTGGATCTGCGCACCCATCATGTCATACACGCATATGATGCATCGCGGAAGCGCGCACGCGCCGCGTTACGTACATCGTACGTGTCGCGTATAGGCTTGGAGTCGCGTACTGGTCGCATTGCAAACACGTACCAAACGCATACCGTGCGTGGATGCTTTCGCGTAGGGATCGAGAACGGTGCGCATAGGGTGCGCTAATCCCCAAAAAATGGAGAAAAAAAATAAAACATAAAGTTTTGAAAATATAGTTTAAAAATAGTTTTAAAAATATAAAAAAATATTTTTAAAAAACCCAATAAAAACAAATAATATTTTTTAATTTTTCAAAGAATTAATTGAAAAAATAAGTTAAAAAAATGGTATTTCAAAAAAACATAATTAATGAAATTGACACACTGAAATTGAAAAATATAGAAACCCAATGAAAATCATTAAACATGATATCTTTAGAGATAAGTTATAGATAGGAATTAGCATTTACAAAACCTTTGAAATTCACTGAAAAAACTATAGGTTTCATGCACATTATAGTTAGGAATTGGCATTTAAAAAACCTTTGAAATTTACTGAAAAAACCATAGGTTTCAGGGGCGTTATAGTTAGGTATTGGCATTTAAAAAACCTTAGAAATTCACTGAAAAAACCATAGGTTTTAGGGGCGTTATATTTAGCTGGACATTTCCCTCGTACAAAACCCTAGAAATTCCCCCGTTATAGTTAGTTCAGCTAACTATAACTCGCGCCCCCGCAATGCACTGCTGATGACGTCACATATTACATCACTAATGACATGGTCAGTGACATCACTGATGACATCACTGATGACATCTCAAATGACATCACTGATGACATCATCCTTGTGATAGAGTGGCAGACCTCCTCTCACCCTAATATAACCTTTGATACACACACTCAAAAATACAAACTAACATTTTCAAAACAATGGACATACCAATACCAGTTACAACACACCTATTCAGTAATTCACAAATCTACACACATATCCACTCATTCACCAACAGTCCTATACAATCACTCATACATGTACTCACTCATCATATGTACTCATACACCTATACATCCTGTTACACACCGCCACTCATCCATGGAGTTACTCATACACATAGTCACACATGCAAACAAAGTATCAAACATCCATTTACTGGCATATACAGTTATACACACACTAGCACACTTACATCTACAGAAACTTAACACATACTTACTCTCTTAAAGAATCACTTATAGAAACATCTACTTATTTGTACAGGAACTCTTCCAATCTCTCACTCTCACATATTCTCACTTATATACACCAATACACAGAACATGCAAATCCTGTGTGGAAAAGCAATTCTGCTTTGAATTTTAGAAGAGAGAGCAAGTTTCAATCAAAGCAAAATCCAAAGCAGAGTTTGCTACAGTAGGGCGGGAGACATGCTCCCGCCCTACCGTAGCAAACAGCAGTGTCCCAGGAATGGGCACCCCGGGACACTGCAGGAGCCGGCCCTGGGGCCGCCACCACCCTGGGCCATCGAAGGCTCCAGGAGGGGGGCCCTGCAGCCCCCTCATAACATTTCAAAAGCCCCGGGGATGGCAGTCCCCAGGGCTGCAGGGGGGCCGTGAGCCCCCTGTAAATATTTTACAAAAGCCCCGGGGGTGGCGGTCCCCAGGGCTTGGGGGGCCTTGGAGGCCCCCACCCATTTAAAAAAATGCCCGGGATGTGACGGTCCTCAGGGCTGCGGGGGGGCACTGTGCCCCCCACTAATATTTAGAAAAGCCACGGGGTGGCGGTCCCCGGGGCTTGGGGGGCCTTGGAGGCCCCCACCCACTTAAAAAAAAGCCCCGGGATGTGACGGTCCCCGGGGCTGCAGGGGGGCATTGAGCCCCCACTAATATTTTAGAGAAGCTCCAGGGGGTGGCGATACCCGTGACTTGGGGGCCTAGGAGGCCCCCCACCCATTTTTTCAAAAATCCCCGTGGTGGCGGTCCCTGGGGCTGGAGGGCTGTCTCCGCTCCCAAATATTTTAAGACAGCCCTAAGGTGTGGCGGTCCCCAGGGCTGCGGGGGTCCCCCTGGGTACCCGCACATTTATTTTTCAAATGCCCATCGGGACTTGGCCCACCCGGTGTTACGCGACAGTCTACTTGTGCTTTATACATGCTCCCTTTACACACACTGCCACTCCCACAATGCACCATACCTGAAGGCAGGGTTGTGTACCGTCCCATTTTACACTGGAAAGAGCTCATTGGTGGATGAGATCTTTTTAAATGAAGCCCCTCCCTCAGTTCTTCGCTTGGCATACTGAGCTCTAGTGGACCACGCCGTTCTGCCTGACCTACATTTCCTGAATTTTGTGGTTACCTGCGTTCCGGATTCTATCTCCCTGGAAGATACGTCTTCTACTCTGGGTTCACTCTGGCTGAGAATCGCGGACATCCTCTTTGCCAGAGAAACCTGTGCTGCACCTTTGGAGGACGATTGAATTTCTGCTGTTTTCTTTCACCCCCTCGGATGCCCTCGGACCCTGGAGATACACTTGATCGAGTGCGAGTGCTTTTCTTTCTCTGAAAACAGCGAAAACACCGATGAGTTCCCTTGCGCTGACCTGGCTCAACACCGCCCGAATTGGTACCTCCATTATCCACCACAGCGCTGAGGAATATCACGATCATGGAACCTGTTGCGTCCGACATGCTGCTCGCGCGTTCATCTTTTCCTCAGCTCCTTCACCCTTCAATCACGCTCATACCGCATCCTTTGTTTAGCGCGGTAGCAAAGGATAACGAAGCCCCCCGCAGGATTGTTTCCGGCAATTGTGAACTTAACAGATTTTGGGTTTTTTTCCACTCCGGGCAATCTTAAGGGACTATCATCGTACCCCACTTGAATCTTCTTTGTTTTGTGGACATCACGAACTGGGAAAACTGAGCAGTGCCTTTTTACTGACTGCATCAAAAACTTTATTAAACAAACACTCGTCAGTAACAACTGCTCTGTGTATACACCGGCATTTGAGGCCCTTCTAATTTTCGTGCCTTTCTTTCTCTGGATAGAGACTTGCCTCATTTATACCTTTGGTTGGATTACTATGGAGATACATTTTGGAAGAGATCATTCCTGCGCTGATGTGAGTATGAGGGGGTACACAACCATTCTTCTTATGTAGATATTATTCTCTGTCACTTTTTGTACTTAGACTACAGGGATTAACACTGAAATCTCCTCTCTCCCTGTTTGTTATTTTTCTTTTATACAGTACTGGATCTAATCCTCTTGTCCCTCCCTTCTTGGATTCGTTGGCCTTGCTGGTGAGCTTCCTGGTGGTCCCTTGATTGTCCCTGCTCTTCCGTGGGGTATTATTCATCATTCAGAAGATTTTCTCTTCCTGGAGATGGTCTTACCCTAGGGGAGAGTTGGGGTTTTGCTCTTCGCTCCCGTGGATGCTGGCATTGCACTAGTCTAACTCAAGTAAGTTCTAAAGAAAGTGCGACACCCGGGGGCTAATTAATAATGAAGCGCGGGAGCCCGCGCTTCGTTATTTTCTTTTAAGCGGCTGGATACGCGCACCCAGAGCAAATCACGGCATTTAAAAAAAAAAAAATGTTTTTTTTGGCCCTGGAGGTCCTTGTGGCACCCCCTAAGCAGGCCTAGGGGGTCAGGGTGTTTCAACCCTACCCCCTATTCTTGTTTTCTGCCTTAATTTTACTGTTTTCTTGTGCCTCGCTTCTACCGAGGCACAAGATGGCTGCCAACAATTCCTGCTTTGGAGTGTTGACAGCCAATTAGAATGCAGCTCGTGATCGGCAGAGTGCGCGGATCCTAATCTGGAGGGTTCGCGGATCCTGCGCTGCTCTAGATATCGATATTTTTTAAATTTGGATTTTCTCAGCAACTACTGAATGAATTTACACCATTTAACAAAAATGTCTCTTTCTGAACCAAGGATTACCTTTTTGCCAAATTTGGTGTAATTCCGTTCAGCAGTTCGGAAGCACGCCGAAATCAAAGCCCTCCTCAAAAAGCCCAAGGCGGACCCCAAGGACCTCAAGAACTTCCGGCCCATCTCCCTGCTCCCGTTTCCGGCGAAGGTCATCGAGAAAATCGTCAACATGCAATTGGCCCGCCACCTGGAAGACAACAACATCTTGGACCCGTCCCAGTCCGGATTCAGACAAAACCACAGCACCAAGACAGCCCTCATCGCTGCCACAGACGACATCAGGCGCCAACTAGACAACGGCAAAACATCAGCCCTCATCTTCCTGGACCAGTCAGCCGCCTTCGACACGGTCTGCCATCACACTCTAAAGTAAGGGTGGGCGTAGTGCTCCGCTCCGCCCGCGGACTGTGCATAGTGCTGCCTGCTTCGTGGTCCACAAAGTAGGCGTAACAGGCAACATTACACACATGCCACAGCAGAGTAGAGTTGCCCGCCTCCCGCCTCTTGCCCGCCCTCATTTTAAAATAACTTAAAGAGGTGCGTAGTGGGGCTACGTGGAGTGCGCGATTGTGCATAGATTTGGCCACACTACGTGATGCTCCACGTAGCCCCACTATGCCCACTACACCCAGGGTTACTCTAAAGACACGTATCCTAGAAGCCAGAATCCAAGAGAAGGCCCTTGACTGGACCACGTCCTTCCTCGCCGGCAGAACCCAGAGCATCCGCCTCCCACTCTTCCGATCTGAAGCCACCGACATCATCTGCGGCGTCCCCCAGGGCTCATCCCTCAGCCCGATGCTGTTCAACGTCTACATGGCCCCCCCCGCACAAGTTGCCCACCATCACGACCTCAATATCATCTCCTACGCTGACGACACCCAGCTCATCCTCTCCCTCACAAAGGACTCACACACCGCCAACACCAACCTCCACAAGGGAATGAAGGCCGTCTCTGACTGGATGAGGAGCAGCCGTCTGAAGCTGAATTCGGACAAGGCGGAGATCCTCATCCTCGGACCCACCCCCTCAGCCTGAGATGACTCCTGGTGGCCGACCACACTAGGAACAGCACCAACACCCACCGACCATGCACGCAACCTAGGATTCATCATCGACTCCCTCTCCATGTCTAAGCAGGTCAACGCCGTCTCCTCCTCCTGCTACAACACCCTTCGCATGCTCCGCAGGATCTACAAGTGAATCCCGACTGAAACAAGAAGAACGATGACACAGGCCTTCGTCAGCAACAGACTGGACTATGGCAACACACTCTACGCAGGAATCCCTGCCAAACACCTATGACGACTACAACATATCCAAAACGCCTCCGCCTGACTGATCGTCAACGTCCCCCACCGCAGCCACATCAGCCCCCACCTGAGAGACCTACACTGGCTCCCTGTCGACAAGAAGATCACCTTCAAGCTCCTCACCCACTCACACAAAGCACTCCACAACGCCGGACCAGCCTACCTGAACAGCAGACTCAGCTTCTACACCCCCACCTGCCAACTCCGCTCCACCAGCCTCGCACTCGCCGCTGTCCCCCGCATTAAATGAATGCCCTCCGGTGGCAAATCCTTCTCCTACCTCGCCACCAAGACCTGGAACACCCTCCCTACCCACCTATGGCAGACCCAAGACCTACTCGCCTTCAGAAGACTCCTCAAGACCTGGCTCTTCGAGCAGTAGAGGCACCCCCCCTCACCTCAGCACCTTGAGACCCTCATGGGTAAGTAGCACGCTTTACAAGTACTTTGATTGATTGATTGATTGATTGATTGATTGTGTCTAAAGTTTCCTATGGAAAATTGCATAGAGAAAACACGTTTGGGGCCCCCCCTTTTTCTCAGCCCCCGATTGCCGAATCACCCCTAAACTTTTAAGATAGGAGCAGACTGGAGCGGGCCATACGTTTTGTAAATTTCACGAAGATTCGTCAATCAGTGTCAAAGTTATTGGGAATAGAATGTTGCGATTTACCTATGGTAACTAGGTCCTAACTATAACTACCTACTGGCGAAAAAAATAAATATATATATATATATAACTTTTTATATAAGCAAATAAGCAAAAAATGTGGTGTGTGTGAAATTCATGTAATTTGCTTTTGCATTCTCACATGACATTTATGAAAATTATGCAAAATTATGCATAACTGTATGAATTGCATGAAATGCAAAACAGTCATTTGGTGCTTTATTTTAGTGGAACATTGTGTTTTTATTGTCATTTTGGAGATAGGATGCATTCAGCGCTATCAAAATATGTGAAACCCACAAGCACTATGAAGAGGAGCTGCTCGCATTCTGATCATTCTCCTTGTTTCTCCTTGTTTCTGTGCATCTACACTTAATTTTTGCCATGAATGGCACCTAATTACCTGATGTGGTGAAATAACAGCATTTTGGGAATTTTATGGAAGAAGCATAAAATAAATTACATTTAATTTAAAATATATAAATAAACTAATACATTCTTTTATGATTTTTTCTTCTTTTCCCATAGGTTTCCACTGTTTTCCATAGTTGGAATTGTTAATGTTTTCTTATTTTTTTCACGTTTTCTTTTGCTGCATCTGTTTCTTCAGTCACTGGAGCATCACAGTCATGGGCAAAATGGGTGCTGCTGCATCAAAACATTTTTTTTACTAACTATTGGTTGTAGAGATATATTAATTGTATGGAATGGGGAGAATAAGTAAGCTTAGGACAAAACTGTGAGAAATTGTGAATTTCGTTTTTTTGCATAGTGCCAGCTGTAGTTATCTGGTCATGCTGGACCAGAAGAAAGTTACAAGTTCAGGCTGAGCATGATGGACCACAGGAAAAAAATACAAGGACCAAGCTAGGTCCCCTGAACAAAGTACCTTAAATCCTGGATTGAGGAGCGTTAGGAGATCCTGAGAGCATGTAATACGCAGCGGTGTCTCCTAGGCAGCTGCAATGTGGTGATGCAGAATCTTGTGTCATCATCTAGGATGCCGTCGAGGAGGGGCTTGTAATGCAAAGTCCCTCATCGAAGATGTACAAAACTCTGGTGGTTCCAAAGAAGCTGAAGGACTGTGATGCATAGTCCTGCATTGTGGTCAAGAATGCCCTAGATGGATGCCTTCAATACAGAATCCTGCCTCATGGAGACTGCGAGCTACAATCCAAAATGTGGTGCAGGGGGATGCGTAGTGCTGCAGTGGTTACAAGCAAAACCAAAGGGGGTTCCAAAGCAGCTACAAGAAGATGTGTTGCGCTGTGGAGGTTCTTCTAATTGGACCACAACTGGTCTAGCAGAACACCTTTAGACTCACTTCCAAGGTTTCAGGATTGAGATGGTATCTTCTGGGGTGCAAGGCTCACAGCAAGTAGAGTCCAGGTGCTGGATTCAAAATGATTGGTGCCTTTTTTATTCCTGGTCTCTGAACAGAAGGCCAGCCAACTAGCCCTTGGAGTCACAGTGGAGGTCCTGGGCTCAAGATGCAGGTCCAGCACGTTCCCTCAGGAAGCAGGGCAGCAGGGTAAGAGAGTAGTAGTCCTTCTTGAAGAGCAGCACAGCAGTCCTTCTGAGTCTTTCACAGGTCCAGAGGTATACTGAAGGGCTTGGCCTAAGGGTCCAATATTAATTCCAGGGCCAGCCTTGAAGTAAGTTACAGTTCTGGACGTTTCCACCTTCAAATGTGTTTGGAATTTCTTGCCTCCCCATCTAGACTAGTGTCAAACCCTTTGTGAGTGTGCCCAGGTGGAGCCTTTGAGTTGCGCAAGTATGGTAGGTGCAGGCCCCTCCCCTCATCAAGTCAGGAAACGTCATCCTTCCAACATCTATTGCCCTTTGTTTTACCATCTGAGAGCAATATATAAAGACCAACTGCCATCTACACCTAGTCATGTGATCCAGGATACACGTTGCACACACCAAATACTTGGTACTAGAAAATGTCAGCTTTCTGAAAATAGAGTTTTCAGAACTAGGACCTAAAATCGATCATTCCTACCTGCTCCTAATTGAAGAAATGTATAACTGTTCGCAATTGAAAGTTATCACTTATTAAATGTAATAAGTTAACTCAATGTTATTCTATGGGAGAGGCAGACCTTGCAGTAGTGAAAAACTAATTTGCAAGTTTTCTCACAACCAGAACATGTAAAAATTAAAATTACATGACCATTTTCTGAAATGCCCTGCACACTACCCTATGGACCACTTAGGGCCTACCCTAGGGGTGACTTATGCTTATTAAAAAGAATGGTTTAGGCCTGTCAAAATGGCAGTTCAAAACTGTACACATAGGTTGCAATGCCAGACCTGAAACATGCTGAAAGGCTACATATGTGGGAGGCACAATAGGTGAAGCAATCCCACTAACAGCATTTAAATAACAGTCAGTCAGTCAAAGGCTTTATTTCGATAAAAACATATCATAAAAGCATAACAGTTAAAAATGGAATAAGTTAATTTCATTTAAAAAAGAAGAAACCTATTTTTACAATAAAGTGCAAAACAGATCATAAATAGTTATTTAAGAATGAATTAAACAATTTCCTTAAGCCTTTTACTTCTGATACGCCATGCCCAAGATAAGAATTTTGCAAGGGCACAAACGTATAAAGGGCGAGCATCTGACATTAAAATACGAAGTGCCACAATATAGTGTCTAGTTCCCAAGGAGCGGCACAGTTGCTTAAGCCATCTTTTCCTTGGGAGGGCGTACTCATGGCATTCGAATAAAAAGTGAGCCACAGACTCACGTCTGGATGTGCAAAAAGGGCAAAGATCGGAGGTCTGAGGGAAGGAATTCCATCGTGATGTAAAGCTATAGAGTAGGAGGGTCCCGGTCCTAAACTTAAAATACAAAGCTCTATCAAAGGAGCTCTCGATGATGTCGAGATATAATTCCCGGATTGGGTGATCCTTAAAATTCAGGAAGTCCTCAGTAAGTCTCCCCAATGATGTATTCGTGATCCGTTGGGTCGCAATCCAGTTCCAATATAAGAGCTTAAGCGTGGCTTTCGGAGGGGAAGATTTGTTTTCCCATGATGCATTTAGCCCCAGATTATGCAAAAGGGCCTTCATGTCACACAACCATTTTATCCTATGCCAACCTGGGAGTGACATGATTTCCGAGAGACCTTTGGCATATTTGGCTAGTTCCGGGACCCGCCACAAGCGAGCCCATAGCAATAAAGGGCGAAGTTTCGCCAGATCACCGATGGGGCGACAACCAAGATCGAGCATTAATGGAATTGTGGGGGTGCCTTGGGGAAGTGACATAATGACCCTGAAAAACTTCCTCTCTGCTCGTGATAAGTCGCCAGTGTCACAAAAGCCCCAGAGCTCGGCACCATAAAGGGCAGAGCTAACTCCTCTTGCTGCATAAATGTCAATAACGGGGGCTATCGGTCTTATAGCACAGGAGCGCTGCTCCTTCACGAGAGCCCCTGTAACTCTTTTATGAGATAACAGCATCTTGCATAAATGGGGGCCCCACTGCATATTATGGGATAAACGAATCCCTAAATAGTCAAACACATCCACCCTCCCCAAAGGTTCATCATTCAATTTTGGGGGGCGCATGGGTTTTTTAGGGGGATTTAACACAAGATACTTTGTTTTATCTCTATTAATTACCAAACCCCGCTCTGCACAGAAGAGCTGGAAATTATTTAAGAGTTTTTGGAGGCCCATTGGGGTTTTGGAGAGCAAGAGTGTATCATCCGCGAAGAGGAGGGTCGGGATGCGTTCCCCCGCCAGGGATGGTTCATCTGAGGGGTCTTTCAATAGATGCTCAACCACACCGTTGATATATAGCGAAAAAAGGGTGGGAGCTAGAACACATCCCTGGCGTACCTCTCTCTCTACCGGGATTTTGTTAGTTTTCTCACCATTCCTCCCCCACCTAACTTGGGCAAAAGTGTTTACATGCAGCCTTACCAATAACAGGAGCAAGTAGTTGGGCACCCCCATGGCAGCAAGGACTTTCCAAAGAGCTTCCCTAGGTACTAGGTCAAAGGCAGTCTTCAAGTCAATAAAGGCAAGGTAAAGACTGCCTTTGCCCAAGACCACCACCTTCCAATACACAAGCAGCAATCTAAACGCTTGCTCAATTGTGCCGGTGCCTGCTCTGAAGCCAGCCTGGTAGTCGGAGAGGATGCCGTTTTCGTCGATCCATTGTAATAATCTGACCAACAACACCTTCCCGACCACCTTTTGTGTTATATCTAGCAGGCTTATGGGTCTGTAATTTGATGGGTCGTCCCTGGCCCCCTTTTTGAAGATGGGGACGACCTCCGCCCCTTTCCAGGATGCCGGGATTGGCGCTCCCCCACTAATGGCATCAAGCAGGCAGTTAATAAATTTGCCCCATTTCGGGATGTCCGCTCGCAACAAGTCCCCGGGTAAGCCGTCTGGGCCAGCTGCTTTTTGGGGCCTGATGGTAGTAATTGCATACTCCACTTCTTTGATCGAGAAGATGGAGTCAGCCACCCTGTTGTTTACTGGCAGAGCTATACAAACCTAACAGGACCTGGCTACATGTAGTACCATACAAATAGGGACTTACAAATACATTTAACCAATTTTACCATGTTTACCATGTTTAGAGGAAAGAGCACATGCATTCTAGCACTGGTTAGTAGTGGTAAAGTGCCCAAAGTCCTTAGGCCAACAAAAACAAGATCCCAGATGGAGAAGAAAGGGAAAAGGTTTGGGGGAACACAACCCTAAGGTTGTTTGGTCTAACACAATATTATTGGGATTTGGATGGAAGGTATTGTATTGTATTTTGAAGCTATGTGCTTTCAAGACGCATGTATATCTATGGAATTGAGGGGAGAACTTACAGTGCTTCCTTTGAAGATCAACAACATCTAACGGTTACTTTGTTTTAATTCAATGTAATAAAGTCAATGTTTATTGATTTAAATTGTGTAATGGTTTATGGGGGATGTTAGTGGTTGTGGGTTATCAGTTTGGGAATGTTTATGTTTCAGTTTTATGGGGTTGTTAAGGCTACTGAGTAATAATTGAATTAGTAAATGATTAAAAGAGTAGAATATATGCAGCAATTTTCAGAGAGATAACTCTGGAATAAATACACAATTTTTGCACTTTTTGATAGAAGACATGCATTAGTTTTCTTTCCCTTTTAATTTCAGATTGCAGACTACCTTAAAAAGACTGTGCTTCTGTCATTGCTTGGAACCTTGGTGCTTTTTAAAATTTTGAAGGAATGATAGAATGTTGAATGAAAGAAACTGTGGAATTATGTCAACCCTCTATGGCATTGTTAGTCTTTGCACCCCTCTCTAAGCAGGTTGTGTAGCAGTTCCACCATTCAATATTAAGTCACTGACATCTTCTGTGACCTGACTTCCTCAGACAGTGAATCAATGTATCTTCCCACAACAATGTGTGAAGGACTCAATTATTCTTCCTTATTTGCACAGTATTCACTTTGAGTATTAGCAGTAAAGTGTTCATCAGCTTATTCAGGAGGAATACAGGAAAGGGAAGACAGTTCTTTTATTTCAAATTGTAGTTTCCTGTCTAATAAGTAGTCACACACCTTCTAAATCACCCATACAGGCACTCATACACCGACTGATTCACCAATACACCTTGGGATATATATTTAACACTCATAAACGTTGTTAAAACACTCACAGTCACTGTATGATGTCATCAGTGATGTTATCAGTGATGTTGCTGATCATGCCATAAGTAAAGTAATATGTGAGGTTCTAAGCAGTGCATTGCGGGGGTGTAAGTTATAGTTTGTTAATGCAACTGAAATGTCACTGGGTTTGCACATTGTCTGAGCATACCTATAACTATTATAACTCTGATTCAGAATACTTGGAACTGACCTTTTGGTACATAGTCCAGTTCACTGAATTCAAAATTGTAACTAGTTTGTGACCAGTTTTAGAGTACATCTGTCCCTTGTTTCCAACCCAACATTCCAGATATGATTTATATTATTTCTGTTTAGAAACCTTAAACCATTGTACAAGTACACAACATGTAAAACAATTTCAAACAAAATGTGTGGACATATGTCATTAATTTCGTTCATATTGTGTAATATGTTATGGGTCCCATAGGTATTGTACACATATTTGTAATGCATCAGTGTGCATTGAGGATTTTTTTAAACACCTATACAAATGCCCTACGCTTTTTAGTATTGTTGTCTTCTGTAAATTCTAAGGGTCAGTTTCCCTCAAGACTCTCAATTTAGTTATCAACTTTTTGGTTGTTGGAATACAAACGTTAGGTACTAAGGACACAATACACTCTTCCTGCTCTAGGTTTAAAGCAATAACATTTCTAACTGTACCTATGGCTGTTTGGGGACATCTGGCCATGTTTGGGAAGTCTAAATGCTATTCTCACATGTCATTAAATATTCATCTTATGTGAAGCACACCTTACATGAATCTGAAAGGTTATTTCTAGTTTGGTGTTCAATAAGCTTTGTCTATTTGTAGGTCATTGGCTGACTATTTATTCAAGAACAATGAGGTGATAAATTCCTCCAGGAGGGCATCGGTACATTTAAATTCCATCAAGAGGTCCAAAAAACAGACCCTAAGGGCCAGATGTACGACATGGTTTTGCATACGCAAACAGGTTTGTGAACCTGTTTGCGCATGCAAAATCACTGTTGGCCATGTACAATTCCTGAATAGCGAGTCGCAATGTATTTGCGACTCGCTATTTAGGAATTGCGAGTCACAATTAGGAAGGGTCGTTCCCTTCCTAATTGCGTCCGCAATGCTATGCGTGAATGTTTTTTGACCGCAATTGCGGTCGCAAAACACTTGCAAATTACCACCCTCTTGAAGAGGGTGGTAATGCAGTCGCAATTTGGAAGGAGACCCCTTCCACTTTGTGACTGTCTCTAAAAATATTTGTTAAGGGCAGGCAGTAGTCCCAGGGACCACTGCCTGCCCTTAAAAAATGAAACAAACACAATTCATTTAGTTTTTAAATGCATCCCGATTTTCCATTAAGACAAACTGGCTGCATTTAAAAAAAAAAAAGCTGCTTAATTAAAAAGCAGTCCCAGACATGGTGGTCTGCTAAGGCGAGCAGGCCACCATCCCTGGGAGGGTTTGCATTCCCAATGGGCTTGCAAATTGTGAGAGGCTCATTAATATTAATGAGCCTCCCAATTTGCGACCCCATTGGGAATCGCAAAACTGTGTAATAACACTGTTGTACATTTCATCTACCGCCTCGCAATTTGCGACTCACAATGAGTCACAAATTGCGAGGCATTAAATGAAAGGGTCGCACATCTGGCCCCAAATATTTGAGCATAATACTGAAATTCAAATAGTTCATCCATGTTTCACTTTATTGAGGTTTTTCACATTCCTTTAATGGATCTTGCCAATTTTCTCGGTATATATTTTGGTACGGAGACTGTTCTTTCTCTTTTGATTGATAAAGCCTTCTTCTTTCTGTTTTCATTATATCATCCCACAGATTCTCATTGATATGTTATTTTTTCTAAGTAATTTGTGTATTGTGATCCAGAATGATCTGTTTAGTTTTTTCCATTTCATAGACCGACTTAGTCAGATTTGGCAGACTATCCTTGATTGTGAAAAGTGTCCATAATAATGATGCTTAGTTTGTACAGAGTGAACATTTCCGAAAGTTGTCTCATACTTGTTCTGTAGGAAGTGTGCTCCTTGGAAAATGCCAACTAAACAGGAGAACAACAGGCATGCATTATACAATGAGGCAAATGAAAGTACAGTGCAAAATGGTTAAGGAAAATTGTAAATAAAAATTGCAACATTGGTAAGATTACTCAAAAGTTTGTTGCAAAATTAAAAAAACTAAAGTTAGTTATATAACTTCCTAAAGAATGATGGATCTACCATGTTGGGAGTAGGCCGAAGTGGAACATCTAAGATATACAATGTTTTGAAAAACAAATATGAGCTTTCCACTGTCAGGAACAAGAGTTTCAATGAACTTCAACAGAAGTTCTTTTGCGGAAGGGTAGTACACAATACAATGTAATGAATTAAACAAGCCGTGATGAGCTAGAAATCTTCAAAATTAATTTCTAGATAGTATTGCAGGGAAGGTCTTTGCTCAAAAAAGAAAGTTGTTTATTCTCATCCGACACATGTAATTTACATGATAACCTGCCCATGTGCTCTTCGGTACATTGGAATGACTTGCCGGAAGATTAAACAAAGAATATGTGAACACCGAAGCAATGTCAAATGTGGAAGAGGAACGACCAAATTGAGTTCACATTACATTGAACATCCACACACTGTCAATGAGCTGAGATGGATAGTTCTTGAAACACTTGTATCCAAAACACCCAATGCTGAGAAATTACTCTTCCAAAAAGAACAAAGATGGGTCCACCGCCTCCAAACTAACATCATAGGACTGAATGATGATATTCCATGGCTAAGCATGTCATTGTAAATAGAGATATGGTTTATTTTATATTCCAACTAGGCTAAGTAAAGAATCTTCACTAGCCCCATACTCTCCATGGTATTTATAATATCAGGGCGATTCCGCACTTCATATGATACCCAGAGCCCACCTTCATTAGACTCTCTGTACCCTACGAGTAATTACAACAATAATGGCTATTTAAACATCTGTGTCCATCTAAGTTGCAAAGGCACTACACTTCACCTTTTAGGACCAGGGTTGAGACTCCAACCCTGCCGCTGCCCCCCCCCCCCCTTTTCTCCACGATATTTAGCAATCGTGTAAACCAGTGCTCGCAATCAGTTTACGGGACCCTCTACATACCAATATAACGGTTCCTTTTACACTTCACCTTATCTCTTTACATCATTTAATAAAGTTTTCCAGGCTTTGACACGGCCCGCACCAGTCCCCTCTCTATTTCAACGTAACTCACCATTTAAGACACACCCCCAGCCTACGTATGCATACAGGAAACCAGAGTCAGCACAAGTCGTAGCAGACCATTGCGGTACGGAGCCCTCTACCTCAACACCATCTGGAAGACACGTAACGTTAACCGGGTGAATCCCCCTTGTAATGTGCGGTTTCTTCTTGTTTTCATTTGTTTAGTATTAACGCTGCCTGTATCCTCGTACGGAGCTCGTACATTGAAACTATCAGGTATTTTTCCTTTAGTTAAAATCGCACGCCTATTCTGGACGAGAGGCACATTTGATTATGTTTCCTTCTGAAAAGGGCGCTATACTTCGCTATTGATTTTTTCTTAGATTACTATCCGCCACTTTAGACTAATGCAGACAGTTTAACCCTAACTCGCACTTGGAGTGGCTCAACAATAGTCTCCTTGCGGACCAACACGCAACCATTAACATTATACATTACGCGCAGTCTTAACCACCTCCGCTGCAAAAATATCTTTGTTGAATGCCATAATATTCGTTGTATGTCTAAATATCTGTTGTATGTCGAACATCCTTCTACCAGTCGATGTCTCCTAAGGGCATTGCGTTTTGAGTTCTCCAAAGTAAGAGCGATGGTTCAAAACTTCACTTGCTCATCAAAATGTATACCAAAAGTATATAAAGACTTGCCATTTATAGTTGCTTTCATATTGTTCATTTTACGTCAATTTGCAGCTCCTTTGGCATTTTTACCCTTCTACCCCTTATAATCATTAAGGAGTTTCCCCCGTTTTTCTCTGTATATAGGTACTAGTCCTGACGAAGTCCATCTGAATCGACATTGGAACTTCTACATGTAATTGACAAAAAAAAATTTCAATTCACTTTATTCACCTGTGGTCCTGAAGAAAGCTCCCTGACCCTTCCATGGGCTTTACATGAGCTGAAACATGTCGACCAATCACCACGTTTAATGTCGCAGAGGATTCATCATACATCCTACCTGCAACTTGACCTTTTTTTAACGTTTCCCCAGCACCTATCAGAATAAAGACTTTTTATAGGTAGCATGAGGAACAACTCTTTTTAATCACACACTTGAGCACTCCTCACTTTTTTATTTTATCATTTTTTTCCCTGATCACTACTGGAGAATTCAGTGGTTCCCTCCGGGTTGGAGGATGCATGGAATAAACCCAATGATGATGCTATCACGTATCTAAAGGCGGAGAACCAAGATATACCGCCCATACATATCTTGACGTGATTGAGGGTTTTTTACCTATATCGGAGACAACCACCTGAACCCTGGTGCCAGCAACAAGTGATCCATCCTCTTTTGATTATTTATTCTCATCCTCAACTGAATGAGAACTTTAGACAGGTTAGTGTAATGTTTAAAACATAATTGCAGTCAAAATCAGCAAATCAATAATTCCGGCTATTGCAGCATTTTCTTAGGAGGAGTGGAAACACAATTCCAGTAATGAGGCTTATTTTCATGAAGAAAGTTACTTTCAGACAAGTAGTTGTTTGTTTGCTGTTGATATAGATGGACAGTTGTATGAAGTGAAGCTAGGTATGGCAATACTATAGGAAACATTTATACCTAGAAATATGGATGAAATAATTGGGGATGACATTTTATCCTCCTCCTGCTCCAGTGCATGAATGGCAGTGCACAAATAACTGTAGTATAAGGCAAGAGGCAATCAGGAAGCTCAGGTTATTCCTAACAAAGTTCAAAAGTGCAACTTTAAACAGAATATCTTTGCAAACAATGGTGTCTTGCCTCTCTAAAGATGCATGCAGCAGTACTTTTCACCATTCTCCAATGGTGTCTGCATCACACAAAAATGCATAATCTAGTTAGAAACTCTTGTGCATGACACTCTGTCTGAAGTTACATATATTTCAGAAGATACTCAATAAATGTACTTTGAACCTGAAAGCCGCCCAAAGTAAATGAAGTAGTAGTTGAACCTCCTAGTGAGATAGAGGCTACAGATATTCTGTTGGGCAGGTTCAGCAAAGAAACAAGAGAATTTAGCGCAACATCTGCAAAAATTCCAAACAATCAATGAGTTTGTTGTTATCGTGCACACTACAAAGTACAAACTTAGAAACTTAAGACATGTGCAAAAACAGAAGAGGAAGTGCTTATTCAGTGGTTTAGGCTTGCCCTGTATTTAATTGTAGAGTAGTACATAAGCAAACTTGATGATGAAAAATATTGGCTAGACAAATTCACAATAAGTTAGAAATGTTTCCAATGCCACCTGGAATACATTAGCAAAATGTGTGTGAGAGTTTTCTGATCCGAGCAGTACATCATTTCCAATCAATAGTGAGAATGCAGGCAAAAACTTGCAAAATTACCTCCACTTGAATTGATGAAATATTTTAAAGGAAACAATGTGTGCCTTTCACTAGATTCTGAACAGAATATTGAAACACCTGTGGGAGATCGAGAAGCGGAGGAACCAGTAGTGGTTCTACTAAATGTTGTGTTAACACAGAATAAAACAATGACATGATTTTGTTTTATAGAGAAAGAAAGTCATAGAATACATGAAAAAAGAAACCTTTCTAAAAACATGTAGATGGAATGGAATGGAAAAACATTTATAGAGCGCATGGCTACCCGGAAGCATCCCAGCGCAGATAGCCGACACAGGAGACCAGAAGGGCTAAGGAAAGAGCAAAGTCTTTATTTGCTTCCGAAAAGCCATGTGGTCCGGGATTAAGCGTAGTTGAGGAGGCAAGGCATTCCAGAGTTTGGAGGCGTTGTAAGAGAAAAGTCTGCCACCACTTCTGGACCTCTTGATCCTGGGGATCTCAGCCAGGGCACACCCACTTTAAAGCCTACTGATAGTGGTGTTGCAGGGATTCTGCTTATACACAGGACCTCAGTGAATTGTGGTGTACCAGAAACTCACCTCAGAACCCAGAACCCAGTATCCGGCTAGCATAAGTGTCCCATTCGTTATCCGAGATTCGGCTCAGAGATCCCAATGAAAAGACAACCCAGAACAAGCTACTTAGTGTACTCTCAGGAATGGTGGGAATCGGAAATACCTGTTCGTATATTATTCTCACATCAGTCCACAACAAGAATCAACAGAGACACGGTGAAAATAAAAAGAGTTTATTTTTATAGACCACGTGTCCTAAGATGCAGTACTTTGGCTAATACAAGCAGACAAATGATTAAAATCAAAACCATCAGCATCGTTACAATACCATAGAATATAAAAGGGGTGATCATGTTATAATGACAGTGGATACTACCACCTTCCCTTTATTAAGAAGCTAATGTTATTATTATGCTAATAGAAGGTCTCTTAGGCTTGAATAGGGGACCCCATACCTCAAAGATCAGCTTAGTGAAATCACATCACAGGAGCATCAGGAGTCTTCTCGCAGGAAGGCTCGTCTTCGGTCTGAATTATAAACATGATGTCTGTGATTTTAAAAGCACCAACTTTCAGGTATTTGCAGCTGCCCGTGTGTTATGGCTAAATAGTGGGTCGATCAACCTAGAGTGGAAAACATGCATTGTCTAACAACCCAGACTGTTTTGTCACGCCATGTACAGACCAAGGTCGCTGCGCAGAGCTCGGGATGCCAACAACAGATTGCTTTCGTGTGAGGCAAAACTCGAGTCAGCAGTTTGTTTAAGCAATAACAGGTAAACGCAGTGTCGTGCGCAAAAGCAGCAAGATGGCTTTCTAACATCTAAAGTGGTTGTGCTAACTTAACAATGTATGTACGTATTAAGGGAGTCCTCACTACAGTGGAGAGTTTGAAAGAGGAGATTCTCCAAACGCTGAAAAGATATGTGAACAATACATTTTTCACGCTCTACACTCTCGAGGGAATGCTGACTAAGATTGTAGGCCATGTTTGCATCACAAGAATAATGCAAATCAACACAAAATCATTTTTTACCCATTAACTTTCCAGCACAAAATCTGTTTTGCCCTGTAAAATCACTTGAAAGTAACACAAAGCAGCATATTGCACTGCTTTGCATTACTTAGCACCAAGGAGACATTCCATGGGTAGAGCATGGGCATTCCCATACAACCACCCAAGGTTTGTGATGCAAATCCTTATTTACTTAAAAAAGTAGACAGGGTTTTGAGACAAGAACTGCACCCATTTCAAACAGGCGCTATGAAGGAGAGATGCTTATATTTCTCCTTTCTTTTCCAACTTCCATACAAAGTGGGAAAAGGTTTAAAGCTAGTCTATGCAATGTATTTTGTACTGAAAGGATACCCTTCTAGTACAAAACTCAGGGAGACACCCTTGCACTACGATGCAAAAGTTTATCCATAGTAAGGGTGGGCGTAGTGGGCGTAGTGGGGCTACGTGAAGCAGCGCGTAATGTGCCCAAATCTACGCACACTATGTGCTCCGCGTAGCCCCACTACGCGTCACCCACCTCCCGCCCACCCTCCTTTTAAAACATACCCTAATTGTAAATTAAATAATAGTAATAATAGTAAAGACACTTACCTGAAGCGCGGCGTCTCCGGGGCTCCCTCTTCCTGGTTTCCAACTTCTTCTGACAAATGCGCATGCGCGGACGCCAGCACATGCGCATTTCTCGCAAGAAATGCGCATGCGCGGGCGTCTGCACATGCGCATTTGTCAGAAGAAGTTGGAAACCAGGAAGAGGGAGCCCCGGAGACGCAGCGCTTCAGGTAAGAGTCTTTACTTTTATTTAATTTACAATTAGGGTATGTTTTAAAAAGGAGGGCGGGCGGGAGGTGGGTGGTGGGTGGCAGGCAGCTACGCTTCGCTACGTACACTACATGGGCGAAGCGTAGTGTATCGCCCAGGGTTAATCCATAGCGCGCGTCAGCACATTTCTGCACCAGCGCTAGGTAGAAGGCAGGAGAATGCCATATTTCTTTAAATATGGCTCGCTCTTGCTCTCTCCATTCGTGATGCATTAGAATCATATCAGATGAAACAAGTCAAAGGTGAATTTATTAGTGTATGCAAAGGGAGTTTATAAGCTCGCTTCTTTCCACATCTGTTTCCAACTGGAGAAGAAGATCATCCAGTGCAGATTTCTGATCTACAATAGAGATCAACTAGACCGTGTTCTGAAGACCTGGGATTAAAACAAAACACTCCTTGTCTTTTTCACCCCTTTTTGAAAGTGAACTCTATGTCGGCTCTTATGCTGTTGCACATATTCTGACAGCAGGAGCATAATTTCAAAATATGGGAAAACAAGACTTTGTTGAGAAAGTAAATAGGAATCATGAATCTTGAGTGTAATCTCATGAATCTCATGGTATGACAACGTAGAAAAATTGAGTACTCGTAAGTTCAAGTGCATATTGTATAACTTAGGTGCGCATACCTGGTTCAAAACTCTTAGCTGTGTGAAGCTGTGTGGAATATGCCTGTGATGATTTGCACACCTTCCTCAGAGAATCTTACTGCAACATTGCTGATATCATCTTTAAAACACTGGGTGAATTGTACTTTATGGATCCAGTAAATATTTGTAGGGACTTTGATCATTGAACAAGCTATACTTCATTTTATCTCAAGCAAAAAAAATCCTCCTTTTGCTGAGGTAATTGTCCACTTTTGTAGAAATGTATACCAATCTAGAGGTGCTCCACATATTCACATATTACTGTGGGTAAACGGTGCACAGGAATTTGGACAGGACACAGATGAGTCAGTACTGTCATTAATTGAACAGCACATAACATGAGATTACCAATGAGAGTCAGTACAGAGAAGTGAGGCATGCAAACTTATCAATGACTACAACCCTGTAATTTTGTATATGTGGATTGCAAGCATGGATATTCAGAGGCATAGTTCTGAAACAAATCACTCACTGTGTGAAAGGGAAAGGGCAGGAATGCAACATATCTAACATGATATGGTGCATTCATGTCTTTTCCCTCAACTGGCGAGCAATGTGCTGCCTAGCGCCATGGCAGGCACCCTTGCCCATGGTAAACCGGATTGTTTTTGTGCAGGAAGGGCCACCTTTTTGCAGAAAAGAACTCTTAAGAGGCATTTTCTTATGCAGAACACATAGAAAGAAGACGTAATATGGAGAAATAAAGATATTTCTCCTCGTTATACCTCCCCTAGGAGGCGAAGAATTTTGATGCATTCCAATGTCTACTAGTAATAATAATCCCGGGAATGCATCTAAATCTATTGGTGGATGCATGAGAACACCCAAGGAAGGCCTCCCTGGGACAGAGTAATATAACGCAGTTATTGTTCTGCCTTGCATTACTCTAGGTTTATCAAGCCACTCATTTCCTTCCTAATTGGCCTTGCATTGCTTAAGAAATCTAACTTAAAAGTTGAGTCACTCTTGCACCTCATTACTTCTTACATTACACAGTCTGAAAAGACAGAAGTTAAAGAAGTGTGAGACAAAATTTAATCAGAGAAGTCTTTAACAAAGAACTTGTATAACTTCGGTTTGAAGATGCTTTTCAACAGGGAAGTAAGTTCCTATGAGGCATGTGACTAATTATATTCAGCTGGTATATATATGGGAAATCTAAACATATAATTTGTATTAGTTTAGTACTTGCTCCTACTCTTACCAGAGCATTAAAGTATTTCAATGAGATTGAATATCTTTCACACTCTGATCTTGACAGCATAATGTCAGGCAAATACACTTAACACTTACTACGTATATCGAAGTTTAATTTGGAAAACATCTGCCTGTATGAAGTAATTCAGCTCTATACATACAGAACTATTGTCGAATAAAACATTAAAAGTAGCAGGTTTGATGTTTCTGGGTCTAAAGTTTGTTTAGCAAGAGTCAGAACACTAAGCCTCATCAGCCAGAGGAAACTAAGGGACCAGGTGTACAACCCCATTTTGCATGCACAAACGGGTTTGCGACCAATTTGCGCATGCAAAATGTGAATGGGCTATGCACAGTTCCTAAATAGAGAGTGGCAATTTATTTGCAACTCGCTATTTAGGAAATGCGAGTCTCTATTAGCAAGGGGCGTTCCCTTCCTAATAAAGACCGCAACCCCATGTGTGAATGTTTTGCAACCAAAATTGCGGTCGCAAAACACTCACAAATTACCACCTTATTCAAGAGGGTGATAATGCAGTCACAGATTACCCCTTTCACTTTGTGACTGTTTATAATAATATTTTTAAGGGCAGGCAGTGGTCCCAGGGACCACTACCTGCCCTTAAAAAATGAAACAAAAACGTTTCATTTTTATTTTCAAAATGCATCCTGTTTTCCTTTAAGGAAAACGTGCTGCAGTAAAAAAAGAAAACATACTTTATTGAAAGGCAATCCAAAAAATGGAGGTCTGCTGAGCCCAGCAGGCCACCCTCCCTGGGAGGGCCAGCCCTTTCCAGTGGGGTCGCAAAATGCGAGAGGCTCATTAATATTCATGAGCCTCGCAATTTGCGACCCCATTGGGAATCACAAACAGTGTTAAACACACTGTTGTACATGGAAAATAGCACCTTGCAAATTGCCACGCAATTTGTGAGGCGCTATTTGTCAGGTCGTACATCTGGCCCTATGTTGTCAAAGTGCACAGACAAGAGATTTACTTTATTTCAACTCTTCAAACATTGGAGTAATTGGGATGAATTATTAGATCAATACCACAGCTATAAGGATGCTCTCAATTGATTTAAAGACCACGTAGAATGCTCACTGCTTCCTACTTATTTGAAAATGTTGACTGAAGAGATTGAATAAGAGGAAACAATTGCACTTTAGGTTGAGAAGGATAGTTCACAAGGCAGCCAGAGTTTAGAATCCTACTGACCAGTCTATGATTGAAGAAGGAGGCAGACATTGGGATGAATGAGGTGCAGAATGCTATTGATCATGTGAAGATTCTAATTTAGTAGCTCAATTAAATTAAGAACAACTACACATTTACCAGGAAATAACTGCATCAGTGGATCACGCAATTTTGCACAATACGTCTTGGCGTGGGTTTCCCCTGTATTTTTTCCTTTGCCTCCTGTGTTTTTGCTGTGTATTGGACTTCGTTTTGTTGGTTTAGATACTTTAGGCACTTTGCCACTGCTGTTCAGTGCCAAAGTGCAAGTGCTCCCTCCGCAAATTGTTATGATGGATTAGTGTTTCCATCAATGGTTTATTTGGTTTACTGTAAGTCCCTTGTACAGTGCACTATGTGTGCTCAGGGCCTGTAAGCCAAATTCAGCTAGCGGGCTAGCAGCATTGATTCTGCCACCCATACAGCAGCTTTGCAACAGAGTCTCAGGTCTGCCATCATTGTGTCTGTGTGCAGTCTTGTACTACCATGTCGACCTGGCAAGTGCACCCACTTGCCAGACCCTAACCTTCCCTTTTCTTGCATGTGAGTCACCCCTTAGGTAGGCCCAAGGTACCCCTGTGTGTAGGTTGCGGTGTAGGTGTAAGGTAGGACATGCCCTGATGTGTGTGGCATGTCCTGATAGTAAAATACTGCCAATTTAATTTTTCACTATTGTAAGGCTATCTGTCCCCATCGGATGGAATGGGGAGTTTGCTCATTACATCTTAAGAGTATTACTGCCCATGGGAACAAGATGGAAAAATAAAGTTTGATATGCCTGAACTAAAAAAATACTGCTTTTAGAAAGTAGGTATTTTCTTGCCTAGCCATCCATTGTGCCTCTGCTAGGTTGTATATTGACTGTCTGGTGTTGGAGTGACATGGGCTGGGGACTTCAAGAGGAACCTCCACCAAGGAGAAGAGCTGAAGAAGCTGAAGGGGGAGCACTGCCCCTTTGCTGTGTGCTGTCTTGGGTTGACCTGCAGTAGCTGTTTCTGCCAAGGAGAGGAACTGTGTGTGTATCCTGCTTGAGAAAGTATCTCCAAGGGCTTGGAAGTGGAGCTTCCCCCAATTCAAGAGGTCTTCAGAATAGCAAAGACCTCACCATTCTTCTGGGCACAGTCTCTGGAACGCTGGTTGCAGTCGATGCAGAAGAAAAGGGCAACTGGCTCTGTCACCGAGTCCTTTGCAGGATTCTGTGTCCTGAAGGCCCCACAGAAGGCACAGCCGCTCTTCACATTGCATCATTGGTCTCACTGATGCTGTCTGGATGATCGTCACTGAGCCGCTGCTTGCAGCATGTCCTGTGGGCACCGCACTCTGTCTGCCTCGTCTCACCCTGCCTAGACGTCAGCGACAGCATCGCTGCATGACCTAAACATGGGCAGGGCTCCGTCACCTGCATCATGACCTGCCTGCACTGCATCGAGCACTGTCTCACTCTGCACCGCAAACCTTGGCCTCACTGACACCGTCACCAAGCCGCTGCCTTCACCACACCATGAGGACACCACACCCTGCACCGCTCCAATTCAACGCAAACCCAACGGTTGCCCCGACCGGCCCGTACCAACGTGTTGGTCACAGCGAGAAAGGTACTGTCTACTAGTCAGTCGACGCTTTAGCTGGCCTGTATTGATGTAGTCAGCTGGAACTGTTAGGCTCTCTCATCTTCAGCATCGTGAAAGCCCAGGACAAAGCCACTGGTTTGGAAGAATTGTGTTTTACAGCTATTTTGGCATTTTAAAGGTTATCTTGCAAAGTAACTATGTTTACAGTATTTTTTTTGTCCTCATTCGCCTTTAAACGTAGTAAACAGACCATCTGTTCATTTCTCTACTCAATGACCTGAGATGACTTAGGCTCTTTTGATGAATTCTCTCGCTGCCTTCAGCCTGTAGGGGTATTTTTCCAGACTGAAATGTTACTTCCCCTCAGAAGAAGATGATAGGTTTCACTCCGACTTGATCTGCAAAGACCAGATGGACTCTTTCGGTGACCCAGGGGAAAGACCCAGCATAGTCCATGGAGTGTCCACTAGGCATAATCATCGGACCCACCCTTCGTTATGACATATACAAAAAAAGTGAAAAACAAATTGTGAGTAAAGTTTTACGCTTATTTCTTAGGCTATTTCCATTGAGGCAGCAGTTCCCAGTATGCGATCTTTTTTCTAGTACATGCTCTAGCCAAGTCCATCATAAAGAAGTCAGCCAATCTGAATGTTTAGGAGGGACAGGATCTACCCACTGTTTACAGATTTGTCTCTATGCCAATAAGATCGAATAAAATAGAAGAGATCTGGCTGGTCCTACAATGTGGCTATCAAGGCCAAAAAGGATTAAAGTCAGGTCCATTTGGATTGGTACTCTCAAGATACTCTCCATTGTTATCCATATTTCTCCCCAAAATGTGCCAATGGGGGGGGCAGTCTTCAAACATGTGTACATCCGAGGCTTCTGCCAACCCTCACTTTTTACAGTTGACTCGAGACCCCTTAATGATTTTAGATAGCCTGAGGGGGGAAAGGTATGCCCGATGGACAGTAAATAGGTGGTTTCTCTTCAACCATGCCGGTTTAACTATACTAAAAAGATTTTTAAATGAATCCTGCCATAGAAGATCACACAGTACAGTTGGCATCTGTTCACTCCAAAGCTCGTTAGCAAACCTAAATTCCCCATCCACCGCCTCTTCTATGGCCCAATACCAGTGTGAAACCACCTTCTTCCCTACTGGCCTCTCGACAAGCTGCTGCTCTAGACTGTTTCCCCCACCAATAATTTTTTTTTTCCAATCTGGGACTGTACCCAGCTTTGTAACTGGATACACTTAAATCTTCAGAGACCGCTGCCCACTCTCTTCTTTAGATCTTCCCATGAAATAAGTACTTCATTACTAACAAGATCTTCCCATACTTTTAATCCAGCATCTTTAAATGGCAACGCCAGCCTGTCCTGAAAGCATTCCGGTGAGCCCGGTGAATCTCAAAGTGGTGCTAATTTGGAGAAGTAGTCGAGACCTCCCAGGTTTTTTAATCTTGCCCATATTCTGGCAAATCCCTGAAGGACCTTAAGTTTAACTTTCTTAAAGATTTCTTGATCACCAAATTTAAACATAAAACCCGCCTCTGGTAAACCTGCCCCTTTTAACATAGCCAATAGCATGTCTCCTCCCCCAGTACCAATAGGCATTTTTTAATAACATCCGAGAATATGAAAGTTGAAACTCCCAAGCATAGTATTGTAAGTCAGGTAGCGCAAGACCTCATTTTTCCCTCCTACGCCTTAGTTTTTTCCAGGCTATTCTGGTAGATCTATATGCCCAAATAAAATAATTTATTTCCTGCTGGAATTTTTCTACAGTGCATTTATCAAAGTAAAGAGGGATTGTGTTAAAAAGGGAAGTGACCTTAGGTAGTATTGACATTTTAACAAGGTTCACCCTCCCCAGTATGGATATTGGAAGGTGGGCCCATGACTTAATTTGCTTGTGACAATCCTGGGGGACTCGTGCTAGGTTGGTATCTGCTAGTTTGTCTATATCTTGGACAATTCTGACCCCTAGGTAGCGCATGCTGTGGCTTATCCGATGTACAGTGCCCGGGATATTCCAAGTCATAATTTCCTGAGACCTGCCCAAATTCCTCCGCCAGTTTAATGACCTCCGGAAGGGTTGTGTCCAGGTCTGCTGAGAGGATCAAAATGTCGTCCGCATATAGTGCAACCCTCCTATCCCAGTTCCCATGTCTAAAAGACTCGATATCACAGTTTTCTCTAAGCCTCTGCGCAAACGGCTCAATGTACATATCAAACAACAGGGGGAGAGAGGGCAGCCCTGTCGAGTCCCTCTGGTTATACTGAATGCCTTGGTAAGACTACCATTAACTCGAAGCTTGGCCGATGGTGCTTGATATAGCAGCTGTATGGTACGGCAGAACTTAGCTCCCAAATTATATTTCTCCAACACTTCCGACAGGTAGATCCAATTTACCCTGTCAAATGCCTTGGTGGCATCCGGGGTTAAAGCTGCAAGGGGTAGTGAATAGGTGGAAGCGATGTCTATTGCACCAACCAAATCGTGAGTGAGATCTGCCAATTGTCTTCCTTTCCCGAACCCTTTTTGATCGGGGTGAAGGATGTCCTTTGCCACCACCCACAACCTAGTTGCTAAAACAGAAGTAAAGATTGTATAATCGGCGTTTATTTAAAAGCAATATGGGCCACAGCTGGAGGGATTTATACCCGGTTTCAAAACCAGGACTACTGTAGCCTCATTCCATGATGCAGATGGGCTCATTCCTTCCAAAAATATGTTATTAAATAGTTGAGTTATTATTGGAATTATGCCCTCCCCAAATGATCTATATAACTCAACTGGTAGTCCATCGGGACCAGCTGCTTTGCAGTATTGTAGCCATTACAAAAAATGGGGTAACCCAATAGTCAAGGACCTGGGTGTAATTCAATACAAAAAACAATAGTCCTGGACCTTTATTGCCAGAAGGGGCTATAGGTCCTTACTCAGTGATATCATTCACTTAATTAAGAGCTAAAGAGAAGATTTGGTAGCTCTCAGTTTTAAATACAAAATTCAGCATAAACAGAAAAATGCAACAAACCAAAATCATAATCACCATACATTTATTTTATATATTTTTTTACTTTTGACACTCATTATCATCAAGGTTGCTCCAGAGGGATCGTGCATATAGCAAGAGTGCTAAAGGGTGAGTGAGTGAAGGAAAAGAGAATTCAGAACGTAGTGACATAGAGAAATTTAACAGAATTCAAAGGTGGACTGGTTATCAATCACCGTCCTGTAGAGCCTGGTCACATTTCAAAGTATGCAAATTGAATTATACATTTTGTAAATGAACTAGAAGACAATTCTTAGTGTAGCACGTAGGGGAGTAACGTGTCCCAGGCAAGTAAAATGGGGGCGTCGACGTTTTGACCCGTCTATATGGCCTTAAAGGGTGGTTGAAGCCTTGGCCGTGCAGATCTTCATCAGGACAGGAGTGGCAACCTGAATCGGTGCTAGACTAGTTTGTATGCCTTGAGATAATAAAAAAGGGGGGGTGATAAGGATGTTGCACTAAGATATAATTTAATCAAAAATGAGGGCCTACCCGTAGGCTTACCCGCTAATATTCATGGAGCGGGATTTCCTTTAATGAAGGGCATGGGGAATCAGGTTCTTAGTTCCTGTGTCCATGCATGATACACAGCTTAAGGATACATATTAAATCAGTATCTGAAAAATTAAAAACGAAATCGCATTCAATTACAAGGAATACATACGTGTGCATTGCAACTCATACTTGGAAGGGTTGGTGTAGGGGAGGGAAGGGCGCAACAGATTTACCTGCAAGTAGAGCACAGGGTCCATTTAAGGACATGTACGTGTCTCTAAAGGCTGGAGGTCAAGCCAGGCTGCAATGAAATGAAACGAAAGGAGGCATAAGTAATTCTAAGATTTATCTCGGCATCCGTGGATGCACCATAGTGAGGATGTGGGAGAGGGGTGAGGGGTTGGGTTTAAATTGAAACTCTCTATTTCAGCATCCGTGTGGCGTCTCGCTTCACTGGTAGCGGAATTGCCGCTCGCCGTGAGGACGCTTAAGAGAAAGTGAGACGTCAACATAAGATTGACGGTGCCGGTACATTAAGAAACAGAGTTAAAAGACTCAAACCGGGCAGCAATTCTGAAACGGATGCTCGGAAAACCATTGAGGGGGAAGAATTATGTGCTTAAAGGTTAAATGGTCTATGAAATGTTGAGGCCACTCAATTAATATATTATGCGGGCAATACATTAAATGAAAGATAATCGAAAGGTTAAAAACAATACAGACATTTGCAAAACAACATGTGTTACCAGTACCGTGTCAAATGGTTAGCAAAGCATTGCTAAGCCCCATTCACAATAAGTATCTCGTGATATGTGAACAGTTCAGTTATTACAGAATGGTAAAGGATTAAAATTAGTAATACACGATACAATGTAATATGCATTGACAGTTATGAGTAAGAAAAATACATATGATTAATGTACAGGTGCAAGGCACTAAGGCCACAATATGGGAAGTCAGTGAGGAATATAAACTCTTGTTCACTACAATGATGAATAATATCCTCAGAATCAATTAATACATTAGAAAAGGAAGGCAGTTCGATTGGGAGAGGAATCAAAAATGGACTATAGTTAAAGTTACAACTTGGTAGGATCGCAAGCGATCTCATGCAGGAGGTTCGATATTAAAAAGAGGATAAAGACAATGTCACTAGTTACATTACAACGTAATAGGATCACAAGCGATCTCATGCAGAAAAGCTAGCGCTTGTTAGTTTGTGGAAATGTGGATTTTCCTGGTCAGTTATGTCCCCTATCTTGGACCCCAACGGTTCTATATGCATGTTACAAGTACATGTATGTTCCCTCCAGTTCCAGTTTCTAAGACGCAAACATATGTGTGTCTACCGTCAACATGTTCTCTGTCAGATCCGCCATCAATGGGCTGGATATTCGATTCCTAAGTATAAAAGGCCACCGACTTTATATGGCCAAGTTACTCCATTTTTACAGTTCAGGCGAGTAGGCCCGATTCTGTCCTCAAAGCCTTTCCCTGCTCTCTGTCTCTGACAGCTTCAGCTTGAGCTCGCATCTGTATCCATGAACTTTGTCCTACTCTCTGTGCAGCTAACGGTGCCTGCCTCGGCCAGTTTTCGCCTGTCTGCCAAGAAGTTGTATTTCACCTTCGAATTATCTATTTTGCTCTTCAGCCGATGCATTCTTGCCTAGTAGTTTAAGTAAACATTCCTCCAGTTACCAAGCAAAAGGCCAGGCTTCTCTGTCTTCATGCAAGTGATTCATAGCCCTGTTGCTATGGAAAGTTTTCTGCCCCTCGCATCTCATATAGACACTTAGACGCTTGTACACGCACATAGTCAGTATAGAATAGATTCTGTCCGAGAGTCTCTTCCTTGTGGATAACATAGTTCTTTAAACATAGGATGTTAGATATGATTTGGGATTAGGATGACTTGACCCCAGACTTCTCGTCTCCACATATAGAGCTAAATGTCAAGTCCCCTTCACCCCCTAGTTACACGTCAATTACACGTCATGCTGCTGCGCGCGCATCTATGCCAAGTATTATCTTATAGATCCACCTATGTCTGATAATGCAAGCCAATTATGTTTCTTTTATTCCTTATTACGCCTAGTTTCGATTATGTCACTGTCACGTCACTTTTCTTATCAAATGTCACGCCTTCTACATTCGTTTCATTGTAATGAACTTATTATAAAAATACATGTCTGTTAATAAATTATTGTACTTCACTTCCTGAACCCTCGTGGTGACGGAACCTGAAGGCCGCCACTCGAGTCGGCCATTTTGAATGGAATAAAGCCCATTAGAAAACCTCTTATACCACGGATTCTGCCTCTTGTTATTTTGAGCTATTTTACTTTATTTTAAGACTCCGTACGAAATTCAGTCAGGTAATATTTATTTTATTTACCACATAATGGCGCCCGAACAGGGACACTTTCTCATCTCACGCGCCGGCGGTGCGTTGCAGGCCCGGTCTCCTGCCACAGCTGGACGGACCATAAACGCGTACCAGCAGGATTTCCTGTAAGCTCCCTCCGGTCAAGCGGGGGCGACTGAGGCTGCGATCAACCCAGACGAGGCGGTGAGAAGTGCGAAGTATCCCGACCAGAGCCTAGCTGAGAGAGCAAGATCCGAGGTATACAGAGGCCCACCAGGTTTTCCGAAATTCCGACGTCCAGAGGGTCCGATGTCCGCAGTTATCGAGTCCTGTCCATTCTCTGAGGCCTTCCGTTTCAAGGAGCTACTCGGTGAGTACCATCGCCGGGGAGGCATGTTGACGTGCACATAGGTTGTGCCGGTCAAGACGGATTTGGGTACACAAATCCGGTCTGCACTGTTTAGCAGTGTATATGTACTGTTTAGCAGTATATCAAGTATTCTGAAGTATTCAGTTATTGTCAAGAATTCAGCGTGGTGATTAGTTAAGCAGACTGTCATCATTGTCGACCATTATTAAATGTTTAATGTTTAATGTTTAAAGTATTCAGAAAATGTCTTGCATATTGTGGTATGAATGACTGTTCATTGTTCACTGTTCATTATTGTGTTTCTCGTATTAAGTAAGTTCAAGAGTAAGTATCAGATCAGTTGTTAATATGCCGCTCTTCTCGAAGTTAAGACAGATTACCACCAGAAAAGGGGTGCTTGAAGAAGCAGTTCCTATTCCTCCTAGAGACACTCCAGGACATTTCATGTACCATAAACATGGCATAGATGCCATATTGTTTCTTGATCTATGGGTAGATTATACCAAGGGATTACCGGAAAGTCAAAGGTGGCCCATAGCGGGAACCTGGGATGCAGAGTGCATCATGAAAGTGGAGGAAGAGTTATGGAAAAGAAAGGTCAGACAGTCACAGAAAGACGCTATCGAGTTATGGCGTAAAGAATCTCATAGACGAACAGAAAAAGCACGTAGACAAGAAGAGAGGAGTAAAGAAAGTTCAAATAAAGTTCAAGAAAATCTATTAATTGAGGAAGGTATCCGAGTGAAATCAGAACAAGTAAATAGACAAAGTAATGCTCTTATGAATGGTATGTATCCCCTTCTAGCCGAAGGATTACCTAAGGCTGCTCCAGAGATACCAAAAGACTTGCCACCCCCATTATTTCCAATTAAGGTACATCCAAAAGGGCGTCCCAGAACCGCAGAAGACGTTTTCCTTTCCTCATATCTAGATGATGCAGCCCCCGAGTATGCTAACGCCACACCACATAGACCGTCTGGCGGAGGGGTTCAACGTCAGGATCAGGTATCTGTCCCCGTGCAACAGCAAGTCCCGACGCAAGTTTCGGCAAGCACATCTGTTTCCGCATCTGTCTCCGCAGTCGACTCTACAGGGGTATCGACACCCATAGTTGCTGTGTCACGTTCAACGAACCCTTTCACACCCGACGCCCCAGATGGGGCCACGGGAGGTGCTAGCAGTACTTTTACACCACCTAGAATAAATAAACTTGTCTTTCAAGAGTCAGCACATTCACGTACACCTAAGTTCGTAAATGAACGTACGCTTAAGGAACTTCTTGTAAATTGTAGATATGACCCGGTGGTTGGTAAAGAGGACGAAATGGTCCTGGCATCATTACGTATCAGACGAGCCGCAGAGTATTTAGCAAGGTTACCAGGGATGGCTACGCATCTAGATAACATATATCATTTTGTTCAAACAGGACGAGATCCAGGATGTATTAACAGAGCTATGGAATTCCAGAAAGTAGAAATACAGGGGGAACTGTTACGTTTCCTCATAAACTGTGTGATCAGAAATCAAGATCGTCCGGGGGTAGACATGAACGTAATGCTTACTCTTACAAGATGGAGTCAGAATATATCAGAAGGGAGACACGATAAGCAAAATTGTATAATAGCCATGTGCCGAAAAATCCGTAAAGAAATAGAACGTATTCATGCAGAAAGATTGGGAACAGACGAGTTTGAGCAAGATGAAGTGTCCGAATCAGGGGACTCTGCAAGACAGTCAGAGACCATAGCCTATGTAGGCAGAGGAAGATCCTGTGAAAATACTAGATGTTTTTCTGATCCCATACATTCTGTATGTCCAAATAATAGCAGAACGTATCCAACGCCTGTAATAAATCTGAAGTCTCCTGAACATTCGTTTCAAGCCGCAGATAAAATACTACGAGAACGAAGGGGTTACCACCTCCTCGATTCCATGGATGAGCAAGAATTAGCCAGATCAGCCGTTCACTGGATCGTTAGTCCTGAAAAATATGGTGATGAGACCGTAGCACACACGTTTCTCAATCTCAGTACAGATGAACAACGTTTAGCTGGAATCTATATGATTCAGCAACTCCTCATATTATATAAGAGCCAACATGCTGATCCTGGTCCTTTACCTGATATATTAACGGAACTACTCACGAACAGATGGAGAGGTTCTAGTAACAAGTTAATTAAAGAGATATTAGTGTCACGTAAACAGTATGTCCTTTTTGTAAGTCCGGATTCTCTCTCGCTGCCCCATAGAGAAAGAACGCCGTACTATATGGATAGACAAAATCCTTTACGAGAAGTGCACCCAATAAAAGGCGAAGACAATGAGTTTCACCGTGTATTTGTTTACACACCCATATCAAAAATGGAATTATTAGAAATGAAGAAAGTAGTACCTAGCCATGATAAAGACCCAGCGGGTTTCCACCGAGAAATTAAAGACATGTTACTGATGGGAGAGTACACCTTTCCTGATATTATGACGATATTAAAGGTGCTTTTGCCTGCGGGCATTTATGAAAAACTGAAAGAAAAAGAGTGGGAAGTGGGAGACCAAAAAATAGACTGGACAGCATTAGCAGAGGAAGAAAGGGGCCGAACTGCAGGTTCGGGGCTCGGGGATAAAGTTAAACTATTACCAGGTTTACTAGTACAGGTACTGCCACGTTTATTAACTACAAAAAAGGAAGATTGGGGTGCAATCACAGCCTGCAAACAAAAGCAAGATGAAGACACAAGCGATTATTATGCTCGATTTGAAAAATGTTTTGGTATAAATAGTGGTATAAAAGCAAGTAGTGACTCATATCCACATTTATTTGTGACAAAATTAGTGGAAAATGCATTACCTCCAGTAAAGAATAGAATATTGAAATTCGAGAGTACCTGGCAAAGTAACGCTCCGTCGCAAATGCTACAAATGTTACAGTATCATCACAATAGAATTAGGGATGAACAAGAACACGAGCATAGACGCATGAAGGATACAAAAATGAAAATGCTAGTTTCTCAGACAGTACCAGCAGATGGTCACAAAAAGAGTGTGACACATTCTGGTGATTCTGCAGTTCCTGTAAAAGGAACCTGCAATTACTGTAAACAACTGGGCCATCATGTACACGATTGTCCAGTCCTGAAACGTAATATAGCTACAGGCATTACAAAGGAGAGACCACGATTAGTTAGACAAGATCAGAATGAACAAGGAGCTATGCTGCATGGACAGTCCGTGCCAGTTCAGCAACAGTCCATGCCAGCCTCACAGCAACCCATACAGTTTGTGCCAGCTGCACCACCGTTGCCTGCTACTGCCACACAAACCGCAACACGACAACTGTATCAGACTGCACAGTATGAATACCCTGAATACCAGCGTTACGCATGAACCAGCCTAGAGAGGGAAGTTGACTTACCACTTATCGAGATTCCTGTAGATCAAGAAGGACCTTATGTACATAGTGAATTATTAGGTCAAGATAGAAAATTCTTACTCGATACAGGGGCAAGTCGAACAACTATAAAACGTAGTGAAGTTCCAGGGGCACCCCTCTCAGGCTCTCAAAATGTTTCCCTTGGTTTTTCAGGAAAACCTATTGTTAATGAAGTATCACAGCCTCTACCACTTACGATAGGACCTTTGACACGAACTACAGATTTATTGCTTACTAAATCATGCCCAGAAAATCTGTTAGGAATTAAAACTCTGAAAGCACTAGGAGCCATAATATGTTGTTCTCCGGAAGGAGTAAGGTTGTTTTTACGTGATTTTAAAGGTCACTATGTGTCTAGAGACATGGATCCCCGACTACAGACTTTACCAGTACATCTATGGGCACAAGGCCCTACGGATGTTGGCTGCATGAACATTACACCCTATCGAGTCACACTGAAAGCAGGAGTGGTACTACCACGAATGCGACAATACAAGTTACCGCATGATGCTGTAGTGGCTTTGCTGAAAATCATTGATGAGCTAATTGCCCAGGGAGTAGTTGTAGAAACAGACTCCAATGTATGTAATTCACCGATAATTCCGATTCTTAAACGAACTGATCCTACTGCTCCACCAGTGTACCGATTGGTTATTGATTTGCGTGAACTAAACAAGTGTATTGTATCACAATTCCCTGTGGTCCCTGATATATCATCATTGTTGACAGCAATTGATTCCGAAGCAACATTTTTTACTGTAATTGATCTCAAGAATGCCTTTTTCAGCGTCCCAATAGATCCGGAAAGCCAATACTTGTTCGGATTCAGTTTAAATGGGCGCAGCTTTAAATTCTCACGCGCTCCCCAAGGATTTACAGAAAGCCCCAGCATCTACAGCCAAGCACTGAAACGAGAACTTGACAGTATCCACATGCCAGTCAATACTGCACTGCTTCAATATGTCGATGATCTGCTGATCACCGCGAGAAGCGAGCCAGAATGTGAAAAAGCTTCTCTGACAGTTTTACATTTCCTAGCCGACAAGGGGCACAAGGTGTCCCCTTCTAAGCTGCAATTCTGTGTTCAGCGAGTTATTTATCTTGGTCACTCGCTGTCCAAGGAGGGAAGGCAGCTTACACCAGATCGCATCCAGTTAATTGCTAACATGTCAATACCCCAGACACAAAAGGAGGTGCGGGCTTTTATAGGCCTCACTTCATATTGTAGACAGTGGATCCCTCAGTACGCATTTCTAGCAAAACCACTCATTCAGTTAACCACACAGGAGGCAGCCACATCGACTGTTCTCCCTTGGACTCAGGAACATACACAAGCTTTTGAAAGCCTAAAGGAAGCTTTATGTCAAGCACCTGTTTTAGCAACACCATGTTATAGCAAACATTTTACACTCTTTGTTACAGAACGCGAAGGTACTGCCTTATCAGTACTCACTCAGGATCAAGCAGGATCACGCAAGCCATGTGCTTATTTTTCCAGTACATTAGATCCCGTAGCTCAGGCTTTGCCTGCATGCCTGAAATCAGTGGCAGCGACAGCTTTAGCAATTAGACAAAGCGATGCCATAGTATTAGGACACCCATTGACAGTACAAGTACCACATGCAGTAGAGGTTCTTGTGAACCGAACACAAACACAACACTTGACCATAGCAAGACTTACTGGTTATGAACTGACATTGTTTCAACCACACATAGAGATCCGACGGTGTAATACATTGAATCCTGCTACACTATTACCTGTAATTGGAACAGACCCACTAGCTCATGATTGTGTTGAAATCATTGAAATAAAGACGAAACCTAGACAAGACTTGACAGACGTTCCATTGCTAGATCCAGACCTGACGTTATATGTAGATGGTTCGTGTATGAGGACAAGTACAGGAAATTTAGTTGCCGCATATGCAGTCACAACAGACACTGAAGTTATTGAGACAAATTGTATAGATACTTTGTCAGCCCAAGCAGCAGAACTTGTTGCTCTAACACAAGCCTGTATTCAAGCCACGGACAAGAAAGTCAACATATATACTGATTCACG
Source organism: Triturus cristatus (assembly GCF_964204655.1). NCBI lineage: Eukaryota > Metazoa > Chordata > Amphibia > Caudata > Salamandridae > Triturus > Triturus cristatus. The sequence continues at coordinate 1,572,792,077 of NC_140591.1, read as the reverse complement.
TTATGCATTTGGAGTCGTACATGACTTCGGAGTGCTTTGGCGGGAGAGGGGTTATTTAACTTCTCATGGAACACATATTCAACACGGGTCCCTCATTCATGCTCTGTTAGACCCAGACACAGCAGTTTATCAACAACATTGGATATGGGGAAATCTGAATCTAGTTTTATTCAAAGTCTGTCACCCTAATAAGGAGGGTCACCTCAGTAGAACAGGAACTGATCTAGAAAATGAAGTGTATAAATTAGGTAATTTTACGCCTAATCTTATGATTTTGAATGTCAAATCCGAAGTTGAACTAATTCTGCCCACTATGTCAGTATTTCCAGTAAAGGGTGAATTATGTGTGAGAAAAGTTGGTTCCATACATATGGGCCATAGCCAATGCGTTACTACAGTAGAATATAGTGATCAAGGCAAATCTTCATTTAGAGCTTCTCGCCATTCTTACTTTATATGTGGTCAGACGGCATATATGCGTCTGCCTCTAGATTGGGATGGTACCTGTTACATAGCATTCCTTCTGCCACCTGTTTTCCTAGCTCCTCCTGATTATTATCGAAATGTTCATTTAGTACACAATAGAGAGCGAAGAGATCTCCCAGTTGTCGATTATACTGAGACGGCATGGGACAAGTATGTAGATTTCAATAAAGGTATCTTTCCCTATATAGGTACAATATCAAATAGTAAGCTGATACGCAGACTCACCAAGACTCTTGAAGCTGTAGTAAACGAGACTATAGCCGCCCTAGGCAATCTGACAGAGGAACAATCAGTGATGAGAATTGTTGTTCTCCAGAATCGTCTTGTCCTTGACGTCATCCTGGCCGATAGGGGCGGAGCTTGCAGGGTCATCGGATCCAGCTGCTGCATTTTCATACCAGAAAATTCGCCATCTGTATATAAAGCTATAACACGCCTTCATAAGATTGTAAGCCAGATACACGAGAATCCAGGCACTTGGACGTGGTCCGGGTGGTTTTGGAGTGTGATATCAGCCTGGGGATGGAGAGTTCTATCCTTCCTAGGTATTGGCCTTCTTATGCTTTTCAGTTGTTGCATATGTTTGCAATGTGGACCAGCGATTTGTGGTCTGTGTGCCACATCGTGTATTCCACATCAAGGTTTTCGCTCAAGATCCCGGAAGAAAAAGGAAGAAGAAATGATGCTCCATGAGCAAATCGATGGAATGATGAAGATAGATGTCTCGTGAAGGGCAAGAAGGGGACAAGGAGGGAATGTGGAAATGTGGATTTTCCTGGTCAGTTATGTCCCCTATCTTGGACCCCAACGGTTCTATATGCATGTTACAAGTACATGTATGTTCCCTCCAGTTCCAGTTTCTAAGACGCAAACATATGTGTGTCTACCGTCAACATGTTCTCTGTCAGATCCGCCATCAATGGGCTGGATATTCGATTCCTAAGTATAAAAGGCCACCGACTTTATATGGCCAAGTTACTCCATTTTTACAGTTCAGGCGAGTAGGCCCGATTCTGTCCTCAAAGCCTTTCCCTGCTCTCTGTCTCTGACAGCTTCAGCTTGAGCTCGCATCTGTATCCATGAACTTTGTCCTACTCTCTGTGCAGCTAACGGTGCCTGCCTCGGCCAGTTTTCGCCTGTCTGCCAAGAAGTTGTATTTCACCTTCGAATTATCTATTTTGCTCTTCAGCCGATGCATTCTTGCCTAGTAGTTTAAGTAAACATTCCTCCAGTTACCAAGCAAAAGGCCAGGCTTCTCTGTCTTCATGCAAGTGATTCATAGCCCTGTTGCTATGGAAAGTTTTCTGCCCCTCGCATCTCATATAGACACTTAGACGCTTGTACACGCACATAGTCAGTATAGAATAGATTCTGTCCGAGAGTCTCTTCCTTGTGGATAACATAGTTCTTTAAACATAGGATGTTAGATATGATTTGGGATTAGGATGACTTGACCCCAGACTTCTCGTCTCCACATATAGAGCTAAATGTCAAGTCCCCTTCACCCCCTAGTTACACGTCAATTACACGTCATGCTGCTGCGCGCGCATCTATGCCAAGTATTATCTTATAGATCCACCTATGTCTGATAATGCAAGCCAATTATGTTTCTTTTATTCCTTATTACGCCTAGTTTCGATTATGTCACTGTCACGTCACTTTTCTTATCAAATGTCACGCCTTCTACATTCGTTTCATTGTAATGAACTTATTATAAAAATACATGTCTGTTAATAAATTATTGTACTTCACTTCCTGAACCCTCGTGGTGACGGAACCTGAAGGCCGCCACTCGAGTCGGCCATTTTGAATGGAATAAAGCCCATTAGAAAACCTCTTATACCACGGATTCTGCCTCTTGTTATTTTGAGCTATTTTACTTTATTTTAAGACTCCGTACGAAATTCAGTCAGGTAATATTTATTTTATTTACCACAAGTTAGTGGGCACAGAACACTAGAGCCCTAGTGAACAAACACTCATAAAAGGAAACGGCTAATAAAATGACATGGACTTGGTAGTAAATTCATCCATTACTCATAAAAGAAACCTGCCTATTGATTTCTTCAAATTCATTCAGGCCCCTCGCAATCGTATCTAAAGAATGTATCCATCTACATTCGCGCTTGTTGAGTATATTGGTGAAATCGCCTCCTCTTGGGTTAGGCTTGACTTTCTCAATGACCCACCATCTTAAATTTTCCGCAGTGTGTTCAAATGTAGTGAAGTGTTCCACCAGGGGTGCACCCGGTGTTTTACAGCGTATGCGACTGCAATGTTGTAGGATGCGACACTTCACTTTCTGAATGGTCTGACCCACATACATAAAGTCACAGGGACAGACGATCGCATAGATGACTCCTGTCGTGTTGCAATTGCTATGTTCCTTAAGTGTATGGGTCTGGTTGTTATGTGAAAATTCAGTGATGTCTCTAGTTAATGATTTTGAAGAACAAAGGTCCTTAGCATAAGAGTAGATAGTGAAACCATTTTGACATAGACTAAAATGAGCACTATGGAAAGTCTTCCAATGTCCAGCTGGACAGAGGAACATTTATTCAAAACAGTACACAGGGAATGAGCGGAATAAAGGAAACAACAAAAGGTGAAACAAGGGCACAATCCTGTACCGAGCTTGGAAGAAAAGGGATTGAAAGAATGGAAAAAAGACGAAATAGCAGGCAAAAACTTTGGGAGCAATAGGTGGCTTACATTACACAATAATCTTAAGTAAGCTCATACCGACAGACACCACAATATAGTTTACACAATGGTTAAATTGCGGTGTTGCTAAACAAGTCGACGCTTCGATCCCTAGCTCCTAATACAGTGGGATCATCATCAGAACTATAAACTAAACAGTTGCCTGATAAAAATTAAAAGCCTGTAAAATTAAAACAGGAAAAAGGAGGGGAGGAAAGAGGAGAAGATAAATAGAATTAAACACTTAATAAGGTCCACCATTAATTACGCATATCATATAGACAACCGTTCAGGTAGTGAAGAGCATATATACACATAATAGTAAGGAAAAGGTGAAGTGAGCATGACGCTGTGCTACATGCGAACACGAATTCCGTATTAGCTGAGTGCTATATCGCGCAGTCTTTGTGGAAAAATCGTGTGGTGAAAGTGATACATTAACCCACATTAATTGTGTATTTACAAACTGTTGGCGGTAAGAGTGATGTCCCTAATCGTACCATAAGGGTGGCAACACAGGGAATTGCGGCACGTGGTCTAGTCCAAGGGTAAACCGATAAAGTGCTCTTACAGCTGAAGATGTTACGCAGTGGACAATGACGGCGCTATTGATGAGAATACGGGATGTCCCAATTTGACGGAAAACGGCGCAGTGAGGGTATATCATGCTAGCAGGTGAAATAGTGCATGAGGCTCTATGAGTGCCCAGTACGGGGAGGGAGGCACGGGAGTGTCTCAGGACGAACCTAGGACAAAAGAGGTGGAAGGGAATAAGTAACAATTCCTGGGGCCAATGGCGAGGAGTAAACGGGAACGGGCGGTATGTTTACCTCAATGGAAGTGAGAGGAGTCCTGGTCCGGACAATGATGGACTGACAGGCCTAGGTGCACGAAACAACTGCAGGAATAGCACAGGATTGAAAAAACGAGCAATGGCTGTAGAGACCACCGGAGCTGTGGGAGGGAAAAGGTAGTCAGTGGGGGAAAAGGGTTGGGACAGGGGATTGCTGAGGGAAGAAGCAATTGCTGGCAAAGGCTTACCTCAATGGAGTCACCGGGTGCCGGGGAGGCCGTAGAGTTATGTCCTTCAGTGCCTGGGTGGACGGAGGGCGTTGAGCAGAATTGAGACAGCGGGCAATGGCTGTAAAAGGTACCGGAGCTGTTTGCCACTGGATTCAAGCAAGCTTGGCTGAAGACAGCTGAAATGCCAGAAACCGGTCCTAGGAAGCTTGTTTCTGGTCCAGGGAAGACATGGCTTGGCAGTTCGGGCTGGACTGTTCCCATGAGGCACAGGGTCAGACTGATTTGCATATGGCCATGTCTGAACTGGGGTGGCAGAGTGGGCTAAAGAACGGTGGTGGATTAAACCCAGATCAGTTGACTGGGGGTGAGTGCTTGCAATGTTCAACACTCCGTCTATCATTTCCTTTGGTTTTGTTACGAGGGTGATGGCTAGAATATCGCAGGAGCGTATTCCGTTCACATCTCTTCCTGTATAGGCTAGTGCGTAGTTTGCCAGACTCTGATTTTATGGTGATGTCCAGGAAGTTAATAGCTTCTCTTTTGAAATCAATAGTGAATTGTATGTCAATTGAACATGTGTTAAGCCAATGGTGGAAATCTTTAAGCTGTTCCTCATTACCTTGCCAGATCATTAGGACGTCATCGATGTAACGTCGCCAGAGTGCTATGCAGGCCCTATAAGGGTTGAGCTCACTGAGGACAAAACGATGTTCATATTCATTCATATAAATAATGGTCAGATTAGGGGCGAAGCTTGCCCCCATGGCCACGCCCTTGGTTTGTACATAGAAATGACCCTGGAAAGTGAAGTAATTCCTGGTCATGGCAATCTTAAGTAATGTAATAATAAATTCTGTGGGGACCTTATGTGGTGCAGGCATGGTATTAAGTACTGATTCAATACACGTGAGTGCAGTGTTGTGGGATATTAGTGTACAGGGCCGTTATGTTCATAGTCATGAGTAGGTGGGTGTTAGTGTCAAATGGACGTTTGTCCACTAGTTGTATCATTTGCATAGTGTCTCTAAGGTAAGTTGTGGTGCTCTCGGCAATTGGTTTCAGAAACACATCAATGTATTTACATAATGGTTCTAAAATTGAACCGCATCCCGAGATTATTGGTCTCCCTGGGGGATCCTGCATTCGCTTGTGTATTTTGGGGAGGGTGTAAATGGTAGGCATTCTGGGGTGTTTGTTATTAAGGTAATCATGTTCCAGTTTACTTAAATTACCAGACTCTTAAGCCCCCTTGGTCACACCAATTATGATGTTGCTTATCTCTCTCGTGGGATCTTTACTTAGCTTGGCATAATTACCTTCGACTGACAGTTGTGATAAGATCTCTTTTTTATAGTCTTCTGTGTTCTGTAACGCAATCGCACCGCCTTTATCCGCAGGTTTAATCACTATATTTGTGTTCCTTTTCAGAGATTCTAGAGCATCACGTTCTTGTTTGCTCACATTATATTTCACATATTGCCGATTGGTCAATATGTTGTCAATGTCCCTCATGACAACTTGCTCATATGCCAAAAGTTTATGTTGCATGAGGTGGGTTGGGGGATTGAACTTAGAAGGTGGTCTGAGTCTGCTACCCGAGAAGGCCGGGTTATGAGGAGTTTTAAGGAAGTAATGTTTCAAACGGACTTTACGAAAAAATTGATGTAGTTCAATTTTGAGATTAAAGTTATTGGGCATGGAAGTCGGAACAAAGGAGAGTCCCTTCTCCAGAATTCCCTGCTCATTGGATGTAAGTGTATAGTCAGATAAATTGACTATAGAATTATCCGGTTTGTGGACTACCATCTGTAGTGTTGTCGTCGTGTCTGTATTTCCCCATGAGTTTCTTGTTGGAAGTGTGTCTGTTTCTTCATCTGTCCTCTCCCTTGGTTCCGCATTGGACCTCTGGTACCCCTGGGTCTGCCCCAGGGGCGTCCACATCCTCGCTGGCCCCACCATGGTTCCTCTACTAAAAAAAGGCTGCTGATTTGTGTAGTTTGGGCCTGTAGTAGGTGTGCCTCCGCTGGGACCTGGGCTCTGTGTCACTATCTGAGTTACTTCCTAGTGATGATCCAGAGAAAGTAGTGTATCTCCTAAATCCACTCCTACCTCTACTGGCAAATGTTCCCTGTTGCTCCCTTATATAGTAGCCCTCTTGAAGGTACGGGTAAGTTGTCTTTTTGTCATAGAATTTAATATCCCTGGCTTCTTTATCTAGCTTCGTTGCCTGTGTGTAGATATCACATTCATGAATATTTCTTTCTAACCTTTCCAGTGCTTCCTTAGCATTGAGTAGCGCCTTGCCCTCAATGATTTCTTTTTTTAAATCCAGGATTTCTTTGGTTAAACGTTGTACTTCCTCAACTGCAGTTTCAATTCCAAGCACCATCCAGTGCCTGGAACAGTTATTAGAAACAAAGCTAAAGTTTTCTTTAAACTTGGGGTTATCAAGAAAAATAGCTGGTTCATTTCTTACTTGTAACCCAACTGGGATGACATTAGATTTAAGATATTTGGCTAGGGTGTGTCCATGCAGACGTGTTCTAATGAGTTTCTTCTCCAAACGTTCTACTTTAGATACTTTCTCATTAAGTGTCAAATCTATACCAGTAGTAAGTTTGTCTATGTAATCCTCACTATAGGACAACGTCTCCTTATCCGACATAGTATGAATACTATTGATCAGAGGTATAGGTGTAGCTATAATGATGGCTAAATGAATTCGTGAAATTTAGTACACAACGGACAATTTAACAAAAAACATTTAACATATAAACCCTCGCAGGACTTGCCTGCACAAAGGTAGCCATTACAAAAAATTGGGTAACCCAATAGTCAAGGACCTGGGTGTAATTCAATACAAAAAACAATGGTCCCGGACCTTTATTGCCAGAAGGGGTTATAGGTCCTTACTCAGTGATATCATTCACTTAATTAAGAGCTAAAGAGAAGATTTGGTAGCTCTCAGTATTAAATACAAAATTCAGCATAAACAGAAAAATGCAACAAACCAAAATCATAATCACCATACATTTATTTTATATATTTTTTTACTTTTGAAACTTATTATCGTCAAGGTTGCTCCAGAGGGAACGTGCATGTAGCAAGAGTGCTAAAGGGTGAGTGAGTGAAGGAAAAGAGAATTCAGAACGTAGTGACATAGAGAAATTTAACAGAATTCAAAGGTGGACTGGTCATCAATCACCGTCCTGTAGAGCCTGGTCACATTTCAAAGTATGCAAATTGAATTATACATTTTGTAAATGGACTAGAAGACAATTCTTAGTGTAGCACGTGGGGGAGTAACGTGTCCCAGGCAAGTAAAATGGGGGCGTTGACGTTTCGACCCGTCTATATGGCCCTAAAGGGTGGTTGAAGCCTTGGCCGTGCGGATCTTCATCAGGACAGGAGGGGCAACCTAAATCGATGCTAGACTAGTTCGTATGCCTAGAGATAATAACAAGCATTTGCAATGCAACAGGTCTCGCATTTGCGAGAGTTTGAGCTATTGGGATTGTAAATGACAATGCCTTTTATTGATGTGTTGTTTTTCAAAACAGATAAATAAAATCATTGACATTTACATACTTTTAACCGATTTACGTCAAGTGTGTACCATGCCAGTGTCTTAATTTTAATTTATCGTATGCAACTGCATTACCATATGTATACAACACAAATATTATAACCATCATGTACCACATTTCCAGCATTACGGTAGGAATACCAGTGCCACAGAATTACCGCACTGTGAGCCGCTGTGTGCCTCATCCAGAGGATTACCAACAGAATGCCACAGAAATACAACGTCTTGGAAAGTAGTGGCAACATCTGAATAATTTCCATATCACGGGCACAGTAACATCAGGCCACAGTGACACAGTTCAGATCACTACCATCGTAAATACTGTACCAGATTTGGGTCATTATGCACCAGAGCACTAGCATAGGGCTCCACAGAAATACTAGAGATATGGCGCAGCATGTAAAATTAAAAGTACGACCGTAGAAATACTTTGCCATGCTATCAAACAAAGTAAGACAGATGCAGAGCATTACCTTTAAATTCACCTCATATTAGGAGCCCGTGGACTACCGCAGACCAGAGAGGGTACATCACTTCTCCACTCCAGAATTACCGCTATCAGAGGTCCCGATAATTGCATTTATATTTCTGAATTTTCACGTTTTGGGGAAATATTGTGTGGAAATTGGACTTACTGTGTCGATTTCTGCATATTTTCCCCCAGTATTAAACCTGTATACCTTGACTAATTGCAGCAGGTGAAATCTCGGATGAAAGATCATGGAGTTGCGTTGTTTCCGCAAAATGCGCAGTCCTGATGGGCCCATTACCCCTCCCCCATTGGAATCAATGGGCCACTCATGATGGAGGCCCACGTGCTAAATGCAAGGCTAGGTCTGCGAGACCTAAAGAGGTGACAGTCGAAATGTAATACGAAGTATGTACTGATTATAACATGTTATCATAAAAGAGAGAGTTATTTAGGCTAGGCTTTCATGAGTCTAATGTAATGTACTCGGCGCTGTGCAGTCAATTTCAAGTTTCGTACAATAAAACACATTCTGGTAGGCGCGGGGGAGTAGGTGATTTGCCCAGAATCGCAGGGTGTTGAGCCGACACCAAGACTCGTACTTGGCTCCTCAGTTCCAAAGTCTGCAGTTCTGACCGTTGCGTCACGTGTCTGGTTTGAAGGGGTTGTACAAACATTTCCAACCATAAACCTCACATAAACATTGTGCTTCCTGCGTGCTCGGCGCTGTGGCACCATCTCCGAAATTGAGCACCTGTGACAACAGAGAGCCTTCCCATAGGAAACGAGACCGTTGTTTGGACATTGTACTAGTATGTGAAGTTTTACCGCAGTCCATATATGTAACAATGCAACTCTCCGGGTGCTGCACAGTTAGTGCAACGTAGCCTTTATCACGACCACAAAACCACTTTTTGAACTCGGTGCTAACTGCTTACTAATGCCACGAGTTGGCCATGAAGCGCTGGGAAACGGAGCACAAAAGAAGTGCTCAGCGCCACGCAGTGAGCACCACAGTGAATGCCGGCTAAACACAAGCATACAATTCACAAGCAGTGCTAGCTGTTGTTAAGAGGAGCATGTGTTTTTAAATACGCCGTTCATATGGAGCACTGGTTTCTAACACAATTCGTAGTATCAAAGTTCATCAAGTCATGCAGCTACTGTGTATATTTCCTGCTTTGAAGAACACATACCGCATTCCTGCGAAGCGCACCTTTAAGTCATAGTGCTGGGTGATACACTGCTCTGCGCATAGAAGACATGGCTGCTATCGAATCCTGGAAACAGCAACACATTGTTTATTATTGAAACGTTACAGAAAAATAAACATTTTCTCTAATACAAACTTTTTATACAGCACTTTAAAAGTGCGGGCACTATACCAAAAATTCCATGTAGCATATGCTTAGGGCGTAACGCAGGCCCTGGCAGCCCACGGGGGCTCAGGGGCGGGTCCTGCTCATTAGGGGGCCCCTAACCCGTCAAGGAGTCCCCATTCAGACATAGACCATTTTATTCCTCCATGACTTTTGTAATGTTCTTTTTTTAGTATCTCACTGTCAGTCTTGGTTAGTGGTTGCACATCCAATCCTGACCCATTTCCCTTTTGGGCGTATTTATATATTTTTTGTGTAGGCAGCTGGTATTTTCTTTTGATATTGTAGTTTAATCTTCCCCTGCACCTCCTGCCTACCCATCCGTTCCTCAAGGGTTCCCCCTTTATGAAAAGAGACACAGCGATACACACACCCGTTCACTGGAGGTGCGCACAAACACATTCTCACAAAATACATACACACTGGTCCTCCCAAAGGCACACAGACACCACAGACCAAAGCAGACAGCACCGCTTCCTATCTGAGCAAAAAATCTGTGGCAAACATCTCGTGCACACAGCAGGCGCACTGCTGTATGCGGTAGAGGGAGGGAGTGGTGCTGAACGGAGAGGGCGCATTTTACCATTGCCTGTACTGCATATTGCCAGACAACGCCACAGAAAAAAAAGAACAGTGTCTTCCTTCTTCAGCGGACTTAAATAACATAAACAGAAAACCTCCAGCTTCCAGCAGGATAGTTATATACAGTGCAGACGTGCACACAGGGGGTGCCACCCCGCACCCACTGTATGTGGAAACAGGTTCTTCTGTGAATGAGAGCAGTGGTGAATCAAAGCACGAGGTTAATAGAATAATTAACCGATATTGCACTGTTATATCTTGGACCTTAAACATTGAATTTACAGTCTTATTGTTACGCACAAACACATATTTGCGCAGCTATATAGCCATTTATTTGTGCAAAGCAAGCATGCCCTGGGTATTGATACACGTGTGAACCCTCCCCATCCCTGGGGGAACGCGCGCGGACGCCCTCCCCGCTGAAGCCATCTGGGTGGGGTCGCTGCACTGTGCTGCCTTCAGTGCGCACAGCCCTGCAGGTGCCTGACAGATATGGCACTGCAACAGTCCGTGGACCGAAGGATTCTCACACGAAACAGCAGAAAGAACACTATCACCCCTCGAACTGACTGAAGCGCATAAGATGGCAAAAGACCAATCACGGTTACTTATCCAAGAGAGATAAATTAGTGTACCCCAAAGTGGGAGCCCGGGCATGTTCAACTTCTGATACGGTAGAACCAGGGCACATTTTACTGCAGTGTCTCAACCAAGGTACCTTCACGAGGGAAGCAGACTGAGGAGGGAGTCAGGCGTGATCAATCTAAAGCAGACGGTGGTGGAAAAGCCGAACGGCTGCACACTGTTATATGTGTGCACCACGGAGCTATATAGCGCCAGCGTAGCAGAAGCCGCCGTCTGGAGCTCCATTAGGGGCCATGGCTGCGGCTCCGCGGATGTTAATGTTGAGCCTGCACTGGGCCCCCGATGCCCTGGGTTGTGGAGTGTCATCCATAATAAATAGTCAACCTTGTCATCTGCAGGATGACACAGCGGCAGGAAGGTGGCTCTGTTGTGACTGGCTCATGGAATCAGACGCCATTCATTCTAATGAAGAGGTGACAGTGGCTCTATGAGCAGAGCGTGAGACAGCGCGGGATTAGGTACATTCATCGGACTTTCGTATTAACATTACATAGATGGCTACAATGCCTTTATTCGGGAAATGTGTTTGCAGCTATTTGAGATGGGGCAGTCTACTGCATCTCTGTGACAGCTAAGGACAACAAGAAAGTGAACGAGTGGTGTGCTCCCTGGGGAAAACAAGGCAGCAGCGAAGCCGTGAAAGTGAAAGCATTTGTAAACTGACCCAAAACAGATGTCAGGCTGCGGGCGCTGCTGAAGCTGCTAACTTTGGAGCTGGAGAGCAGGGTTCGAGCCTAGGCGTGGGCTGCATTCTTTCATTATTAAAAAATAAATAGCGATCTCAGAGTGCAGTTGGGGACAGACAAATTAAAAAAATAATACACATGGAGGGGGAGACAGATATAATTTAAAAAAAAAACACAGTTGAGAGTTGAGACTGACAAATGTAGCATCTGAAACCAAGCAAAACAAATAGTGCGAGGACGTGGCTCAACAAATAACGCTGCTGACTTTGGAGCAGGAAAACAGGGTTCGAGCCTGGGCTGGGCTGCCTCATTTAAGGATGATTTCATTATGAATAAATAAACGTAAATAAATAAACAGGGTCGGGTAAGTGCAGGAAGCTGCCAGATGTGGAAATGCCAGCAGCAAAGAAAAAAAGTAGTCCCTAAATAAAAAGAAAACAGCCAGCAGCGTAAGTTAACTGTAGTTGGTCCATGCTGCTTCCTCCAAAAATGGAAGAAAAAGGAAGTGATGTATCAGACCACAAGCCAACAAAGAGCAAGATAAGAACAGCAATCCCAGATTCCACCAATGACAAGTGACAAAACAAAGGCAGATGCAATGGGTGGAGTTTCAGTTGTAATACTCATTACTTGATGCCTCGTAGAGGCAGCGCATGCGCTGCTCTATGCGAGACCTAAAAAAGGGGGGGTGATAAGGATGTTGCACTAAGATATAATTTAATCAAACATGAGGGCTTACCCATAGGCTTACCCGCTAATATTCATGGAGCGGGATTTCCTTTAATGATTCCCCAATGTTGACAAATCCCCCATGGGGGTGTTGAGATTCAGTCTGGACACCAATCCCGCAGTGGATATTATTCAAACGGGCAGATCCTATATAGGTTTATAAGAACTACAAGATTTTCCCTCTGACACCAGAGAAGTAGCTGTAGCATTGTCTAGAAGAATTAGAATGAGGAATTACCACTGGGACAAGTGAAGCAGCTAGCAGCACTTTCTAAGAGGACTTAGAATGAGGTTTTACCGACAGGACCAGAGTAGCAGCTATCAGCACTGCGGAGAGGACTAAGAATGAGGAATTACTCTTGGGACGTGAGAAGTAGCTGCAGCACTGTCTAGATTAAATAGAATGAGGAATTACCACTGGGACGAGAGAAGCAGCTAGAGGCACTGTCTAAGAGGACTTAGGATGAGGATTTGCCCACGGGACAAGAGTAGCAGCTAGCAGCCCTTTCTAGAAGACCTAGAATGAGGAATTATAGACGGGACCAGAATAGAAGCTAACAGCACTGTCTAGGGGATTTAGATTGTGGAATTACCACTGGGACCAGAGAAGGAGTTGCAGTACTGCCTAGAGGACTGAGAATGAGGAACTACCACTTTGACCAGAGAAGCAGCTTCGGGGTCTCCAACCTTTTCTGTAGTGAGAGCTACTTCTGCTCTAGGAAAGTCTTCCCGAGCTACTAGCACATTTTATACCTGTAAAATAGAGATTACACTATGACCACCCAAAGCAAGATTTTCAGTAGTTACCGCCCAAGTATACCAAGTGTGGTTAACAGCAGAAATATTGGGAAAAAGTTCTTCAAAATTAAATTCCTCCCCTTGACTTATGAAATAAAATTCAAATCTTGACATGCCCAGTGGCACAAAGGACATAAGCACAGCAGTACGTCTCCCTAGCTCAGCTTGAGTTATCATTCACCAGTTTCTGAAAATGCATATTTTTCTATCTAATACTACTTTTCACTGTGGGCAAACAAACTCAATTTTCCAGAAGAAACTCCATTTTTGAAAACTAAAACTGCCTTTAAAATATCAGTTTTTAAGAAATGCATAGTCTCAACACATCAGCTTATCATTATCACCATGTACTCCCATGTACAAATGCCTCATATGGACAGACTACTTTGAATTCCCAGGTATTACACTCATATGCCATGGATGCTCACCATTGGTATAAGAAACAAAGGTCCTAGACTTCTTTAAAATTACAATTCATTTATGAAAAACATTCATTAGTCAAAGGCCATCCGGTACATATAGAATTAGCATTGTATCATTAATGTGCCACTATTTTCTTTAAATGCAAACAAGTATATCCTCAAAAGACACAGAGGCACAAAATATCGTTCCAATAGTGACTGTTTATTATTTAGCTACTTTTATAACAGATCACCATATTCAATGCTCCAAATAGAGAAAGGGGTTGCTCTAAGGAGAGTGTGAAAAAGGAAAGTGCTCGTGAGGTAGGACAGATATAAAGGAGGGGAATCCAAAAGGCAAATTCAATAACCAATCAATTACACATTCTGGTATCCTTAGTAAAACTGGTCATGGTTCATAGTGGCACCAGCTTTACAGATAGGCCAGTACCTTATGGATTTACAAATATTAATTTCATGATTGTCTGATGATGCACAGAGAACATTAATCTGTGAAAAGGCAGGGCTGGGATGATATCAGGTACAGGCCCACTGGGGGAGAGTGTCGACATTTCAACCCTGGTGCACTGAGGGTAATTTATATCTTCTGCAGGCGGGTTTATTTTTCGAATCGATGACTAAGTAGCCTGGGCACTTTTAACAATGACACTGACTTGCCGATTGAGAAGTATGCGTATTTGTAAATGCCAATGAAACAAATTGCTCTCTATGTGTTCATTCTTCGTTTCCTCCACGGAATAGCACGAGTGCTCAGATTTCCCAATACCTTGACCACAACGTTGTCGAGCCAATTTAGAAACATTCGTACTCACCATTGCATTTCTATGTAATAATGAAACTCATTTGAATTACCTTTCCTCCCCAGTAGTTCTAACACTTAACTTCCCACTCTCATTCAAACTAGAATTAGCGCACCTACTTTCACCAGAATTCACCTAATGTAGCACAAACAATAATTAAGATATTTTGAATACTGCTACAACAACTTTATGAACTATAGGACAAATTAGTCACTATATTAAAAACATAGGGTATATAACAATCATCATTACAACATTCATTCTAATTTTGATTTCAGTTTCAGATACGACAGATCTGACTACAAATAATACAGAAGTGGCAAATGAACCACTCCTATCATGAGGCACAATTAGCTCCTAAACACACCTGGTCCTGACGAAAGCCTCAAGAAAACGAAAGAAGGCTGAAACATGTTGACCTATTGACCGTTCAGTGCGGTAGACTAGTAACTAGGTCTACACAAGCACAACACTTTTCTTTTTAATTTCCCACATCACCCATTTTTTCCTAATAGATTTTTTTCTTGCATTAGATTGATGTAGGGAATTTTAAACTTCACTACACTTGAGCACATGCACGCCCCTCTTTTTTGATATCTGGACACTACTGGCAAATCAATTGGTCAGCATATATGCAATAATAAAACCCCATGATGATGCTGTGACAGTACACCAAGGCGGAGAATCAAGATATAGCGCCCCCGACCGGTGTATGTATATGAGGGTTTTTTTATAAGGTTATGCAACAATAAAGACCCTGATTTCACAGGACAAGTGATCTATTCTCCCCCTCCTTGATTGTTTGTATGAAAATAATGTGCCTTTTGTAGAAGTGCTTGAAACTGAAAGACCACGACAGGTACCTGCATTAAAGCTTCAGCTCACACCCAAAAAATGTCTGTATTGTGCTAGTCTAATTGGGTGCACAAGTTGTACAGATGGAGCTAAAACTTAAAAGGATTCACAAGTATCAAAACCTGCATAGATATGGAAGAAGTTTGCTGTCGCGCCTTGTTGCAAATCTGGCAATATCACACTGGGGATCGCAGTCGAAAAACTACTCCCATCGCCTCCCAGCACAAATGCACACATTAGTAATCATATAAAGGGTTCTAATATGGTGGAAGGAACTCCTTGCAAACCAGGGCACCTCTGTTCCACTAAATTGTATGATTCTCTGCAAACCTCTTGCTTCTCGTACCCCAGTACATGCCTCAGGCAAGCAGAAAATGATCTGCCAGTGTAAGTACACCCAATGTAAGAATTATGTAGACACACTGACCGTGAAGACAAGGCTCTGCCCACCCCTCTAATGTAGGCTTCTAGACCCCCATAAAGAAAAAGAAATGCAGAGAGCGGAAAACAAAAGGTCTGAAATGGAGCTATTTATGGTGACACATACATAGAAATGCCCAATACAGTGCAAAAACAGAAACAGCATTTGAAAGCGAAAAAGGTCTCTTGGCTTATATATTTGTTTCCACCTAAGCGATCCTTCAGTAAACATTCTCAAGACTCGGCTCTACCTTCATCATGCAGAGTAGGAGTCTCTGTTATCATAGTTCTTACATTTGTCTTAGTCCTGAGGAACAATAAAAGCATTTGATCTTCTAATTACTCTTGCTGAAATACAATTGCTAAATAGTATGTGCGGGGATGCCATGTGGTGGTGGGGAGGTAGGGGTGGTCACGCCATGGGCATGCACACACCCCTAGAAGTTATTTGTAGCATCCTGTTCAGCATGACCAAGGCAAAGAGCACCTTCTGGAAGCCCTTTTAAATATAAGCTATTAGTGCTCATGGAAACTCTCCAAAGTGGTATTGCATAAGTACCAGAAGCCTGCTGCCAAACTGCGGAGGTTGTTTCACACCACGGCCTGCATTTTTGGCCTTCAGATCGCTGTTGACCTGCCTTCCTGAGTTGCCTTCAGTTGGAGAGGAAATTCTCAGGCTGGGATCCCCCTCCCATGTGTTTTCAGTTGAAAACAAATCTATTTTTGATCAGCTGCAGCAAACACAAAACACACTGGGAGCTCTCACACTCTGCTCTCCTACATTTATAGATTTGAAAATTGGGCAAAAGCGCAGCACCCATGTTAATAATATGAAAGTGGGCGCCATGCTGCATGAACTTTATGCTGCAGCAAGGAGCCTGCTTTCATATTATCAGTACAAGTGCCACTCATTATCAAAGTGCAGCGGCTGTGTTGATAATATGAAAGTGGGTGCCATCCTGAAGTATAAACTTAATGAAACTTATAAACTTAATGAAACTTTATGCTGCAGCATGAAGCCTGCTTTCATATTATCAAAATGGGAGCAGGCTTTATTAAAGCGTGGCGCCAAGTTGATAATATGACAGGGGGAGCAGTGCTGCTGCACAGAGCACAGCGCTGTGTTGATGATAGTAAAGTGGGAGCCATGCTCTTAGCTAAGGAATCAGTGGCGGAAAGTAAACATTTTTTTAAAAAGAGTTCTCCCAAGCACTGACAAGCTGTGGCGACAACGGAAATTCATTTGTTTTTAAAAAACAGTCTCCTACACCACAGCTGAAGGACCAATGAGTAAGGAAACTACTTTACCGGTACTCTGCAGCCTTGAAGGGAAGTGACATAGCAGCAAAGCCAATGAATTAGGAGACAGCAAAGAAGACAGACAGTGGAGTGAACCAATGGTAAGTAGCAGGCGGGAAAAATGTTGGATTATTGATTACAGCAGGTCTTGCTCACAGCACATGCATGCTGCAGATCGACCTAAAAATGAACATGCAATCACTTGCTTCCTCTCAGCCGACTATTCATTAGGATAACTATGTGACATTTTTCACATCTTAATTAGTCTTGTAACATATATACTAATTTTCAACTTGGGTTTGGCGGTGAGCAGAAAGTGATGAGCTGAGGTACCACCTCAAGCACTCTAGTCCATTTACTGGACAAGGCTGGACATGCTTTTATGCCGGACTTTTGTCTTGTGTAATGCTGTTTTTGGTATAGCACATCTTTGAAGGTTCATTGCCATTTGGTGCAATTAAAGGGCATTTTGTTGGACTTGTGCATGTTTTCTGTGGTGTAGGGTCTGAAGAGGTTCTGCAAGCTCCACCCTCACGACCATCGAGCTCACTGACTTTGGGTAGGTTGCTAGGTGTTGTGTTAGAGGATGGTGTGTTCAGCGAATAAGGTTTGCACCTTTGGTAAGCAAGCTCTTAACTGGATTGTTTACTGCCCGAAATTAGCACCTAAAAGACTTGTGCATAGCATCTTATGACCACATCACCTGTATGCTTGTTACTTTCAGTGGGTGGGATAAGAGGGGCATGAGGTGCCCATATATTTTTAATTTAATGAAACAGTTCTCCCACTTTCTGTAAAAAGATAACCATCCTGAGAAGGTTAATTCCAAGAGTAAAGTGCTACAGATCCCCATGCAGGGAGTCTCCTGTGCTGTGAATCCGAGGGAGAATCAGAAAGCTTAGAAATTGATTCTTGCCAGGAGCCTGCTTAATTGAAAGAAAAGTAAATTTGCGCAATGGGTTGATCTGCAAATGTAAAGTGAGATCGGATACCAGAATGGTTTTGCCTAATGAAATCACTTGACACTTCCCGATGACACATAATTTTTTGTTTTGAGTGGTTTTGGAAAGAAGTTACCAGCTGAACTGTAAAGTGTATGTTTTTTAAAGGATTGTAATCTGCGTTACGCCCCTAGCTACTCTCCACTGCTCAAACCAGGATTCTATTATGTGGCTCTCTGATTACAGAGACAGACCTCTAATAGAGGTTTCATAAAGTGCATTTTCCACTGATTAACCTAATTTACACTTATCTTACATTTAAGGTGTGTGTCATTTTATATGTACATACCTGAATGTGAAAGACTTAAAAAGTTACTGAATATTTTGTTTTTAGCCACGCCTTGACCTAGCCCCTTACTTGTCCCACCCCCATTGTGCACAGCATCATAGTGTCCTTACTTTTTTAATGTGCTGTTAGCTGCTTCTCTGGTCCCAGTGGTAATTCATCATTCTTAGTCCTCTAGACAGTGTTGCGGCTGCTTCAGTGGCCCTGTCAGTAATTCCTCATTCTAAATCCTCTAGACAGTGCTGCAGCTATGTCTCTGTCCCCAGTGGCATTTCCTCTTTCTTTGTCCTCTAGCCACTGCTGCTCTCTGCTTCTCTGGTCCCATTGGAAATTTATCATTCTAAGTCCTCTAGGCAGTGCTGCTAGCTGCTTTTCTGGCCCTGTCAGTTATATATCTTTCTAAGTCCTCTAGGCAGTGCTGCTTGCTTCTTCTCTGGTCCAGTCAATAAGTTCTCATTCTAAGTCCTCTAGACAGTTCTGCAGCAGCTTCTCTGTTGGTCCCAGTGGTAATTCCTTATACTATGTCCTCTAGGCAATGCTGCAGTTGCATCTCTATTCCCTGTGGTAATTATTAATTCTCAGTCCTCAATGCAGTGAAGCAGCTGCGTCTCTATTCCCATTGGCAATTCCGCATTCTAAGTCCTCTTGCCAGTGCTGCAGCTGCTTTTGTAGTACTGTGAGTAATTGCTCCATTCTAAGCCTCTAGACAGTGCTGCAGCTGTTTCTCTGTCCCTAGTGGTAATTCATAATTCTTAGTCCTCCAGCCATTGCTGCTAGCTGCTTCCTGGTTCCATTGGTAATTTATCATTCTAAGTCCTCTAGACAGTGCTGCAGCAGCTTTTCTGGTCCCATCAGTAATTCTAAGAAAAAGGGTTGGACCTGCACACCGTGGTTAATAGTTAGTTAATGTGATTAAACAAATGTGTTCAGATCATAAGAATTTTTAGTGTGCTATCACATGTGTAGGAGTCTGAGCCCCGGCTCCTAGGCTGAATAGACTAAGTGGAAAAAGGTCGGGGTTGTCCCAACCATTGTGATGCACAACCATGGACCATAGGTCTTCACTCAAAATTAATTCACTCATTTTTCAATTACAATATAAACAGCTCTCACAATGAATGTACAAGCTAAACAAGTTGAAAATATGTCATACATCAGTATTAACTATAGAATATGTACACAGAGTCTGGATACTCTGTACACCCCCCCTTTTCATTTGTCTTATCTTGTGTTGCTGGACATGTGGCACTTTTCATGAGCACTGGAGTGGATTCTTCGTTTCACTGCGCTTTTGTACTCGCTGGGCACCAATAGCATCCACCCATAGCACCATAGTTTTTACACGCATGAAGTGCAAATCCTAAAAACATATTCTATAGTTAATACTGATGTATGACTTTTTTGTTGTAGTTTCCTGTGAAGGATTTCAACTAAAGCTAAATCCTCTTGGATATCAACATCCCCTGAAGAAGGGTTTTTAAAACCCGAAATGCATTGGGATTTTGTTTAAATAATTTGATAACATATTTTCAACTTGTTTAGCTTGTACATTCATTGTGAGAGCTGTTTATATTGTAACACTGCGACATGAATTGTTTACATTTCTGTTTGGAATCATCGAATTTCTTGAACAAAAAATACAAGCGATTTTCTGTTTAATGTTTACTGTTACTTTATGAGTACCCTATGATAATTGAAAAATTAGTGAATGAATTTTGAGTGAAGACCTATGGTCCATGGTTGTGCATCACAATGGTTGGGACAACCCCGACCTTTTTCCACTTAGTCCCATCAGTAATTCCTCTTTGTAAGTCCTCTAGGCAGTGCTGCAGCTCTGTCTCTGGTCCCAGTGGCAATTACTCATTCTTAGTCCGCTAAACAGTGCTGCTTCTCTGTTCCTAGTAGTCATTCCTCGTTCTTAGTTCTCAAGGCAGTGCTGCTAGCTGCTTCTTTGGTCACATCAATAATTCCTCAATCTAAGTTATCTAGGGAGTGCTGCTAGTTGCTACTCTGCTCCCATCGTTAATTTCTCATTTAAAGTCTTCAAGACAGTTCTGCTAGCTGCCACTCTGGTGTCATCGGTATTTGATCATTTTAAGTCCTCTAGACAGTGCTGCTACTCTTGTCCCATCGGTAATTTCCTCATTTTAAGTCCTATAGGCAGTGCTGCAGCTGCTTTTCGGTTCCCAGTATTAAGTCCTCATTCATAGTCCTCTAGTCACTGCTACCAGCTGCTTCTGGGATTCTGTCGGTAAATACTAGTTCATAGTCCTCTATACAGTACTGCTAACTGCATTGTGAGTCCTCTAGAAAGTGCTGCTACCTGCTTTTCTGGTCTCATCTGTAATTCCTTATTCTACACCCTCTAGACAGTGCTGAATCTGCTTCTCTGGTCCCAGTGGTAATTTCTCATTCTTAGTCCTCTAAACAATGCTGCCAGCTGCTTCTCTGGTTCTGTCAGTGACTCCCACAATTTAAAGCCTATAGGCAGTGCTGGAGCTGCTTTTTTGTTCCCAGTTGTAATTCATCATCCCCAGTCGTCTAGGCACTACTGGTAGCTGCTTTTCTGTTCCCAGTTGTAATTCCTCATACTCAGTCCTCTAGGCACTGCTGCTAGCTGCTTCTCAGGTCCCATCTTAAATCCTCATTCATAGTCCTCTAGACAGCGATGCTAGCTGCATTCTAAGTCATCTAGACAGTGTGGTTAGCTGCTTCTGTGGTCCCAGTGGTAAATCCTCATTCTAAGTCATCTAGACAGTGCTGTGGCTGCTTCTCTTAGTGGTAATTCCCCATTCAAAGTCCTTTAGGCAGTGCTGCAGCTGTGCCTCTGTTCCCAGTGGTAATTCCTTATTCTTAGTCCTCTAAACAATGTTGCTAGCTGCTTCTCTGGTCCCGTCAGTGACTTCCACATTTTAAGTCCTATAGTCAGTGCTGCAGCTGCTTTTCTGTTCCCAGTGGTAATTCCTCATTCTCAGTTCTCTAGGCACTGCTGCTAGCTGCTTCTCAGGGCCTGTCAGTAAATCCTCATTCATAGTCCTCTAGACAGTGCTGCTAGCTGCATTCTAAGTACTCTAGACAGTGCTGTTAGCTGTGATCTGATCCCATCGGTAATTCCTCATTCTAAGTCCTCTAGACAGTGCTGCTACTTGCTTCTCTGGTATCATTGGTAATTCCTTATTAAAAGTCCTCTAGACTCTGCTGCAGCTGCTTTTCTTGTCCCAGTGGTAATTCCTCATTTAAGGTCCTCTAGGCAGTGCTGCAGCTGTGCCTCTGTTACCAGTGGTAATTTCTCATTCTAAGCTCTCTAGGCACCGCTGCTAGCTGCTTCGCTAGTCTGGTTGGTAATTCCTCATTGTTAGTCCTCTAGATAGTGCTGCTAGCTGCTTCTCTGGTCCCGTCAATAATTCCTCATTCTAAGTCCTCTAGACAGTTCTGCAGGTGCTTCTTGGGTGGTCCCAGAGATAATTCCTCATACTAAGTCCTCTAGCAATGCTGCAGCTGTGTCTCTGTTCCCAGTGGTAATTCCTCATTCTTAGTCCTCTCTGCAGTGGAACAGCAGAATCTCTATTCCCTTTGGCAATTTCTCATTCTAAGTACTCTTGCCAGTGCTGCAGCTGCTTCTGAGGTACTGTGAGTAATTCCTCAATTCTAAGTCCTTTAGACAGTGCTGCAGCTGTGTCTCTGCCCCCAGTGGTAATTCATCACTCTTAGTCCTCTAGCCATTGCTGCTAGCTGCTTCCTGGTTTCATTGGCAATTTCTCTAGACAGTGCTACAGCAGCTTATCGGGTCCCAGCGGTTATTCCTCTTTCTAAGTCCTCTAGGCAGTGCTGCTTCTCTGGTCACATCAGTAATTCCTCATTGTAAGACCTCTAGGCAGTGCTGCAGTTATGTCTGTGCGCACAGTGGTAATTCCTCATTGAAAGTCCTCTAGGCAGTGCTGCAGCTCTGTCTCTGGTCCTAGTGGTAATTACTCATTCTTAGTCTGCTAGACATTGCTGCTTCTCTGTTCCTTGTTGTAATTCCTAATTCTTAGTTCTCAAGGCAGTGCTGCTAGCTGCTTGTTTGGTCCCGTCAATAATTACTCAATCTAAGTTATCTAGGGAGTGCTGCTAGTTGCTGCTCTCCTCCCATCGCTAATTCTTTAATTAAAGTCTTCAACACAGTGCAGCTAGCTGCTACTCTGGTCTCATCAGTATTTCCTTATTTTAAGTCCTCCAGACAGTGCTGCTACTCATGTCCCATCAGTAATTCCCACATTTTAAGTAGGCATGGGTGGTAAAATATGCTCTGTTCTCGTAGTATGTGGAGTTTTCTGCACTCCGCACTCCGCGGAGATCGCGGAGTTCAGAAAACTACGCTTTGCGATGTGCAGCTGAGTTTTTCCCCGTTTGCGATCGCAAAAGGCAAGTTTGTAATCACAAACAGTAAATTCGCGAACAAGAGCTGCCACTCGGGTAGAATTTCTACCTGAGCTGGTGGAATACCAGCACAAACTGCAGTTCGCACTGCACTCTGCCACTCATGGAACTTCGTGGAGTTTATTTTCTAACTTCGGGAAGTTCTGCGTAGCAAAACTCTGCGAACTATGCCCAGGCTTAATTTTAAGTCCTATAGGCAGTGCTGCAGCTGCTTTTTGGTTCCCAGTGGTAATTCCTCATTCATAGGCCTCTAGATACTGCTATCAGATGCTTCTCGGAATCCATCGCTAAATACTCCTTCATAGTCCTCTATACAGTACAGCTAACTGCATTCTAAGTCCTCTAGAAAGTACTGCCACCTGCTTTTCTGGTCTCATCTGTAATTTCTTATTCTATGTCCTCTAGACAGTGTTAAAGCTGCTTCTCTGGTTCCAGTGGTAATTCCTCATTCTTAGTCCTCCAAGCAATGCTGCCAGTTGCTTCTCTGGTTCTGTCAGTGACTCCCACAGTTTAAGGCCTATAGGTAGTGCTGGAGCCGCGTTTCTGTTCCCAGGTGTAATTCATCATCTTCAGTCCTCTAGGCACTACTGAAAGCTGCTTTTCTGTTCCCAGTTGTAATTACTCATACTCAGTCCTCTAGGCACTGCGGCTAGCTGCTTTTAAGGTCCCCTCTTAAATCATCATTCATAGTCCTCTAGACAGTGTTGCTAGCTGCATTCTAAGTACTCTAGACCATGTTGTTAGCTGCTTCTCTGGTCCCATTGGTAAATCCTCATTCTAAGTCCTCTAGACAGTGCTGCTACCTGCATCTGGTCTAATCGGTAATTTCCTATTCAAAGTCCGCTAGACTCTGCTGCAGCTGCTTCGCTTCTCTCAGTCGTAATTCCTCATTCGAAGTCCTTTAGGCGGTGCTGCAGCTGTGCCTGTTATGTTATGGTATGTTAACTTGCGTTTGTATAACGCATAATCACCAACAGGTCTGTTAGCGCTTAGAGAGAGTGGCCAAGGACCACTGGCAGTTGCAATATAACGCATGGATGGTGGTTAAACTGTGTCCAGAACCTCCCTGAACAGGAACGTTTTGAGCCGTTTCCAGAAGGGGAGGAGTGCGGATTCCTTGCAAAGGTGATCAGGCAGTTAATTCCAGAGTTGTGGAAGTAGGATAGAGAAAGCTCTGCCACCTTTGGATGCTGTTTTGAACCACGGATAGGCCAAACAGCAAGCCTCAGATGACTGCAGTGTACAACCCGGCACAGAGTTCCCAAGGCGTTCCTTAATATAAACTGGGGCCTGGTCATAAATGGCTTTGTGGGCAATGCAGAGACCCTTAAACTTTGCTCTCTGCTTATTGGGGAGTCAGTGCAATTTGCACAGCAGAGGGGTGGCATGAGTCCTTTTAGGAAGCCTGAAGATCAGCCTGGCTGCATCATTCATAGTCACCCGTAATTTGTTGATGAGTTTCTGAGGGAGGCCAATATATAAGGCATTCCCATAGTTCAATTGGGACACAATTGTGGCTGACACAATCATCTGTAATGTGGCAGTTGAGAGGGGGGGCGGCCTTCTGCAACTGTCCCATTAGACCTGTGCAGGTTCCAACCGCGGTGGCGACTTGATTGGCCATGGAGAGATCGGTATCAATCTTGATGTCCAGGCTTTTTACGAAGGGTACTGGCGTGGGTGTGGTGCCAAGCTCTTGAGGCCAGAAAAGGTCGCGCCAGGGATTGTTCTTTGAGGGGATGGCAAGGACCTCTGTTTTGTCAGAGTTGATTTTTAGTGAATTAGCTGTTATCCAATTCACTGTATATCTGAGGATGTTTTGCACCAGAGCATGGGCATGAGGGGTGTTGTCAATCTGGAGGATAATTTGTGTATCATCCGCGTAGTTAAAAACTTGGCAGTCCATGTGAGCTAGAGCAGCTACCAGTGGCTAGAGATACATGTTAAAAAGGAGTGGGAACAGTGCGGAGCCCTGGGGGACGCCACAGGTGAGGCCGTCCCTGTCCGACACCTGCTCACCCAATTGGACCCTCTGGGACCGTCCTGACAGGAAGGATTCAAGCCACCGATGTGCCAAGCCGCAGATGCCCAGGTTGGTGATTCTGGCCAGAAGCTGTGCATGATTGACTGCGTCGAACGCCGCTGATAGATCTAACAGAATCAGGGCGCTCGTTTTTTTGTTGTCAGCCATGACTCCGAGCTTCTCGAGTACAGACAGCATCACCAGCTCAGTACTATGGTGAGCCCTGAAACCAGCTTGCTGCACCTGGAGTCGCTGATGTTCCTCCATGAAGGACAAAAGTGTTTTGAGGATATGTTGCTCCACAACTTTCGGCAGGAAGGGGAGCTAGGAGATGGGCCTGTAGTTCTTAAGATTGGCAGCATCTGCCCCAGGTTTTTCAACAGGGGGATGACCCTGGCTTACTTTGGCCTGGAGGGTATGTAACCTGTCTCCAGAGAATGGTTTAATAAGGCGAGGATCTCCCTTTCTAGCCCGGGAAGGGCCATTCAAAAAATGCTCAGGGGACAGGGTTCTGCTGGAGAGCCCGATTTGACATGACTCATCAGAAGTGACAGGAAAGCCAGATCTAGATTAGGGAGGGAGGAGAATTGCTTGCTGGGGAAAAGGGGGCTGTGCTCTGGTCTAGGGGGCCCTGGTTGATGGGGGTGTTATCAATCTCGGCTAGGATGTCCCAGACCTTATGAAGAAAAAAGGTCTGTAATATGTTGCAGTCTACCGGCGCGGCTGCAGATTTCAGCTCTGACTTCTGGCTGAGTTCTTTAAATATTCTAAAAGTCTCTTTCAGTCTTCCTAGTCATAATGGCTTTTTTATATGAAGTTAGCAAGATTTTATAGGTTACAGGCTCCGCTGGATTGTATGATTTACGCTACCGCCTCGCGGGTTGGTGGAAAATTTGCCTCCTTCCGCTCAGGACCTCATTGAACCATGGGACCCTCTTGCCCTTATCTCTAACTCTATCCCTCAGTTACGGTGCCACCTGGTCAATGGCTCCTCGAAGAGTGCGGTAAGGGCCTCGCTCTCCTGGTCAAGGTTACCTTTCCTAAATTTGTGGGGGGGAGCCTAAGCAAGGTAACCACTAGTTTGTCTGCCTCAATTTTTTTCCAACTTCGCACCCTTCTCCACTCTGGGGGTGGTTGTGACAGTTGGCGGTCTAGCTGGACCCAGCAGCTAATTAGCGAGTGGTCTGACCAGAAACAAGGGCTTATATCTATTAGACTGGCCCTTGGCTGAGTAGTCCAAATGAGGTCCAGGATGTGACCCTTGTTGTTGTTGGTAGAGCCCCATCAAACTCATAGCTATCACAAATTGGATAACAAGCGTCTCTCTCGGTGCTTTATCTCATTGGTAGTTGAAATTGCCAACCACTAGAAGTCGCTGATATCGTGAGCAGAGATCAGTAACAATCTCAGAGAATAATTCATTGAACCTAGGAGTCGATCACGGGGGGAGGTACGCCACCAGGCGTGTGAGGCAGGAGGATTTAGACAAGATTTTTACCCCTAAAATATCTGCGTTTTCAATGCTCTGTGCCAGTATCTTAGCTACCACTAGCTGTCTATTATAGAAGATGGCCACTTCACCTTCTCTACTCTTTTCTTGTCTGTTATGCCATAAGGGTCGAAGTCCCCAGGGAGGGCTGCAACAATATCTGGTACTGAGGTGTCTCCAGGCCAGGTTTCTGAAGCGCCAGGAAATCTATGTCTCCATCCTGGAGGATCGAAAAGATTTCAAAGCAGTTCTTCTGTAATGAGAGTGTGTTGAGAATGGCCACCTTAAGTCCTAGTGGTTTACCGGGCACAGTGTTTTAGTGGGGTGCTGGTCGCGGAGTCTTAGGTCAGTATTTTTACAGCTCTCAACGTGTCTACTACACTTTTGCCTAAAGTGTAGCTGCCGGTGGCTAAGGTCCGTAGTTCTTCCGCTGAATAAATCAGTGATTGACCAGGGGTCCTGGCCTGTGCACCCAGTCGGGCGCAGACAGGCGCAGACAGGCTTTCCTTAGGCATGCCTTCGGCACACCAGCGGCGCGCCCACTGCACGCGTCCTCTGCACGTCTGCTCCAGCGTGGCAGTTATGGTGTTTCCTTCCGCCCACCAACCAATCAGCTCTTCGATGCAGCAGGTGATCTCCCCCTGAGTACTAGACCGTGTTATCAGAGTGGAAGTGCTGGTGACCTGGGAGGGTGCTATCGGCAGGGGAAATGTGCTAAAGGTACAGGTCCAAATTCAAGTTCAAATTCAATGCAGTTATTAGCAGCAGGATTTCGCTTTAAAACCTGTTAAAAACAATTAAAAAGGAGTATTTTAGAGGACAACAATTAACATGCCATAGTGAGCTTTGGTGCGTCTCTCTCTCTCTCGCTGCACGTCCGCTCCAGCATGGCAGTTAAGGTGTTTCCTTCCACCTCTGTTCCCATTGGTAATTCCTCATTCTTAGTCCTCTAAACAATGTTGCTAGCTGCTTCTCTGGTCCCGTCAGTGACTTCCACATTTTAAGTCATATCGGCAGTGCAGCAGCTGCTTTTCTATTCCCAGTGGTAATTCCTCATTCTCAGTCCTCTAGGCACTGCTATTAGATGCTTTTCAGGTCCCATTGGTTAATCCTCATCCATAGTCCTCTAGACAGTGCTGCTAGCTGCATTCTAAGTCCTCTAGACAGTGCTGTTAGCTGCTTCTCTGGTCCCATTGGTAATTCTTCATTCTAAGTCCTCTTGACAGTGCTGCTACATGCTTCTATGGTATCATTGATAGTTCCTTATTCAAGGTCCTCTAGACTCTGCTGTAGCCTCTTTTGTTGTCCCAGTGATAATTCCTCATTTGAAGTCCTCTAGGCAGTGCTGCAGCTGTGCCTCTGTTCCCAGTGGTAGCTCCTCATTCTAAGTCCTCTAGGCACTGCTGCTAGCTGATTCTCTGGTCCAGGTGTTAATTCCTCATTGTTAGTCCTCTTGATAGTACTGCTAGCTGCTTCTCTGGTCCAGTCAATAATTTCTTTTTTTAGTCCACTAGGCAGAGCTACTGTTCCTAGTGATAATTCCTCTTTCTTAGTTCTCAAGGCACTGCTGCTGGCTGCTTCTTTGGTCCCGTCAATAATTCCTCAATCTAAGTTATCTAGGGAGTGCTGCTAGTTGCTACTCTGCTTCCATCGTTAATTCCTCATTTAAAGTCTTCAAGGCAGTGCTACTAGCTGCTACTCTGGTCTCATCAGTAATTCCCCATTTTAAGTCCTCTAGACAGTGCTGCTAGCTGCTACTCTTGTCCCATCGGTAATTCCCACATTTTACGTCCTATAGGCAGTGCTGCAGCTGCTTTTCGGTTCCCAGTTGTAATTCCTCATTCTTAGTCCTCTAGGCACTGCTACTAGCTGCTTCTCAGGTTCCGTCGGTAAATACTCTTTCATAGTCCTCTAGACAGTACTGCTAACTGCATTCTAAGACCTCTAGAAAGTGCTGCTACCTGCTTTTCTGGTCTCATCTGTAATTCCTTATTCTACGTACTCTAGACAGTGCTGAAAGTACGCATGTCATTGTGTTCTGCAGATGCCATTGGAAGAATTGCACTTAAAATTTCAAAGAATGAATTATATACAATATGTTAACCGCTGAAAGCTACTTTAGGGAGTAAAAGCAGTAGCAAAGTATAGATGTGTGAACGTTCACTTATTATATTGCCACAATGGTAAAAATTTAGAATTAAAACTCAATAGGAAAAAGTAGGTCTCACAGTAACAAAAACGAATTTGTGTGTTTTACACAACTAGGACTCAATACAAAATGTTACAGCATTACCCTTAGATACATTATATTAAATATTAAAAGGCATTCACATTATCTGAGTAATTGGTTGCTCCTAAAATAAAAGTGTCCTTTTACCACTGCAAAACGATAGATTTTGATGGGCTTGGAATGCCTGGGTTTTAAATAGAATGAACCGTGCTCATTCCCAGCACCAGAAAAAGAGCTTTTAACAACTGCTCAAAGCTGTCTGTCCGAAGGAAGCTGTCTGTCAAAGCAGACAGAGGTAATGAATGGTTTATCAACTTTTTTGGGTTTCTGTGAGGACATTAGAATACAGCAAGTCCTTTTTCTCCTGAAAAAGCTTAGAAGCTAACACCTGCTGGTCGTAAAACACAGCTGAGTAAATAACAAATAGCTATGCCTGGGCACAAGCTACAAATAAACACTTTGGCAACTAGGTTTTAAGCTAGTACAGAAAGGCCTAAAAGCACGGGCATTAAAGACTACTAATTTTTAAAGTTAAAAATACAGCTTCATTATTGTGGATAAAAGAGAAAGGACAAAAGTAAGTATTTTCTTTCTTGTTGCTTTCCTAAAAAGCACATCTGTGGTTCTGATGGTAAATAATGACTGCTTTTTAAAAGACAAAGTGAAACAAATTTTCTGTGTTTCAGTCAATCTTCTGTGGTTAGCTTCAAAGGAAATTATGTAAGTGCTATAATGCATTTAAAGACAAAATAAAGGAATAAGGCTTGCATTTCATACGTAGAAACCACAAAAAGAGATAGTAATCATTATTTAATAACTGAGTACATGTAAACATTATTAAAAGTTATTGCACTAAAATCGTTTTTGCATTATCATTTAATAATATTGAGCACTGTATAAAATTACCCTGTGCAAAGTATGTATTCAGATTTCAATGTGCACATTAAGATTTCTGTCTCCAACTGGTTAAAATATGTTGTTGCACCACATTAAAAGGTTGAATATTAGTTTATCTAACAAAACCAATATTACTGTCCATTAGTGACAAACTTAACATGCAGTATGGCCTAATGGCTGCAGTGTCAAATACAAAGGCTATTAAAAGTCATGCAAAAAGTAGCTTTGGAGACATGTGAATTAAATTGCGCGCCTAAATGCACAATAGTTCTGGGCGCATTATGGCATTCTGAAAGCTGAAATTTTGAGCAAGTTCTTTAGGTACTAGAAAAGCACAGTGCACAAGAATAAATAATAATAAGACAGCAAAAGTTGTATCTTACCTTTAAAAAATATCAGCACGTAGGCACGGAGCAGGGATGCCTTCAGTCATGCGGAGAGTTACTTTGTACTGTGAAGGCCACATTGAGGTAGCCTTGATCAGACAGGGGACAACAGGTTTAAGGGTCAGAGGCCAAGTTCTGTATTTAGAACTGACCAGCACTACTGAACATAAAATGTCCATCCAGGGAGTCTTGGAGCATATTTTTTTTTTATCTGAGGTTAGACACTGTGACAGTGTGTGATTTCTACATTACACAATGAAAGCATCACAGCGTTTCTTGATGTGTACATGTACATATATAATTGTGTAAATGCTAGTTCTACATTTAGTCTATAGCCTTTGTAGTGATGATACAAATAAATAAATAAACAGGGCTGTATTTGATTGAATGGGGAACATATTCCTTTTCAGCAGATTTGCTTCTATTTTGGTCTCCAGCAAATAACACATGTTAAGCACTTCAGTGCCACTTGTTCTAAATAGGAAACATATAGATATAATACCTGCTTGTAATGTTGAAGAGTAGTTTAACAAATTATTTTCATTGCATTAATTACATTTCTTGATTCTAACATTGCAGGATAAAACACTACAGGTAATGTAAACGTTGCTCTAATGAATGTCTGAGGCTATAATGTGCCTAGAAAATTAGGGTCAAATTAATTCTCAATTCATGTTAATAATATTTAGGATA
The DNA here is from genome assembly GCF_964204655.1 of Triturus cristatus. Classification (NCBI taxonomy): domain Eukaryota; kingdom Metazoa; phylum Chordata; class Amphibia; order Caudata; family Salamandridae; genus Triturus; species Triturus cristatus. The sequence continues at coordinate 1,572,761,771 of NC_140591.1, read as the reverse complement.
TCGTCATTAGTAATTTAACTACATTTAAGAAATAGAATAATTTACTTAGTTCTTTCAATGAACTTATGGCCTTGATTAAGCCGTCCTGGAACAAGTTTGGACACCACCGATCTGTTTTCGGTAACATTAGCTAAAGGAAATATTGCATATTCTGTTAGGAGCAGATGGGGATAGGGCCAGATAAAAAAGCCATGAAATAAAGTTTGCATTAATGCGCTATTATGTTACACAGCTCAATAAGCTACAGCAATTGGTAGTTGGTTATTGAATTAATGTTTTCTAGTTAGCTCCTATAAGTCTGTCCATGCCCAGTTGCCAAAAGGGGTGTATATTGTCGACAGGAGGTCACTTACGTAGGTTACCTACTGTCGAAGGGGGGTAGGAGACTAGCTCCTGGGCAAATTAAGGGTAAGCAAATTAAGTAACATATTTTCCTTTTTCTTGGTTTTTGTGCCTATTATGTGTATTATTGGGTGCTATTCTGTGTGGAAAGTACGCAGGGCAGCTTGTTGTTGTGTTCTCTCTCTCTCTTTCTCAAGCCTGTCTTAGCTGTCTAGGAGCGGCTATGAGACAATGGTTGGGCTCGCTTTAGTCATTCATTTCACAAGATGCTGTGAATATGTTTTTGAATAAATAGAGACAAAGCACCTTACCAGTGCACGTCTAACTGACTATTAAGTAATACTGGAAAAACAATAGCCCCAGCACACAACAAATATAAGGGTTTGACAGCTGTAGCAACAGTAAGTCAAGACAGTGCAACAAATATATTGAACATGTTTCTTTGGTTCTTTTATTCTTCTTTTTTGCTTCTTTTTTTCTCTCCTTTTCGGTCTTTACATACAGATTTACATGCCAACACGTGTTTAGTCGCCAACATGGAGATTAACCCAGCAACTTTTTCAAGGCTCCTGAATCCAATGCTGATAAAGTGATATAGTGTGGTGATAATTCCAACCCACACGGTATGCAGGTGAGGGCAGTATACTAATACGTCCCAAATGTGAAACAAATCCAGAGTATTAGTCTGTCATCTTATTTAGCAATGGTGGTATCAAATCAAATCAAGTGTTCACGGCTTGTACTCTAATAATACTGTTTGAACAGATTGTTAGAATTAACCAAATAAATAAATAAATATGCCATGTTACTGCCCCTCCTAGCTGTAAACTGATGTAATATGGAATTAGATAAGAATGAAAGGATGGGTAGAATAGGCTGATGTTCCCTTATTTGACCTTTAAGGGGAACTATATGTGGGTAGTTTTTCTTCTAAAATTCCCAGGTGACAACACCATTATTGTTTATGTAATTTCAGCACTGCACAAAGTTGCAGAGGCATCATGAGCCCTTTATCAGTTAGTCCGTGTAATTGAGCTGACAGACCTTATTAGAGCCGGCGAAGAGGTTTTTTCCCCTGAATATGATATTACCTGACCCAAATCATGAAAAGTATAATACATGTATCACAATGCTAGGAAAGAAGCCCATATGCCCTTAGTATAAATATTTAAGAACAAAATGTTCTTTGCTTGTTTTCTTGTCTGCCACAAACAAGTTCTGCTGGAAAATTCATGTACCTACTAGGTTATGTTTAATTGATCAATTATTCATGTAAAATGGATCTCTGTTACATTCATAATTTTAGAGTTTCCCGCTACACCTATAATATGAGAGCGTGGTCATAAAGCGGAAAACATGGTTGTTCTTACGTAAGGAAAATAATTCTAGAAGTGTCCACCGTCCTGTACAGTAGTGAAAAAAATCACAAGTAGAAGAGGTGTTGTGAACTATATGATTTATGGAACACAAGCTTGCTAACCCAAGAAACACCAAAGAATAGTTGCTTTGAAATTCCTTTTTTTTTAGGTTCCTCAGATGAATAATATGGGAATACACTAATGTAAGGATTCAGAGTATGTTTAGTAAATGAATGCAGACTTTCCCGGTTGCTTGGGATTGGGAGAGAAAAATTAAGTTTACCTTTGCCAGTTCACTAAAAGTTTGTTTTATGCTCACTAATAGGTCCATAAGGGTAACGGTACACTTTAGGACCGGATTATTGCCATATGAATTAGTCTTTGGATGCCCATATAATGTGTGGGGAGTCCCGAGACCTAGGCCCTTTTCTGAGATTGAATATCCTCTTTTGATTGATTATTTGTATGCCTTGTCTAAAGATCTCTGTTCTGTTCACCAACAGATATCTCCAGCCTTACAACCATTGCCAGAGGAGCCCGGACATCAGATCCAGCCTGGGGAGTCAGCGCCAGCCCAGCTTGAAGCCAATGTGAAGGGAACCAGCACAGGTGTTGCTGGCAACTATAACAGCGGTGAAGGTGGAAGACCGGAAGAAGCATGTACCCCTGCAACTGCCATACGACTCTTGGGCATATGACGGGGGTCACAAATCAGAATGGAGCACTGATCATTCGCTTTGTTCCAGTTTTTTTTATGCCTAGCTGAGAGAGGCGCAGACCAATAACAAGAGCAAGGAGGTTTTTCCTGAGGTGACCCCCTCTGAAACTAGAGTTGCTTCGGATCTGTGCATCAGTTTTTTTAGTTCTGGTCCCCAACTAAAAGTGAGCCTGCACCTTTGTTTGTTGATCAAGAGGTGCCTGGGCATACTAGGTACAATCTGCGGCCCCGGTGAAAGAACAGTGCACCAGCAGAGCAATACAGGAGTTAGGGAAGGACTTGAGTTCAGGGTACAGAGGCTGTGCCTCTGGTGCCTGTTAGATTAGAGTGGAGAATACTGGTGCACTGCGGAGACACTGGGCAGGATGGTTGAGGGTATTTGCCCTGGAGGGTGATTGCCCTTTCCTGAAAGAGTATTTTTCCCTTAAGCCTGGGCCGTGATTGTTTTTCTGGATTGCAAGTTGTGCAGCTCCACCGTGGGAGAAGTGAACATTTGATGAATGATAAGAGCCTGCCTGTGAGGCTCAGACGGACACAGGGAGAAGTCTCCCCTCTGGCTGGTTGTACAGCGGCTTCAATTCCCCAAGTACTTTTTATTAGCAATGTACCCCTTAGGTCGTCCCATTTTTGTGGCGGAGAAGCCCTTTGCGGCTCCTAGTCCTAATTTCCATGGGCCAGTTTGGTCCTCCTGGTCCCCTAAAACAAAAAATGTTTTCCAGAACTCAGTGACATGGACTTGGACTGGTTGGTTTTGGACACTGTTTTCCATCTGGGGCTGAAAGCCATTATCAGCCCTCTATATATTTGTTGCAATCCTTTTTTTCCCGCTGGCTTTGTATTTAATGTGACCCAATGCTCTGTTTCCTATGTATTTCTACTTGTATTTCGCCAGTTAAACATAATGTGCCGAAAGTAAATGCCCACCTAGCAATGGATCAGGATATTGATCAATTTATGAGGATAGATATGCAGGATAACTTCTGGGTTTCCATTACTTCATAGTGAATGTCTTCAGCTAATGCTAAAAGGGCCCTCTGTGGAAATCGCAGAAATTACCGTTAGCATAAGCTGAAGCCATTTTGTTTGTGGCATCAATTTTAGTTAGCCATGCTTTGGCCATGTGCTTCTTCTGTCCTCACTGTTGCCTGCTTTTCTATTTCACTTGAGTCATCAACTATAGTTAACTCCTTCAGTACTGAGCCTGAGCACTGTGCATGCTCAGAAAGGCCTGTAGCTGCTAGAATGCACCTGTCTTAGAGTGTACTGTCAGGCTATTCCAACTGACATAAGCAGTAATATCTCCCCTCCTACTGTGTTGACCAAGCAGCTTCTGTATGCCCATGTTAGTCAATAACTATTCTTCTGTATGCCTGTACCTCCCCTTTGAGTCTCCATGCTGACTATGCAACAAATAGGGTATAAAAGGCCCTTGGTTTCTATATTCTATGGACTACCTCCTACAGTGGCCTGAGGGTACTGTATTGACATAGTCCCACTCATGAGAGGTTAATAACCTTATTTCTTTGATATTACAGCTTCCGTTCCAATCTCTTCTTTGTTGGTTTAAGAGCCAGTCGACAGATAAGGGTGAACCCCTGCACCAGTGAGTCCCTAAAAAGGCTCATTTCCACAATTGGTAATTCCTTATTTAAAGTCGGGAAGGTGGAGCTTGCCGCAGCACAAGATGGCCACGTGAACGAAGAGCTCCGTGAGTCATCACCACTAATCATCATTTATCCTCATATTCATAGCAGCTATCTCTCAATGGACGGAGGGAGGAAGTAGAGCACGATCAGAGCTATCCTCCGGTGCCACGCTCGATGACGGAGCCCACGCATAAGGGGGAGAGCACGACCGTGGCCTAAGTTGCTGTCGACCGTGCCGTTCTGCTGGCCTGGTACACTTCTACAGCCAGCTTGGTGACCTGAGTGAAACGGCCAGCGATGGCGGCTGGGGGCTCCTGACCCGCAATACCTGACTGCATTCCTGCAGAGAGCCTTGGAAGCTGCGACAAACATGGTGTGCCCCTGCTGCTGACGGCTGTTCCCCGCGGTGCGCCTCCCGAGTTGGGGCCTCCAATGGCAGGCCTGGAGTCAGTCGAGGGACTGATCACACGGAAGAGGACCCACAGCAGAGTGACGCGGTAAGAGACAGGGGTGTGGCCTATGACGAGAGCATTGTTGCAGGCTAGGGGGACTTGGGCCCACAGAATCAACACAATGACAGCGAGGCCTTGGGGGGCCCTGAGCCTCCACTGCTGCCTGCTTTCTTGTCTCTGCCTCAGGGGGAGAAGGGGCTGCCATCCCCCACAGAAAGACACCTCAGATCCTGTAGGCCCCGGCAAGACATTGGATGTCATAGGATACAGGCCCTACTACCACAGTATGGGGCTTCCACCTCCTGTCCATCGTACTCGGAGGGTACCCCAAGTGAAGAGGAGGTCCCTTCCTATTAAATCTTCTCCCGCGCAATACACCATAGTGACTGGAAAGGTGCCCCAGTCCAGAGGCCCCCTTCAAGATGTAGGAAGAACACTGGTTAGAGGATCCTGGCAGGCGATAACGGAGGTAGCAGCCCACTCCAGTGCATCTGGAGACATCGACAGACACAGTGGCCAGTTCCCAGTGCAATGGACCCCGAGTAAACTTGGTTCCCCAAATCACAGCATGAATGTGTACCGGCCAGGGGCTGCGCCTCAACAAACGACATAATGGGCAAAGTAGAAAAGACCCAAACAAAGCTGTTCCTCGACCAAAAGATGACCAGAACCAGGGAAACGGGGGGATCCTGCTCCTCAGAGGACCAGGCGGATGCCCCAGAGGAAGAGCCCGGGGATATAAACCAGATGTTTGCTGCGGTGCAAAAGAGCTTATTAACGATTGATGGTAAGATTCACTCACTTGTCTTCCAAATGGATAGAATGACGGAGCACCTGGACAAACAGGTTGAGCGGATACACATGACTGAGTGTCGAGTAACCAAGGTGGAAGAGGCGCAATCAGAAACAGAGTGGATTGAAAAACAAATGGCTAAAGCGTTCATGACACTACAGGACAAAGCGGAAGATTTAGAGGCCAGGTCCAGAAGGAGCAACATCCGCATTACAGGCCTGTCTGAGTCCACCTCGCTGGGGAATTTGGAACAGTTCACAGAAATATTTCTAATCTCCCTGCTGGGCCATAAAACCTTCTCCAATATGTTTGTGGAGGAATGTGCCCAACGTTTGCTCAGCCCTTAACCGCCTCCTGGGGCCCCCTTGTGCCCGATGATAGCGAAACTACTAAACTACGGGAGCAAAGATGCCGCCCTAAGGCAGACCAGAGAGTTGGGGAACTACAGTATGAGGGTTCTGCGATCTCCCTCTATCCAGACTTTACTATGAAGGTCCAGGAAGCCAGATGCCAAATCACATCTCTGAAGCGACAACTCAGTGACCAAAATATATAATACGCCATGCTTTATCCTGCCAAGCTAAGAGTCATCCTGAGCGGCAAGGCTCGTATCTTCTCAGACCCTAAATCTTTGCAAAAAGCCCTTGAGGACCTCTCTAAAATGGTGGAGCGAGATGCGAAAGTAGAAAAACTCAATGAGGCGACCAGGAGGGCGTCAGGTGGCGGCCTGGATGAGCAGGACTGAATCGACCACTGTGCATTGTGCCCCTCGGTTCTTTGACTGCCTGGGACAGTTGGAGATGCACCCAGCTGAGCGAGATGCGCAGCAATGATCTGCTGCCGACTATGCTCACTAAAGGACATCATGAAGATCCGCGCAGCGGGTTGAAGCAACCTGAACTTTTGCAATAGTTATTAAAGGCAGATTCTATGGCTCATCAGAGAGCCACCAAGCTCCCTATTGTTGTCATTGTTTTCTTTACCTTGCTCTTCTAGAGGATGCTCTGTCCACAGGGATAGTGATGCTGTACTCTCCATCACCGCTTATGAGTATCAATGTGAGTTTAGTTAGTCTTGGATGTGCCATATTTGTTTTAATGGCATGGCATACGCCTGTCGCTAGAAGTAGTGTTTGGATAACATCTGCCCCTGTGTGTTACACACTACAAGGCCTGTTGCCTTATTTGCCTAATGGTTAGGGGTGGGGCGTGGGGGGATGTGCTAAGTTTGGGTTTGCATGGCGTGGGTGGGGTCTCTGTTTTGGGAGTTGTTTCTATTTGTATGTTTTATCTTAGTCACAGTGAGAGTCTTGTATCTGTCATCTGCACCAGGAGTAGCCTGTGGTATAGGGCCGATTAAAGGCTGTCATGCTAGAGGGCACCAGGAAAACCTACATGGGAAATTGTTCCCCCCTTCCCATATGCAATGGGTGATAGGGTAAGATTGCTGACCTGGAATGTCAGGGGATTGAACAACCATGGTAAACCAGGAAAGTGATGGCGTGCTTAGCTAGGCACAATATAGGTATTGCGCTACTATAGGAAATCCACATTCCACTTGACAATCCAGCATTGGTTCGCAGGAAGATACGCAGCACATTCCACGCTGCTGGCTTTTCCACACATGCTCGGGGGTGCTCACCCGGGTGAACCCTGGGGCTGGATTCTCCCTAGAAGAAGTGTATACAGATGTTGGGGGCATATATATCATATACATAAATGTAAGGGGAAAGTCATGGAATGTGTTATCATTAATGTATATGGCCCCAACTATGATCACCCACAGTTTTTTTGGAAGCTCCTAGACCTAGCTTGCCAGCTACCCTCTCTGCTGCAGATCGGGGGGGGGGGCTTCAACTGTGTGTTGAATCCAGCCATTGACTGAACTGGAGGCCCTGTTAGGCGTCAGTCATTAGCAGCCAAGGCGATCGTAGACACAATAACTGAACTGGTGTTGGTTGACGTTTGACGTTCCCAATCTGGGGGACGCAGGTGGATTTACACATTATGCTACTACCCCTTATGATCTGCATACCAGGATAGATTACTGGTTTCTGGCAGGTTCACTGAGGCATTCCATATTGGGATGTGAGGTGTTTCCCCACTCGTATTCAGACCACTCACCAATACTGCTGGACCTGGAGTGCCCTATAAAGCGCCCACCCCCAATTACCAGGAGATTCCCTCCATATGCCCTACTAGACAAAGCCTTTAGGGTGGAGATGTCAGAAGTCATAGATGTTTCCTTTACTAGAAACATTGATTCAGTCCCACAATTTCCTACCATTTGGGAAACTTTCAAGGTTTATACCCGATAAATAGCTATTTCTAAGCACTCGGGGGTTTTGAGATCTATCAGAGGGCACTTAGCATCGCTGGAGCGGAAGCTGGCGGAATTAGAGCGTGAGGCCCTCGAGGGAGGCAGTGATCAGGTTATAGACGAACTCAAGAATACGCTAGAGGAATATCACGAAGGGGCCGACAGGGAGGTTAAACTAATTGGAAAATACGCAATAGCGAGAACGTACGGGGAGGGGGAACATCCCAGCGCCACGTTTGTGGCTACAATGAGGGGTAGGTGGGAAAGTGCAGGCCCCATGGAGATTAGCTTAGACTCAGGTGAGAAGACCAGCAACCCTAACACTGTAGGGGAGTGCCTTAGAGGTTACTACTCCGAATTATATAGCTCCAAATCCAACAGCACAGACACGAACATGCTGAAATACTTGGACTATATAAAACTACCTTGGTTAAGTCCTATATGCGCTGTGTTCAAAGCGTGCCAACAGCACTCCAGGTCAAGATGGGCTCACGGTGGCCCTCAATAAAGAATTCAGAGAGCAGCTGACCTCTCAGTTGATCTTTATTTGAGGAAATGGGCGAATCCAGATCCATGCCACCCACAATGCTCAAAGCCTTGCTAGTCACTCTCCTAAATCTGGGCAAATCGCCACACGATTGTGCTTCATACAGTCCACTATCCCTTTTAAATGTGGACACTAAAATATTTACCAAGATCCTTGCGAATCGATTGGCTCACCTTATCCCGTCCTAAGTTGGCCCTGCACAGGCAGGATTTGTTCCTGGGCGTACATTAACTCACAGCTTGCACACAGTGTTTGGCGATATTCAACACACCAAACAAGATACTAAGGTGGCAGCGATCTTCCTAGATGCTGAAAAAGCTTTTGATTCCGTAGCATGGAATTTTATACTGCTAGTGCTGAGCCCATGGGGCTGGGGAGCCTCTTTATCAGTCTGGTGAAAGTCCTGTATACCTCCCCAACCACCCGATTGAGAGTGGGTAACATTGTCACTTCCCCTCCGGAAATTTCCATGGGCACCCATCAGGGTTGCCCGCTATCCCCGCTTCTCTATGCGCTGGTCATGGAGCCATTGACGTGTGCCCTCAGGGCATACCACAGCCACAGGGTGATCTGTTTCCCCAATTACAATTTGATAATTTCCTCATATGCAGATGATATGCTCCTGTACATTTGTGACCCAGAGTTTTATCTTTCTCCAGTGTTAAGGGAGGTAGTGACATTTGGAGAATTTTCGGGATCTTAAATTAAGTGGTGAAATTCTACTATATTTCCACTCACCCCAGCGATACTCCCAATGGATTTGGATTTTCCCTTGGCTTGGTCCACAGACCCAGTGTGATACTTGGGGATCCAAGTACATATGTGCTTGGAAACAGTATTTAAGGTGAACTACGGCAGAGCGATTGCTAGGCTGGAAGACGATATAAATCGGTGGAGTCGACTCCCCTTATCGCTCCTAGGATGGATATCTCTCATGAAGATGGTAATGCTACCTAGACTCCACTTCTTGTTTTTTAATATACCAATTGTCCTCCCTGCTCACTTTTTCCATCATCTTAAGTTTTTGCAGGCTAAATTGGCTTGGGCTGGTAAACAACTACAGGCCAGATGGGTTGTTCTTACTCTCCCCTACACGATGGGGGGGTTGGGAGCCCCGGATTTGGACTTCTATTATCAGGCAGTTCAATGCTCACACACCTTTTACTGGTTACAGCAACACCCTCCCATTCTCCACATAGAGAGGGTGGCTGTGACTCCTTCCCACTTATCTACAGCACTGTTCCACATGGCAATACAATGCACTGGGACCTTAGATTCCATAAACGCAACCACACACGCCTGGCATAATCTAACAAACTGCAAGTCGGTCTCCATCCTTTTCTCCCCTTTAACACCCATTGGGTGGTGCGCTTGGCTCCCAACTATCATAGAACCAGACTAAGTGCGGGCCATGCAAACCCTAGACATTTCAGTAATTGGAGATTTATTTGCAGATGACAGGGGACGGGACTGGGAAGAGCTGGTCTCTAATAAGCCTAATGCTTCCACCTTAAGGATATTCCACTTCGAGTCTGACGTGCACTCCAAGAGTTGTTGGGCGAGGAGCTGTTGGAACCTCCGGAAGCTGTACCCTTTACCACATTGTTACACACAAAGTCCCCGAGTAGGCTAGTCTAGCATATATGCAGTAAAGCACAGGAAGTTTACCAGAATAAATACACTAAGCCCAGGCTAGAGTGACAATCGGACTTAGAGGTCCAGTTAGACAATGAAACATGGAAGTACTGCTGTGAGGCAGCACAACGCATTTCCCTGAATGGACGACACCGTCTCATCCAATTTAAATTTCTTAATAGAATATATCATACCCCAGTCCGGTTATATAGGTTTGGTCTGCGTGATACTGACAAATGAGAGGAGTCTGATTGCTTCTTACACTTAGCATGGTGATGCCCCTCAATAGCTAACTTTTGATAACTAATATTCTCAAAACGAAGGGGTCTATTAGGTTGGCAGGCGGTGACACCACCGCGGTGCCTGCGGTGGCGGAAAATGCCTTTTTCTGCAAGCCAGCAGCGGGCCTCACGCCCACCATATTAGTATGACCTAACACAGCCAATTTCCCATCTGGAATGATGTCCCGTCCGCTGTACAAATCTGGATACCTCAAAAAGCCAGTCGCACCGCAGTGGAGCAACGCCCAACTAGAGACGGCGGAAGCTCGACAGCAGAGCACGAAACCTGATTCCCAGTCCAGACCGCAATGGATCCAGCTCTTCACGTCTTTCCAGTGCTGTACCTGATACATCACCAGCAACTCATGGACTGTCGCGGATGCCGCCACAGGTTCCCATCTTCACAATCCCGCACACAACCACAACACACAACTCGTGGGCTGATACAGGGTGCCTGGCCACACCAGACACCCTGGTGGTCGGCAGGAACACATCCACAAGTGTACCACACATGTCCTACCTGCCATCAAATCCCCCCTCCGCAGCCAGGTCACACATCATCGCGATCTCAAAGTAATGTCCCAGTCACGTCACCGCAGCGGTGAAGACAAGGGAAAACATGCGCACAAGGCATAAGGCAGGGCCAGCCCCAGGCATGGGCAGGGCATAAAGTACACAGGGCCACACCTCCCCACTCAACACACTGGCCCCCCCAACATGAATGGACGTGCCATGTGCACCCCCCTGTGCACCCCCATGCCCAACACCAAGCTAGGTGAATCCACACCCTGCACCACACAACAAACATATAGGGAGACAGCCACAGCAGGAGTGACTGCAGAGGAACACACAGCACAGAAGCACAGGGTAACCCACACACCACAACAACACCACATTAATGGCAAGAAAGCGGAGTACAAGCACAAAATTAACACACACACATACAATGAACAAACATCCTACTGGACACACAGCCTGCCAAGTCACACAGACATACCCCACATTGATACACAGCCACATAGACAGACCATATGCCACCAGCAATGGAACACAACATATAGGAAAGCCAAAGTGAGGTGCACACAAATAGGAGGCCAAAGAGAAAACCAACAAACATGTGTACATCACATGCAAGACAAGGAACAGAGAACAACACCCTCATCCCATCAAAGCACACATGGCTGGCACAGTGAGTGAACTCAAACCACAGTCACCTCAGTGCAACAATTCAGGGAGACAGCAAGGCAACCCATGTATAGGCAGCACACAACCCCAGTGTCAGACACACAGAAGGGTGTCAATAATATCCAGTCAATACACAGATGAACAATCACACTCCCTGGGGGTATCCACAAACATCACACACACACAGGGATGCCAGAACCAATGTCTACACAAAAACAACAGCCAAACACATAACTCAACAGAAACACACACAGAACAACAACAAGACCACACATGACCTGTGCAGCCAAATTGTGGGAAGGCAATAGGAGCACAGACATAACTGGAATGCACAACCTCATCAGTCAAGAACAATGCACAGACAACATACCACAACACAGACAAGAAGTGCACCATCACAGAACAACACAGCCACATCAAACACACAACAGATGCACATGACAATAAATCAAATAGCAAACACAGCAGGACATCAGGGGATGCACACCAGACTAGGACAAGGCAACATACACCCACAGCACTGTATGCACAACAAGCAGTTTGTGCACACAAAACATAACAGTCCCACACAGCCATGAGTGACACACCATGTACACCCACAACAACAATAAAAACAGCACACTGACAACATCACACTCAGAAAGTCAAGCAGTACCTCAGCATACACACATACACCTAACACAACACCCACAGATGCACAAGCCTGGCACACAAAAGTGGCAACAATATGACCAGAGGACTGGGAAGCACAAACAGTTGAACTGCACATCAGCAACCATGACTGCTGAACAGTACAAGAACAACACAGATAACTAATCGGGGAAATGCCATGAGTGGCACAGTGCTCCTGGCCAAAGATCTGCACCACAAAGCACAGTGTCACAAATGAAGTGATGGGGAGGCACACACACAGGCAACACAAGGGGACAGCTGACATCAAAGTGAAGTGGTGTGCACTTCAGTAGTGGACATGGCAGGAGTGTTCCATACACAAATGGAGGGAGTGCTGACTCACAATGTCAAGGCATCTGAAGCACAGATAGGGGATGGTATGACACCGCACACCATATGCCACACTGGAGACAATAAAGCACCATGTGACAGCAATGCATGAGAACATCACACCCACAATGTCAGTGTGGTTGAACAGGTATGCACAGTGAGTTCAAACAGTATCAAGACACAAGGTTGTTCAATAAAACAAAACCCTGACTTGCCAGTCACACACTCTGCATACTCACAATTGGCAAAAGCAACAAGTAGGAGTCAGCCTGAACTGCAATGACACACCAACACAGTGCACAACATACAACTCACACATGTGCACACAATCACAATCACAGCCCTGAACAATCACACAAACAGGCACCCTCCTCCTGGGTGACACATTTGTGCATCTGACATTGCATGGGCACACACACATCAACACTCACGACAAACTCATCCCCTTCACACTGCTCACTTCTTGACCACCCAAGTGCACACATTGAAAGTAACCCATGTGACTAGGATGACTGCCCATCACAACATGACCATGCACCTACACTGCTGGGCACACATAAAGTAAGAACACACATACATGATGACCCTGGCCACCCTGCCTGCAATCCTATGGAAATAATCCCACACTGTGCTGGCAGTGCCCCAAAACCTGACATGTATACAATATAGCCAACATGAACAAAGAATGAAAATGACAACGGCGTACCATCTAAACACAACATCATTGCACCCACAAGTATCACAGTCAGTCTTTGTCATGCCAGTACAAAATTGAACAAGTCAGACAACCAATTGGCAATGTTGAAGTGGCATTTAGGGCATGTGGCACAGTAAACCATATACACACAGAAACACGTTACTCAGTAAGGACACTGACAAAACAAACAGCAGGAGCAACAGTCTTTATTGACAAATTGCTCAGATAGGCCCCACTAGAGAAGATCAAGGCACAAAATGCAGAGCTTGTCCGTGAGAAGCTGCACAGTCAGGGGGTGAACAGCAAGGCCAGTGGCCAGTCCAAGGTGCAGATGAGGTACATGAGAAGCTGCAAAGGAAATAGTTCAACACAGCAAGGAGCAACAAGGCATGTGGTCAAAACGAAGTGCAGAGCTTGTTCATGAGAAGCTGCACAGGCAGGGAGCAAACAGAAAGCCCAGAGGCCAGTCCAAAGTGCAGATGAGGTACATGAGAAGCTGCACAGGCAAGGGGCAAACAGCAAGGCCAGTGGCCAGTCCGTGGTGCAGATGAGGTACATGATAAGCTGCACAGGCAAGGGGCAAACAGCAAGGCCAGTGGCCAGTCCAAGGTACAGATGAGGAAGATGAGAAGCTGCACAGGCAAGGGGCAAACAGCAAGGCCAGTGGCCAGTCCAAGGTGCAGATGAGGAACATGAAAAGCTGCACAGGCAAGGGGCAAACAGCAAGGCTAGTTGCCAGTCCAAGGTGCAGATAAGGTACATGAGAAGCTGCACAGGCAGGGGGCACATAGCAGTGAACAACAAGGCCAGTGGGCAGGACAAAGTGCAGAGTGAGTCCATAAGAAGCTGCACAGGCAGGGGGCACACAACAGTGAACAACAAGGCCAGTGGGCAGGACAAAGTGCAGAGTGAGTCCATGAGAAGCTGCACAGGCAGGGGGCACACAGCAGTGAACGACAAGGCCAGTGGGCAGGACAAAGTGCAGAGTGAGTCCATGAGAAGCTGCACAGGCAGGGTACATACAGGTGGGTTATCACGATGGGCAGCATAGGCCCCGCTGTGGGAGAGACAGGTGTGCGAGTTTGACCAACATTCAGACTTGGCTGTCAGTCCGACTGGGAGCTGGTTGTGTGTCAGGCACAGTTGGAGCACTTGACTGGGGAGAGAGAGGCCCAGCTGAGGTAGAGCTATCAGTGGCTTGGCAAACCGGAGGGCTGCTTGGACCAGGTGGTGTAGTGGCACATGGAGGTGGTTTCATGCAGATGTGAGACACAGTGCGGGTGGGAGATTGTGGAGGGGTGCCTTTCCACTTCTTCGGGATTCTAAATGGCTTGCCCGACTTTGGATCAATGGGAAGTGGTGTGGGCACACTCAACACCAAGGCTGCAGCAGGTGCAGATGCTGGCCCTCCCTCTGGGGATGTGATGGATCCAGTGGTACGCTTCGCATGGCCTTGCCTTTGCCCCTCCATCCCCTGTCTACCAGGTGTTCCCCCTACAGTGCCCTCCTTTCCCTGCTTCACTGGGCTTGGAATGGGAGTTGAGGTAATGGGTAAATCTGCCTTGGAGCCCTTCTTATGTGTACCCTTGGCAGTCACCACCTTCTCAGTGTGCACGGAAATTGTCTGCTTGTCTTTGCGAGATGCTTTTGGGACAACAGAGTCCTTGGCTGGGGATGGCTCTGAGGCATGTGACCCTGAGGTCTGCTTCTTTGCTTTTTGGCCCCTGGTGTTGCCTGATGGGCTTCTGTCTTTGCACTCTTGGGTGGCTTTGGTTTTCTGTAGGGATGCTGCTGCTCTGTGCTACGTTTGCTGTATTGTGACATTGAGGTCTGTGGAGTGTGGTCACTATAGTCAGACGTGGCAACTGGCATGGGGTGGACAAAGGGACTGGAGCTGGACTCCGAGATTGTGCCAGTTGAAGGGCTGCTGTCACTGCGGAGGGCAAAGACTGGACAGAGCGGTGCAGCCCACCCACTTCTGAATGTATGCCCTCCATGAAAGCAACCACCTGAGCCAATTTTTTGTTGTGGTCTATGAATACATTGAGGAGAGCTGTCTGACCTTCACACAGCTGGCGCAAAAGTTCCACAGACTCAACACTGATGGCAGCAGGGGACACAGGGACAGGGGCTGAGGTGCCTGGGGTGAAGGACACTCTTCCCCTCTTTACTGGTGCAAACACGGGCAGCACCAGAGGAAGTGGCTGGGAGGGTGGGCACTGTACGCTGTGTGGTGGAAGATGATGCAGAGTCCCCGTTCCCTGTGCCCGCCAACATGGCTGCGTCACCGATGGCATCAAATGACTTTGCGTCTCGGGCTGTGATTCCTCAGGCAGACTCCTGTCCCCCTCCGAGGCGCTGGTCACATCTGTGTCACTGGGCTCCTGTGCAGCAGTTGTGCTTGTTTCCTCACATCTGTGTCCATCCCCTGTCCCTCTGTGACCACGGGAGATGCTGCATGAGGGAGAGAGATATAGGGTCAGTTCAGTGGCATCAACAGAACAAACATATGCAAGCAAAGCAACCATGAAGATGACTAAATCTACATGTTGCACGCCACCCTGTGCAATAACATTGTGCAAACACACTTTTGTTACTCAAACAGTGCGTGTAAACAAGAAAACCAGGCCTAAGTGAGCCATGTGATGACCACACAGCACAACATTCTGCATGTGGCTCCGTTCAAACAGTAACACAAATAGCTCAGACCTGAAGCCCACCACCCAGAATGCTATTGAAATGCCCAGTACTCGAATTCCCTTGGGAAGTACAGGTAGAACAAATGGATGACAGCTGCACCCAGCAAAGAGGCCACTTATAAGCCACTGCATCACACTACCAACATCACATAGACCAGCGCTGGCACAGGCTGTGTACACATGCAGCCACACACAGCCAAAGTCACCCATCCCAGAAAACTCACCCCTAATTTGATGCTGATGCTCCTTCAATCGTGCATCCAGCTCAGGTTGTGTCACGGCCAAGATGCGGCACATTAGTGGTTTCATGCTGCGCTGTGCCAACTTGCCAGTGTGAGGGAGCAGCCCCAGTGTCATCTCGGCAACGTTCTTTGGCAGCCATGAGCCCGCACCTTGCTCGCAATGGCCCTCCACACGGCCTTACGCTGGTGTACTTTGAGCTGCATGCATGGGAGTCAAGAGGGGGCAAACATCAGTGACACAGTGTCATGTAACAAAATCACTCAGGACAGTAGCATGAAACTGATTCATCACAAATCCACAGATTTGTCTTGCGGAGACAGGAATGCATCTCACATGGCAAATTTGCATGGGAGAAGCACACTTAAATGCATGCAGGTATGAGAGGGAACACAGTACCTGCACATCTCACATACAAGTAGGATGCCAGCACAGAAAGCCATGTGTACTCTGCCCACATCTACTGTCAATTTCCAGGTAGAGCAAGACATACATCACATATCAACATGTGTTTGGTGGAGAGTCACTGTGTCTAACACTGTGCAGGCCTCAATGACCTTGCCCTTTGAATAGCTCATTGTGTCTGTATTAGGCCTGGGCGGTAAATTCCGTTCCGTTCGCGGAATTTGCGGAATTTGGGTAATTTCGCGTTCCACGGAGAACGCGAATTTGCCCAAAAATCTGCGTTCCGCGACTTCACGAAATTTTTTGCTTGTTCGCGTTCTCAATATGCGTGTTCACGATATATTTCACCCCGAGCACGCAAACAGCGATCGCGAACAGGAAAAAAGTATCGCGAACAAGCAATTCCGCGTGTTCGCGGAATTTCTGCGTGTTCGCGGAGATTTTTTACCGTTTCGCGGAGATTTGCATAACGCGATTACGCAAATTCCGCCCACCCCTAGTCTGTATGTCACATTGAGGGACATGATTTCACAAACCCACACCCTTCTCACAGGGCCAGTCGTGTGCAATCTACGGGGCTGATATGGCTCATTGATGGAGAGTCCTACAAAAAAAAACACATGTAACACTGTACATTCAGTGATGTGTCCTTGTCAGATTGGGTGGTGACTGTTCAGGCCAGGTGGGCTCACACTGAGATGGACAACAGGGACCCACACAGCCATTCACACAAGCAATCACTGGCCTGACTCCTGCATTACCAACTTGCTGCATCACTGTATGGCTGACAAGACAAGACATGTCCCTCCAATCTTGATGTGTAGGCAGGGAAATGTGTGGAGGAGGGTATACCCTCCTTCACCCTAGGAAACAGCATGTTAGGCAGTGCATGACACAACCCCACACTCTCAGGCACATACTGCATCTGACTGACTACATGTGCCCCCCCTACACTCTCACCTCCACTGTTGAAGACTTACCACGACATTTGGGGCACCATATAGCCTTGGGTACTGTGTGAGCACCTCGTCCACCGGGGCCTCCAGCTACTCGCTTGTGAAGGGACTGGCACGGATCTTCTCAGTCCTTGCCATCACTGTGGACATGAGACAGCGGCAGTGGCAGTGGGTGGTGAGGGGTCTCAGGCAGCAGTCCCTGGAGGCAGCAGCAGGTGAGGGGTCTCAGGCAGCAGTCGCTGGAGGCAGCAGCAGGTGAGGGGTCTCAGGCAGCAGTCCCTGGAGGCAGCAGCAGGTGAGGGGTCTCAGGCAGCAGGCTCTGTGAGCAGTAGAAATGTGGGGCTCTCTCCCACATACATATCCCCTTGGTGTCGTGTCAGTGGTCCTAAGCTGCTGCAATAGGTGTTCTAGGTCAGCCTTTTTCAAATGCATCCAATGACCAGCTCCGCGGTGGCGGAGCACACCTACTGCGATTTTCAAAATTGCATCATACTACCGCGATTGCGGATCCCATTGTCTGTAAGGGCATGGTCCATGGTGGTGACACACTGCAGGGGCCAGTCGGGCGCTACCGTGGTGGTGCATCTTTCAATTGCATCCAATGACCGGCTCCGTGGTGGTGGAGCACGCCTACTGCGATTTTCAAACTTGCATCATGCTACCACAATTGCGGATCCCATTGGCTGTAAGGACATGGTCCATGGCGGAGACACACCGCAGGGGCCAGGCGAGCCCTACCATGGTGGTGCATCTTTTAATTGCATCCAATGACTGGCTCAGTGGTGGCGGAGCATGCCTACCGCGATTTTCAAAATTGCATCATGGTACCGCGATAGCAGATCCCATTGGCTGTAAGGACATGGTCAATGGTGGTGACACACCGCAGGGGCCAGGAGGTAGCTACCACGAGATGGGTGCCATACAGAGACATGGGGGACTGGGATATGGGTGGGGGAGCATGGCAACTGCCATTTCACCATGTGCCTGTGCCCATCACTACCGCGATTGATTCCCGGGCATTGGCGGTGACACACAGCAGGGGCCAGGCGGTAGCTACCATGAGTTGGGTGCCATACAGAGACATGGGTGACTGGGATTTGGGTGGCGGAGCATGGCAACCGCCATTTCACCATGTGCATATGGCTATCACTACTGCGATTGTGTCCCAGTGATTGGCGGTGACACACCGCAGGGGCTAGGCAGTAGCTACCACGAGTTGGGTGCCATACAGAGACATGTGTGACCGGGATTTGGATGCGGATCATGGCAACCGCAATTTCACCATGTGCATATGCCTATCACTACTGTGATTGTGTCCCTGGCATTGGTGGTGACACACCGCAGGGGCCAGACAGTAGCTACCGCCAGTTGGGTGCCATACAGAGACATGGGTGACCGGGATATGGGTGGCAGGTGACTGTGACAGCACCAATGGACACATCATGCTGTGTCAATGGCCATCTGGCAGTCATCCACAGTGCACAGTGGCCACATGGTTGATGGCACATCATAGTGCACAAAATGCCAATGTGCCATGTACTCTACTGCTGAGTACACATGCCATGTTTGTGCATGTGATTTCTTAGATTGGCATGTACTCCCTCACATGTCATTTGTGATATTGATGGGCCTGTACACAGGACAGTGTTGTTATGGACTCCCCAATGTGTACACATGTCAAGGTGTAAAAGTGCATGGAAAATCACTACGATGTTTTCCAAAATGAAGATTGTCCATATGTGCCTGTTCGCTTATGTTTGATCATGCACACACCCGTCATGTACGCTCAGCCTGTGGTCATTGTGTTGTTGATGTGTGCCAGGTTTGACTAATGCCTGAAGGTGTGTCAGGTGTAGCAGCTAGGTGTGAGACAGTGGTGTTGAATTTTGACACTAATGCTGGATGATATACTCCCAGGCGTGCCTATGGTGAACTTGGCCATATCCATATGTGCATTCTTATATGGTGAGTATGATTTGGAGGTACTTGCTTTGCGTCAGTTGACAGGTGTACGATCAGTGTAGCTGAAGGAGTCCCTACATGTCAGCTGGTCTGTAACACAATTTTGATGACAGTCATTGTTGTTATTGTGTCTGCCAAAACGTGAGATGCTGTGCCCATCTCATGATGTATTGCATTGACATGTGTACACTTTCATCTTAACTAGGAGGAGACCAAATCTGCATCATCCCTTCACAGTGCTGGCAGACATGAATAATGAGGAGATCATCTGGAAATTCCGTCTGGATAGAGCCACCCTACAGACCCTTTGTGCTCGGTTGGAGCCCCACCTGCAGCCTTGCCGAACATATCCAACAGCTTTCAACCCCACGTCTAAGGTGATGGCGGCCCTGCATTGTTTTGCCACTGGATCATTCCAGCACACAGTGTCCAGCGCAGGTGGGATGTCGCAACCGATGTTCAGCATGGTGCTACGGGACGTCCTGTCCGCCATGATGATATACAAGGACACATATATCCATTTCCCCAGGGGGCAGGAATTGGCTGCTGTGAAGGGAGATTTTTATCCCCATGGACACATCCCCCATGTAGTTGGTGCCATTGATTGCACCCATTTTGGGCTTGTACCACCACAGGCATGTGAGCACATCTACAGGAATCGGAAACATTTCCACTCCATAAATGTGCAAGTAGTGTGCCAGGCAGATATGACCATCTCGCACGTGTGTGCCAAATTTCCAGGCTCGGCCCATGACTCCCACATCCTGCGGAACAGCATTGTATCACAGCTGATGGCTAATCTGCTTCCCGAGCATGCATGGATTGTGGGTGAGTATGCCTAGTCAAATAGCGTGCTGTGTGTGTGACATGCTGTCCTCTGACCCAGCAACATTGCAATGTGTATCTGCATATCCCAACCGTCCTTGGTTTCTGAGCCCACTGCAGAATCCCAGGACACCAGCTGATGTCCGCTACAATGATGCCCATGGGAGGACACGTTGTGTGGTGGAGCATACCTTTGGTCAGCTGAAGCCACGTTTCCTCTACCTGGACAAGACCGGAGGTGCACTGATGTACTCGCCTGGGAAGGTTTGTCAGATTGTAGTGGCATGCTGCATGCTCCACAACCTGGCCATTCCCAAGGAGATCCCCCTGATCCAGGATGATGATGAGCAGCAAAAGCCCACGCCTGCAAACCAACCCATGTCCAGTGATGAGGACAGTGGAGAGCAGGAAGTGGTTGACCTGCATCAACAGCTCATCACCCGCTACTTCACTTGAAGGTGAGTGACAATGTACAACGGATCCATTGTCTAATGATGTTGCTGTTGTTGTGAAGGTGTATGTGGGTTTTGTGACTGCAGCCGGTTGTTGACTCAGTGGTGGCTGACAATGTTTCTGGAACAGGGCAGTTTTGTACATCGACAGGATGTGTATATTGGCACGTGTTGCCCATTGTGATGTGTGCATGTTGGATTATCTTGATGGTAGGTGTTGTGTGATGTCTGTGATGCCACACCCAGTGCATGTTGTTCTGTTGTGTTTTCCTAGGTGCCTTCAACCTCTCCTTGCCTAAATACATTCCATACCCCTGGTACATTGTAATCATATTGAAGACTGTACATCCTGGAATAAAGACGGAGCAGACACAACAACATGTGTGTAAGGATTTATTATTTACAATGGTGACAAGTGAGGGGGTCAACATTTACATTGAGGTGATTAGTGGAGCAGTGAGTTGACAGTTGTGGTAAATGAGATAATCGAGTAGTCACAACATTAATGTGTTGACCCAGTCCAGTAGACAGATGCCATTCACAAGGCACTGTGGGGAAGGATAGTCCAAAAAGTTAATGCAGTGGTGACGAGGGTTGCCTTCATGGCTGGCTCCGTGACTGGCGTTTGGCAGGTGCTTTGCCTCCAGATACTCCCAGGGTTTTCTTTGGACGACCCCTTCGTCGCTTGGCAGGGGGGCCCTGCTGTAGGGCTAGTGGGGTCTGAGGACTCACCCCTCTCTGTGGCCGCAGGAGAGTATGGTGAACTGTCATCCTGCAGCCCACCAGAGGGAGGTGGAGGTATTGGTTGTAGCGCAGGCCTGTCCCTCAGGACCGCCACTTGCTGGCTCAAGAGGTCCACAATTTGTCCCATACAGGTGTTGATGGACCTCATCAGCAGGATGAGCTCACGGAACACTTCTTCCGACCGGCCCGTTCATCTGTGGGCACATTCATATGCCCCAAGGTCTCTGTTAATGTGGTATAGGGATTGGGTCCCAGCCTCTTGGTGCCTGTGAGTGACCCTGACCCTCCCACCTTCCCTACTGCCACAGACCTGTTGCCTCACCACTGTAGGCACCCACATCCTCTCCCTGCCTTCCTCAGTCGGTGGGGTGGGATGGTCATCCTCCGGGACAGGGGGAGTGTTGCAGGCAGCACTGGTGGTGGTGATGTTGGTGGTGGTGGTGGTGCTGGTGGTGGTGGAGGATGCACAGGCTGTTACAGCAGGGGTCTGCAGAGACATTGTTACTGCAGCAGATGTGGTGGGGGGACGATGGGGCCCTGGGACCTGTTGTGACCTGGCACCCCAGATGGGCGGGCTTCAAGCTCATCATCCAGAGAATCCCAGGAGTCAACACCTGAGAGTCCATGTACTGGGGGGGAGACTGGCTGTGCAGGTTGCTGGTGTTGCCCTCTGCAGTGAGTTCTTGGTCACCTGTGGGTCAGATGGGAGATGGTCATTGTAGTGCACCCCAAAAGCTTTGTGTTAGCTGTATATCATTCACTGTTTGTACACCACACAGTTGACTAATCATCACATTTGTTTCTATGAGCACTACTGTGCCTTCTGACATGATGCTGTGGTACATGCATTACTTGTCCATGGTGAGTTATCAATACCTACCATACACAACATGCATATTTGTGAGTACAGGGACATGTTGCATCTAGGGACTAGCACAACTAAAAATCTCAGTGAGGACTATTTTAGGCTTACTCGGCCCTGTCAGACATTACATCTGGCCATGAACTGGCCATTGTCATCTCCTGCATACCTTGGTCTTGTCATGTGCTTGTCTGGATTTTTACCATCAACCATGCTCTCTTGTTTCTCATTTGGTCCTTGCTGCTCTGGCCCCATGGCACTTACACATGGAATTCAGTGCAGTGCATGATTGTGCCAAGACTTTCTTCTCCATGTGCATTGGTGTCTCACACTTTGGTTGCTGTGACAGTTTCACTTGCTTAGCCTTGTGCACACTGTGAGTGGCACTAGGGTCTGTGTGTATGTGTGTGCAATGGGAGGGCTGGTGTTGTCATGTGGCACCATGCTTTTTGAGGAGAATGGCAGTGTGCACATAATGGCTACTTACCTGTTATGTTTTCCCATTTGGCTTTGACTTGACACATCTGTGTGTTTGTGTGCGGTGGAGGCTTACATCCTGCTCAGGGGTGTGACAAGCAAGCAACATAAGCCTACCTACCTGTTAGTTTGTTTGTAGTGATACAATGGCTGACACATACATCTGGGGGAGGGGAGTCTTCATCATGAGGGTCTGGGGGAATGAGTCGTCCCGGGGTGAGTTGTTGTTCAAGCATCCCACCACCAAAACAGACCTCACAGGGAAGATGTCTGCCAACCTGTTAGTTTGTTTGTGGCAAGCCAATGCCTTGGAACTGCGTCTGGGTGTGGAGTGCTCCATCCTGCTTGCTTTGGGACAGGGCTGGCTGGTGGGAGTTGTAGTGCAGGCCCCCCCTGACCTCCCTGTAAGGATGGCTACCTACCTGTTAGATGACGGTCAACAATGCAATGGCTGTAGCATGTTTTTGGGTGGGGGTGGTTCTCCATCGTGTTCAGGTGTGGGTCAGGGTGCATGGTGGGAGTTGTAGTACAGCCTTCACACCCACAAACACCCCTCACTGGTAAGATGGCTACCTACCTGTTAGTTTGTTTGTAGTGATAGCATGGCTGCCACATGCATCTGGGTGGGAGGGAGTGCTCCATCTTGATGAGCTTGGTGACAAGGGTGCATTGTGGGAGTTGTGGTGCAGGCCTTCCACCCCAAACAGCCTCCATGGCAAGATGGCTACCTACATATTAGTTTTTCTGTGGTGAGACAATGGCTGCCAAATGCTTCTGGGTGGGGGCAGTGCTACATCCTGCTCAGGGGTTGGACAGGGGGCATGGTAGAAGTTGTAGGGCAGGCCTCCCAGCCCCAATCAGCCTCCATGGCAAGATGGCTACCTACCTCTTAGTTTGTTTGTTCTGGGATAATGGCTTCTAAATGCTTCTGGGTGGTGTGGAGTGCTACATCCTTCTCAGGAGTGGGACAGGGGCATGGTGGGAGTTGTAGTGCAGGTCTCCCACCCCCAAACATCCCTCCCAGGCAAGATGGCTACCTACCTGTTAGGTGAGTGTGAACGATTCTATGGCTGGAAAATGCCTCTGGGTGGGGGGCAGTGCTCCATCCTGCTCAGGTGTGGGACAGGGGGCATGGTGGGATTTGTAGTACAGTCTTCACACCTACAAACAGCCTTCACTGTTAAGATGGCTACCTAACTGTTAGTTTTTTTGCAGTGATAGCATGGCTGCCAAGTGCATCTGGGTGGGAGGGAGTGCTCCATCTTAATGAGCTGGGTGACAAGGGTGCATGGTGGGATTTGTAGTGCAGGCCTCCAACCCCCAAACAGCCACCATGGCAAGATGGCTACCTATCTGTTAGTTTGTTTATGGTGAGACAATGGCTTCCTGATGCTTCTGGGTGGGGGCAGTGCTACATCCTGCTGAGGGGGGGGGGGGCAGGGGGCCTGGTGTGAGTTGTTGTGTAGGCCTCCCATCCGCAAACAGCCTCCATCGCAAGATTGTTACATACCTGTTAGTTTGTTTGTGGTGAGAAAATGGCTTCCTGATGCTTCTGGGTGGGGGCAGTGCTACATCCTGCTCAGGGGTGGGACAGGGGGCCTGGTGTGAGTTGTTGTGCAGGCCTCCCACTCCCAACCAGCCTCCATGTCAAGATGGTTACCTACCTGTTAGTTTGTAGTGGGACAATGGCTTCCTGATGCTTCTGAGGGGGGGCAGTGCTACATCCTGCTCAGGGCTGGGTCAGGGGGCCTGGTGTTAGATGTTGTGCAGGACTCCCACCCACACACAGCCTCCATGGCAAGATGGCTACCTACCTGTTAGTTTGCTTGTAGTGGGACAATGGCTTCCTGATGCTTCTGGGTGGGGACAGTGCTACATCCTGCTCAGGGGTGGGACAGGGGGCCTGGTGTGAGTTGTTGTGCAGGCCTCCCACTCCCAACCAGCCTCCATGTCAAGATGGTTACCTACCTGTTAGTTTGTAGTGGGACAATGGCTTCCTGATGCTTCTGAGTGGGGGGCAGTGCTACATCCTGCTCAGGGCTTGGTCAGGGGGCCTGGTGTTAGATGTTGTGCAGGACTCCCACCCACACACAGCCTCCATGGCAAGATGGCTACCTACCTGTTAGTTTGCTTGTAGTGGGACAATGGCTTCCTGATGCTTCTGGGTGGGGACAGTGCTACATCCTGCTCAGGGGTAGGACAGGGGGCCTGGTGTGAGTTGTTGTGCAGGCCTCTGAACCCCACACAGCTTCCATGGCAAGATGGCTACCCATCTGTTAGTTTGTTTGTAGTGGGACAATGGCTTCCAAATGCTTCTGGGTGGTGTGGATTGCTACATCCTGCTCAGGGATGGGACAGGGGGCATGGTGGAAGTTGTGGTGCAGGCCTCCCACCCCCAAACAGCCTCCATGGAAAGATGGCTACCTACATGTTAGTCTGTTTGTAGTGGGACAATGGCTTCCAAATGCTTCTGTGTGGAGTGGAGTGCTACATCCTGCTCAGGGGTGGGACAGGGGTCATGTTGGGGGTTGTAGTGCAGGCCTCCCAGCCCCAAATAGCCTCCATGGCAAGATGGCTACCTACCTGTTAGTTAGGTTGTAGTGGGACAATGGCTTCCAAATGCTTCTGGGTGGTGTGGAGTTCTACATCCTTCTCAGGGGTGGGACAGGGGGCATGGTGGGCATTGTAGTGCAGGCCTCTAACCCCCAAACAGCCCTCCCAGGCAAGATGGCTACCTACCTGTTAGGTGAGTGTGAACCATTCAATGGCTTGCAAATGCCTCTGGGTGGTGTGGAGTGCTACATCCTTCTCAGGGGTGGGACAGGGGGCATGGTGGGAGTTGTGGTGCAGGCCCCCGACCCCTACACAGCCTCCATGGCAAGATGGCTACCTACCTGTTAGTTTTTTTGTAGTGGGACAATGGCTTCCAAAAGCTTCTAGGTGGTGTGGAGTGATCCATCTTCCTGAGCTGTGGGACAAGGGGGCCTGGTGGAAGTTGTTGTGCTGGCTGCCTGTGCACATGCCCCCCTAGTGATGTTGCTAGCTACGTTTGGGGTGGATGTGAGTAAGTGAATGTTGGATCTGTGAGACATGTGTTGGGGAGTGTGTGGTGCATATGAATGTACTTGTGCCTAGGAGGTGTAGCTTTGTAGTTTTGCAAGACAGTACATAGCAGTGTGGTGGTAGTCATTTGTTTGTACTTACCAGCCTCCACACCCCCGCTACTCCTGTGAGACTCTCTGGATACAGTATGGAGATCACCTTCTGCTCCCATGCAGTGAATGGTTTTGGTGGGAAGGGAGGGCCACCGCCAGTCCTCTCAGCCAGCTCACGGTTCTTGCTCCTCTTCTGTTTGACAACCCTCTTCAGGTCATGCCACCGCTTTATGATTTCATTTTTTCAGTACGGGGTGGTCCCTACTGCATTGACCTTATCGACTATCCTTTCCAACATTTGAGCTTTTGTGGCTAATGGTGTTTGTTGGGCCAGTCTACCAAACAGTTGTGGTTCCACTCTGACTATCTCATCTACCATAACCTTCAACTCACTCTCTGTGAATTTTGGCATTTTATGTGTTGCCATGGTGTGTTATGTGCAAAGGGGTTTTGTGTGCAGGAGTGTGAGTGGTGGGGGGTGATGTGTGTGGTGTGTGATGTGGAGGGGGGTCAGAGGTGCAGGTGGGGAAGTGGTGTTGTGTGGTGTGAGTAGTGCTGGTGTGTTGCTTTGCCTATCCTTTGTTGTCAGGGTAAGTGGCCTTCTGTCTTGGAATGTTTCAAAGGATTGTGGTCAGGGAAGGGGCTGGTTTTATACTCAGCTATGTGGGTGTGTCCAAATGGGTTATTTCTGTCAGGTGTGTTGTGTGGGTTGTCCTGGGATTTGTATTTTTGTATTTGCCATGTGGTTGTGTCATTGGGGTGTGTTCTGTATTTTTGGGGCATAGCTAGTTTGCTGTTTGCACTTTGTGGCCTTGCTGTGGGGTTTTTATTTCGTCCGCCATATTTGTCACGGAACGTCCGCAGCGGTGGCTGTGCTGCAGCTCTTCTGCTGGCTCTCCCATTCATCACTGTTTGCGACCGCAGCAGTCTGAAACTGCAGAACGTACTGTGTGGGTATTGGGGTTATCCTAATTCGACGTGCTGTGTCTCCACTGTCCTCGTAGCAGTTTGATTGTTTACCACCGCGATTGCGACTGCCACAGACGGATTTTAGCCAATATCCGCCCGCTAAGGGCAGTTTTTCTTGGCCTCGTTCCGCCGCGGTCAGTGTTTTTTGGCCGTTGTTCCTAATTTGGATGCCGGATTTTCCACGATGCCGGCGGGCGCTTGATTTCCGGATCCATGGCGGTCGGGGTGGTTTTCCACCCACCATCCTAATAGGCCCCTAAGTGACATTACCGGTGAAAACCGGACACCAGACCCACTGCTAGCTCTATTGGGCTTCTCCAAACAGGTTTGTAAAGATATTAGACGCCTAATAGACATGGGGCTTCTGATAGAAAAACACGTGGTGACAATGCATTGGGCACGAGGTCCCCCCCTACACTGACTCAATGGTCCAGAGATATGCTGTTCTGCAATATGCAATCTGAATCATACGGTGAAGTGCTCCCCCCTAGAAGCCGTCCTAAGAATTTTTGGAGTTTATTAGAAGGTCAGACATGAGAGAGCATAAAAGCAGGTGCCCTATGTGGAAAAATTGATTAGGAATGTGTATAGGTGTCAATCTGGTCAAACAATCAATGTATCATGCAATACCCTACCAGTAATGTACTTTGGTGTATGGTCACGATCACTGTGACTAATTGTGTTTTTGTTCTTTTTTTTCTTTGTGTTTGGTCGAAATGTTAGTTTTGTAGCTTTTTTATTGATCATAGAAACTAATAAATAAAATTTAAAAACACCTTATTCAAAGTCCTCCAGACTCTGCTGCAGCTGCTTTTCTTGTCCCAGTGGAAATTTCTCATTTGAAGTCCTCTAGGAAATGCTGCAGCTGTGCCTCTTTTTCCAGTGGTAATTCCTCATTCCAAGTCCTCTAGGCACGCTGCTAGCCTTTCTCCGGTCCAGTTGGTAATTCCTCATTGTTAGTCCTCTAGATAGTGCTTCTAGCTACTTCTCTGGTCCCATCAGTAACTCCCCCGTTATAAATCCTCTAGGCAGTCCTGCAAGCTGCTTCTCTGGACCCGTCAATAATTTCTCATTCTAAGTCATCTAGACAGTTCTAGACAGTTCTGCAGATGATTCTCTGGTGGACCCAGTGGTAATTCCTCATATTAAGTCCTCTAGGCACTGCTGCAACTGTGTCTGTGTTTATACATCCACTACACTCCAAACCAAAACTCATAGATTAAAAAAACGTCATTTACAAGGCCAAAAGCTCTAACTCTTACAAATGTGAGACCTATTGCATTGCAAATGCTTGTTTTATTTCAGTAGTGCTCTCTTTTAGACAGTGCATTCGGAACTCACATGCTTTACAGTGTTTTTCTGATATGGACTCTTCCTGGACCCTGACTCTGACACCGGGTGTACTGTACGGAGAAAACACTATTGTGATATATTACATGCATGGGTTTGGCATTTGGCATCTCAGAACTGTAATGTAGTTTTATGTCCGTAATGATTTGCAGCTCCAATGGGTTGCACTGGGGGCGTTAATATTACTGCATACCTCCATTCTGTTCCGCCTCATCTTGAACTTCTAGGTTTCAATCTACCCCTCATAGCTCATTACTGTCGACTTCTGCGTTGAAAAAATTATCTTACCAGAAAAGCACTTTTAAGTGTGCCCTCTGGGTCCATTTGTTGAGCCACGTTTTGCTAATTTCGGTTACAATGTTTCATCATCAGAATAGCAATTTACTTAGTAACGTACAGTATATGGTATGCAACTCTCCATGACCATAAAATAATTTACAGGTCTTTTTCAATTTTGGCTCAATTTTATTTTGACTCATGCGACAAATGGGTCTTACATAGGAAGGTTATTCTTTTGTGTTGGCTAAATTGTGTTTCATTTTTGTGTTTTTATACATTATATGTACACTAACATAATGTATTCTGTGTGCTGTGTATGGCAGTATCCTACATATCAGTGACGCAGTCATTCTTGAGTATATTTTATTACATTTCTTTTTCTTAGGTGGGATTTTAGTTCTCATTTTATATGAGCCTGTGTTCATTAGTTGATGGCTGTGAACTGCTTCTTATTATAAATATCTATCTAACAGATAGATGTCTACTTTGTTCTCTGCAAAAAGAACAATTTATGGACAGAATGCAGAACAATGTCATACATTCACCCCAGTACAGAGATCTGGGCCTGAATCCATCGTTTTTTGCTCATCATGCCATTCCAGTTTGGACCCAGCCATATGCCAATTAGTCTTGACCCTGTGCCCAAAGGGAACAGTCCTGCCCGAAATGCCAGGCCAGGTCCTCCATGGACTGGAAACAAGCATCCTAGGACCGGGTTTGGGCTTTCAGCCCACATCAGCCAGATAGCTTGACTCCAGGGGCATGGA
Organism: Triturus cristatus; assembly: GCF_964204655.1. Taxonomy (NCBI): domain Eukaryota; kingdom Metazoa; phylum Chordata; class Amphibia; order Caudata; family Salamandridae; genus Triturus; species Triturus cristatus. Next base: position 1,572,732,654 of record NC_140591.1, on the reverse strand, counting down.
GAGCACAGGACCCACATCTGGGCATACCCGTCCCACGCGGAGTGACAAAATGCAAAAAGAACACCTGATGGACAGAATGCAGAACAATGTCAAAAATTCACCCCAGTACAGAGATCTGGGCCTAAATCCATTGTTTTTTTGCTCACCATGCCATTCCAGTTTGGAGCCAGCCATATGCAAATCAGTCTTTACCTTGCAACCAAAGGGAACAGTCCAGCCCGAACTCCCAGGCCAGGTCCTCCATGGACTGGAAACAAGCATCCTAGGACGGGTTTCGGGCTTTCAGCCCTCATCAGCCAAGATAGCATAACTCCAGTGGCATGGAGAACACAGGTCCCACGTCTGGGCATATCCGTCCCACTCAGGGTGACAAATGCAAAAAGAACAATTGATGGACAGAATGCAGAACAATGTCATACATTCACCCCAGTACAGAGATGTGGGCCTAAATCCATCGTTTTTTGCTCACCATGCCATTCGAGTTTGGACCCAGCCATATGCAAATCAATCTTTACCCTGCGCCCAGTTTGGAGCCAGCCATATGCAAATCAGGGTGACAAATGCAAAAAGAACAACTGATGGACAGAATGCAGAACAATGTCATACATTCACCCCAGTACAGAGATCTGGGCCTAAATCCATTGTTTTTTTGCTCACCATGCCATTCCAATTTGGACACAGCCATATGCAAATCAGTATTTACCCTGCGCCCAAAGGGAACAGTCCAGCCCGAACTGCCAGGCCAGGTCCTCCCTGGACTGGAAACAAGCATCCAAAGGACCGGTTTTGGGCTTTCAGCCCTCATAAGCCAAGATAGCTTGACTCCAGTGGCATGGAGAGCAGGGGACCAGTGACTGGGCATACCCGTTCCACTAGGAGTGACAAATGCTTTGTTCGCCCTAAGTTGGCATTGTATGCCCAGACTTGGGTCCCTTGCTCACTTTGCCACTGGAATCAAGCTAGCCTGACTGATGAGGGCTGTTAGCCCAAAACAGGTCCCAAGATGCTTGTTTCCGGTCCAGGGAAGACATGGCTAGGCAGTTCGGTCTGGACTGTTCCCATGTGGCACAGGGTCAAGACTGGTTTGCATATAGTTGTGTCTGAACTGAGGTGGCGAAGTGAGCTAAAGAACGATGATGGATTCAACCCAGATCTGTGACTGGGGGTGACTGCCTGATAAGTTTCAGCGCTCCGTCCATCATCTCCTTGTGTTTGCATTGTTAGCCCTAAGTTGGCAGGGTTGCCCAGCCTAGCTGATGAGGGCTGTTAGCCTAAAACTGGTCCCAGGATGCTTGTTTACGGTCCAGGTAAGGCGTTGCTTGGCAGTTCGGTCTGGACTGTTCCCATGGGGCACAGGGTCAAAACGTATTTGCATATAGCACTGTCTGAACTGGGTGGCGAAGTGAGCAAAAGAACGATGATGGATTCAAACCAGATCTGTGGCTGGGGGAGAGTGCCTGAAAAGTTTCAGCGCTCTGTCCATCGTCTCCTTGTGTTTACTTTGTAATCTGACCAGTGGTATGGTTCTACAGATATAGGTATCTAAAAACACTTCAGTAAGCAATGTATATGTATCCATTGGGGTTTTGTCCCATCATTATCTGGTGATGGCCAGTTTTTCTTTATATATTTCTATAATGTTTTTTACTTTATTCTTTTCCTTTTTTGGGGGCATACTTGACACTGGATTACTTTTTGCATTCCGCTGGCTATACGATACAAAGCTCATTCAATAGGCATGTTTTGTTACAATTCTCTCCTTCCCTCACTCAGTGTTAGTTAGTGTTGGTTTTTTAGGTTGAGCTCTGAGCCACCACGCAAGTGCTGCTCTGGGGTAGTTGAGTACGAGAGAGAAGCCACGCACACTTCCCCGCCCATCTTTTTCATAGGCTTCTGTCTTTATCATACCTAAATGCTGCCTTCCGATTGGTTTATAGGCTTGTTAGTCCCTCCTTATGACGGCCATGTCGTCATTTGTATCCTTCCATGGCTACTGGCCCCTTTACTTCGAGTGTTGTATGGTGTGTGTTATTTAGATAGTGAGCACTATTTTCTTTAATAAGGTTCTGTGCCTTCTCCCTCCCCTCCTGCAATGTGCCTTCTCGCCCCCCCACCTGCCTTCCCGCTGTCCATGCCTTCTCAACCGCTGCCTCTGCCCACCCGCACTCCCATTTGCAATGCATAAGGTCTCGCTTAAATGCGAGTCCTATTGCGTTGCAAATGCTTGGTTTTTTTGGGAGGGTGTTGACCGGCTGCAAGGGTGGAGCTTTGGCTGGAGGGAAGGACATCAGCAACTCAGCTCTATCAGAATCCTGTGTATGTAAACACGAAGCACGTGATAGCGCTGCCCTGCCACCGAGCACCCTGTGCTATAACTTTGCCACAGCGGGACTCTACAGACCTCGAGCCACAATCGCTCCAGGTCCCTTCCCTTAATCCACCGCAGCACCTGTCTGATAAGCCAAGCCACCCCTCACAGAGAGATGAAGACAGAGCTCTCTCGCAAGCTTCTCCCTCCTGTTAATTATTACCTCTGTATTCCACCACTGTTCGTTCCTTCCTTGCACTGAAATACCTGCGTCCCTCAGTACAAATGCTCTCTCTCTGCCATCACCCCTTGGGCCTTGTGCCACTCGGCGGCTAGACATCATATAGCCGCTGCTCCTTTGCCAATCTTTTGCCACTTGCTGTCGCAAAAATGGGTTCTCGCACTCTCGTGAATGCCACAATGGCGCTACAAGGACAGATGGCATATTAATCTACTGCGTAGGTGCAGCTCAGTATAAAAGTGGTGTTGGTGTTGGGCATAGCTCCTGGTTCGTGATGTATTGAGTTCCACTACAGCATGCAGGTTTTGTTTATGATTTAGTGGTTTGCTCCTGTTAACGTGATTTTGTATACGAATTACGTATTCATGTAATTGCACAATTACCATTTTGAAAGTTATTTCACTTCTTTTTAATTAAATTTGGCCTCCTAGTAGTTGAACATATTGGTTAGGGGATAGGCTTCATTGGATATGTGGCCTTCCTCTCTTTCCGAAGTCTAAAACCGCCTTAAAGTCATGCCACTGTATTTTTAAAGGGCCTGCCTTAATAGTGCTGCTGCCTCCAGCTATAGACTTTTGAGCTCTTCTCCCAACACCTCTCTCCCCAAGCTTAGTCAGGGCTAGAGAGGCTTAGGAACTTGTTTCCGCACCAGAACAAACATCAGCGCACAGCACTTAGCACCCTGGTACCAGATCCAGTGCAGTACAGTGCTTAATCTGTGAAAAAGGAAAAAAAAACATATGTGCCAGGTCGTTTGTCAGGAGGTCCATGCAAGTTGCATCACGCTCTGCCCCTAATAACGCTGCCAATGACCACTACAACTACTAACCATTGCACTCATACAAGTGTGACAACTCAGGCTATTCCAGGCCACCCAGAGCTATAAGAATTAAGCACTGCCAGAGTACCCTTGATTAAAGATGTGATGTGTAAAGGAAATGTTCACATTTGTATGCACTCCTCTCACTATTTGAGTGTAGTTTTGTGGGCCAATGAAGGACGCTACTATATTTTGAAGAAGGATACATTCCTTGTGATTGTATTTGGTCTTTTCTCATTGCACCACATAGGCGCAACTAGAGCCACATTTTGGGCGGGGGCTGCTAAAAAATTCTGGGTGGCTAAATCTTCCAGCAATAGGCAGAGTGGAGATGCAGGGGCTCTAGGAAGGGGTGAATAAACAACAAAGTCTTGTTAACAAGTAGATGGTCTTTTGAAGACCTATGAAGTACTCAGGTGCGGCTGCGATAAGACAGGCACCAGACCAGCCAGCATACAGCAGCTAAACAAGCATTTGCAATGTAAAAGGTCTTGCATTTAAGCAAGTTAGAGCTATTGGCATTGTAAATGACAAGGTCTTTTTTTATGTTTTTTTTATGTTGTATAAATAAAAGGCATTGCCATTTACAATGCCAAAAGCTCAAACTTGCGTACATGCGAGACCTATAGCATTGCAAATGCTTGTTTTTGCTTAGGGTCAGCATGGGCCACACTTTCTGGACTTTTTACTTATGCGCTTACTCACATATGAACTTATGTTTGTGACATAACATATGTATCTTTCTGCTTCTACAGCCCTGGAAAAGTCTTGGACAAAGAGGAAACATGTGTTGGCTGTGCTTGGATTTTACAATTTATTAGTTTTGTGCTCCAGACTTGTATTCAACGTGATGGAGTACCCTGTCCACCAAACTCTAAATCAGGCCCTAAATCAAGACACGACTTGCCAATGCTTCTTTAGTTTTTACATTTCATGCTGCATTTTTATCGTGAGTGCTAATGATGTGTTTGTGACCTCTGTAGACGTTTTTTTCATCATTTTGTCAAATAGTTTTTACATGCCTAGTAAAAACCGTGGAGAAAAGCTAGTTGAGGTGATGTAATATTCTATTTGGTTACATAGCTGGTTTTTCTATGAAATGACATCGACAACTGGAAAGGTCTGTTAAATGATATCCTTGGATGGATTGACCTCTGCTTGATCTCAGAGGCGGTGGCTTCTGCTGCCTCTGTGCCTTGCTCATCAATGTCCGGAAGTGTTTTGTGGACATCCTAAAAAGTAAACATAAAAATTGTTAGAATGCTGTAAGAGGTTATGGAAGCTGCTGATATGCTTTTAAGTGATTAAGTCAGCTGTTATGGAACCAGAGATATATGTTCCTGCACAATTTATTATTCTCTCTGAACCCCACAGGCATTCTATAACAAAACCGATGGGACTCAAGAACAGACTATCCCACAGTGTAAACTGGGACCGAATGTCAAGCAACTGAATAGTAAAATCAGGACAGGCTTCTTAAAATATCCAATACATATGCAAATATACTCATTTGTAATTCATTATATGGACTCTTTTTTCTGCATGCTACTTTTTGATAATCAGACAGCATACAGCTTTAATAATCACTTGTTTCAGTAGAGTGGTATTTCAAATCCTACTTTCAAATAAAAGTTCAACAGTTCAGGAGGACAAAAAAATAAAAGAAGACAGGCTGTGCCCAAGTGTGGAGCAGAGACAATATTGAAATTCGCGTGAATTGCTCCAGACTACGATTGGACATTTTATTCTGATATCTGCCTCGAAAAAGCCCTAGGCGTGTCAGACATATGAGCGAAACATATGTCCACTGTTTCTTTTCCAACAGTCTTGAACCCTGATGATCACAATAAATGCAAAAAAACATATTTAAAATATTTGGATATTCTGAAATCAACCTCCAGCCTTGGGCACAGCCTGTCTTCCTCACAAATATGTCTCTGAGTATGCGTTGGACTTTGGGGTGCATCCACCAGATAGGTTGTCCTACTCTAGGATCACCTAATTAGGGTCCTGTCCAGTTTACGTAAACCCCATGAACCTCACCCCTGGCATAATGAAACTACAAAAACATAAAAAGTGTATCTGTAGGGAAGGAAAAATTGTGAGCAGGAGAATGAAGACTTGAAGGTGCGCGTACCTGAGCTGACGGTAAATAAATATTTAAATGCGACACCATGTCCCAAAAGAAATGAGTATTTGGTAGTTGATGCTGTACCTGAATGCATCAGCAAGAGGTTAACATTGTAAATATAAATTGACAAACACAATAGAGCAACCCAAGACAATTTTTATTATTTTATTCTTTTCCTTTTCTCTTCCTTCGTGACTCTTCCTGAGTGTGTATTAATGTTTCTGCTTTTGAAATCTATTTGACAATATTGTGTGTCATCATCCCTTTAGGCCTCTAAGTAGAAAATACTTGTTTTGCTGTAACAGTACAATCAGTTACACACTGCCATAACAGACTTATGCGTGTTTGCACATGTACCTCTATGCAAGTCAAATGGGAAAGAAAAAAGAAATATGCTTCATACTTTAAACAAAAAAACTATGCTATAGAGAGAGGGATACAAACTAAGCTGTACCATTAAACACCCCAAAATTCTGAAACAAATAATTGACAATCAGAGTCCTTTTGCAGGTCTGCGTTCCTTTGGAGGCAAAAAGGGCCTTATTAATCAAAAGGTTACGGTTGCATCCATTTTGCATCATGCAATCGGGTGCAAGCGCGACCCAACCCTTTAGTGTGATTTACCAAACCATACAAGGTCACCTTGAGTGGCCCTGAGTGACTTGATAAATCTGGAGTAACAGGCTGCAAATCACTGGGTTGCATTACTTTGCCTCAGAGAGGCATTCCATAGCTAGTGCATGCGTGTTCCCATGCAACAGCCATGGATTTTGACGTATTCCCAGATTTACCATTACAAACGTTTTGGGGGGGAGTTTTATATAGCGCAAACTCCACCCGAAGGTATCAGAGCACTTTAAATGAGCTCTAGTTGCGTTACAGATGGACACATTCATTTTGTTAGGCACAGGGAGATTACGTGATTTGCCCAGAATCACATGACGTTGGGCGTACCTGTCAAGACCTGAACCCGGTCCCTTAGCTTCGAGGTCAACCGCTCTAGCAGTTAGGCCACTAAAGCCTTGGATATGACTGATCCAAACAATTTCAGTGTATCTCCCTTCTTCCATATGTGTTGAAACGTTAAAAAAAATGAGGGGCATATTATCAAGGACGGCGTTAAAATTATCGCCGGTTTCTCGGCAGAAGCGGCGATAATGGGCTTGATAATATGCCCTGGAGAATTCCAATAGAAGCCCATGTTAACACCAGAACTAAACTAACCCGGCGATATTTTTTAACTCGGTCCTTGATAATATGCCCCCTAGTCTTCAAATACTTACAGTGTTTTGTGAAACACCACAGCTTCCTGGACTTCTGGCGAGCTAGCTGCCACCTTGACCGGAGTAGAAAACGGATTGGCTTCAATCTTGGATGATTTACAAAGACTGACAGGAGCCAAAAGGCAGCAGGGTACTTGTTCTTCTGAAACTTTCCACAGCCTTCAATACTATTGGCCATACTATTCTTTTCTCCAGACTTTTAGAATAGGGGTAAAAGTACAGCCTTTGTCTGGTTGAGTTTGTTTCTGTTGGAGCACCAACTACTGGTTTCAGTTCTTCCCTCCACCCAATCAGAAAATAACATGGAATCTGCAACAGGATTGAATTTGGGGTTCAGAATTATAGGTGTTTCTGGAGGAGGAAACGTGGTAAGTCCCCCTTTGGCGTCTGTATTTTCCCATATGCAGAGGACCATTTTAGACTGGGTAGTTATATCTGCGCTTTTTGGTCTGGCATGTTGAGGGAGCCAGGGTAAGTTGATATTGGATACCGTGCGTTCCAAATGAAGCTAATGTTTCTAATGCACAATCACTGCCCATTCAGAAATGTATCAACGTTGTGCTGCCCAGTATAATTCCAGGAGATGGTTGCATGATGTTACTATGCAGGCATTCACCATGCATGCTTTCACCAAACATATATTTCACAATGCTTGCATTTACCACACATTTGCTGCAGCACTTGAGCTCTCCAAGGTTATTTATTTCACAAAAAAGGCTTTTGGATTCAGATGAACTTTTCCTGCCAGACGCGTTTCGGTATGGCTGGTCCTTGTTCACAGGCCCGGGGAACCGTTCCAAGAATTTGCAAAGGTGCAATTTTCTACATGTATTTTGACAATATTGCCCTGTAGTGGGGCCTTGCAGGTGAGTCCTCTTTGCTTAGCATGCTGGGACTTGTGGTTTCTGAGCAATAATCATACTCTCCAGTGGGTGGGCTCCATTTACCTTTTAATTTGTATCATAATTGTTCTACCTCCAGTGGGTCACCGTAAGTAAATGCCTGCTTATGCAACCGCAGTCCCTCATCGAAGCTCGGAAGAGTTCCGACCTCTGCGGCCCTCAATGTACTTTCGAGACGGTGCAATCTTCACAGTTGGACTTTTATATATATATATATATCTCAAATCCTCCTTCCGTAGCACCAGCCGGTGCTACTAAAAGACACGGACACAAATATGCTGGTGCAAAATAAAGTGCTCGATTTATTTTCTCACAAACTTCATTCGGTTCTGACGCGTTTCGACCGACACACCGGTCTTGATCACATGATTAGCACGAACTGAACGTGATTCTTTTAAAGGTATAGTGTGACACCTTGCGTATAGACATGGAAAAGATACTTTGCGTATAGACATGGAAAAACTACTCTCACTTGGCTGAGATTCTCACTCATATACACATACCAATCCCGTTTGCTTATATGTCCAACACATCCAGAAATGCAATGATTCAGTAGGTGTATCTGTTTGTATTCAATTCAGGTAAGATTACAAATGACAGTGTAACTTACTTAATGCTAAGCGCTTATTGCTGTACTATACTAATAACGGAGATGTACATAGAAAAAATTCCTCACCAATAATGTGCAAATTACGCAAAATATGTGCAAAATAAGCAAGATGGTAATATATGTGCACATAGAGCAAGATGTGCAAATCTGCAAAGTTAATGTGCAAATCTGGCAACCTTCATAATAGATGTGCAAATACAGCTCGATGTACAAATCCGCAGAATAATGTGCAAAATATGCAAAGCATTCACTATAAACCAATTGATAAACATAATACAATACTCTGAATATATCCTAAAATTGCATCTGGAAAAATGGTAAAAAATCTATACTAAGCCACTTGATGTCTAATAAAATCGCAATAGGTGACACACAAAAATAACATAAAAGTACAACTACAAAAAACACATTATATATACAGGTTGGCCCCGAGGAAGCTCAGTTACTTAAATACCCTTAATGTATACTCAAATATCAAAGATGTACAGATAGAAAGTTTCAATATCACAGTCACCCATCGTTATACTTCATGTAAGATGAGGACACAATCTAATAATACTGCATTTACGAGTGTATAAGGACCGAAGAAAGAAGAAGAAGAAGAAAAAGAGAGAAAAACCCGAATCTACAGATTAGACTGATATACTTAGCGACCTAATATGTAGTGCGACTGTCCTATATTCTCATAAAAAATGGTGCAAGTCCTCCCCATTGTTCAAACCTCCTGGGATAGGTGTATCTAACTCCAATATATATTTACACTCCAATTGTCTTAAAGTTTTTTCCCGATTACCCCCTCTCTTCTGTTTTGGTACGGAGTCTATAATAAAATAGCTCAGACAGCTCAGATTGTTGTTATTACAAGCTTTAAAATGTCTAGCTACCGGGTACGTGGGATCGGAGTTGACTATAGCACGTAAATGCTGCAAGATTATGTTGTAAGCTTGTAGTTTAGTACTCCCAACATATTGGAGTTTGCAAGTGCACTGCAATACATAAACCACATGATCAGTGCGGCATGTATAGTGTCCCTTTAAATATTTAGGACTATCACTGAAGGGTGTAGTATAGTGGTAAGTGTTTGTTCCAAACTTACAAGCTCTGCAGGAGGAGCCAAGTACCACCCACCGATACTTCCGGACTACTGGAAACCAGTTTGTCCCTCATAGAGAACGCTCCTCTGTATGTGACGGTGGGAGTGTTAGGAAGTTCTGCCTTCAGGGTAGGGTCAGTCAGCACAATGGGCCACTCCTTACAAATTATATTCTTTATTTTCTTAGCCTGTCTGCTGTAGGTTGTAATTAGTCTCATTTCACTTTTATTCAAATCATTGTCTGGGACAGTACTGGTAACTGCTAGAGGTTCCTGATTCGTAATGTTTTTAACAACCAGAAGGTCATCCCTATTTCTGAGATTAGCTTTTATCATTGCTTTATTTAAACTTGATTCCTCATACCCACGCGCTAACAGCCTGTTCTTGGCATCCAACTGGTATTTGTCGCGCGCTGCTGTTGTGCTGCACGCTCTGTGGGTACACAGGAATTCCCCATATGGAATACTTTTTATTGTGTGATGTGGGTGGAAACTCTCTGCATGCAGTACCGTATTCCCTGATGTCTTTTTACGGAATAAACTGGTCTCCAATTCTCCGTCCTTAACATTAACTGTTACATCTAGAAAATTTACAACACTGGTGCTCACATCTGCTGTGAATTCCAGATTCAAGTCATTATCATTAATTTTCTTGACAAAATCGGCACTCGGCGGGCACTGGTGGGTGTAACACAGCATTGGGCTCAGCCAGGAGCATGCTGTGACTCTCAAGTGAGGTTTGTCTCCTTTCCAGAGAGTAAAATAAAAAGTATTACACATCCGGCGGTGGATGTGTGTTTTATTACCCGTGAGGGGGTTTCTTGCATAGTTTGGTTGAATATTTGTCGAATCCCCTTTGAATGGCTTGGTGTGCATGTGTGTTAAATGTGCCCGTCAATAGCTACCCATGTTTGTATAAATAAACGACAAGGGTGTCTACTTGGAGAGTACCCACCAGCGGGGGCACCGTGATTAGGCACGGTAGGGTGTCAGACATGTCAAAGCTTCACTAGCGGTGTGAATACATTCTACGTGGATTCATTGTATGCATAGTCGCCTTTTAATGAATATCACGCAAATCGTCATGGTGATAGGTACATACGGTTTATCCAGCATGTCCTGGGTGTTTCTTTAAATATATATTTTTTTAAAATAATAAAAATCAAAGGCCGGCCCCGGGGGATGGGGTCCCTGGGGCCATAAGTGGCCTGAGGAGGGGGGCAACACAGCCTCCCTCCTAAAGAATAAAAAAAATAAATAGGCCATGAGCCGGGGGTTGGGGTCCCCGGGACCGATTAAGGCCTTGGGAGGGCCAAATTAATTTTTTTCAACAAAAAAAATTAGGGTGCAGGCCCTGGGGGATGGGGTCCCCAGGGCTAATAAATTAGAAAAAGAAAGGGGGCCACACAGCCCTCCTTCTAAAAAAAAAAAAAAAAAAGACCGGCATCGCGCCGGAGGCCATGCCCCCTCCTTGCAGCACTCTGCAAACGCGCCCCCTGGTATTTGTAAGTTGAGGAATTAATTCCCCTTCAATACTGAGGGTCCCTGAGGGCCAACTAGCCCAACAGGTATCTCCAGTATGCGCCAGGGAGCTGCGTTGCAGACAGGTGTTCTGAGGCCACTCCCCTTTTTACACCTCCATGCAACGCAGCTCTGTGGCGCTTACTGGAGGTACCTAGTGGGCTAGTTTGACCCTAGGGACCCTTAGGACTCAAGGGGACTTAATCTCTCAACTCAGAAGGGCCACTGGATTTGTTTACACAGTGGTGAAGGGAGGGGACGGGGCCTGAGGTGACGTGTGCAAACACGCCCTGTGGCACGTTTTTAAGGTGGGGAAATAATTCCCTTTCAATCCTGAGGGACCCTGGGGTCCAACTAGCCCACCAGGTGCTTCCAGTAAGCACCACTGCTCTGCGTTGCAGAGAGGTGGTGCAGGCCGTGACACTTTTTACACCTCTCTGCAACGCAGCTCTGTGGCGCTTACTGGAGGTACCTAGTGTTCTAGTTGGACCCTAGGGACCCTCAGGATTCAAGGGGACTTAATCTCCCAACTTAAAACGGCTACAGGGCGTGTTTACACAGTGGGGAAGGGAGGGGACGGGGCATGAGGTGATGTGTTCAAACACGCCCTGTGGTGCGTTTTAAGAGGTATTTTTAATCCCCTGCCCTATTATATACTACGGGCTTACAGAGGAGGTCATGTTAATCACAGGGGGACCCCAACGCATAGTGTGCCCTAGTGAATGTAGGTGTTTTCACTGTATTCTGATTGTCTTTTAACATAGCACTGGCTCTAGGACTGGTTAGTCAGACTCAGTTACCACCAGTATCCGTCTGAAAAAGTTGAGGGTACAGGATGATTTTGCAACAAGGCTTGTTTCTGCTCTTCTGTTTGTTCTTTCTGCACGTTATACTTCTTCCTGCACTTTTCTTCGTCTTTGAGGACTTCTGTTGCTTCTCTCTGCATTTCTTTTTTTTCTTTCTGTGCGTTTTTCCTTCTTTCTTCACATCTCCTATCTCTGTAGGCATAGCTAGAAATTAGCATTTAAAAAGCCTTTGAAATTCACTGAAAAAACCATAGGTTTCAGGCACGTTATAGCTAGGAATTAGCATTTAAAAACCTTAGAAATTCACTGAAAAAAACATAGGTTTCAGGGGCGTTACAGTTAGCTGGACTTTTCACTCGTACAAAACCATAGAAATTCCCCCGTTATAGTTAGTTCAGCTAACTATAACTTGCGCGCCCGCAATGCACTGCTGATGACGTCACATATTACATCACTCATGACATGGTCAGTGACATCACTCATGACATCACTCATGACATCACTGATGACATCATCCTTGTGATAGAGTGGCAGACCTCCTCTCCCCCTAATATAACCTTTGATACACACATTCAAAAATAGAAATTAAAATTTTCAAAACAATGGACATACCAATGCCAGTTACAACAACCTACTCAGTAATTGTAAGATCCACATCCACATCCACTCATTCACCAACAGTCCTATACAGTCACTCATACATGTACTCACTCATCATATGTACTCATACACCTATACATCCTGTTACACAACGCCACTCATCCATAAAGTTACTCACACACATAGTCACTCATGCTAATAAAGAATCAAACATCCGTTTACCTGCATATACAGTTATACACACACCACCACACTTACTTCTACAGAAACTTACACATACTTAGTCTTTTATACAATCACTTATAGAAACACATACTTATTCATACAGGAACTCTTTCAATCTCTCACTCTCACATATACTCACTTATATACACCAATAGGCACATATACTAGTTTAAAACATATGTAGTTACTCATAGAGACACTATTGAGACAGTCATTCACTCACTAACACACCCATGCACACACTCATCCACCCATACAGTCCTGCACACATGCTGTCTTCAACACATACAAACAGTGAGTCACTCATTCATGCACCTATGCACTACGTAATACCCCCCACCGAACCATACAGACATCAGACACTTATACTGATACTCAAAAACCAACTAATAACCCATATAGACACTCATGTAGCTACTCACCAACCCATGCAGCCACTTATACACAAAGTGAGAGACTGATACAGATATTTACATATTTAAACATTACTCACTAAGCCATGTATTCACTAAGATACACTTAATCAGTCAGTTATACAATCAATTTTTCAAAAACAAATCATCCATTTAGACACTTATATACCCATTTATTCTTCCATCGACCTTGAGATATACATATATAAAACATATGTAATTTTCAGAAAAACACACATTCACTGGATGAGGACATCAGTGATGTCATTTGAGATGTCATCAGTGATGTCATGAGTGATTTCACTGACCATGTCATGAGTGATGTAATATGTGATGTCATCAGCAGTGCATTGCGGGCGCGCGAGTTATAGTTAGCTGAACTAACTATAACGGGGGAATTTCTATGGTTTTGTACGAGTGAAAAGTCCAGCTAACTATAACGCCCCTGAAACCTATGGTTTTTTCAGTGAAAAAAAAATATATATATATATATATATATATATATATATATATATATATATATATATTCAGTGAAAAAACCATAGGTTTCACACACGTTATAGTTAGGAATTAGCATTTAAAAAACCTTAGAAATTCAGTGAAAAAACCATAGGTTTCACACATGTTATAGTTAGCTGGACATTTTACTCGTAAAAAACCAATGAAATTGCCTCGTTATAGTTAGTTCAGCTAACTATAACTCGCGCGCCCGCAATGCACTGCTGATGACGTCACATATTACATCACTCATGACATGGTCAGTGACATCACTCATGACATCACTGTGGACATCTCAAATGACATCACTGATGACATCATCCAGTGAATGTGTATTTTTCTGAAAATTAAATATGTTTTATATATGTATATCTCAAGGACGATGGAAGAATAAATGGGTATATAAGTGTCTAAATGGATGATTTGTTTTTGAAAAATTGATTGTATAACTGACTGATTAAGTGTATCTTAGTGAATACATGGCTTAGTGAGCAATGTTTAAATATGTAAATATCTGTATCAGTCTCTCACTTTGTGTATAAGTGGCTGCATGGGTTGGTGAGTAGCTACATGGGTGTCTATATAGGTTATTAGTTGGTTTTTTGAGTATCAGTCTGAGTGTCTGCATGGTTCGGTGGGGGGTATTACGTAGTGCATAGGTGCATGAATGAGTGACTCACTGTTTGTATGTGTTGAACAGAGCATGTGTGCAGGACTGCATGGGTGGATGAGTGTGTGTATGGGTGTGTTAGTGAGTGAATGACTCTCTCAATAGTGTCTTTATGAGTAACTACATATGTTTAAAACTAGTATATGTGACTATTGGTGTATATATGTGAGTATATGTGAGAGATTGAAAGAGTTCCTGTATGAATAAGTATGTGTTTCTATAAGTGATTGTTTAAAAGACTAAGTATGTGTAAGTTTCCGTAGAAGTAAGTGTGGTGGTGTGTGTATAACTGTATATGCAAGTAAATGTATGTTTGATTCTTCATTAGCATGAGTGACTATGTGTGTGAGTTGCTCTATGGATGAGTGGCATTGTGTAACAGGATGTATAGGTGTATGAGTACATATGATGAGTGAGTACATGTATGAGTGACTGTATTGGACTGTTGGTGAATGAGTGGATGTGTATGTGGATCTTAGAATTACTGAAGAGGTTGTTGTAACTGTTATTGGTATGTCCATTGTTTTGTAAATTTTAGTCTCTATTTTTGAATGTGTGTGTCAAAGGTTATATTAGGGGAAGAGGAGGTCTGCCACTCTATCACAAGGATGATGTCATCAGTGATGTCATCAGTGATGTCATTTGAGATGTCATCAGTGATGTCATGAGTGATGTCACTGACCATGTCATGAGTGATGTAATATGTGACGTCATCAGCAGTGCATTGCGGGCGCGCGAGTTATAGTTAGCTGAACTAACTATAACGGGGCAATTTCATTGGTTTTTTACGAGTAAAATGTCCAGCTAACTATAACATGTGTGAAACCTATGGTTTTTTCACAGAATTTCTAAGGTTTTTTAAATGCTAATTCCTAACTATAACGTGTGTGAAACCTATGGTTTTTTCACTGAATTTCTAAGGTTTTTTAAATGCTAATTCCTAACTATAACGTGTGTGAAACCCATGGTTTTTTCAGTGAATTTGCAAGGTTTTTTAAATGCTAATTCCTAACTATAACGTGTGTGAAACCTATGGTTTTTTCAGTTTATTTTTTTCGTTTTTTTAAATGCTAAGTT
Source organism: Triturus cristatus (assembly GCF_964204655.1). NCBI lineage: Eukaryota > Metazoa > Chordata > Amphibia > Caudata > Salamandridae > Triturus > Triturus cristatus. The sequence goes on along the minus strand of NC_140591.1, from coordinate 1,572,717,457 downwards.
ACTTTACGCCATTCGTGGCGTGCGCGCCCACTTAACGCCACCAAAAGCACAGGGGGTGGGGTCAATGTGGATAGTGGTTTTTTATTTCGATTTTATATTTTTATTATAATTTAATGCAATTTTTTTTATTTCATTTTTTGTAAGCCTTTTTTTAATAATTTATGTACTATATCCTGCATTATCGAAAGGTTTTTTTTAATGCATTTTTTTCCGTGCGCGTACGGTAAGCTGACGCTACGCGCTTGTAAAATACGCGTACGGTAAGCTGACGCTACGCGCTCTGGACGTGCGTGCCGTACGCGTATACCCGGAAGCAACGTCGCGGTTACGCAGGGGCGTGTAATGCGCATGCGCGATACGTGATACGTGCGTGCCGTACGCGTACACCCGGAAGCAACGTCGCAGTTACGCAGGGGCGTGTAATGCGCATGCGCGAAAGTGACGTAAGCGCTGCGTAAGCGCACCGTAAGCGTCACGTGCGCGCACGGTAGGTCATGTGACTTACAAAGAACACTTTTTATTGGTTGAAATTACTTTCACTTCCAGAAACTTCCCACACCACACCCATTCCCCTCTTTACTGCTTGAAAGAACACTTTTCATTGGTTGATACTACTTTCAGTTCCAGATTCTTCCCACACCACACCCATTCCCCTCATTTCTGCTTGTGATTCTCTAGGAGCAGGAGCTGGATTGACATTGGGATACAATGGCAGAACAGCAGGGCTCTTCTGAGAGTGAGGCCAGCAGCACCACCATGATCCAGAGAAGGAGGAAACAAAAGACTTCTTTTGTATGGGAGTATTTCACTTTTCCAGAGGGGGAGAAAAAGGTCAATGCTCCAAAGGTCACTTGCATACTTTGTGATCGTGTTTTATCAAGAGGAAATCCAAGTAGGAAATATTCCTTTGGAAATCACTCTATGATGAGACACCTTCAGGACAAACACCCAAGGACCTTTGCTCGACATACTGGAGAAAACTCTTCAGTAAGTCACCAGAGCCCAGCCTCAGATGCTCAGCCGAGTACATCATCGGCAGCTCAGCTGAGCCCTTCCTCTGTTGTTGGAGCATCACCTTCTTCTTTTCCTTTGGACATCAACCCTCGATTTGCGAGTGTTGAAATGAGGTGTACAAAATGTGGTGGTCTTATTGTTTTTGCGGAGGTCAGTCTTCCCCTTATTAACAATAAGATAGACCAGCATGTTTGTAGACGCTCATAATACTCCCATTCTTTCTTTCCTCCATCCCTGTATGAACCCAACGGCTCTTATAAGAGCCAACCTTACCTCACAATTTTTTTTATTTTTTTTTAAGCTTCCCTTTTCGCAAATTTTTTTTTTCCGTGCGCGCACGGTACGCGTAATTCCGCAGGTCGCCGTGCGCGTACGCTACGCGCATACGGCGATTTTTCGAAAAATTTTTTTTTTTTATTTTTGCCCTTGAGGGTCCTTCTGGGACCCCCTGACCAAGGCTAGGGGGTCAGGAACTGTCGAGCCTGCCCCCTTTTCACATTATCCACCTTTTTTATTCACCCCCCTGACAGTTCGAGAGAGAAAATGGCGGCCGCCGCTTCCTGGTTTCGACCGATTCGAATGTTTACTAAGATCTAACAGCCAATCAGAATCGCGCTCGCGCACGCCACCGTACGCGTACCGTAAGCTTACCGTAAGCTTACCGTAAGCGCACGGTAAGCGCACCGTAAGCTTCCACAGATATATATATTGATTTAAAGGCTATTTTCTCAGGATCTACTGAACAGATTTACACCAAACCTACAAAAGGCACTTCCTTGACCTGAGGACTACCTCTCTGCCAAATTTCTAGTAATTCTGTTCCGCCGTTCGGGCTGTAGCTCGTTCTAAAGGTCCTATGGAAAAATGCATGGGAAAAACGCGTTTTGGGACCCCCCTTTTATCTCAGCCCCCGCTTGACGAATCCCCCCGAGACTTTCAGGGTAGGAGCGGAGCGTAGCGCCCCACCTATTTTGAGAAATTCGCGAGGATTCGTCGACCGGCGCCAAAGTTATTCAAAATAGAATGTTGAGGTTTTCCTATGGAAAAGGGGTCCTAACTATAACTACCTACTGGCGACCGCCAGTAGGTAATATATATATATATATATCAACAGAAAAGTTTTACCAATATCCAAGGAAAGAAGGCACGCTCACTGCCAGCAGGTAAGTTTCATATATTGATTTAAAGAGCAGCACACTTTACGCGTTTCGACACGTTCACAAGTAAGAAGAAGGAGTCACAAAATGATTTAAATATCACCATTAGTGCATAAGCATAGAAAAAAGACATGGCATTAACAGTAATTGTGGTGGCCATCTTCTAATGTCTCACATCAATTAGTGATAGCTGTAAATGTACACATATTCTTAAAATCAGTTATGTTTATCAAAGACGAAAGGAAAAACAAAATAACGCATACTTAATAGGGTAAATTTACCCAATATTTAAAGGTAATAGAGCCAATTTCCGCAAGCACATATACATAGTGGGACCACATTTCCTTATGTCAGAGTGCATGTCAGAGCTCAAGTGGGCAACTTACAAAGCGGAGTACCATACTGCCCCAGTAGGCAAAGATACTGATAATACACATAAGAAGCTTTATTGGTAAGTATATATATCGTTGGTCTAAAATTCAAGATAAAAATCACAGTTTTACAAGACCATCAATATAAAACGAAAAAAATCAAAAAACTAATAGCAGAAAAGTCCTGAAAAACTCAAAGTTTACATGGACGTTATATTTAGGCTGATATTTCACTCATACAAATACAGAGAAACCCAGCAGTTATAGTTAGCTGAGGTCACTATCACTCACCCCCCGCAATGCACTGCTTATGATCTCCCATATTACATCACTCATGACATGGTCAGTGACATCACTGTTGACATCACTAATGACATCATCCAGTGACTGTGAGTGTTTTTAAAATGTTTATGAGTGTTAAATATATATATATGCCAAGGTGTATCGATGAATTAGTGGGTGTATGAATGCCTGTATCAATGATTCAGTAGGTGCGTGACTGACTGTATAAGTGAGTGATTAGGTGTCTCAATGAATGTATGGGTCACTGACTAGGTTGTCTGAATGTCTGTATCAGTCTGTCAGTTGGTGCCGTAGTGGCTGTATGGGTTGGTGAGTGGGTACATGCGTAGGTGTATGACTAATTGATTGGTTGTCAGAGTATCTGTATGGGTGTATGAGTGGCTGTTTGGGTGAATGAGACGGTGTGTGACTGCATGAATGAGTGAGTAGGTGAATCTGTGGATCAGTGGGTGTATGGGTTAGTGAGTGTGTAAGAAAAGGTCTGTATAAGTGACTGAGGGGCAGATTTACAAGCCACCTACGCGACCACCACTAGGTCACTTTTTGTGACGTGGTTGTGGCGTATCTTACTGCTCCATATTTTCAAGGACAGGAGAAGCCACCACTTTGCGCAAAAGGGGCGTTCCATGGGTGTTGCTGTAGGTGTTCCCATGCAACAACCATGGAACAAGACACATTTCCAGATTTAGGAGGAATCATAAATCTGGAAATGCTTGTGAAAGCTCTGCCTCCCCAGAGGAGGCATAGGGAGGTGCAACGAGGAGACATTTTTCATTTTTCCTTGTTTTTTCCTCTTTTATTTCATTCTACAGCATGCAGTGAAAGAGGAAAATGCCTGTAGTGATTGTCTTTGTGCAGGATGGTGCCCCTTTCTGCACAAAAACAGTCTCCCCATGATGCAGACATCCTTGCACCATGGTACAAGAGTGCCTGCACCGGTGGATGGCTGCAGTTTGTGCGCCAGCGCAGGGGAAAGCACAGAGATGCAACATATTGTTGTAAATATGTCGCATCCCTGTGCTTTGAAAGTGACTCAGTGCAGCGCAGCTAAATGGCTTGGGGAAAGCACTGATTCACTTTTATTGTAAGTCTGACCCTGAGTGTGTCTATGACAGTGTCGGTGAGTGAATGGATGTGCAAGTGGTATATGAGTGAGTAGGTTTTTTGTGTTGTTTTGTTAAATACATTATATGTAACAGCTTCATCAAATACAAATAATAAACAGTGAATTGTGTTACATCTCTGGAATGTGACCAATTTGGGATTAGTTTGTATTTGGTTAGGTTGTCTATTGTGTGGTCTGAATAGAGATGTATTGGGTCTTCATTCGTTGCCTCTAATTCTAAGGCTTAATCACTTGGCCCATCTGCTGAGGGCACGAGATGTAGGTACTATTACCCAACTGGGGATTCAACTGGGGGTGGATAGTTGGGGGAGGGTTGTGGAGTGGGCATTTGTGTGTCTTTCTTTTTACGGGCCTACTGTGCTGGGTGTGAGTTTGTTATTGCGGCACTGAGAAGGTGTACTTCTTTGTGGGGGAGACCATTGAAGTATCTGTGAGTGGGAGGCTAGGGCAGGTGGGAGACGTTCATTGGTGCTTATTGTTGAGGGGGCTGGTCTGGTGATCTAGTCATTGAGTGATTAGACTGGCTTTTTTTGTGTAAAATTTTGAAGGAGTGTTGCCCACTCCATGGAGATGTGGCTCTGCGGTGTCCTGTGTGCCTCCTCAAGCCTAATCACATCTTTCTCTGCCATGCCCCATTTAATTACAGCACCTCACAAAGGCCTATAGTGGGGGCCCTGTAGGCATGCGCCAGTGCATTGCGAAGCATTGCTTTGCTAGGAGAGGGGCCAATGATACAAAGCTTTTTTCTGCCTTTCTATATTCCTACGCTGGGATATTCCCAATTCGCTGGCCTTCCATGTGTTGAAACCCGGTAGACCTGTGACTTCTTGTGTTGCATTGTGTATTACCTCCCAGTAGAGTTGCAGGGTGGGGCAGTTCCAGAACATGTGCTGGAATGAGGCATTGGGGAGGTGGCAACGTGGGCATCGGAATTGTGTCCTAGGATAAAAGCGGTGGTGCTTCGCTGGTGTCAGATGCACTTGGTGTAGTATATTGAATTGAATGTTTTTAAAACATGGGTTATGTGACACTTTCTTGGGGTGTTATAATGTGATCTGCCATTTTTTGATGTTCAGTGCGTGCCCAAATTCTTCCTCCCATTTCAGCCTAAGTTGGGTGAGTGGAACGGCTGTCAGCTCTCAGATGGTCCTATAGATCCACGTGATAAGGTGGCACCCATTAACCATAGTCAGGAGCGTGTAAAGTGTTGGGGTGTTGCGGGTTTCCCTTTGTGCAGGTCCCAGGTGTGTTTACAGTCTGAGATTATTTGTCTGTGATGGGGAAATTGTCCTTCTGGGAGTCCCCTCCACTCCGCCAGTCCCTCCAAACAAAATGAGATGTCCATCTGCGAATAAAGAATCCACCTCTGTAAGTGAGTGTTCCATCCAAACTAGTAGATCTTGAGTAGTGTAGTAGACGCTACCTCGGGGGAGTCCCGCCAGCGGAGTGTCCCAGGAAAGGTGATGTATTCGCTACATGCAGGAACTAGCTATCATCACCTGGATGGGGTGGGTTGGGTCCAGCTGGTTGCCCGGTAGTAGTAGGCGGTTTTCCCGCTAGGATCATTAGAGGACCTGAAACGTACCTATCTCCTCCAGGTGGTGTTCCGCTGTCCATCATGACAGCCATGGTAGTTGCTCTGCGAGGAAGTAAGCCTCCAAACATTGGGCACCCAGTCCGCTCTGGTATATTGGTAGCTGTAGTGATTTTAGGTCTATCCTGCAACGTCCTGTTCCCCATAACAGGGATACTATTACAGAATTGTGTTCCCGAAAGAAGGATTGCGGGGGATTACCAGTAGGTTTGCAAAGTGGTAAAGGAGGCGGGGCACCACCGCCATTTTGCTAGGGCCACTCTTCCTGCTGGGGCCAAGGGCAGGGTTCGCCAGAAGTTGATTTGAGTATGGATGCCTTTCAGTGTTCTACGGTGGTTACCTTGGAACAGGTCCTTCGGGTAATGGTATAGTCTCATTCCTTGGTGCCTTGGGTATTCTCTGCTCCAGGCCAGTCTGACAGACCCGATGTGGATCTCTAATGGGGGAATGTCCGTGTGGAGGGGATATATAGTAGATTTCGCCGATTTGACTTTTACCCCAGCTGCCTGCCTGAAATCATTTATCATAGCCAAAGGGGTGCCAGATCCATTGTGATATCCCGTATATATATATCAGTAGATCATCCGCAAAAAGGGACATGCTGTGGGTGATGCCCGCTAATGGGATGCCCCAATGTTCACCCTCCTTGCGATGTCGGATTGCTAGGGGCTCTATTGCGATACCAAAGAGGAGGGGGGAGAGCGGACACCCCCCGCATGTTCTGCAGGCCACCTGAAAGGGAGCCGGAATGTGACAGCCAATACTGACCCGGGACATGAGTTTTGTGTATAGTTGTCTGGTATATGTCATTGGTTTGGGACCGATCCCCACCCATTGGAGAACCCCAAATAAATACGGCCAAGTCAGGGTATCAAAGCTTTTTTCCAGGTCCAAAATCAAACATGCGGCATTAGGGAATTGGTTCTGTACTCCGTCTTGGACATGGAAGAGTTTGCAAATGTTTTAGGAGGTGTTTCTACTGGGAACGGACCCACATTGTTTGGAGCGTATTAGATTGGGAAGTTTCCTAGTGTAGCAGTCTGCCAGGATCTTGCCAAGGATTTTAAAGTCAGATGATAGAAGTGTGATTGGTCGGAATGAGGTTCGTAGTAGGGGGTCCCGGTCTGGCTATGGGAAGATAACTAATATGGATTTACGCATGAAACTGGGGAGTTCCCTGGCCTTTAGTGCTGCTTTGAATACTGTTTCAAGTCTTGGGGCTAGCTGTGAGGAGAATGTATTGTAGTATTCAAGCGGTAGGCCATCATGGTCTGGTGCTTTATTACGGGCCATATTGTGAAGTGTCTTCTTAATGTCTGACAATGTGATCTGGTCATCTAAGGAGGTCCTGTCACAAGCAGCCAGTCGAGGCATGTTGAGGGGGTTTAGGACTTTGTGGATGTATTACGAACTGTCTTATGTTGGTCCTTTTCTATATTTCCACATAGTATTCAAAAAGTCTGTAGGATCTCTGTTTGGAGGTAAGTGGTGGTACCTGTAGAGTTCATTATTCTAGTGTTTGTTTGGGTGTCTGAGTCTTGACCTCTTTGTATCTCCAACACCCTGATCTCATGATTGTGCACTGTGGTGGCAATGACCTAGGCACATTGACTGGGGAAGGTCTGGAAATGCTCATGAGAGATGCCTTTGAACACTTGATACTCCAATATATGCCAAAGACAGAAGTGGAAATGGTTAATTCTATTCTGTCCTCAGATTGAGACAGCTAAGAAGAATGTCAATACAGCTGTGTCTGCATACCTCAGAGATCATAGAATGGGGTCCATCTACAACAACAATCTATGTTTTGATATGGATGACATATACAGAAGTGATGGAGTTCATTTCACAGATCAAGGAAACAAAGTTTTTCTCAACAACCTGAAACTGTGAATCTGCACTTACATGTAGCTCCAACAAACTCATAATGAAAACAAGAGCTCTTTTTAAAGCCATCCTATAACTTAAAACTCAGACGGGTCATTTTAGGCCCAGGGAACTGCATCCCGTGGAGCCTGACCACATTGTTTGGGAACAGGGCAAGGAGCCCCAATCCCCTGTGCTCCCTGCCACCACCTCACCTCCTGCATCAGCCGGCATTCCTTTTGAACAAAGTCAGCTGCTCCATGCAAGCTCCCTTTGACCAAAATCAAAGAAGCAAATTTCCTCCTCTCGCTTCCATGAAGCGAAGCAGAAGTTTGCTAAGCTAGAGCGGCAACGCTGCATAGATCCCGCCCTCCCATACCAAACCACAATGTCCCACCACAGGTCATTGTTGAAACCGGCCCTCGGAGATAATGATACCCAGGGCCATGGAAAGCTACTCAAGGGAAATTGGACGATACGTCTCCATCCAATTTAAAGGCCCGCGAACATCGTACTTCCCGGGGCCAGCAGTCTGCAACAGACACCCGCATTACAATTCATGAATGCCCGGGGAAGTTATGCCCCCCCGGGACAATGACACTTACATTTTATGTATACCTCCAAAAATGTGCCGCTCTTCGGAGCAGAGGGGAGGGAAGATGCGTACCCCCCATATCATTATATTTTCTCCGAGGAAGTGGCTGTCCCCGTGACAGAAGTAAACCCCGCATCATAACTAAACATTACTCCCAGGAACTGGCCCTCGCAGGTACTTAATTAAACAAAGCACGTGACACCTCGTTTTATTTTTTTCCCGACGTGAATTTCAGGCCTTACGTGAATCCCGCTGAAAACATATAAAAAAACATTTGTTTTACCTTCAGCCTCCCTGTGCCACCCCCTGAGCACCCTAGGGAGGTCACAGTGTTCCTACCCTGCCCACTTGTACATTTTTCACCCTTTTCCTCCCTACTCATTTCAACCGAGTCACAAGATAGCTGTCAACGCTTCCTGGTTTGAACTTTTGCCAGCCAATCAGAGGCAAGCTCATTCTCGGAATGGCTCAGCCAATCAGATCTCACAATTCTCAAATATCGATATCTGTAAATCGTTAAATATCTCAAAAACTATTGAACGGATTTACACCAGAGCTATCTCTCTGCCAAATTTTGTGTAATTCCGTGTTTTGGGACCACCTTTTTTCTAGGCCCCCGCTTGACGAATCATCCCAAAAATGTTATGACAGGTGTTGATCCGAGTGAAAGATTAGTTTTGAAAAATTTCCAAAGATTTGTCAAACGGCGTCACAGATATTGGCAAAAGAAAAAATGCTTTTCCTTTGGAATCTAGGTCCTAACTATACTACCTACTGGCAACCGCCAATTACCAGGTAACAAGTTACTTTTGCTTTTAAAGTGTAACTTTAATCAACAGTAAAGACAGACTACAAACATGGTGGAATTAGCTCATACAAGTTACACATTGTGCAGTGAAAGAGTACAGCCTTGAAATGGCCATAATGCACTGCACAAATGTTGTTAATCCTTGGTGTGGTGTTTTCAAGTCTTTATAGCCTTTCAAAATATCCCAACAAAATACATCCTTAGACATGCCTCAAAGAAGTCAATTTCATGTTGGGCACAGGATATAGCTATATTGTTAGTAATAGTCAAGGACATTTTTATGTCAATCAGTATTTAATACTGTCAACAGGAAAATCTCTGTTGCGATTTCACAAATTTACGGATTGGTAAGTGTAGAAGTGAATACCATTGCAAACCCTGGCCCCCTTCACGTATTGTGAAATTTCACCTTGATCCTTGCGGGCCTCCCATTTTTATACAGTGGCCTCAACTTGATGTTGCCTTTCTTCAACAATCATTTTTCGCGGCCAGCGGACGTCTATTTACCAAAGTATTTCCACTGAGTCTGACACTGAACGGGCACCCGCCTCTCGGGTAGGGGCTTGTGCTTTGGGAGTGGCCGCTTTTAATATTGCAAGTGAACACACAAGTCAAAACTACAGCACCGTGAAAACAAGCCCACCATCTGATCCTCTTTCATCATGTGTTTATTCAAAGCTAGGATTTCAGCATGACGAGTTTCAACCACTGCTAATTACCAGTTAACCAGTTACTTTTGCCTTTAAAGTGTAACTTCAATCAACAGTAAAGAAAGACTTTGAACATGGTGACAAGTTACACATTGTGCAGAGTGCATTTATTTTGTTGCAACAGTGAAAGAGTACAGCCTTGAAATTATGTTTTGACAGTGTTGTGCTTTTGGCTCGTGTGTTCGTTTGGAATATATATAGTTATAGTTTAGGACCTTGTTTCTATTTAAAAAGCGTTTTTCTTTTGCCAATATCTTTAGCACCGTTCGACGAATCTTCGCGAATTTTTCCAAACTAATGACCAGCTTAGGTCAGCTCCTGTCTAGAAAGTTTGGGGGTGATTCGTTAACCGGGGGCCGAGAAAAAAAAGAGGTCCCAAAATGCATTTTCCCCATGTTCATTTCCATAGGAATCTTTAGACAAAGCTACAGCCCCAACTGCTGAACGGAATTACACCAAATTTGGTTCAGAAAGTCACCTTTTCTTTAAATGATGTAAATCCGTTCAGTAGTTCCTGAGAAATTTCAAAAAAAGAAATATCAATATCTGAGCACCGAGGAGGATTTACGAACCCTTCCGAGAATGAGTTTCATTCTGATTGTCTCCCAACACTCCAAACCAGGAAGTGTTGGCAAGCATTGTGTGACTCAGTAACCGAGTCACAAGAAAACAGTGGAAAAAGGATACAAATCAAGAAAAGGGGCAGGGTTGAAACACCCTGATTCCCTAGGCCCTAGGCCCTAGGCCACATGACCCCCAGGGCCAGAAAATGCATTTAAAAAATAAAAAAATCTGTTGAATTTGCACTGAGTGCACAAATCCGTCTGAAAAAATGTAAATTTAGTCAGCCCCCGGGCAAAAAAAAAATATATGGAGGGGGCACGTGCCCCCCCGCTGCCCCAGGGACTGCCACCTCCCCAGGGCTTGGATCAATTATGTGTGGGGGCTCCTGCCCCTCATACTGCCCCAGAACCACCAGCTCCCCGAGGCATATGTCTAAATATGTGGGGGGGTTGCGGGCCCTCCAAGCCCATGGGACAGCCTTCTACTCGAGGCATTGACTAAAATAAATACAGGGTCCTGGGGATCACCACCTCCCCAGGGCTTTAAATATGTTGGAGGGGGGCCATGGAGCCCCCTTCATGGAGCAAACCTTGACCCTGGGGAGTGCCAACCCCCAGGGCCGGCTCCGGCAATGTCCCAGGGAGCCGACCCCCAGATATTGTAGTTTGCTTTGGCAGGGCAGGAGCCCCGCCCTGTCATTGCAAACTATGCTTCTCTGCATGGAAGAGAGAGCAGGAAACCTGCTCTCGATTTCATGAAGAGAAGCGCATTGCTTTTGGACAAGGGGATCCCTTTGTCCAAAAGCAATGCTGGCTCCCACAGGAGGTGGGGAGCCATCTGGGACCGTGGGGGCAGTGGTGCTCCCCCCACTGTCCCCATCAAGGATGTCAGACCCCAGGGGATGGGGTCCCCACGGCCAATAGTGGCCCATGGAAGGGGAACAACGCTGTCCCCTCCCTTTTTAAAAAAAAGAAAAAAATAAATGGCTGGGCCCCAGAGGAAGGGGACGAAATCAGCCTGGAGAGGGGTGCCGCGCAGCCCTCCTCCCCGAAAATAACCATAATAAATAAATGGCCAAGCCCTGGATTCCACAGGGCCAAAAATGGTGTGGGGGAGGGTGGCTGCTAGGCCACCCCCCTAAGTTTTAAATATATTAAAAAAAGGCCGCGCCCCAGGGGATGTGGTCCCTGGGGCTGAAAATGGCCCAGGGAATGGGGGCCACGCAGACCCCCTTTCTTAAATAAATAATTTTAAAAATGACCCAGCCCCGGGAATGGGGTCCTGGGAGCAGAAATCCGCCTTGGAAGGGGGGCCGCACGCCCCCCCCTTCCCGTTTTATTTAAAATTAGGAAAAAATGGGACGGGCACTGGGGGATGAGGTCCCCAGGGCCCAAAAAAGATAAAGGGAAGGGGGGTCACACAGCCCCCCCCTTCCTGAAACTGGGAAAGAAAAGGAGGGCGCAGCTTCTTGGAGGCCCCACCCCCTCTCTGCACGACACAGATCTGGCGCGGTGATTCAGTCCCCATTGATGCTGAGGGTCCTTAGGTGCCAACTAGTCCACCTGTTACCTCTAGTTAGCCCCACACAGTGGGATTGTTGAGAGGTGGTACCAGGCCACGCCCCTTTTTACACCTCTCTTTGAACAGGCCTCTTTCAGCTCTGCTAGTGGGGCGATGAGGTCCCTTGTGTCCTGAATGCCTCAGGAGTAAAGTAGACTTCATGTCCTGAGCAGCAGTGCGCCAGGAGCTCCATTTGCAGAGTGGTGTAAAAAGAGAGCGTAGCCTTGGATCAGTAATCCCAGTATGTGGGGCTTACTAGATAAACCAGGAGGGCTAGTTGGCTCCCAGGGACCCTTAGGAGGCAAGGGGACTTCATCCTCCAACCAAGAGTACGCCAGGAGGTGCGTTTGCAGAGTGGTGTAGAAAGTGGTTGCTGCCTGTGTTTACCTCTCAGCAATCCCACTGTGTGGGGCTTACTGGAGGTAACAGGTAGGCTAGTTGGCCCCTAAGGGCCCCGAGCAGCAAATGGGACTTCATCCCCCAACCAAGAGTGTGCCAGTACGTTCATTTCCAGATAGATGGACAAAAGCAGCGTGGCCTGGTATCAGAACTCAGCAATCCTGCTGTGTGGGACTTACTAGAGGTAATAGAAGGGGTAGTTGGCCCCCAAGGATGTCTCCAAACGTGCATCCTGTCACACCTTCTGGTTGGGGGATGAAGTACTCTTTACTCCCGAAGAACCTTGGGTGGCCAAGAAGCCTTCCTGGTACCTCCTATAAGTCCTATGCAATGGAATTCCTGAGTGCTGGTTGGAGGCCCAGCCCCCTTTCTTCACAACTCTGCAAAGGTGACTACCAGTTGAAGAAGCATTTGCAATGTAATAGGTTTCACATTTGCGAGAGATAGAGCTATTGGCATTATAAATGTAAAAGTGTTTTATTAATGTTTCTTGGAATGGAGTGGATGTAGGTTGTGTGCAGTGAAATTATGTGGATAGAAAGTATGTGGTATTTAGTGTATAGGAATTCTGTAGAGTGGGATTATGTTTTATGGATAGTAGCTGTGTGGTATGACAGTCTGTGTTGTGGAATTGTAACTTCAGGTTTAGTATTCCTCGTTTCCATAGAAGCTTAACTATAAACTCAATGAGACAAAAAAAAGAAGGAACCACTGAGGAGCACTTCTGGACCTAGGCAGAGGTATAAGCAGGGACACTGGAATTATGTGACCGTTTGGTTGCACTGACTATTACACAAATATACATTTTCCGCATTTGCCACAAAATCCATCATCTGCAGAATAATCTGCAGATTTAAACAAAAAAAACCTAGTTTCTAGCTCAAACAGCTCAAATGTTTCCAAAAATGAAGCGACAAGTGTTGCAGCGTGGTGGAAGGCCCTTTGCGAACCTAGAATGGTCACCTGTTACTTATTGCTAAATGTGGGTATTAAATTGGTACTAATGGTGTGTACACCACCCTTGCTCCTTTCTGCGCCTCTCTTGCCTCTTTCTGCATTGCTATTGTTTCTTTATGCACCTTTCTTTCTTTTTATGCACTTCTTTTGCCTCGTTCTGCTCATCTCTTGAATTTTCTGAACCTCTCTTGCCTCTTCTTGCACCTCTGTTGCTTCTTTCTGTACCCTTCTTGTCTCTTTCTGCACCTCTCCTGCCTGTTTCTGCACCTCTCTAGCCCCTTTCTGCACTTCTCCAGCCTTGTTCTGTACCTCTGTTGCTTCCTTCTGCACTTCTGTTGCCTCTTCCTTTACCCCTCTTGCCTCTTCCTGCACCGCTGTTGCTTCTTTCTGCATTTCTCTTGCTTCTTTCTGCACTTCTGTTGCTTCTTTCTGCACCCCTCCTCCCTTTCTCTGCACCCCTCTTGCCTCTTTGTGCACCTCTGTTCCTTCTTTCTGCACTTATCTTGCCTCTTTCTGCACCCTACTTGCTTTTTTTTAAACTTCTGTTGTTTCTTTTGCACTGCTCTTGTTTCTTGTTGCACCTCTCTTGCAGATTTCTGCACCCCTCTTGCTTTTTCTCCACCCCTCTTCCCACTTTCTGAATCTCTTTTGCCTCTGTAGGCACCCCTGTTACCTCTTTCTGCACCACGTTTGCCTGTTTCTGCAACTTTCTTGCCTCTTTCTGCAGTTCTCTTGCCTCCTCCTGCAACTCTGTTGCTTCTTTCTGCACTTCATTTGCCTCTTCTCCACCTCTTTTGCTTCTTTCTGCATCCCTGTTGTCTCTTTCTGCACTGGTCTTCCCTCTTTCTGCACCCCTCCTGCTTCTTTCTGTACCCTTCTTCCCTTTTTTGCATCCCTCTTGCCTCTTTCTGCACCTTACTTGCCTCTTTCTGCACCCCTGTTCCTTCTTCTGGCACCTTTTTTGCCTCTTTTTGTACCTCTGTTGCTTCTTTATGCACTTATCTTGCCTCTTTCTGCACCCTTTGCACCTCTTTCAGCACCTCTGTTGCTTCTTTCTGAACTCCTTTTCCTTCTTTCTGCAACCCCTCCTGCCTCTTTATGTACCCCTCTTGCCTCTTTGTGTACCTCTCCTACCCATTTCTGCACCCTTCTTGCCTCTTTTTGCATCTCTGTTGGTTCTTTCTACGTGGCTCTTGCTTCTTTCTGTGCGGCTCTTGCTTCTTTCTGCACCTCTTTTGCAAATTACTGCATCCCTCTTGCCTCTTTCTGCACCCCTCATCCCTATTTCTTCACCTCTCTTGCTTCTTTCTACACTTCTCTTACTTCTTTCTGCACTGCTCTTGCTTCTTTATGCACCACTCTTGCAAATGTATGTATCCCTCTTACCTCTTTATGCACCCCTGTTCCCTATTCCTGCATCTTTCTTACCTGTTTCTTCACCTCACTTGCCTCTTGCAACACCTCTATTGCTTCTTTCTACACTTCTCTTGCCTCTTTCTGCACCCTTCTTATGTCTTTCAGCACCTCTATTGCTTCTTTCTGCACTTCTCCTGCCTCTTTCTGTATACCTTTTGCCTCTTTGTGCACCTCTCCTGCCTCGTTCTGCACTTCTCTTGCCTTTTCTGCAGTTCTCGTGCCTTCTTTCTGCACCTATTTTGCTTGATTCTGCACTTTCCTTGCCTCTTTCTGTACCCCTCTTGCCTTTTTCTGCACCTATGTTGGTTTTTTCTGCACTACTCTTGCTTCTTTCTGCACTTCTGTTGCAAATTTCTGCATCCCTCTTGCCACTTTCTGTACCACTTTTTCCCTCTTCTGCACCTCTCTTGCCGCTGTCTGCACACATGTTCCCTCTTTCTGCACCCCTTTTGCCTGTTTCTGCAACTCTCTTGCCTCTTTCTGCAGTTCTCTTGCCTCCTTTTGCACCTCACTTGCCTCTTTCTGTACTTCTCTTGCTTCTTTCTGCACCCCTCTCACCTCTTTCTGCAACTTTGTTGCTTCTTTGTACACTGCTCTTGCTTCTTTCTGTACCTCTCTTGTAAATTTCTGCACCCCTCGTGCTTCTGTGGGCACCTCTCTTGCCTCTTTCTGCTCCTCTCTTGCCTCTTTCTGCACTCCTATCGCCTCTTTATGCACCTCTTTTGCTTTTTTTCTGCACTTCTCATGCCTCTTTCTGCATCCCTCTTGCCTCTTTCTGCACTTGTGTTGGTTATTTCTGCACTGCTCTTGCTTCTATGTGCTTCTCTCTTGCATATTTCTGCATTCCTCTTGCCTAGTTTTACACCTCTGTTTGTTATTTCTGTACCTCTTTTGCCTCTATGTGCATCCTTGTTCCCTCTTTATGCACCTCTGTGCCTGTTTCTGCAACTCTCTGGCCTCTTTCTGTACTTTGCTTACCTCGTTCTTCACCCCTCTTGCCTCTTTCTGTACCTCTGTTGCTTCTTTCTGCACTTATCTTGCTTCTTTCCACACCTCTTTTGTTTCTTTCTGCACCCATTGTGCCTCTTTCTGCACCCTTCTTCCCTTTTCCTGCACATCTCTTTGTTCTTTCTGCACTGCTCTTGCCTCTTTCTGCACCCCTCTTGCTTCTTTGTGTAACTATTTTGCTTCTTTATGGACTTCTCTTGCCTCTTTCTGCACCTCTGTTGGTTCTTTCTGCACTGCTCTTGCTTCTTTCTGCACCTCTGTTGTTTCTTTATGGACTTCTTTTGCTTTTTTCTACACTTCTCTTGCTTCTTTCTGCACCCCACTTGCCTCTTTCTGCACCCTTCTTCCCTCTTTGTGCACCTCTATTGCCTCTTTCTGCACCTCTCTTGCCTCTATCTGCACCCCTCTAGCCGATTTCCCCATCTTTTTTGCTTGTTTCTGCTCTTTTGCCTCTTTCTGTACCTCTATTGCCTCCTTCTGCACCTCTGATGTTTCTTTCTGCACTGCTCTGGCCTCTTTCGGCCCCCCCTTCACTCTTTATGCACCCCTGTTCCCTCTTTCTGCACATCTTTTGACTGTTTCTTCACCTCTGGTGCCTCTTTCTGAACCAATCTTGGCTCTTTCTGCATCTCTTTTGCTTTCTTCTGCACTTCTTTTGCCTCTTTCTGCACGCCTCTTACCTCTTTATGCACCTCCATTGGTTTCTTCTGCACTGTTCTTGCTTCTTTCTGCACCATTGCTGCTTTTTTTTGCACTTCTCGTGCTTCTTTCTGCACCTCACTTGCCTCTTTCTGCACACACAGAGCTACTTTTATACTGACCACAGGCTCATCAGTGCACACATGAAAGTGTAGAAAAGGGCTGCTGGCCCCAAAACTGCCATGCCCTACTAAATGCTAGGTACTTAGAGGTAGTTTTAATCCCCCTGCCCTATTATGTACCATGGCCTTACAGTGGAGGTCATGCAAATCACAGCAGTACCTCAACCCTTAGTGTACCCTAGCGTATGTAGGTGTTTTTACTGTATTCTAAGTGTCTTTCAGCATAGCACGGTCTCCAGGCCTGGTAACGCAGAGCCCAGGGTCAGTCAGAGTCAGTTACCACCAGTATCAGTCAGCAAAAAGTTGTGGTGTGCCCAGGGCACAGGATGACTTTGCAAAAATGCCTCTGGCTGCACCCCTGTTGCTTCTTTCTGCACCTCTCTTCCTTTTTCTGACTTCTGTTGCCTCTTTCTGCATTTCTCTTGCTTCTTTCTGTGCCTTTCTTCCTCTTTCTGCACATGTACTACCTATGTAGGCATAGTTAGAAATTAGGGATGTTATAGTTAGAAATTAGCATTTAAAAAACCTTCGAAATTCACTGAAAAAACCACAAGTTTCAGAAATGTTACAGTTAGTTGGACATTTCACTAATACAAAACCTGAGAAATTCAACCGGTTTAGTTAGTTGAGCTAACTATAACGCCCCTGCAATGCACTGCTGATGACATCATATATTACATCATTCATGACATGGTCAGTGATATCACTGATGACATCACTGATGACATCTCAAATGACATATACACAATGCCAAGAGGGAGGACGGGGAACTAATTAGAAAAAGGGAGGTCCAGTACCGGTGCTCCCAAAGACTAACGTAGTACTCACTGAGGGGTTACTGTTCCTAAAGAAAGGAGGGATAGACAACCTATTGTGGTTGATAAGAGTGTGGGGGTAGTCTCTCATTGCAGTTGGGTACGGATGAAGGTGGGGAATTTCTCCTTTTAGATGTAGTGCCCTCACACACCCTTGCGAGTGTCATGCTCCATCATCAGGTGTTGCTCCTCGTGGGGGTGGCGCTGCTGTCCTCCATGGGCCCCGTGAGAGGGATCTTTATCGGAGATCTTTTAAGGAGATGCTGCAGTGGTGCAGGTGGGTGTGTGGGCCTAGGGAAGTGAGTTGGTGAGCTAAAATTACCTTTGTGGTAGCCAAACGACAAGTTTTATTCAGGGGACCGGAAGGTAAGGTTAAAAAACAGTAATGAGGAGCACCTAATTCAAGCAAATGTAGCGGAGGGATGAGTGTCTTCCTGCTGCTTTTAAAAATCTGTGTGAGTACGTTAAAAGGTTAGGTTAGGTCAACTTGTTTCTCGCTTTGAGATGGTCCCTAATGGATCCAGGAGTGCTTTGTCTGGACCGTGTTGTGAAAATCGAAGAAAATGATTCTAGGAATCAGGAAAGAGACCCTCTGTGTTCCTACTGTACCTATAGTTAGGTGTCAATGCATCGCTGTGCTAATTGGAACATCGACATCGAGTTCCTTAACCCAACCTAGTGATAAAAAAAAGAAATAAAAAGGAGAGACATACAAACACACAAACAAACATGTGAGTCACATGTTAATAATTGCATTCACATGCATATATCTCGTTTGTGAAATCAATGGTTATAAAGTGATGACAAAGCTGTATCAGTAAAATCAAGGCATCGCTACCATTGTGCTTGTGGCAGTCCGTTAGTATTATCAGATATAACATGCGACTATTACGGGTGTACTGGTAGGCTCACACTAACAATGACTGTGGTTAAAGAAGGCGTCTGACAAATACACCACTTGCAAATAAACTCAACCTTGTACCCCTCTATTCTGGGCAGTTGGCCTCACCAACACTCACTGCGCTAATTAGGATGAGTCTCTGTGGATGTATCAAACACAATGGCGAGATAGTAAGCTCGTAATGACCCCTAAGCCCATAGTGCAAAACTATTGTTTACCTTAGATCTTGTAAGAGTAAGCAGGAAGACACTTACAGTCACTCTCCCCTGTGGAGACCCATTGCCTACCCCTCCGCTCGTGACTTGCCGGTAGTTTGGCAAGAGCCGGCTTGCCATGTTATAGATACGAGCCGGAGGAAGGGTGGAAATGACGCTCCAAGGGGCGTGGTCGGCCGGATGTCAGTGCATGAGCACTGAATGCGTTTGTGCTGAGATCAACTGGGTCAGTGGCGGCCATGATTGTATAGTCCCGGACTTTAGGAAACATGTGTGATGGCAACTAATAAGGTTCATCACCAGTATTTTGACACATGCTGTTGTGATAGAGACCTAATACAATATGAAAGCCACTGTAGATAATGACTATTGGTCTAATGGGGAAATGATACTGGACTATTTGTCACCAGTCTGTGGTACATGATCTTGTATTTAAAACCTAATGCCGCGTTAAAGTCTCTGTTGTTAATGACTTTAGGTCTATTGGGAGACATGACTCGTGTTGAATAGTATGTATTGCAAGAGTGTTACTGCAAATATCAATGACAGTGGGCTGCCATGCTGGAATGGTGCAGTGCTGTCAGGACGACGTGGACGCTGCTCATGTAGGTCGAGTGGCACATGTTACTACAGGGATGACCGTGTGCCGTTTGGAATGCTCTGTAGCCGGTGTTGTGGAGGTGACCTTATGTTGGTCTCAGACCTCAGCACTGCCACACAAATTGTTAAGTTTGATTCCCATCATGGCCAACCTACATATGTACAGTCAAGTTTGGAAAGGATCCTAGCTGTTATACTGACTGAGGGTGTAAGATTGTGGTCAACATATTATGTCGCATACAGGATCCATGTTGTGAGCATGGTGTTAGGGGATCCAGGGGTGAAAGTGGGCCCTCGGTGCTGGATGATGCCCCTATCAATGGGAAGACGGTGTATGTAGGAAACTCCCAGAGTCCCGCCTTTAGTCATGGGAAGCTTGACCTTGAAAGTAACCAAGAGCTATGTTGCAATCTGATTCTAGGTGATCATTTCTGCCCAGGGTATGTCATCATTCAGGCCCGCTGAGTTGCTCTTCAATTGGTAGACCCAGCTTTGTTCCATCCTAAATAATGTGCTGTTGGTCCAGCCTTGGTTGGATTCAATAATCGTCCATCTGAGACTGTCTGGGGTGTAGTTCTTTTTAAGCCTGGGCAAAGCACTACGCTACGCTCACGTAGTTTGCGAAGTTCGCGCTACTTCGCTCTACGTGAATTGCACGTAGCACAGTGCGAACACGCGTAGCATAGAGTTGCGTAGTGCTGCGGTCATTTTTTGCTTGTTCGCGGTCCTCAACGTCAAGTTGGCGACCGCGAGCAAGCAAAATGACATCCCGGCGAGACTTTTTCCTTGTTCGCGATCAGCAACATCAAGTTGGCGATCGCGAGCATGGAAAATAAACCTCCCGGCGAGATTCCCAACGCGAGGAGGTCAGGTTTCTCATTACGAGTGGTCGCGCATGCTCGCGACCACTCGCGATGAGAAACTACCAGTTCGCGTTTAGAAAGCTGCTGCTCGAGTAAAAATTTACTCGAGCAGCAGAAAACTACAGCTCGCACTGTGCAAGATGCCATTTTCAATGATTGCACAGTGCCGGTTGCTTGTCCGCACTGTGCAAACATTGAAAATGACATCTGGCACAGTGCGAACAAGGTACTACTCAGTTCGCGAAGTGCTACGCGTAGCTCGCGTAGTGCGAACTGCACTTTGCATAGCTTCGCGAAGTGCTACTTCGCGCCCAGGCCTAGTTCTTTTCAGAGAAATGATTCAATTGTTTGATATTGTTTTTTTGTCTGCAGCGTATGGTGCTTCTACGCTCCTCTATTAGGATTGTGACAGGTCTTTTGGTCATCCCCACATATCTATTTTCGCACAGAGAGGTGTTAAGGTATACGCAATTTTTTGGATTGCAGTTTGTATGTTTTTTCGGATGCCAAGGTCTGGCCAGACCTAGGTCAATCTGTTTGGATGTTGATGTGAGGGGACAGACAGAACAGGTCCCACAGGGGTCTGACCTTCTACTGGGGTAAAGCCCATAAGGTAGATTGTGTGTCGGAGTCACTTTAGGACATGTGTGGACCAAAATGTCCTAAATTTTGGATGTGTTTAAATGCAAAATATGGGGGTGGCCCTGGGGTGAAGGCACCCATCTCCAGAATGCACCGAGGTTTCCTAATTACTTTCTGGATCTTGTGGGAAATCAGAGTGAACGTGGTCACACATGTGATTGCATCTGAATCTTGTGAGAAGTTGGCCT
This sequence comes from Triturus cristatus, assembly GCF_964204655.1. Lineage (NCBI taxonomy): Eukaryota > Metazoa > Chordata > Amphibia > Caudata > Salamandridae > Triturus > Triturus cristatus. The sequence continues at coordinate 1,572,696,964 of NC_140591.1, read as the reverse complement.
GGTATATGCTGTCCACTAGTTATAGTTGGCACCTTGCACCAGTCCAAATAACTCATTATTGATGATAGGTTAAAGACAACCTTTATTGAAAGCTATCCTAGTGGTAGCTATGGAGAGCAGTCTTCAGGCTAAGTCTTGAAGGAATGTGAAACAGCTAGTTTTACCAGTCTATAATCTCTTGAGTGGCTAAATGAAAGGAGACCACACCAGGTATATATATAAAATATATGTATTTATTTCTAAACACACCCTCTAGTCTCTTTATGAGGCTAGAGGAAAATGTACATAAGTTACACTTCAAATATTACAGTAAAGTAGCACAAATACACGTTAGACCCTAAGGGCGGACCATACCATATATTAAAAAAGTGGTATAAGAACCACAACTTAACTAGACACAAGGCCTAGAGCCTGTAGAATCACTGGGACCCCAAGGAACCACCCAAGGTAGTGACACAGGGGACCCACTCGGGCCATGTGCAGTGTGAGAACACAGCAGCGAGCTCCCGTTAGCTTCTATGGGGAAAGTCGAAGTTTGATTTTTGAGTTAAAGGACACTTAGAAATGGACTAGGACCAAACCCTCTTGGACTTAGACAGTTCTAGGGTCAACACCCACGCAAGCACTGGAGTACTCGAGTTACCTCACCCAGGGAAGCCGGGTGCATAGGTGTCAAATGGTGTTGGGTCGCATAGTTGTTTTCAATGGGAGCTGGCGAAGAAGTTCTGCTGCCGGGAAGATGCGAAGAGTCTGAAGAGATCCAAGCCTGGATCGGAGATGTGAAAAACCTGAAAGCAGAGGGGACAGAGTCTGGGACACTTGCCTGTGACCAGGGGCACAATAGACGAATGCCCACTGATGTCGGGGGTTTCAGGTGAAAGAAGTGAAGCTTGACTTTTCAGCCACGAGGACCAGGATGCATCGAGGATGACCAGGAGATGGATTCGAGCTGTCCCTTAAAGGATGTTGAGTGCTGCAGTATCGGTGCCCAGATTGGACACAACAAGCCTTGGCAACAGCAACCCACGCAGGAAGGAGAAAGATGCTTCGGTGTGGACCAGCAAGGTCCTGGGGACTCCCCAAGCTATGGAGAGTCAGGACATGTCTGGAGCAACTAGGGAAGTCCAATAAAAGTAAAGTTACCCTTCTCAGGGACCCACAAGTTGACAGACAAGGGATCGCAAAGGGACAACAAGAGGAATCACAAAATGGTGACCCACAGGTGAATCAGAGTAGGCAGACCAGCAATCTTTGGTGGATTCACTGCATGGGGTTTGGGCTACAAGAAACCTAAGGCACAGCCCGAAGGGACGTCGAGAAGCTATTGCACTAGCAAATGTGCACGGTGTCCAGGGGTTCTGGTTCTACGGTACCCACAAGGGCTACAGGTCACAGTTTTGCTGGGGACTTGGTTCAGCCTCTGGGAATTCTGGAAATCTACCCCTGGTGTTGCAAAGTCTCTGGCATCCGGCAGGAGCTTCAGAGATGCAGAATGGACAGATGCGTCTTTGATGTCTGCCAAGTGGGGGAGTAACTCCTTTACCCCAAGGGAGATTCTTCAGTCATCTGGCGTTGAACAGATCATCGAAGGTCCAGGATTCAGTTCCAGAGTTTTGTCCAGGAATATCTAAAGTTTTGGTTATAGAGGTTCCTTCTTTATACCCAAGGAAGGAGTTGGACTAACTCAGGGGGTTTGGAAAGAGGGGTGGCTACACCCATTTCCTTTGTCCAGTTTCATACCAGAGCAGGGGCTGGTAGCCCCTGCAACCGGTTTGAGCTGGGCTATGCACTGGGACACCAAATGTGCCCCCAGTGCAGGACCTCAAAGCACTCCTGGATTGCTCCCACCCAGCCCTAATCCACTAAGGCCTGTCTGGAAGGTGGTAACACCTCCCTGTGACAGGAAACCCATTGTCCAGGCCTCCCCTGCCGGAGTTTCAGTCAGCAGCAGGAGGCCAGACTCATGTCTGTGGCTGCAGGGTCGATTTTATGATGCCAGGGCTCTTTTAAGCGGGTACTGGGTATATCGGTGCTGTCATGTCTCTCCCCCTAAAAGGGTGGGATCAGTCACCCATATGGCTTGCCTTATCAATCCTGAAGGCAGGGTGCTTGGTTTTGGTGAGTGAGGGTGCCAATGCATGAGCAGAGCCCCTCTGCAGCCTTTGGAATCTCTTCTCAGGGGTTGTCTGTGATGCAGCCTGATCATATACTCTTAAGTGCATTATAACCAAACAGTAAATGCTAACTTTGGACTGGCTGCACGGAAACATGTTGTGTTTGATGTCAAACACCTAGGAATCATACCCCATACCAGTAACTGGTGTGGGAGTATGATCCCACCCTTCTAGAGGGAGAGACATGACAGCACCGGTATACCCGGTACCACCTAACAGAGCCCTAGCATCACAAAATGGAAGCAGCCAGCCACAGAGACGAATTTGGCCTGCTGCTGCTGACAGAAACTCCGGCAGGGTAGGCCTGGACAATAGGGTTTCTGTCACAGGGAGGTGTTACCACCTCCCAGACAGGCCTTAGTGGATTGGGGCTGGGTGGGTGCACTCCAAGAGTGCTTTGAAGTCCTGCACCGGGGGCACATTTGATGTCCCTGTGCATAGTCCAGTTCAAACTGGTTGCAAGGGCTACCAGCCCCTGCTCTGGTGCGAAACTGGACAAAGAAAATGGGTGTAACCACCCCTCTTTCCAAACCCTCCCATAGGTGGGTCCCCAGAGTTTGTCCAGCACCTTCCTTGGGTATAAAGAAGGAACCCCTGACTACAGGCCTTTAGATTACACTTGGACGAAACTCTGCTACAAAAATCCTGGAACTTCGATGATCTACACGACTAGATGACTGAAGAATCTCCCTTGGAGTAAAGAAGTTACTCCCCTGCTTGGCAGGCACCAAAGATGCATCTGTCCTGTCTGCATCTCCGAAGCTGATGCCGGATGCTGGAGACATTTCAACACAGTGGTGCCAATTACGATCCGGTAAAAAAAAAGCCCGTACGACTCGTATCCGGTCTTTTTCCCGTACGAATTGTACAAGTGCCGTACAAACTGCCAATTACGATTCGCATGGGAAAAAGTCCATACGAACCGCATTGGGAATAATTCCCCACACGTCCTCGGGTCGGAAAATGTGTCCGACACGTCCTCGGACGAATCACCGTACAAATGTGAAAAGTGAAGTCCGACCGAGGAATCACGATCCCACCCGTGCGTCCGATCACACAACCGTATGGTAAAAACACCGTCCGCACCGAACTCCCATTGCAACCATGGAGACATGTGCCCGCATACGCGCCCAACACTCCCCCCAGCACCCATATGTTCGAGTCATACTCCCCGTAAATGTACACCCCCCCTGAATGTACACGCGTGTACGTGTCGAACCCCCACCCGTGTACCCACACCCCTGTACGTTCGAGTCCCACCCCCACCCCTGTACGTGTCGTACCCCCCTGAATGGACACCCCAGGACGTCAGAGTCAAACCCCCACCCGTGTACGTGTCGTACCCCCCTGTATGGACACCCCAGTACGTTTGAGTCGAACCCCCACCCCTGTACGTGTCGTACCCCCCTGAATGGACACCCCAGTACGTCAGAGTCGAACCCCCACCCGTGTACGTGTCGTACCACTGTGTATGGACACCCCAGTACGTTCGAGTCGAACCCCCACCCCTGCACGTGTCGTACCCCCCTGTATGGACACCCCAGTACGTCAGAGTCAAACCCCCACCCGTGTACGTGTCTTACCCCCCTGAATGGACACCCCAGTACGTTCGAGTCAAACCCCCACCCCTGTACGAGTCGTACCACCGTGTATGGACACCCCAGTACGTTCGAGTCGAACCCCCACCCCTGTACGTGTCGTACCCCCCTGTATGGACACCCCAGTACATCAGAGTCGAACCCCCACCCGTGTACGTGTCGTACCCCCCTGAATGGACACCCCAGTACGTTCGAGTCGAACCCCCACCCCTGTACGAGTCGTACCACCGTGTATGGACACCCCAGTACGTTCGAGTCGAACCCCCACCCCTGTACGTGTCGTACCCCCCTGTATGGACACCCCAGTACGTTTGAGTCGAACCCCCACCCCTGTACGTGTCATACCCCCTGAATGGACACCCCAGTACGTTCGAGTCGAACCCCCACCCCTGTACGTGTCGTACCACCGTGTATGGACACCCCAGTACGTTCGAGTCGAACCCCCACCCCTGTACGTGTCGTACCCCCTGTATGGACACCCCAGTACGTTCGAGTCGAACCCCCACCCCTGTACGTGTCGTACCCCCCTGAATGGACACCCCAGTATGTTCGAGTCGACCCCCCACCCCTGTACGAATCGTACCACCGTGTATGGACACCCCAGTACGTTCGAGTCGAACCCCCACCCCTGTACGTGTCGTACCCCCCTGAATGGACACCCCAGTATGTTCGAGTCGAACCCCCACCCCTGTACGAGTCGTACCACCGTGTATGGACACCCCAGTTCGTTCGAGTCGAACCCCCACCCCTGTACGTGTCGTACCCCCCTGAATGGACACCCCAGTACGTTCGAGTCGAACCCCCACCCCTGTACGTGTCGAACCCCCCTGTATGGACACCCCAGTACGTTCGAGTCAAACCCCCACCCCTGTACGTGTCGTACCTTCCTGAATGGACACCCCAGTACGTTCGAGTCGAACCCCCACCCCTGTACGAGTCATACCACCGTGTATGGACACCCCAGTACGTTCGAGTCAAACCCCCACCCCTGTACGTGTCGTACCCCCCTGAATGGACACCCCAGTACGTTCGAGTCGAACCCCCACCCCTGTACGAGTCGTACCACCGTGTATGGACACCCCAGTATGTTCGAGTCGAACCCCCACCCCTGTACGTGTCGTACCCCCCTGAATGGACACCCCAGTACGTTCGAGTCGAACCCCCACCCCTGTACGAGTCGTACCACCGTGTATGGACACCCCAGTATGTTCGAGTCGAACCCCCACCCCTGTACGTGTCGTACCCCCCTGAATGGACACCCCAGTACGTTCGAGTCGAACCCCCACCCCTGTACGAGTCGTACCACCGTGTATGGACACCCCAGTACGTTCGAGTCAAACCCCCACCCCTGTACGTGTCGTACCCCCCTGTATGGACACCCCAGTACGTTCGAGTCGAACCCCCACCCCTGTATGTGTCCTTCCCCCGTGTACCCCCACCCCTGTACGTGTCCTACCCCCATGTACCCACACCCCTGTGCGTTCGAGTCCTACCCCCACCCCTGTACGTGTCGTACCCCCCTGTATGTACACCCCTGTACGTCAGAGTCGCACCCCCACCACAACCTCCTAAGTACGGAGCGCACCCCATGCCCCAACATCACGACCGCATGTACGAGTTGTACCAAGCCACACACAAGGACAGCACCGTACAACCGAATGGCCCATGTACACACCGTACACACGCTAAAAACGCACGTACACAACCAGGACAAAACAAAACAACACAATAATACACCATTCGAATGGCACAAAGCCACTAAACATGTCCAAAAAACACTAAAATAACACATTCACTGACCTGCAACTGCCAAAAACAAACAGAGGCCCAATACACCACCACTCCTTATAACACACCCACCCAAACTTCAAACACAGCCACACCCACCAATGGACCAATAAAAAGGGCCCACTCACACAAACCATGAGCCTTTGCAACAGACTCACTGCTGCCAGACACCACAGACCTACAGCACCATACTACAAGCTACACCACACCTTACACTTGCACACCTTCACACAACCACCTTCACAAACACCCCCTCATCACATTCACACACACACACACCTGCACAACCACACCCACACACCCACAACCATCCACACACCCCCCCCCCACCATCCATACCCCTCACCATGCCCACTACCAAGAATCCAAAGTTCAGTAACCGAGAGTTGGAGGTTCTTGTCGATGAAATCCTCAGAGTCGAGCCACAGCTCTTTGGAACATTGGTCAGAAACACCAGCATGGCAGCAAAAACAGCCATGTGGCAGACCATCATCGATGCTGTGAATGCTGTTGCGGACACCAGAAGGACCAGGCAGGAATGCCAATCCAGGTGGTACGATCTGCGGAGGAGGGTCCGAGCCAAGATGCTGGAGGAACACAACCAGTCCAACGCCACTGGAGGAGGGCCCTCCCGCAGACCCGTACACTACCAGCCCTGGGAGGAGAGGGTGATGGCCATACAGCCGGTGGAGGCAGTCGAAGGATTAGGAGGACTCCGAGACCCGGGTGAGTACACAAACAACGCACCTCACATGGGGGGAACGTCATCCACAACCAAAATCACTAACAGGCACGCAACCACCCCAACCTATCGCATGACTCAACCACACTCCATGAACATGCACATGCCACTGCCGCCACCATGCCCCATGCACCCAGCTGGACAATGTCAAGTCACAGGCCACAGAAGACACCAACACATGACACGGTAACCCGGATGGCGGGAGGGTGGGCCCCAAAAATCACATAGTGCAACTCAGAAGCAGACAACAATGCCCTCTGCCCATATGGCCTAGGTCACAGCCAGACAAACAGTGTGTACCCACACAGGAAAGACATTCCAGCAAATGGCGGACGCCTTGCATCAACACATGGGGGTGAAGGCACTGTTTTGCATATGACAGCAGCTAATGAACAGCCAACATTGTGAAAGAGTGGCAGCACACACCACCACAGCAGCAGCGCACAGACACACACTACACCCAATGGGTGCCTGGAGATCAGAAACAAACGCACATCACCAAGCCAAGGGCCATTCAAAGATCTGCTAACAGTGTGTGGCCAGGAAGCTGGGCTGAGGTGACAGAGGCTGACACACAGAGGGAGGGAAAGGGGGACAGAGAGGGAGGGAGAGGGGAACAGAGAGGGAGGGAGACACAGGGACACGGACAGAGGGAGGAGGCTGACACACGGAGGGAGGGAGAGGGGGACAGAGAGGGAGGGAGAGGGGGACAGAGAGGGACAGAGAGGGAGGGAGACACAGGGAGAGCAAATCAGCCGTGTGGTGTGTGGGAATGTCTGCTCGTCAGCAGGTAGACCGCGTGTATGTAGCCAAGGGTGGCCAGTGCCAGAACCCCCCCTCTTCCCCATGGCAAAACACAGGGCCATGTCACAACCTGTTCACGAGCACAACGACAGCTACCTGCATTATATAAGTGTGTGGATCCACTCCATGTGCACATGTACAGTGCTACACGGAAGGCGCCAATGCATGGCTCGCCACACCTGCCCATTCCACTGCTGACTGCAGTCACACTTGACGCAGCAAGTAAGACTGTGCCACACATAGTTAAAGGGGCCAAAGTGGTGCCCAAGGGACACACCCATGCACAAGTGCACTGTGAGTGGAATGCAAGACAGATCCTAATTCCAAGAGGAAATGTGCCAACTTTGAAACTGATGAAACATGGATGTTGCATGGACCAAAATTAACATTGTCTCTCTCACACACAGGTCAACGTCGTGGTTCACCCCCCAACACTGGGGGGGAAGACTCACAGGACCCGGATCTGCAGGAGCCCGATCCCACCGGCAGCGACCACTCTCACCACTCTGTGGACGAGCCAGACCGACCTAGCCCCTCTGGTGTCCAACCACCTGCAGCACCTGCGTCAGGTACAACTGTGCCAACCACCACCCCCACTCCTGCCACATCCCAGGAGACACCCAGGATCCCTGCCCCACCACCACAATGCAGCCAGGCTGGCCAGGAGGGACACGGTGTCCCGGGCACCCAGGAGGAGGCAGGCGACAACGCCAATGCCACCCCTCAGGGGTCCCGGAGACCCGATGTACCCACAAGGGCAGGCCAGGTGCAAGTGGGCAGGGGTGGTGGGAGTGGAGGACGGCGGAGGCGCGAGCCTGACCAGTTGGCTGGGGAACCAGTATTTTCCCATGTCCGTAACATCCTGGACACATACCGGCAGGACACCGCGGGCCTGGCCCAGGTTGTGTCCGTCCTCGAGGAAATCAAGACCCATCAGGCCCAGCAACATGCGGAGCTACATGCCTGTCTACTGCAACACCAACGGAGGATGGAGGACGGACAGGCTGAGCTCGTGACGGCATACACGGGAATTCACGATACACTCCGTCGGATGGCCGACAACATGGCCGACCCTCCCTGTGCCAGAAGGCGGAGAACATCACCACCCACAGGGAGGGAGCAGGAGGAGGAGGAGGAAACATCCGATGGAGCATCCCAGACGTTGTCACGGCCTGCTTCTGAGGGTCCCCGCAGGAGGGCGGGTCGTCCATGGAAAAGACCGTGAGGGTCGGCGCAACATCACCATCTCCCAGGACACCTGGCCTGGCACCTGGCCCACTGGAGCAACAGCATCACAGCATCAAGAGACATTCTTTGCCACATGGCCCTGCTGGTCACTGTCTGACCAATGTTGACAAAGACTGTGGCATGGACTCTGAGGATTTCAAATGGCAAGGACACCAACTCCCCTACTGGACTTTGGATTCCAAACTCCCGGAAAGCCCCTCACTTTATTCCCCCCCCCCCAAAATAAAATATCACACCATGAAGAGAAGATGCCTGCTGGTTGCATTATTACCTTACATGTGTGTTGTAAAGTCTAAACATGCCTGAGTTCTCTTTTGACTTCAACCATCCACACCCTGGGACCTGAGTCTGGCACAGGACACACCACGGGTCACAGTGTATTAGGCAATACAGACATGGAGCACCATACACACCCGTGATGGGCCCAACCAGCTGAGGGGGTGGCCGCACAACCGTGCTGACAGACACATTGAGTACAGAAACAGTCATGCGCAGAGGTCAGGGATCATGTGGAGTGTCCTGGGGGGCACCCAGGTATGTGTAGACAGGTGGCAGAACCATGTCCTGCAAGCTTGAGTCCGGTGGATGCAGAGAATGGGGGCCTGGCCAACGTTGGATGCATGGGGACGGCACATGTCACAATACCCACACAGTCATGGACATCATGCCCAATACACAGTCTCAGCCCACACACACAGCTTGCATCTTGCTACTCGACACATCGACACATAGCCACTATCCGGGAAAACCATGCCAGACATGCTGGATGCACCGTGGCAACACACCAGCATTGACTGAGAAGAGGCACCTTGGAGGCATAGGGACACCTTTATTAGTCATGTTTTCGGGATTGCAGAGGCAACTTGAAGTACACATGAACACTTCTTGTGGAGTAACATGTGGGTCCAACACTGGCACCCCCCTTCTGCAGCACAAATGCGTGATAGCCATGGAACTGGCACACAATTGTCGGCTAACAGCTAAACACCCACAGCTGCTCACGGAGAGACTGCCATACACCATTGATCCGCTGATGTGGAAGTCACACACCATGTCAAGCCAATGCTAACCGTATGTGTCCGAGGGCAGTGTCACACACATTGATGCCATCATCACAATCCACTATCCCATCACTGATGACTGTCAACCAGTCAGACCATCTATTCAGGTGTACACAGCTGCATGTCGTGTCCCATTGTGATGCTACATGGCTGCAGAGGAACCAAACATCGACAGGGGCAGTGTGCATACATCGTGAACAACTGCCACACCCAATACACCCCTGATGAATCCCTTACCCTAAAGAGACTTCCAAACGTGTCCGTGCCTGTAATGCTGAGTCAGCCCACGATGACGTGTCCATGAGGAATAGCAGTGCCACAACAATGCAAGCAGCAGACGGCATGCGCAAGTACCTGGGGAAGAGAGACACACAAGGAGTCAGCCACAAAAAGCACAGCCACTTGCATGTGCATGTACTCGACACATGTATGGATGACAACATGCTAGGTCACAATTATGACTGGGGAAATACAACCATCACTGGCACCATCACTCCAGTGACACACCCACACACACCTCTGACTCACGTGCCATTCATGCAGGTGGAGACACACATCACAACACATGCCACACGGGGACCAATGCGTGCACACTCAGACACTGGTACTCACCACTAAGCAAAGAAGTCGCGTATGAGCCGAGTCCGGATGTCCTCTTGCGGCTCCACATCCTCCACATCACTAGCCCCATTGCCAAGCCCTTCGTCCTCCACGGGTGGATGGTCCTCGTCATCTTGATCCAGGATGAGTGGCACAGCTTTCTCAACTGCCATGTTGTGCAGCATACAGCTGACCATGAAGATTTTGCAGACCTTCGCAGGGGCATATGGGAGGGCGCCGCCGGTCTTGTGGAGGCACCGAAAGCGGCTCTTCAGCAGGCCAAACGTCCTCTCTATCACTCGCCTTGTCCGGCCATGGGCGGTGTTGTAGCGGAGCTGGACCGGCGTGATGGGGTTGCGGAGAGGTGTGAGCAGCCATGGCATGTTGGGATAGCCAGCGTCCCCTACATTGAAAGCACATGGACATCGTTAGAAGTGGTGAAGCGGTCGTGCTGGTAGGCAATGCAAAATACAGGACAGACAGACTTTACCCACCAACAACACATGCTCGTTCGTTGCGCAGCTGCATCATCATTTCAGGCATCCTGCTACGCCTCATGATGTAGGCATCGTGTGCTGATCCTGGAAAATGAGCACAGACATGTGAAATCACCATGTTGGACAGACACACCACAAGGGCATTGATGGAGTGGTAGTGCTTCCGATTGCGGTACGCTACCTCCCGTGCGTGTGGTGGTACCAAAGCTACATGTGTCCCATCTATGGACCCAATGACATGGGGCATCCCTCCCAGGGCATAGAATCCACGCTTGACCCCAGTCATCTGTTCAGGGGTTGGGAACTTGATGAAGTCATCCAGGTGAATCAACATGGCCTCTAAGAAATCATGCAGCACACGGCAGAACATGCTCTGGGACATGCCACCAACATGAGCTATGGTATTTTGAAAGGTACCCGTGGCTAGAAAATGTAGGGCTGCCATTACCTTCAGCTTGGGTGTCAGTGCCGTAGGATACCTGTGCAGCGGTTGCAGGTGTGGTGCCAGTCTCGCCGTCAACTCCAGAATCAACCGTTGGGGGAAGCGGTAGCACCGGATCCGATCATTCTCCCGCATGGCAGCCAAGTCCGGCATTGCTCGGGGAAGAGGCGGCGCTCTGCAGTAATTTGGAAGTGACAAGGAAGAGTGAGTGCACCACAACAACAAATCATTTGTACTGAGTACATGTTATTCTGTCTATACACATATGCTACATACAGAGTGAGGTATGTGCCACATGCCCTGGACACGTATGCCTGCCAGGTGACACTCCTACCAAGACCCAGCTACACACGGAGATTGAGAACCTTCCCATGCCATGCCATGGGATTAGCTGTGTCACAGTGCAAGTGAACAGCCAGACGCAACACAGGAGTGACATACACCCACACATCAGCAGAAGTAGGAGGCCGATTGCAGAGACTGGTAGCGGAACACTAGAGCCACAGGTCACATGACATTACACTAGGACAGCCCAAACACCTTGCCATGAAGGTGCACATGTCATGACTCACCACACATTCATTGAGAGCATGCAGACATGTCCTTGTCACGCTACTCCGTGTCCCATGCATACATGCGCACCTCACATCCGAAACCACATGTGGCATGGTGTGCGGAACAGTGTGCGATGTCAATCTACACACAGACACATGTTGGTTGCTGCAACAGCTGCAGCTTTTGAGGGTGCTCCAACATCAACCAAATGGGAAGCCCCCACACATACATGACATAGTCACATCGTGCACCGTGGGTAGTGACAAGTCAGGTGTGGTAACCCCTGTTCCGGCCATCAGGGGACACTTGCGTGTGTTGGTGTCCGTGCCATGCCAGTGACGCTCATCCCAAGTGTTCAGTACGACATGCACACATGTCCAAGGAGTCAAGGGCATGCCTGGCACACATTGCACCGTCACACATTACATCTGTACACATCTCATCATACATCTAGTGCCTTCTCGACTCAGGAGTAATGTGCCACATCACAGCCTGTCACACCTGTGCCCCACACATGTAGTAATGCACAGACAAAGCCTTGATGTCCATTCATGGACAAGTATGTCCATCCATGGACAAGTATGTCTGCCCTATTCCTTCCTGTGTGCTGCCTGTCACCACTGTGATGTGTGAAAACCATTACTGCTGCTAAGAGGGCCTGTGTACGTTCCCATATCACTATGGGAGTGCTGCCGTATGTGTACCCATCGTGATGGCGAGCGTACAGGCATGTGTACGGTCTGTACCACTACGAGTACGCATACGCAAGAACACCCATAGTGGTACGGGCCGTACACACGCCTGTACTCTCCCTATCACTATGGGTGTCCTCGCGTATGCGTACTCGTAGTGGTATGGGCCGTACACACGCCTGTACGCTCACTATCACTATGGGTGTCCTCGCTTATGCGTACTCGTAGTGGTACGGGCCGTACACACGCCTGTACGCTCACTATCACTATGGGTGTCCTCGCGTATGCGTACTCGTAGTGGTACGGGCCGTACACACGCCTGTACTCTCCCTATCACTATGGGTGTCCTCGCGTATGCGTACACGTAGTGATAGTGAGTGTACAGGCGTGTGTACGGCCCGTACCACTACGAGTACGCATACGCGAGGACACCCATAGTGATAGTGAGCGTACAGGCGTGTGTACGGCCCGTACCACTACGAGTACGCATACGCGAGGACACCCATAGTGATAGTGAACATAGGCACGCGTGTACGGGCCGTTGCTATGCATTTGGGGTGCCCTAGGGCCCCGGAACGCACCGTATCTATGTGTGAAGCTCCAAATTACATAGGGGACACATGAGGGACAAGTATTAAGGCCTACATGCATGCTGGTTGTCATGGAGACCAAGTTCAAATTTTGATTTTGTTCAGGAAGGTGCACAGCAGAAGTCAGTTGGAATGAATCTACATTGTTGCAATGTGTTTGTGGGGCTGACATCATGCAGGAGAAAAAAACTGATTGAGAACCCACAGAATGCTAGGTTTGAAGGGATTGGAGGAAACATAGGATGCATATGTGAGTGACCAATCACTCTGTACTCCTGTGCATGAGATGGGCCAGCAAGGCAGATATAAGGCAGCCAGGTCCCATGAGGGAGCACTTGCCTGCTCATCTCTGTATTCCACGACCCAGCTGCTGCTACTGATTCCCTGGAACCATGTCAAGGGCTGTGGAGAGGTCACAGCCATTCACCCTGGAGGAGAACATGGCTTTGGTGGATGTGATCCTCCCACTGTACCCCATGCTGTATGGGCGACCAGGTTATCAGGTGAGTTCAGTGTCCACTGGCACAGACTGTGTCCCTTTTTTGTGACTGTGACTTCTGCCATTGTGTCCAGGTGTGACACACATGCTATGTACTGTAGGGGGGGTCCCAGGGGGGGAATGCCTGATGTCTCCCAGCAGTGCCCTGAGACAGGAGGGGTGGGCGCCCATCACTCCCAGCAGTGCCCTGAGACAGGAGGGGTGGGGGCCTATCACTCCCAGCAGTGCCCTGAGACAGGAGGGGTGTGTGCAGAGTCCTCCCAGCAGTGCCCTGAGACAGGAGGGGTGTGTGCAGAGTCCTCCCAGCAGTGCCCTGAGACAGGAGGGGCGGGGGCCTATCACTCCCAGCAGTGCCCTGAGACAGGAGGGGTGTGTGCAGAGTCCTCCCAGCAGTGCCCTGAGACAGGAGGGGTGTGTGCAGAGTCCTCCCAGCAGTGCCCTGAGACAGGAGGGGTGGGGGCCTATCACTCCCAGCAGTGCCCAGAGACAGGAGGGGTGGGTGTGATGCACAGTGTGAGCCTGGAGCATTGCTTGTGTAGTTGCCCTCATTCCACCTGTGTCCTTTAAATGGCACGTACTGCTTTTAGCCTTCCCCCAGAGGATCATGTCCCTATGACAAAGGTGCAATGCGTTGGATGCATACTATGCCTTGTTGGAAACAGCAAATGTGTTATGATCTGTGTCCCTGTGACATGTGCCAGGTGTATTGAGGTAGTGTCACTTGTCCATCCTCACAGGTAGACGCCTCTGCCAAGGAGAAGATATGGCTGGACGCCGTCAGCGCCGTGAGGAGTGCGGATGGTCGGAAGCGGCGCCTGCCCCAGGTGAGGAAACACTGGCAGGATATCCGGTGCTGGACGCGGAGGATCGCACGGGTCCTGCTGGGGGACTCACCTGAGAGCTATAAGAACCGCGGGCGCCGCCGTCTCTCCCACATCCAGAAACGTGTGCTGGCGGTGGTCTTTCCTGACTTGGACAGGCGCCTACAGGAGATGCAGCAGCCGGAAGGGGGTAGGTACATGTGTGTGTTTGTTGTGTTTCACCAGCATTTGTAAGTGCACTGTTCCATGGATACACTTCCAGGGTTTATGGTGCTGTGCAGATCCTGTTACCCACAGTGTTGCAGGCCTCTCCTGCCTCCCTTCCCCACCTTGCAATGTGTTCCCTGGTCTCTGTGTAGTCACTCCATCACAAAGTTATGTAGCCTGACACCTTCTCCAAGTGTACAATGCCTGCAGCATCATGTGTGGGGGTGGTGTGTAACAGGTTTAGTGACCTTGCCTGTGCCCTGTCCAGTTCTGGACTTGTGGGTTCCATGTCAGTTGGCACTAATGCTGATTTCAGACATGGGAGTTAATCTCTTGAGTGCGAGGCCTTCCAGCAGGCATGTCCCATGTGGTGGCCTGTGACATGCTGTGCATGAGTGTGCGTTACGCATAGTGCAGGGATGTTAGCGTGTGTTGCAGTCATTTCCATTCAGGAGCATGGAGTTGTGTGGCCACTACTGTCCCCAGGGGCATCTTTTCCTAGGTATCATGTGTGTAATCCGAGAATGTCGACAATCTCTGTGTCTACAGCATAGGTTGTGCTCTGTGCCATTGTCCCCTGGCACCATATTTATTGACGTGAGATGTATTACAAGTGTCCACTGTCCAGCCTGACCTGATTTTCCAAGTAAATACTCACGGTGGCCATTGCCTGTGTGTCTTGTAGCAATCATCTGATGATGCCCATTTGTACATGATTCTTTGGACAGGCGCACCTTGGGTATTTGGTGTGCAATCTTGAATTATTGCATCCCATGTATATTTCACCCAGACTAAGAGATGTAAGTGCTTCCTGTGTCTCCACAGATTTGTCTCATGTAGGGGGTCGGTGGGGCGGCCATGGCCTACATGTCAAGACCTGTCATCTCCTTGCTCGGACTGGCCAGTGTGTGATGTTTGTCTGGACATACACTCAAGGTGCAGCGTGCCAGTCAGGGTGGGCATGTTATCAGTATTACCTATGCTGCATGTGCCTCTAGTTCCTGGATTTGGTCCCTGCTCATCCCAATTTCCTGCCACGCTGTGTGGTGCAGATGCAGTGCTGGATTGTCCCCAGGGCCTTGCTCCTCAGTCAGAATACCATGTCATCTCATTTGCTATTGTGTCATGCTCTCCATAGTTTTTCCATGGCATGGTGGGTCACACAACTGTGTCTTGCAGGGCCTACGTATGTACCTTGTTTTGTAGTTGTAACTCATCCTTTGTTTCAGGCTATGCACTGTAACCTACGTAGATTTGACTCATGTGACATATGTATACAGGTGTATGATTACTTTCTGTCTCTTCACCCTGCCCACAGCATCGTCGGGGGACACGGAGGGAGACATGGACACAGACGGCGCGGAGGGACCGAGCACCAGTGCCAGCGGTGACATCGGGGCTGGCACTTCGAGTGGGACTGAGGCGGAGGAGAGTGAACCCGGGGACCTGTCGACTGGCACAACAGAGTATGAAGCTGACGGGTCCGAGGATGATCTCTCCGAGTGGGCGGTGGCTGCACCACCATCTGACAGCAGCCCTACAACTGGCACCGCCCCCTCCATTGGCATCAGCCGCCTCCCACGTGCTCGTGTCCCTTCCCAACGTGCCCGGTCACCACATGTCTCCTTCCTGCCAGGCACCACACCCCCTGCCCCTGTCTCCACTGCTGCCGCCAATGCTGAGTCTGTGGACATCCAGCGGCAGTTGCAGATTGGTCAGACTGCGATCCTTAATGTCATCCATGGCCACAGCCAGGTCCTCAACAACATGGAGGCATACTTGGAGGGCATTCGTTCATCGCAGGCTGACCAACGCAACTTGCTGAGGTCCATAGACTCCACACTGACTGCAGCAGTGGGTCTCCTGCAGCGCTACGTCCCACCCCCTACCCCTGCTCCTTCCACAATTCCCACTCCCATGCCTGTCCCACATACACCCAGATGTAAGCATGCACCCACCACAACAGACACAGGCACCACACCAGCAGGGAAGGTCCGCCGCACACCTCCTGACACGCACACACAGGGTGCAGTAGGCACACCCACTGGGTCGGGGGGCAAACGTGTGACACGCAGCCAGAGTGGGAGTCCGCATTCCACCCAATCCACTCCCTCCAAATCCCCTCCCCTCAGCTCTCCTGGCCACATCTCCCCCAAAGGCTCCTTCATGGCCGCTCTGTCCCTGAGCCCCACAGTGACACCACCCCACAAGCGGTCAAGGAGGTCCCCGGTCAGGGTGCTTGAGCCCCCCCCCCGTCCACACCCTCCCCAGTGGCGCTGCGACCCATCCCTCTGACCCCCCCCCCTTCTTGGGGCCTGTGGTTCCTTCGGGTGCAGGAGAGACCCTGGAGGACCTTGCTAAGGTGTGCAGCGAGATCCTGGCCTCCGCCTTTGGCCCTGCCCCACCCCCTGTGGTGGAGTCCTCCATCCCTGCACCCACAACGCCTACCCTTCACGTTCCTGTCCCTGCGGTGCCTGTTTCTTCCCCCCCACATGATGCCCTCACCCCTGTGGAAGACAACGGATTGTAACTGTGCAGGCAAGCTAGGGGACACGCATCCCACTGTGTCCCCCATCCAGCTGGGACTCCTGGACTGCCCTATGGCCTTTGTTAATATTGGACTTACGTCATACTAGTTTTTTGCTCATGCTGAATAAAGCTATTTATTTTTTGCCCTTGGAACACTCCTGCATTGCTGGCATTGCTGTTGGTGGGGCTGCTACATGGTTGTGGGTGTTGGTCATGTGTTGGGTGTGTGGGAAATGTAGTAGTGTGCTGCTCATAGGGGGGACCCTGGGATCTGTGTGCCATCACACGGTGATAGCTACCTTTCTCCATTCATGGAAGCAGTTGCTGCATGTTGCAATTGTCCAAAGGTGTATTCCTTCCTCTGTGTACCCTGACTTCTTCCCTGCAGGGTGTCCCCTGACTTTAGCACAGAGCTGTGTGTCCATTAGCTGGGTGTGTGACGTAGTCCTTCACCTTTGCACATGCAT
Organism: Triturus cristatus; assembly: GCF_964204655.1. Taxonomy (NCBI): domain Eukaryota; kingdom Metazoa; phylum Chordata; class Amphibia; order Caudata; family Salamandridae; genus Triturus; species Triturus cristatus. Next base: position 1,572,679,650 of record NC_140591.1, on the reverse strand, counting down.
GCTGAGCGATGTCTCCACTTGCATCATTCGTGGCATCCTTAGTAGTCATTGTACTTGTGTATGTGGCCTATTGACATGACTTCATGTGTACATGTTTTCTTTTCTGCGCTATGCATGCGTATACTCCCAGCCTCGCACACATGTGGTACATGTACTGCAGGGTCTTTGTGCACCTGACTGACTTTTGTGGGCACGGTATCTGTGGTTACTCCACCCTTTGCGTTCCATGGGGACTGCTGGGAGGACTCTGCACACACCCCTCCTGTGTCTGGGCACTGCTGGGAGGACTCTGCACACACCCCTCCTGTCTCTGGGCACTGCTGGGAGTGATAGGCACCCACCCCTCCTGTGTCTGGGCACTGCTGGGAGGACTCTGCACACACCCCTCCTATTTCACAATATGTACGCTCATGGCATACACGGATGTGGGTACGCTCCATGCATTCGAGGTGGGGGTACGTGTCGTACTTAAAATGTTGGGGTGGGGGTACGCTCCATGCATTCGAGGTGAGGGTACGGGTCGTACTTACACTGTTGGGGTAGGGGTATGCTCCATACATACGCGGGTGGGGGTACGGGTCGTACTTACACTGTTGGGGTGGGGGTACGCTCCATACGTACGCGGGTGGGGGTACGGGTCGTACTTACACTGTTGGGGTGGGGGTACGCTCCATACGTACGCGGGTGGGGGTACGGGTCGTACTTACACTGTTGGGGTGGGGGTACGCTCCATACGTACGCGGGTGGGGGTACGGGTCGTACTTACACTGTTGGGGTGGGGGTACGCTCCATACGTACGCGGGTGTGGGTACGGGTCGTACTTACACTGTTGCGGTGGGGGTACGCTCCATACGTACGTGGGTGGGGGTAGGGTCCGTAAATATCCGTCCCCACGCTATGTGATGCTTTTGCGACCCAGGCCTTTGCCACGTGGGTACGAGTTGTCCCGCCATTGTTGGGGTGATGTGGGTGTGGGCATGGTACGACTCGTACCCACACTCTTCAGGCGTGGGTACGGGACGTACCTGTCTGGTTGTGTTGCCGGTTCGCGTCGTGACGGACTTCCGTTGTGGCGGTCGCTGGCTTAGCTGGACACGCCCCCACCCCCTCGTAGTGACCAGGGCATGGGAGTCAGGTATGTCCAGGGCATGTGTGCTGTGTGACTTTGGTGGGGGGTTTGTGGCCTGCCCTGGTCCTGCCACCCCCACCCCACCCCACTTTCCCCCCTCCCTTAGTTGTTCTGACCTTCTGCGGCGTCTGCGTCCGAACCTGTAGAGGAGGTCGACTGCTATGAGGGCCGGGATGACACGTAGGTTCGGGTCCATGTCTGTCCGTCGCGTACGGGTCCTCCTTGTTCGCGTCGTCCTGTCTGTCCGTCGCGTACTGGTCCTCCTTGTTCGCGTCGTCCTGTCTGTCCGTCGCGTACTGGTACTCCTTGTTCGCGTCGTCCTGTCTGTCCGTCGCGTACTGGTCCTCCTTGTTCGCGTCGTCCTGTCTGTCCGTCGCGTACTGGTACTCCTTGTTCGCGTCGTCCTGATTTCCCGGCAGTTTTTGGCAGCCGGAAAATATTCACCGTGCGGGATGACGTCGGTGCGAATCGTGATTCCTGGTTCGTGAATGGCAGGCTGCAAGCGTCCCGACGTCAGGTCGGCGCTTTCCCGGATCGCATTTGTAGGTTTATTTTGTTCGGTCGGGGTTTTTTACGATTCGTACGGAAATGGTGTTCCCGTGCGAATCGTAATTCCATGTTTGTATATTTTGACGACCGGGTACGCGTCGGACGGAGAATATGCTCCGTCCGACGGTTCGTACCCGGTTTTTACAGGATCGTGATCGGCGCCAGTATGTGGGTTTCCAGACTTCCCAGAGGCTGACCCGAGTCCCCAGCAAAGCTGAGACCCGTAGCTATCGGAACCCCTGGACACCGTGCGCATTTGAAGTGCATCAGCTTTTCGACGTCCTTTTAGGCTGTGCATTGGGTTACTTGTAGCCCAGACCCCGAGTACCTTTTCCACCAAAGATTGCTGGTCTACACTCCACGAGTGTTCCGTGAGCCCGCTCTTTGTGTTTTCGCTCGAGGCTCCTTTGCGATCCCTGGTCTGTTGACTGGTGGGTCCCTGTGAAAGCAACTTTAACTTTAATTGGGCTTCCCTGGTTGCTCTAGATGTGCCCTGACTCTCCTTCACTTGGGGTGTCTCAGGACCTCTCTGGTCCGCACCGAGCATCTTTCCTCTTTCTGCGTGGGTTGCTGTTGCCAAGGCTTGTTGTTTTCAATCTAGGCACCGACACTGCAGCACTCGACATCCATCGTGGGACAGCGCAAATCCAGCTCCTGGTTGTCCTTGACACCTCCTGGTCCTCGTGGCTGAAGAGTTAAGCTTCCCCTCCTCGCACCTGAAGCACCCGACATCAGTGGGTATTCGTCTATCATGCCCCTGGTCACTGGAAAGTGACCCATACTCTGCCCCTTCTGCTTTCAGGTTCTTCACATCTTCGATCCAGGCTTGGATTTCTTTGGACACTTCTCATCTTCCCCGCAGAAGCATTTTTCAGCAAGCTGCCATTGAAAATGACGACGCGACCCGACACCACTTGACACCTATGCACCCGGCCTCCCTGGGTGAGGTAACATGAGTACTCTGGTGCTCCCATGGGTGTTGGCCCCAGAACCATCTAATTCCAAAAGGGTTTGTTCCTAGTCCACTCCTAGGTGTCCTTTAACTTTAAAATTCCATCAGTGACTTTCCCCATAGAAGCTAACGAGGCTCGCTCCCGTGTTCTCACACTGCACACATTCCCCGTGGGTCCCCTGTGTCACTACCTTGGGTGGTTCCTTGGGGTCCCAGGAATACTACAGGCTCTAGGCCATGTGTCTAGTCAAGTCGTGGTTCTTATACCACTTTCTTAATATATGGTTTGGTTCGCCCCTAGGGCCCATTGTATATTGTGCTAATTTACTGTGATATTTGAAGTGTAACATATGTGCTTTTACCTCTAGTCTCATAAAGAGACTAGTAGGGTGTGTTTAGGAATAAATAGATATATTTTATATATATATACCTGGTGTGGTCTCCTTTCATTTAGCCACTCAAGAGATTATAGACTGGTAAAACAAGCTGCTTTACATTCCTTCAAGACTTAGCCTGCAGACTGCTCTCCATAGCTACCACTAGGATAGCTTTCAATAAAGGTTGTCTTTAACCTATCATCAATAAGGGGTTGTTTGGACCGGTGCAAGGTGCCCACTATAACTAGTGGACAGCATATATCAGGCCAACTTCTCAAAGTGAATTTATAAGTGCTTGTGTTTTGGCGCAGTGATTAGATAAGGACATGGAACTGGCTTGGTGATTGGAGGAGTGCATGGTTAGTGACAAGGAGATGGCTTTACTGCATCAGTATTGCTCAGGGGATTGTAGCAGTGCATGTGTTAGTGCCTGGGCCATTGCATAAGTACATGGGTACTGACTGGATTATTAGAGTACTGCAAGGAGAGTGCATGGTGAATTTATAAGTGCTTGTGTTTTGGCCCAGTGTTTAGATAAGGGCTTGGAACTGGCTGCTTTATTGGAGGAGTGCATGGGTAGTGACAACAAGATGGCTGGACTGCATCAGTAGATTTCAGGGGATTGTAGCAGTGCATGTCTTAGTGCCTGAGTCATTGCATAAGTACATGGGTACTGATTGGATGATTAGAGTACTGCAAGGAGAGTGCACAGTGAATTTATAAGTGCTTGGGTTTTGGCAGTGTAATAGGATAAATACAAACATATCACATCAGGCTCGCCCCATCCCTTTACCAGTGTGCAAACGCGCCACCTGGTGGGTTTTAAGTTGGGGGATTAATTCCCTTTAAATCCTCAGGATCCCTGGGGGCCAACTAGCCCACCAAGTACCTCCAGTAAGGCCACAGAGCTGCGTTGCAGAGAGGTGGTCCAAGGCCACGTCCCTTTTTACACCTCTCTGTAACGCAGCTCTGTAGTGCTTACTGGAGGTACTGTAGTGTAGTTCCTATTTCCCTAATAGGCTCTGCGCATTTGAATATTATACCCTATAGATTTGACATAGGACTGAGGTCAGCAGGCCCCTATCGAGTATATTAAACCTAATTACTTTGTAGCAGCTAACTCAGATGCCACTAGAAACTCCTTGTAAACAAGAAGGGAGTAGTTTCTGGCAACCGTATAAACATGACAACTTTATTTCCCTTTAGATTTGGAACACTCTCAGAATCATGGAAACAACAGATAACAGTTTCACTCAGCTAATCATGTATGCTTAATTTCTTCAGAGTTACACAGAAAGAATAGATGGGCGTTTCAATAAAAGGATTTATTGAACAGTCTTGTTTATCGTGTAAGATATATGAGCTGTTACATTGCAAGACAGTATGCGAGATATAATATGCACAGCATAAGCAGTAGAAAGAAATAATACTGTGCTAGCATTATCATTTAGCTATGACACATATTCATATACATAAATAACATAAGCTAAAAATACGAGTACTCATGAGATACTTCTCTAACTAGTTCTACCCCAGTGCACCTAACCTAAGTGTAGTACAAGGTAAGAAGTAGTTGATGTATTCCATAGTATGGTAGGCTATAGTATGGTATGCCAAGTTTAGTATGCCAAGAGTCCCTCTAGGTTCTAGTCAGCTCCATACCTTGAGAATGAGAGAGGTGGGAATCTCTTTCCAGGTCTCGAACTCTAACACCCCGCAAAGGGAGTCAGAACACTGGAAGCTGGATTCTCTGCGAGCAGGGATGACAGCGTCTCTTGTCAGTGAGTCAGGCCGGGACATGGCTCCTCTAAAGTCGAGGTCTCCTCCTACTTGCTTGGGCAATGGAAGGTATATTTCTACCTGGTAGGTGCCTTGAAATGTTAGCATTGACGTAAAGTCGGGCAGAGGAAGACGTCAAGAATGAACCCTTAAGGAATAGCAGTTAATGCATAATAAATGAGTTCTTGGAGGAATCAAGGGGACTTAATCCCCCAACCTACAACGTGGCAGAGGGCCCGTTTGCACAGTGGTGAAGGGAGGGGGTTGGGCCTGGTGTGACAAGTGTGCAAACACGCCTTGTGGCACGTTTTAAGTTGGGGGATTAAGTCCCCTTGAATCATGAGGGTCCCTGGGGCCCAACTAGCCCACCAGGTACCTCCAGTAAGCACCACAGAGCTGTGTTGCAGAGAGGTGGTCCAAGACCACGCCCCTTTTTATACCTCTCTGCAACGCAACTCTGTTGCGCTTACTAAAGGTACCTGGTGGGCTAGTTGGCCCCCAGGCACCCTCAGGATTCAAGGGGACTTAATCACCCAAATTACAACGTGCCAGAAGGCCTGTTTGCACAGTGATGAAGAAAGGGGCCAGGGCCTGATGTGACATGTGTGCAAACACGTCCTGTGGCGTGTTTTAAGTTAGGAGTAAGATAGGGGACCCCATCCCCCGGGGCTTGGCCACTATTTGAAAAAACAAATTCACAATATTTGGAGGGGGCGGCATGCCCCATCTCCTCAGGCCATTTAAGGCCCCGGGGACACCATCCCCCGGGGCCGTCCTTTCCTTTTTTTAAATTTTCTTTTTTTGGGGGAGGGGGGCTGCTTGGCCTCCCTCCCGGGCCACTTCTAGCCCCGGGGACCCTATTTCTGGGGCCTGGCCACTCCGTTGGGGACCATGTGGGGAGCCCCAATTGGTCCACGATCCCGCTGGCTCCCCGCCTCCTGCAGGAACCGGCATTGCTTTTCCACAAGGGGAGCTGCTGACATGCAGCTCTCCTTGTGGAAAAGCAATCTGGTTTGGATTTTGGAAGCGAGAGCAGGAAACCTGCTCTTGCTTCCAAAATCCAAAGCAGTGTTTTCTATGGCAGGGTGGGAGACGTACGGCTCCCACCCTGCCATAGCAAACAGCAGTGTCCCGGGGTGGACACCTTGTGACACTGTTGGAGTCGGTCCTGGGGGGTGGTGGTCCCCAGGGCCATCAAGGGCTCCAGGATGGAGGCTGGGCAGCCCCCCTTCCAACATGTTTGAAGCCCCGTGGAGGTGGCAGTCCCCAGGGCATGTGGTGAGGCTCGAGCCCCCCACACAGGTTTATTTTTTTTTTAAAACAAGCCCTGGGGGTGGTGGTCCCCGGGGCAGCGGGTGGCCATGTGCTCTCCCATGAATATTTAAGAAAAGCCCCAAGGGGTGGTGGTCCCCAGGGCATGGGGGGCCTTGGAAGGCCCCCACAGATTAATAAAAGACAAGCCCCGGGCGGTGGCGGTCCCAGGGGCTGCGTGGGACCCTGCTAATAAATTGTCCCTAGGACTTGGCCCGCCCGGGGGCTTTAGAAATGGAGCGGGAGACCGAGCTTCATTTTTAAAAAAAAAATCGAACTGATTCATGAACTTGGTTCGACCCCGCCCGAAAATGTAAAAACAAAATGCTTTTTTGGGCCTGGGGATCCCTATGGGACCTCTTGAGCAGGCCTGGGGGGTCATGGTGTTTTTACCCTGCCCCCCTTTCTTTTTTTTATCTTTTTTCTCACCTTTTTCTTTCTCCCTCCTCAAAGCACAAGATGGCTGCCAACACTTCCTGGTTTGAAGTGTTGGTAGCCAATTAGAGCCAAGCTGGTGCTCGGGGGTTAGACTCTGCCTAGATATCAAAATGTTTTATTTTTGGAATTTCACAGGAAATACTGAACAGATTTACACCATTTAACAAAAAGGGCTCTTTCTGAACCAACACCAACCTTTTTGGCCAAATTTGGTGTAATTCCGTTTAGCAGTTCGGGCTGTAGCTTTGTCTAGAGTTTCCTATGGAAATCAACATGGTGAAAACGCGTTTTGGGACCCCCCTCTTTTCTCAGGCCCCCACTTGTCGAATCACCCCGAAGCTTTCAAGACAGGAGCTGAAAGGAGCGCCCCACTAATTTTGAAAATTTCACGAAGATACGTCAACCGCCTCCAAAGTTATTGGGAATTGAAAAAACACTTTTCCTATGGAAACTAGGTCATAACTATAACTACCTACTGGCAACCGCCAGTAGGTAATATATATGTATATATATATTCACTGAAAAAACCATAGGTTTCAGGGGCGTTATAGTTAGCTGGACATTTCCCTTGTACAAAACCCTAGAAATTCCCCCGTCATCAGTGATGTCATTTGAGATGTCATCAGTGATGTCACTGACCATGTCATGAGTGATGTAATATGTGATATCATCAGCAGTGCATTGCGGAGGCTTGAGTTATAGTTAGCTGAACTAACTATAACGGGGGAATTTCTAGGGTTTTGTACAAGGGAAATGTCCAGCTAACTATAACGCCCTGGAAACCTATGGTTTTTTCAGTGAATTTCTAAGGTTTTTTAAATTCCAATTCCTAACTGTAACGTGCATGAAACCTATGTTTTTTTCAGTGAATTTCAAAGGTTTTTTAAATGCTAATTCCTATTTATAATTTATCACTAAAGCTATGATGTTTAATGATTTTCATTGGATTTCTAAATTTTTCTATTTCAGTCTGTCAATTCCTTTAATTATGTTTTTTTAAATTCATTTTTATCACCTTTTTTTAACGTATTTTTAAAAAATATTATTTGTTTTTATTGGGTTTTAAAAAAAAAAAATTGTTAATGTTTTAAAATATATTTTCATATTTTTAAAAAATATTTTTTAAACTATATTTTCAAAACGTTATTTTTGTTATTTTTTTCCCCATTTTTGGGGGATCCGTGCACCCTATGCGCACCCTTCACGACTCGTTCGCGAAAGCATCCGCGCACTGTAAGCATTGGGTACGTGTTTGGTGCGCGATTACAATGCGACCGGTACGCGACCGGTACGCGACTCCAAGCCTATACGCAACATGGACGATGCACATTAAGCGATGCTTGCACGCTTCCGCGATGCGTCATGTGCGTGCAAGATGCGGTGGGTGCGCGAATTCCGCAAAATATTTTACATATAAAAAAACATATATATATGTATTTTATGGGAATATTAATTGAAGACAAACTGTAAACTACACATAAAAGTAATATATTTTTACATTTAATCCTATATTCTTTTTAAATTCAATTTCGCGGATGCACGCTGGGTGCATACTGCGCAAGCGCACGGTGCGCGGATCCCATGTGACCTGAAAAAAAGAGATTTGATTGGTTCATTACACTTCCTGTTCTAACTATTGAAAGACCCCAACCATTTCAATCATTCTTCTTTGACCTTCTTTGGAGGAGCATCTCTTTGCAGAGAAGAAGCTTTTTTGACTAGGTTTTAACTTAGCTCAATCTTTTTTCTAACCAAACAATGGCTTCCGGGCAGCAGGCATCTCCTGGATCTCCTCATTCATCTGAGGATGAATTTTTGGAAGAGCCACCACGCACACCACGTTTTTCATCTGTGGTGTGGAAATTTTTCACATATCCAGAGGGGCAAACAAAGACCAATGCCACCTTGGTGACCTGCAAGATCTGCCAGAGAGTGCTGTCTCATGTGGATCCAAACAAAAAATATTCATGCGGAATGGCGAGAATGATGAAACATCTAAGGACCCTTCATCCAGTAAACCTTGCTCGGGAGGAATGCCGAAGGATGAGAGTCGTTCCTGCTCCTACGGATTCATCACAGCCAAGCACTTAAAGAGTGCATCCTTCTGCACAAAATTTGGACATCCGTCCGTGGTTCCAATTTTTGAAAGTGCTCTGCATAAAATGCAATGCTACTATATGCTACGGGGAGCAGTCTATTGATCTGATCTGCCGCAAGCAAGAAAGTCAACATTGCTAGTTTTTTTTTCCCTGAAGTTCATTGTTTTGTTCCTCCAGTTCTAATTTTTGCTTTTTTTTAAAGAAAATCTAAAAAAAAAAAAATTGTTAAAAAAAAATATATATATATATATAAAAGAAAAAAGAAGAAAAAAAAGTTCTTCTAAGAACTAACTTTCCTGGTTTAAAAAAAGAGCTATATACTTGTTTGTTGGTGTGTGAAAGATGAATGTATGTGTAGAACGTAATTGACTGAATGAATGCATTAATAGCGTATGGTGAATGTAATAGTGCAGAAATATGAGGAAGTGCTGCAGCATCACACAGTAACCTCTTTAACTGCTGTGTGCTGTAGTACTTCCGAAGCACACGGATACAACATATGTACATAAATATGTTGCACATCTATGCTTCTCACTGCACGGCTGCTTAAATTGCAGCCATGTGGTGACACAGGCACCCTTGCACCATAGTGGAAGGATATCTGTGTCATGTGCTGTTTCTTTTTGTGCAGAAAGACACACCTTCCTGCACAAAAACAATCAATAAACGCACTTTTCTCCTTCAATGTATGCTGAACATATTAGCATGCATTGAAGATTTAAAAATGAGGAGAAAAGAAAACAATTCTCCTTGTTGTGCTTTCGTACACCAATTAGAGAATGGTGCAGCATTCACACACATATCGAGATTCATGAATTCTGATAAATCTGGAGATGTGTCTTATTCTATGAGTATTCAGTGCAATCACGCACAACAACACTTATAGAACACCCTTTCAACGCAAAGTGGTGTGTATGATGAGGTTGTATTTACATGGAGTAGAAAAAGTGCACAGAGCGCCTTTTCCTCTCTTTGTAAATATGAAAGAGTGTCTTGCGCAATAACTATGTTACAAAAAGTGGCATATTTCTGTTTTAAAATTGTTTCCGAATGATAGAAGGTAAGCACAGAGTTTTGTCTGCCAAGATGCTCAAACAAGAATGATTGAAATGATTGCGGTACTTCGATAGGTACAATGGGAAATAGTATGAACCACTCAAATCTGTTTTTTTGCAGGTCACATAATATCCGGTAACAGAGAGATTTCAAAACTACATCGGTATAAACAGAGTGTTTTTAAAAAGTTGTTCAATCTTTGTAGGTTCTTGCAGATCTGCCCATTCTGCATATTAATACTTAGTTAAACTTACCTTCACAGTAAAAGAAATTAAAAATGGTATACTTTTTTTTCAGATTTTTTTTGCAATAAAAATTTATGTAAACTGCTTATTTTAGAATTAGGATCTGTAAAGAAAAGAAAAAATAGATATAACATGTAATAATACATTTTTTACAACACAGCATAATTTCAACAAAGTAATTTGTTTGCCTTTTTTGCTGTTCTCAGAATATATTGAATTTCACTAGAAATAGTGATTTCAATCGTACTCATCACTGAACAGCAGGCAAAAAGAAAACAATCAAAAAGATTGTTTAAAAAAACCCAACATGCTATTCTCAGTAAAATACCACAAGATACATATATGAAATGCTTATGGCTAACAAAATATTATAAGTTTAACTTATAAAAACTGTAAATGTAGTCCCTTAAAAATATTCACCGAGTCAATGAGCACAAACAAGTCCATAATTCAAACATATACCTTTCCTTGAGGCCAAATGGTATTTTTGCACTCCTTTTTATGTAAATTGTCCAATGGTAGTCCTATTAAATTATAATAATAAATTTCTCACAGAGTGAATTATCTGCAATTGCTACAAAAATCCTTCCTGATATTGATACTTGTGTTGGTACAAACTGCTTTATTAAAGTATCCAATTTTTTTCCCTCAGCTGTACAACGTTGCATCATTAAAATTATGTATTGTCCATATTTTGTTAAAAATAATGTGGATAACATTTCTGATTTACATTGGCTACACTCCATGTTTTGATATGCACCTTTAACTAATTTATTGAAAGACACTGATTTACAGTCTGGTAATGTTAAATACAGAAATCTTTCAGTGTCTACATTAGTGGAACATGTATACATGCAATTTTCACAATGATGTTCCCTTTTGTAAGAAAGGACAAAAATATTTTCTATTTCTACACCTTCATTTTCAAAAATGGTAAGCATATACATTAAAAATTCCTGAGCATCTTGTTGGATATTTTGTGTAAATTGTGTAGAACCAGAACACACAACCAAAAGATTACGAACATCAGAAACATATTGTATTTTACTTGTATCTGTTGTCAATTTTTCATAAACAGAAAGCAACAGAGAACAAAATCTTTTTTGCCGATTCTGCATATTTTGTTCTTGTAAACCTTCAAGATAAAAAACAACATTGACCACTACATTAGCATAGCAGTTGACACCTGAACTATTTTCAAACTGATAACCAACAACCTCTTCAACAGTGTCCAATTTCTTTTTACTTGCAATCACAAAATTATCTTGTTCTATTCCCTTCTCGACACCTTCATAACAGATATTCTCAAACCTTCCTTTTCGACCAATCACACACTTTTCAAATACAGGATATTGACCTAAATTTGGAGCATACACCCTTCTTAACCTGTTATACTCTTTTACACAGTTTGCATCTGCAGTAACCGTTGTCTCATCAAAATCAATCAAAACAAACCAGATAATTTTCTGACTCGCGACAAAGCAACAAATGCCATACCCTCTTTATATACAGTAGATCCAATGTTCACCAATGCACTGTCTACACTTAATCCTTGAGATTTATGAATAGTCACTGCATATGCCAGAGAAAATGGAAATTGTTTCCTGCGGACATATAAATCTTTAACAAGTAAAAAACGAACTGAACAACGACCAATTTCTTTAACATCTTCAATCTGATCAAATGTAATTTTTAAAAATTCAATTCCTTCTTTTTTCTGATAATTAACAAAATCTACCACTTTACCCATTGCGCCATGAGCTAACCCTTTTTCTACATCCAAATTACGCCTTAAAATTACCCGACAGTTTACACACGCATACAGTGTCTTTTCTAACCCAGCTGTTTTAGATATTTTTTTTTCTAAAGAATCCAGTTTTGTTTTCAACTTTCCAGTCAAAATAATAGTGATTCCTTCATGCTCTATTTTATCGATGGCTTCCATTTTTATAATTTCTTCATTTTCCAGTTTCAATAGTTCTTTGTTGAATATAGAACACTTGCGCAGTGTTGGCATTAAACAGATCACTGATTTATTTTCAGCAATTTTCATGTACACTTTTGCAGGAACTACATTTTTATGTGGAAAGACATTGCAAAGTAATCGACTTTCCAAAGCTTGTTTGCCATGTTTTGTAAGAATTCCAATTCTTATATCTTGAAGAATACTTCCATATTCAGCATAATTTGCCTGTCGCATATTTGTTGTCAGTTCTTTGTATTCAAAATAAGTCCAAATGTTCACATTACCAACACTTCCAAGAGATTTTCTGGTATCTTCATGTGCAAGTGTTTTAAATACCAGTTGTCCTTTTACCGGAGTCAGTTGCAATAGATCTCCAAAAACTATGACGTGTTTTCCTTCAAATAACACGTCATACTCTGTTTTAAGAATTTGCTGCATTCTTAAATGCACAAAGGCAAGCATCAAGTTTGAGACCATGCTCACCTCATCAATAATGAGAAGTTTCATTTTCTTCAAGACTCTTGAAACTTCACAACAAGCTTCTCCAGATAGCTTGTGGTATTCTAATTTGTTTTCATGTTCTACTAGTAGCATTAGTAAACAATGTAAAGTAATTCCTTTAATGTTATGTGCTGCCAACCCAGTTGGAGCAGTGACAACACAAGACAAATGCGACTCAGTTGTTTTTTGCAAATAACTTGTAATTACTTTAATTAAGAAACTTTTTCCTTTTCCAGCTTGACCACTCACATACATTCGGATAGGTTGAAATGATGTACATGAGCACCCTTTCTTTTCATGAAGTAATCCATGGTCAATGTGCTCTTTCACTTGTTGATATATTTGTTTCTATTCAACATTTAGTTGTTCTTCCAAGTTTCCTAACTGTATTACATCTTCTTGAGCTTGATACATTGCTGTTTCCACCTCATTCATGGCAGTTGCTGCTTCATTTTCAACAATTGGTTGTCCAAGTGGATCTTGGCTCAGTGCAGCAGAACTTTGACTGTCTTGAGAACTGTCTCTAGCAATCTCAGCTGCAATTATAGCTTCTTGATCAATTTCATCATTCAACATTTTCACATAATTTGCAAAAGCACTGCATTGTATGCTATCTTTACAAGCATTAAATGAATCTTCATAGCTCTGAAAATCTCCAAGTAATTCCAGTTCTGAACGCCATGGTTTGAACATTTGCAAAAGGGCTAAATAGTAAAATTCCCTTTTATCAGCAGTGTCGCAACTCAGTTTCCTGTGATTAATTAAATTTCCTTTCCTTTGTTTCACCAGACATCCTTCAGAACCAATCACTGCATATTTTCCATCATTGATGTTCTCTGTAGTATTCCTTTAAAAGTGTAGTTTTGCAGCACTTCATAGAGACACATGTTCTCAAGATGATGACTTCTGTTTGGGTAAAATGTGTCCAACATATTCGTTTTCAAAATATCTGTACTTTCTGGTTCTTTTTCTGCTAAATATTCAATTTCTTGAACAGATTTCAGTACCCAATTTCGCATTCCTGCAAGACCTAGACTCACCCAAATGATTTTTCTACTTTTGGAATATAGACTTGCAGATGATAACCGATCTTAACATTCATATGCTCCAATTTCACGATGCGATAACATCTTCAAACTGAAACTGTATAATTTTTTACTTAGAGTCTTCTCGTGAGAAATCTCTTCCCACATTTCTTTCAATTCCGTCTTTTCTGATTTAGTAATGTAAGACGTTACATATCGTGCAACAGCAATGGAATTGTCCGCAACATACTGAATATCCATGTTAGCATTCCACATGGATAAAACAACTGGATTGTAGTCATTTATGTATTTTGATTCTTCACTTCTTCTTAAGTTGTAGGTTTTTTTCAGAGACTTTCTTGTGATGGTATGTCGCATAGCTGAAATAAAACTGTTCACTCTTCCTTTGGATAATACAGGACGTGGAAATCCAAAACGACATTTGGTTTAGAACTTATCCTTTGACTTGTACTTTCGTCGACAGTATTTTCCACATCGATGGCTTTGGAATCGTAAGACTTGTTGTTTTAAGTTTTTATGTTCTCTGCTATTGGGTAAAGCACATGTGGCATAATCTTCAATGAAAGACAAAACAGTTTAATCTGAATCTGTTCCAAATTTGGGGGCATCATTGATCCATAACAACATATGTATATGAGGAGCACCTCTTGCTTGATACTCCTTTCTCCAAAAGAAATCCACAACTTCTCCAATAGGATGATTCTTTTTATTGCAGATGAAAGACATCATAGCTTCAAATCTATGATTGAAATATCTGCATACATTAACAGGATCCAATGAGCACAATTCTCCAGGTGTCTGGTATTCAATATTTTTTTATATTGGAATTTGCCTCTCGAAGAAATTCAAGTAAATCATCCCAAGAATACTCAGCACAGCTTAGTGTAACGAACCATGTAGGAGTTCCCAAGTTCCGTAGCATACATTTCAATTCTCCATGTCGACGGTACCAATAGTCATTAGTCCCACGCTGACATGCCATCAGATTAATCAACTGAGATTCTAAATGATCATCTCTCTGATGCACTTTATCCATAAAATCCTTTGCAGTTACATTTTGCAGATACATTCCAGTTTTTAAAATGTGATTTACTGCATATGAAAGTCCAGACAAGTCACTTTCAAACAGAAGATGAAACATATAAGGGATACATTGTCGAAATCTTGGATCTTCTGCATATAATGTTGTTGTCCGATATTCAGATGCAGGAATCTGCACAGGACGTTCATCATATCGTCCACCTTTTCCTGTTGGAAACAACTGCGGGAAACAATGAGCTTCCAAGCTCTCTTCCCATACACTCATGGGACTTCGTGTTGCTTTTTTCATTTGAAACAACTCAATCGTATTCCCCATCACCTCTTTGGAATTAAGTGGATGTACACTGTAATTTCATAGATTTCTTCATATCTGGACATGTCCACTTTTTCAATTTGTCCACTTAATGTTTCAGTATCTTCTGCTAAATCTATTTCTTCTTCTCCTACAAACACATTTCTATAGTACTCGTTATTTTTTAACAGACACAATGATGCCTTTTGCACTTTTCTAACATCCATTAACTCTTGCCAGATTTTCTTATTCTTAGTAGGAACACAATTAACTAGAATGACTAGTGGCTCATTTTCTGCATGGTCTACACCAATAGTTTCAATATTTTTCCTTAAATCTAACGGTAAATACACAACTCTTCCTTTCAATCCTCTTTGCAACCCTGATGGAGGTAATTTACCTGTTTTAGGCTCCATACGAACAATAGCCTGAAACGGGTGAACAGATTGAATGAGAACAGACTCATACGTATTTAAATCTATCAGCTTTGGAGGAATAGCAACCAATTCTAGATTATTATGAACAGCTCTAGCAGGCATTTTATTCTCATCTAATTTGTTATAACAATATTTGCAAATACCCTGCTCAGATCCCAAATCAAAACAATCCTCTACCAACAAATAAGTTGCAAATTCCATCCACTTATCATTATCTTCTATTTCACTTTTTAAAAAAGATTGACACCCCTAGTCTGATTTTTATAGTGAATTCGCCGACAACAAATACAAGAAACATTTGGTCTTTCACCTAAAATTACCTTAAACTTTGTGATTTCATCCTCAAAATGTTTTGTAATTACGGGTTCTACATTGTCTTCAACATTTTGTTCTACTAATGTGTCAGTTTCTGCACTCTCTTGCTGAGGACCAAAGTAACAACACTCAATATCATCACAAACCTTCTTCACATCTGATACTGAGCCACACAAAAGAGCACTGTTCAACTCATTTAACTTTAGTGCTGGACTTTTCGCATAATACAATCTTCTCACTAACTTCCATATTTGAGTTTGATGTACTGCCAGCATCCTCTTTGTTTGGGAAGGCACTGTTGAAACTCTTGAAGAATTCCTTGAATGGCTAAATTTGGGAGACGAGAACCTCAAGTTCACAGCAGTTTATGATAAGAATAGAGTTAACTTCCTTGATATTTCCATCAAAAATATGGAAGGAGCTCTAGGAGTGGAGCTTTATGTCAAATCCACAGACAAAAACACACTCCTACATTACAATAGTTACCACCCACGATCGCAGCGTGATAACATCCCTTTTGGACAGTTTCTCCGCCTAAGGAGAAACTGTTCCAATGTTGCTGATTTTCTTAAAAATGCAGAGAACTTAACCGAGAAATTAAAAAATAGAGGATACCCCAAAAAGTTAATCAAAAATGCCTGCAAAAGAGCACAATTTTATAATAGGGAAAGTATGATACACCCAGAACCTAAAGTCACCGAAATTCAATCAGTAGCTGACTCCAAACTGGTGTTTGTAAGTCAGTTTTCCAATATTAGCAATAGATTAAAGAATGTGATTTATTCCAATTGGCATATTTTGAATGACGGTAAATTGGATAAAATTCCTAAACCAATTTTTGCCTTCCGACGCAATGAGAACATCAGACATAACTTGGTCCACACATACAGAGAAACCAATGAGAATAATCAGACCACGCTTACAGGGAACAAAGCAGTAGGAAATTACAAATGCAGCAGTTGCTCAATTTGCGACAACTGCATTGTAACCAAAACCCTTACTTATAACAACTATACCATGACTGCCAAAACGCTCAACAACTGCAGGAGCAGTAATTTAGTTTACCTACTCCTATGCCCTTGCGGGCTAGCATACGTGGGAGAAACAGGCAGGGAACTTAGAATACATCTGCTAGAACATAGATCTGCACTAAAGACAAATAAAATCAATGCTCCCATGGTTGACCATTTTACAAAACACAAACATAAATATACTGATTTCTCATGGTATATTATAGAAAAGATTAGCTGCTCAAAACGAGGCAGTAATATTGAAACCAAACGAAAAAATAGAGAACAGTGGTACATTTCCATTCTTGATACGGTCAATAAAGGCCTTAATACGAAAGAAGTCTGGAGGAAAATAGTAACGTAAATAACTAGTTGAGGAACTTGCCAAGATAGAATATATAGTGTTGAACGTAGAGGCAGTTTGAATTAGAAGTAGATTATACAGTAACTTCAGCGAAATGACCGATGAATGTCATCTAAAATAATGGATCATGCCGGTAGAACTTGGCACTGTCGCGATGAATTGACAGAACTTTATCTGGAGTATCCATACACTCGTCAATTGTCCAGCCGAGAGGAGAAAGGGTAAAATGATGTACCAACACTGTAGAATCAAATAAAATGAAGGATATCATGTGGTTTTTAGATAGAAACATTCGTTTATAATTCTTACCGAATTACAACGAGATTTTCTTCTAATCAAACACTGTTGCATAAAGACAATTTCAGAATTAGAGGTCGCGCTGTGCATAAATACAAAAATGTCATGCATGAGAGTAGAGAAAATAAACGGTAGTTTCCACGTGAGTTTTTTGGGGGAAAAAAAACTTAAGAAAACTGACAACTGTTTAGGTCCAGGCAAAAGGAAACTCACTACCAATATATGGACAAAAATACATGGAGTCAGGCATCCCACTATTGATAGGGATTTACATAAAGTTTTATGCCAAAAAAAAGTTGACCCGATCATCGGCGCAGGCCTTGTCACGATGACGTTGACGTCCGATGCAAGACAAAAGGCAGTCCCAGCCAGGCAGTCCATCATTGATGTTGCCCGCGATCGTAGAGACGCGGAAGTAGCTGCCCGGGAACGCTGGCCGTCGGACTAAATTAGGTATGTCGAAAGCCGAAAGGGGAGCGATATGATAAGATAATTAAATTGAATGTGCATACATTGGCCTTATTGATACTTTGCCGGCAGCTTGACTAACTTATTAATACAACTGTATTAAAATGGGCAACACAGGTTGATCTGTAAACGAACGATATGGTCAGCATTCCGACTTGAAAAAGGGAATATGCATTGAATAGCCGTCTAAGTAAAAACACTCTAGGAGCGTCGCTCAAACAGCTCTTTGATTTATTTCAGATTATGTTTAAAAGTAGCGGTCGAATAATTCAAGAAGCTAGATATTAAAGATATATTTTTTCAACTCTTTCCCTTTGGGAATACAGCCACGAGCAACTCTTACCCGGAGCAGTAAAAGAATCCCTTACAGCCCACAACCTTTTACCTAAAGGTGAGCCTTAAAGTTAACAAATTGTAGAAATGTAAGATAGATGCGATTAACAAATGGTACATTTCTTTGACCAGTTAGAGTGCACTGCTTGAGATAATCTAGCCCAATTAAATTGAGTTCCTTTGTCTGTAGGAACCAAGTGAACAATACGGAGGTGCTTGGCGAGGGTCAGAAAGGACGTCCCATGCCCACCCCCACGAACAACCCTAAAAGGTATTTTCCAGACTCCTATATTAATCAAGGAGGCAATAGAATAGGGAAATTAGTTATGGGACTCTCCATTAGGGAGCCTCATCTCCCCCTTACAATCAAATAAATGATTTATTATTTTTTAGACAAAAATAAAAAGTTATTTTCATTATTCTTTTGACAGCTCAGGGAAGTGAGAGAAATTGAAAAAACTCCCGCAAGACTGCAGCAAAGTAAATAAGCAAGCCTAGTGCGTTTTCGCACAGGTGAGTCTCTTAAACATTTTTTAAGAGTACATGAGTAAGGTGATTCCCTACTGGTGTGAAGTTAAAGTGTGAATGTAGACAACTGGTTGAGTGATTGAATGGAAACACTTCCAATACAAATCACGTTGTTTCACATAACAAAAGAGCCTAGGCAGTTTGGCTTGTGTTACTTTTGTGGTGCATACTGGCGATATTCTACAATTAACAGTCAGACATTGAGGACATAATTAATGTATCGGTTTCTCTTAAAAAATGATGTCCAAGACAGGGCATGACGTAATATAGATTTTTGTTAAAGAAAACACATTGTGTATACCATCAGTAAAAAATTGTTTTCCATTTGTGCATTAGGCAACCATTCCTGGATAAGGAGATACGATTACTTATAGTCCTGAAGAAGGAGGCCACAAACAACGAATAGCCTCCGAAACGCGTCGACGCAATATTTTTGTGTTAAATTTGGAAGGGGCACACAAACCTTTGTCAAATAAGGAAGTGAATCCTTAGTCAATTGTTGCCCACGAGGTTTCTGAATTAACTGTCTCATGACAAAATAGATTGTCTTTTAAATCTCCTTTTTTTGTCTTATTTAGTATTAACTATTCAATTGTTTTTAAGATTTGTCGCTTTTTTATTAAAAATCAAATGCATATTTTATAATGATTATATTGTGATAAAAGAAATCTTGTGATGCAAATAAACAGTTTGCTTTTATATAAATTGACGTTCTTTTGTATTGAAGTGTTCCATGAAAAGGAGTGATTTGTAAACACCTGATTTCGGTAGCTTGAATGAATAGAATGTGTGAATGAGTTAACAAATATTCTACCCAAAAAGGAAAACACATTTTTTACTTTATTGCCTTCTAATTCTACCAAAACTTGAGAACAGGAACGTTTTTAAGCAGTTATGCGTATTCAAAGATATGAAGTACCCAAATGCTTCTCTCACAGTGGTTCCCAAATGCACACAGACTCACAGTGTGATTCAAGATGAGCAGCACTATCCCTAGGAGTTTACCAACCATGTCATGAGTGATGTAATATGTGACATCATCAGCAGTGCATTGCGGGAGCGCGAGTTATAGTAAGCTCAACTAACTATAACAGGCGAATTTCTCTGGTTTTATATGAGTCAAATGTCCAACTAACTATAACGTCCCTACAACCTATGGTTTTTTCAGTGAATTTCTAAGGTTTTTTAAATGATAATTCCTAACTATAACGTCCGTAAAACCTATGGTTTTTTCAGTGAATTTCTAAGGTTTTGAAAATGCTATTTCCTAACTATAATGCCTGTAAAACCTATGTTTTTTTCAATGAATTTCAAAGGTTTTTTAAATATCGAACTACTATTGTGTATTTGTCATCAATACTATTTTTTCTAACTTTTCAACAACATAAAATAAACTTCGAAAGTACTATGTAACGTAATACATTTCACAAATTACAATGAGTTTTTAAATAATACAAAACAATTTAACATTCAGATAACAATTTTTCTCCCTTTTTTTGCTGTCATCAGCTACTACTTAACTTCACTAGTCACAGTGATGCCAGTGTAGTTTCATCATAAACAGCAGGCAAAAAAAACAATAAACTACATTGTTAAAAAAATTAAAACCCTAATTCTCTCAAATATAATACAACATCAACACAAATAACACATCCAATAGTACTTCAAATGTTCAAAGCTTACCTTTACTTCGTAGATTGTCTGCAAATGTACCCAATACGCCAGATAATGTGTCAAAAATTTTGCTTTGAAAGCATCCAGTATGAATTCCTTCAAGATCTTACGTAGTTTCTCTGCACATTTTCCCAATATGCCAGATAATATATCAAATATTTCGCTTTGAAAGCATCCAGTATGAATTCCTTAAAGATCGTACGTAGGTTCTCTGCACAAGTGTTCCAATACACCACATAATGTATCAAAAATGTTGCTTTGAAAGCATCCAGTATGAATTCCTTAAAGATCTCACGTAGTTTCTCTGCACATTTTCCCAATACACCAGATAATGTATCAAAAATTTCTCTTTGAAAGCATCCAGTATAAATTCCTGAAAGATCTATACACCTTCCCCTTAAGGCCGAATAGTGTATCTAAAATCTTTGTTTCAGAAAAATTAAGTATGAGTTGGGTAATTCATAAGGCAATCTCGGTTTCATTTCCAAGTGTGTATCATTACTGTGACTCCAACCATTATTTCACTTTAAATAAACTGTATAATGTCCACTTGTCGTAGTACTTCCAGCATGGAAAACAATAGCAATTGTTACAAACGTTCTTCCAGAAATAGATACTTGATGAGCAACAACAATTTCAATTTTGGTTTCCACTTTTCTTCCATTTGGTCGACAGCATTGCAGCATTATAATCAAATATTTTCCATATCTTTGTAGGCCTAATGCAGATAGCATTCTTGATTTACAATGAGAACACATCATCTCAGCTTCTTTTACTAATTTGGAAAATGGTACAGATTTGCAGTCTTAATATTATTAAATATTAAAATCATTCTCTGTCAACCATAGACCTTGAAGATAATAAACACTCTTCACATTTATGTTCCCATTTGTAACTGAGTCCAAATAAACTCTCAATCTGAATTCCTTCATCTTCTAGTACTCCAAGCATAACCATCAGAATTTCTTGTGCATCTTGCTGTATATTAGCACTGAACATTAAAGATCCAGTACATGTATTCAACAGTTGGCGAAAACGAGAAACAGAATGAATCTTACTTCTATCCGTTCTCAATTCTTGAAATAATGTGAAGAGTGCAGAACATAAAGTTTTTTCCTGACTTTCCATAATTTCACCACAAACATCTTCAAGATAAAATATAACATTTAGAATGACATTTCCATAGCAGTTGATACCAGAAGCATTTTCTAATTGGTATCCAACAACATCATCACTTGTTTGTATTTTCTGCTTCTTTACATCTTTTCTTTTCTGCTTTTCACCCTTAGTTAACTCTTCAACATATTTGTGTTTTGAATACACAACACGTTTCTCATAAATAGGATATTCACCTAAATGGGGAGCATAAAGCCTTCTCAAACAATAATATTCTCTTACACAATTAACATCAGCACTAACCTTGTTCTCATCAAAATCAATTAAATACAAACCAGACAACGTTATAACTCGAAATATTGCATCATATACCATTCCCTCTTTA
Organism: Triturus cristatus; assembly: GCF_964204655.1. Lineage (NCBI taxonomy): Eukaryota > Metazoa > Chordata > Amphibia > Caudata > Salamandridae > Triturus > Triturus cristatus. Next base: position 1,572,657,942 of record NC_140591.1, on the reverse strand, counting down.
AACACAGTTTTTCAAACATTTACCAAAGCATTATCTACACTTAAACCTTGTGATTTGTGAATACTTATTGCATATGCTAAACAGAAGGGAAACTGTTTTCTACGAACATACAAGTATTTTACAAGCAAAAAACGTGCGGCAGAATGTGCAATCTGTCTTACCTCTGCAATCTGATCAAATTTAACTTTCAAAAATTCAATTCCATTTCTATTTTGATATTTCACAAAGTCAACAACTCTCCCCATTGCTCCATTCACTAAACCTTCTTCTACATTCAGATTACGCTTCAAAATTACCCAACAGTTTAAACATACATCTAATATTTTTTCTAAGCCAGCAGTTTTTGATACAGACTTTTCCAAAACATCCAATTTAGTCTGTAGTTTTTCTGAAAGAACAATTGTTATTCCTTGATGCTCTATTTTATCAATAGCTTCAATGTGAACTATTTCTTGATTTTCCAATTTCATAAGCTCTCTATTAAATGTATAACACTCTTCCACTGTAGGCATTAAGCAAACTATAGACTTTTTTTCTTTCATTTTCTTGTACATTACTTCTGCTGGTGTGTTTTCATTTGTAAACAAGTTCTTTAGTATACAACTTTGAAAAGCTTGTTTACCATGTTTACTTAGAACACTAATTCTTACATCTTTTAGAATATTTGCATAATCTTCATCTCTTGATTGTCGCATATTCTGAGTGAGTTCTTTATATTCAAAATGTAACCACAGATTTACATTTCCAATTCTTCCCAAAGATTTCTTAGTGTCTTCATGAAGAAGAGTTTTAAACACTGGGTCTCCTTTTACAGGGGTTAGTTGTAGCAGATCTCCAAATACAATTAAATGTTTTCCCCCAAAGAGAACGTCGTAATCTGTTTTTGGTACCTTTTGCATTCTTAAGTGTACAAAAGCAAGCATTAAGTTTGAGACCATGCTCACCTCATCAATAATTAAAAGTTTCATTTTCTTCAGCACTCTTAACACTTCATAAGAAGCTTCTCCAGACAACTTCTGATATTCTAATTTATTAACATGCTCGACCGGTAACATCAATAATCTATGCAAAGTAACTCCTTTAACATTGTGTGCAGCTAATCCAGTTGGAGCTGTTACCACACAACATAAATGTGAACCAGTAGTTTTTTTAAGATAACTGGTCAAAACTTTAATTAAAAAACGTTTACCTGTCCCAGCTTGACCACTGATGTACATAAGAAGAGGTTTAAAAGATGAACACAGACCTTCTTTTTTTTCATGCAACAAACCGTGTTCTATCCGTTCTCTCACTTGCACATATATTTATTTCTGTTCAACCTGTACTTGTTCTTCTAACTTTTCCAATGTTATATTCTCCTCATGTGATTGTTGCATTGAAATTTTGACTTCATGCATAGCAATCGCTGCTTCATTTTCCAGCATTGGTTTTCCAAGAGGATCTTGACTACATGGACCACTACTTTGACTATCTTGAAAACTTTCAGGAGCTATTTCAGCTATAATAGTCTTTTCCTGTTCAACTTCATCATTCAACATTTTTAAATATGTAGGGAAAATTGGACATCGAATGCTATCTTTGCAAGCATTAAAAGAATCTTCGTAGCAGTCAAACTCTCCAAGTAATTCACTTTCGCTACGCCATGGTTTAAACAGCTGCAGATGTGCTAAAATGTAAAATTCTCGCTTATCTGGAGTTTCACAACTAAGTTTCTTGTGGTTTATAAGATTACCCTTTGCATGTTTTACTAAACAACCATGACATCCAACTACTGCAAACTTTCCTTCTTTTAAATTCTCTTTAACATTTCTTTTGCAGCTGTAATGTTGAAGTACTTCATACGGACATAGCTGTTCCAGATGTTGACTCCTTTTCGGATAGTATGTGTCCAACATATTAGTTTTAAGAGTGTCTGTACTTTCTGGCTCATTTGCTGCTAATTCTTCAGTTTCTTCCAATGATTTCAACACTCTATTTCGGTAGCAGGCGAGACTTAAACGTACCCAAATGATTCCTCGTGACTTTGAATATAAACTTGAAGAACACAAGCGGTCTGAACATTCATACGATCCAATGTCTTGGTGGGAAAGCATTTTCAAACTAAAGCTGTACAGATTTTTGCTAAGACTATTCCCTTGTGCAATTTCTTCCCACATTTGTTTCATCTCAGTTTTTTCAGATTTTGTTATGTAACATAACGTGCAACAGCAATTGAGTTATATTTGTAAAATGACTGGATTGTAGTCATTAATATACTTTGACACTTCTGTTCTTTTTAAGTTGTAGGTATTCTTTGGAGATTTTCGAGTTATTGTGTGCCTCACAGAAGAAAAAAAAGAATTTACTCTTCCTTTACAAATGACTGGACGGGGAAAACCAAACCGACATTTAGTGTTAAATTTTCCTTTAGACTTGTATTTTTTTCTGCAGTACTTTCCACAACGGTGACATTGGAAACGTAAAACTGCTGTCTGAAGCTTCTATCTCCTCCTTCTCTTGAAATCTCACATGTCACATGAAACATACTGTTCAATGAACGACAATACTGTTTCATCAGAATCATTTCCAAATTTAGGTGCATCCTTGATCCATACCAGCATATGTATATGAGGTGCACCTCTTGCTTGATACTCCTTTCTCCAAAAGAAATCGGTAACTTCTCCAAGAGGTGGATTCTTTTTATTATAGATAAAAGGCATCATAGCTTGAAACTTATGATTAAAATATCTGCACGCATTTACAGGGTCCAAGGAACACAGTTCACCAGGAGTCTTTATTTCAACATTTTTTATATTAGAATTTGCTTCTCTTAAAAACTCAAGCAAATCTTCCCATGCATTCTCTGCACAGCCAAGTGTGACAAACCATGTTGGTGTACCTAAGTTCCATAACATACACTTGAGTTCTCCATGACGACGATACCAATACTCATTTGTTCCACGTTGACATGCCATCAAATTGATTAACTGTGCTTCTAAATGTTCATCTGTTTCTTTAACTTTCTCCACAAATTCATTTGCAGAAAGAAGTGATTCATGAACTCCAGTTTTAAGTATATGATTCACTACATACAAGAGAGAAGACAAATCACTTTCAAACAAAAGGTGAAATAAGTATGTAATGCACTGTCGAAATCTAGGATATTCAGAATATAATCTTATTGACTGATATTCTGAAGCTGGAATCCGTACAGGTCGGTCATCATATCGTCCACCTTCTCCAGTAGGAAACAACTGTGGAAAACAACGAGCTTCCAAGCTTTTCTCCCATACACTCATTGGAGTTCCCTGTGTTTTTTTCATTTGAAATAACTCAATGCTACTTCCCATTACTTCTTTTGAATGCATAGGACATATTGTATAATGTTCCTAAATCTCTTCAGTCCTTGACTTGTCCACTTTCTCTATTTGACCATTTGAAATTTCAACGTATTACCTGTTCATCCACAGTTACATTTTTGTAAAAAATATTGTTCTCTATAAGATATAAGGTAGCCTTTTCAACTTTATTATCATCCACAAATTCTTGCCATATTTTCCGACTCTTTGTGGGTACACCATTTACTAAAATAACTACTGCCTCATCTTCCTCTTTCTCTCCAGCAATAGTTCCAATGTTTTTCTTCAAATCCAAAGGTGTGTACACGACTCTTCCTTTCAGCCCTCTTTGCAAGTCTGTTGGTGGCAGTTTACCTGTTTTAGGCTCCATCCGAATTATAATTTGAAAAGGATGAACAGATTGAATTAAAACTGATTCATATGTATTCAATTTGGCCAGCTCTTGCGGAATAGCTACTAACTCCAACTTATTATGCACGGCTCTAGCAGGCATTTTGTTCTCTTCTAATTTGTTGTAACAATATCTACAAATATGTTGATCACTACCTAACCCAAATCGACCTCCAACAAACAAGTACGTTGCAAATTCTTCCCACTTACCATTGTTCTCCTTTTCACTTTTCAAATACAAATCAACATTCCTACTTTGACTTTTATAATGAGTGCGTCAACAACAAACACAAACATTGTTTAGTATTTCAGAGCACACTACATTAAACTTTCCAATTTCTTCTTCAAACTGATCAGTGCTAATCACTTTCTCATCTCCTTCAACATCTATAATTGTCAAACTTTCACTTTATATGAACTGCTCTTCTGAACCAAAATATCGCATTTCAATATCATCACACTTTTTTTGAACATCTGATAAAGAACCACATAATAGACTTCCATTCAGTTCACCTAAACTTAATGCAGGACATAATACAGTTTCTTTACAAAGTTTTGCATTTCTAAATGGTGTACTGCTAACATCCTCAAATGATGAAAAACACTTTTACAAACTTCCTTGAAAGACAAGCCAGAGAATGCCCATACTTCTAAGTATATTTTCTTACATTACAAGGATCTAGTCCTTGTAACAACTTAATCTTCTGTCTTATACTTTTCTGAGTATATTCTCGTAGCAAATTTTGCATTATGTCACTGGATTCCTGTTGAATACTACAAATGCTATTACAACTTCACTTATACACAGGAGCTCATGGACGTTTCCCTTGCACTCCTTCAGCTATTAACTGTTCTGCACTTTTACCTACCATTTCCTCCTTTGGAAGAGGAACACCATCCTGAACTTCGTAGCAACGACCTCCAGTATCAACTGCAAATGATAAACTATTTTCCTGGAATTAACGTTCCTCATTAAAAAAAGGCTCAGTACTAGAAGTATGTCTCCAATGTCCACTAAAGACTTTACAAAAGTCTTTTTTCTACTTTTGTCTTTCAATACTTTGACTATTTTATCCAATACTTTCATTCTCTTTAAAATCAAAATGAACAACTTCTGTTTCAAATTGAAAGCAGTATCCACTATACTTTCAATACGCTGCTTCTCTTTGAATTGGAACATTCTTCTTTTATATTTGCAGCATGTTTTCAATAAATTCTGAATCACTCTAAATCGAAAAAGTCTCTGACGAATTTCTTGAAATTGTTTTTGTCTCCGAGTACCAGATTCTATTTCTTTATCATCTTTCCTTTTCCTCATATTTGAAATTGAACTCTGCTTCACCTTACTTGAAAAATTCTTCTTTTTGCTTTGTGTGATGTTTTTCTCATTAAATGTTCGTAATATTTTTTTCAAAAATTGTCTTTTAATTTTACTTGAACAAACAGTTTCTCTACTACTCGCATTTTTTTCTACTTCAAGATCTTTCCTTTTCGTCAAATATATATTTTTCTTCTCTTTTCTTTTTTTTCACTTCTTCTAGGCATTTCCAAATTTCAATCCAAACAAAATAATTTTCTGAATAACAAAAAATAGATTCAAATTTTTTTCACATTTCTTCACTATGTTAAAATAATAACATACAATTGCAAAACTTCCACTAACAACTTCCAGACCCAGTGCTGCAACGTGATGGAGCATGACAGATGACCACTAGGATGACAAGTAGTGCCATAGAACATACAGCAAGTATTTATTTAATTATTTACATACTCCTTTATAATTTACATATAACTGCACTACCTCATTCTTTTCACCTCTCCGCCTAACCCCACCACCCTACACCACTTTCTCTGCAACCCACCGCACACAACTTTATAAATAGTATCTGTAAAAATTGTAATCTATGTACATAGAATGATATTATCAACCAAACAGCACACATAAAAATGTCCATTATTACCTAACAATTTTATCAACAACTTCGCAAACATAACACTGCACCCAGGGCTTTAACTGGAGGGGGTGCTGTGGGGATGTGACCACCAGCACTTTATTTTTGGGAGTCTCGAAACGGGTCTTTATAGGGCTCTTTTTTCTGACCTCACAAACGTAATCCTTTTTTTTTCTTTATTGCACTGCAGTGACACTGTGAGAGCATGCACATTGCTCACTACTTAGAAGTGCAGACATCATGCCAAGTGACTCGCATTGTAGGAGAAGGGAAATCCTTTAAAGAGAGTATTTTCTCGCAGTATTTCCCTTCTCTTTTTGCAACGCACCAGCAACATCATCGTGGGGTGATTAGCAGACAGACCACCAGGCACACAACACCCGTTGCCCCAGACTCTCTTTCACAGCTTCCCGGGCGCACACACAGAGCAGCACCCGAGTACTTCACCGGTCTTAAAAACATCATTTTTTTGTAAAGGAAGACTCTGTTCTTTTTCAACCCTTTTTACCACCCCTACATGCCCACTCTGCTTATTGCTGAAAGAATTAGGCTCCCCCGAAATTTACCTCTGGTTGTGCCTCTGCAAAAGACCACAACAAGGCAACTCCAGCACGAACCTGCTCTCACCTTACACACGGTCTTGTTTTAGTGCTACAAAAACACACACTTTGCCTGCCTCACTAAGTTCTTACACCCCCTCTTTAATATGAACATAAAAGCTTTCCAATTACTTTTATATTCCTGTACTTCACATGGAAATATAGAACTCAAGGTTCTCACCACCCTAAATTAGCTCTCTGATATACTTTCTCAAATATAAGAAGTACAGGTATTCAGTATCTGTCAGTCACGGCCACTTTAAAACAGTGTACCTATAAAGAACTAGGACAAAACGTTATGTTTCTAAATTAACGTATTACACTGAAAAGCTCTTTTACATTTCTTTCGCTAGATGTACCTTTGTTTAAAACACCACCAGAGAAGGGTGTTGACAGTGGCGTAGCTAGGGGGGTGCGGTGGGGGCGGACCGCCCCAGGCGTCACTATTCTGAGGGCGGCGGCCACACGGCACTGTCCCGTTACCACGGCCTTTATAATTTATTTGGGGACACTATTGTCAGTCAGTATACCCAAATAAATTATAAAGGCCGCCGCAACGGGCCAGTGCCGTGCGGCCGCCGTTTGAAATGCAAGCGCTGTGCACCCCATTCCCGAAGCTGACGTCATCACGCAGACGTGAGGTTAAAGTCTGACATTGGTGTGTCGCCCAAGTTTCACTCTTTGCCGTGCACTCTTCGTTTCTGCGGCTGTCACTCCAGCCTCCCGTGCACATGATGTTCTGACATTTCCCCATGCTGGTCGGGGAAAGTGAATAAGTGAACCATCCCACCACAACAGGCAAGGCTGTCACCCGATACCTCACCTCACAAGCACACAGGAACTAGAAAGGCACTAGGGCATGTTAAAGAAAAACATCTTTTACACAAGGTAAGTGATTGATCAAACACAGGTATGTTTCATTGGATTTTAGCATGAAGTGCAATATTTAAGTGTTGTAAAGGGCGGCCTTAACAACAGGGGCCTCCCTACAGGGAGGACAACGGAAAATGCATACTGGAGCCTGCACTAGTAAAGAGATGGTGGACGAGTCACATAGCCCATTCTAGGAGTAAGACATTCTAACACCTGGGGTGTAGCAAAATGCAAAGTCTCTCAACTGTTCTCCATTGATGTGGCCTAAGGGCTTGAGTGCTCGATCTCGAAGCTGAGTGGGGAACTGGGTTCGAGTCTCAGCAGGGATGCTCAACATCCTGTGATTCTGGACAAATCATGTAATTGCCCTGTGCCTTACAAAATGAATGTGTCCGTCTGTAACACAAATGGTGCTCATGTAAAGCGCTCTGATACCTTCCGGTCGAGTTTGCGTTACATGAAACCCCCCCCCCCCAATAAAAAAACACCTGCCGTATCCATAGCTGGCAGAAAGGGGACACTGTAAATGTCCAGTATTTCTAAAACAAGAACAAGCACCCGAGGGAGTCAAGGCGCTGGGGGCTGTCGGGAAGATTAAGCAAGCTATTGCCCAGAGTCACATGGTGCTGGGCTGATCTGCCACCAGCGATTGAACCGTGAGCCTCTGTGTTCCGAAGTCGGCCGCTGCGCCACAACTAAGGTATGGCACAGCATTCCTGCAGTTAAGGTACAGGAGGGTGCCCGCTCACAGCCAGTGTTCCCCTGCCACCAGCGACGTAGCTAGGGGGGGGGGGGCGGTCTGCCCCAGGCGTCACTCTTTTGAGGGCGGCGGCTGCACGGCACTGGCCCGTTGTGGCAGCCTTTATAATTTATTTGGGGACACTCACTGACACTTCTGTCAGTCAGTGTACCCAAATAAATAATAAAGGCTACCACAATGGGCCAGTGCCGCGCAGCTGCCGTTTGAAGTGCAAGCGCTACGCACCTGCTTGCCAAAAGCAAACAATGCTGCCTGCAGCGCACGCACCATGGTGCGCGACGTACCTCAGCATTTGTGGTTGTGTGTGGGTCCGTGACATCCGTCCCAGGGCGGTGCACATTGTTAATACCCATCCAGCACATCCGGCATGTATATATATATATATACACTTTAAGTTAAGTCGAAATGATATGGCTTACGTCAGACCTAAAAACATTTACTAGAAAGATACATTATCTCCTCACTCTAATGCCCATCACACACCTTTCCATTAGTTGCTCCTGAGTCGTTGTGCTCTATGTACCTAGAGGTGATTGAATTTGTGGTGCTGTATGATTAGAAATCAATTCCTTCCAGTACAATATAAAACCATAGGCGTTTTGCACCCCGCGTGGTGTAAATCAGTGCCCTTACACATTGGTCTTATGTGAAGATCTCTGGGGCTTCTATCCTTCCCATGACCGCTTTACTATGATGTGCATTTTTCACGCTCTTGCACACTAGGGCAAAGTCCTATATATGTTATGTATTTGATTTATTTCATAGAAATATTTCATATTAAAACGTGCTACCAAATCCAACCATAGTACAAGGGGAAAAAATGCAATAAATGCAGAGAAGTAAATTCCTTTCCTCTCATTCCTGGACTCATGCCTGCGGCATGAAGGGTGCCACTGCACCCTCTCGATGACTCTGGGGGCACCGAGGAGCAGGCCGAAGTCCTGGCATGAGAAGGCAGCCTGCGCCCTTGGTACCTCAGACTGGAGGAGGCCGATGAGGACTCACTTCCTCTGGCAGATGCCCGCACACGCCGAATGCCAGCTAATAGCCCGCCACAGCGGAAGTAGGCCGTGATTGATAGCGGGCATCCTAGTAGTAAGCAGCCCTTGCGGTCCAATCCGGCTCCTCGCCCGATTCCTCCCCAGCCCCTCTTCAGAGCCGGGCCTCGGCACGGTCCCGGGGGCCCCATTAATTAAAAACACGTCCAATTAAATGGCAGGTGTAAACGTGCAGTGGCGGGCGTCTCTGCCCTGCACACCGTGCTCCCTCCACGGGCTCAGCTGTGCACCAAGAGGCTCTCTGAAGCAGTGCCAGTCTGCCAGGGTGGTGGAGTGCCTGGCTAACTCCTCCACCCGTCTGTTGTTTGAGATTATTAAATTTTGTCAGCTGTGTCCTGCTGCCGTTAAAGGTGTATTGTGCGCGGCCCCTGGTTCTCCCGCCTGCGCCCTTCTGTCAGGGCCATCAATCTTGTTGCATGCCAGCGCTACCAATGACGGCCTTGGACATCATTTTTGGCCAGCCCTCACGCTGAGAACGTGGCAGTGACACGTCATGCGCTCCATCACTACGCGCTCTCGTGAGGAGTCGAGTCTGTGGCAATGGCAGTGCTGGGGGATTTCCTGCTGCAGCAGGAGAGAACCGACCCCTACATAGAGACCCTGGCTGCCACCACTGTGGAGTACTGGAGGCTGAGTAAGGTAGGAGGGAGCTTAAACGGGTTTCAGAGGGGAGAAAAGGATCTTTTGTGAGTGGCAGTTCACAAGTGCTATAAAAAGAACTGGGGGGTCAGAACTTATTTTCAAGGGCAAGATTTAGGCAGTAAAGTGAAAGATGGTCTGGACACTTTTAAATATACCCCCATGAGTTTGGATGGGCATTCCTAGAAGTGGCACTTGTCCATTCAGTATCGCATGGCAGATAAACATCACAGTACAGCAACATTTGTGGGCAATGGAAGGAGGGCAAGTCAAGGCTTCTCAATGGCTTTAGTCCTCCCTCCGTTGCACACAAGTCCTAAAACGACACAGACAAGCCACAGCACCGTAATACCTCTTGGGAGCAATTAGCTAGAAAAAATCTCTCAGGGACGCTTTCATGTGCTGCTTTATACCACCCTCTTACCTTTTCTAGGAGTAGTAAATGACACGTGGTACTCGGTTTATTTCATAGTGATGCACCAAGGGTACATTTTCCTCCACCTGCGAGCGTGGTTGGGTGAGAGTGGCAGCCGTAGGGTGACAAGAATAAAGTTCACCTTTTTCTGAGGTAGAAAAGGATGACTGAGCATTCGGCACAGCGCATTTTGTAACTGACATCTGTGAGGTAGACAAGGAAGGTCATGTGTTGTGGAACAAGAACTCATTCACAGAGTGATGCTGAGTCACGGAGAGAGGTGGATTCTAAATAGGGTTTGAAGACACTTAAACCAAGGATGAGGGCAGCCCCGGTGGGTGCCGCAGGACCCAGGTAAGGTCTTGAGAGGCAGGGGAGGAGGGAGGTTCTTGTAAATTTAACCAGATCAGCACACCCTAAAACCAGTCCTCTACAATCACAGTTTATGCCTAGAGGAGTAGGTGTTCGTGCCACAGAAGCTGGGCACATGATAGGGTAGGTGGCTTGAATATGACCAGAGGACAGGGGTCCTGCACCAGCTGTGATGTCATGGATGAGATGTCATGGATGGGACTGATAAGGAACAGAGGTCCTGCACATGCTGTGATGTCATAAGTGAGATGTCATGGATGTGGCAGATAGGGGACAAGGGTCCTGCACAATCTGTGATGTTATGAGTGCAATGTCACAAACAGGGTAGGTAGAACTGATGTAAGTTTTGGGTTTCCTTCTGCTTTTCCTTCAGCGGCATAGCTAGGTGGGGGCGGTCCACCCCAGGTGGCACTATTTTGGGGATGGGGGCTGTCTAGCCCTGGACCGTGTCATGTATGTGCATGTAACTTGCATGATCGAGGTAACTATTAGCGGCGATACTACGTGTCTCTCGGACCTCTTTCAGGTGCTCGCCGTCCATTTTCCCCAGCACCCCCCCAGGGGGCGGCAATCTGAAGGGTAGCTCCGGGCGCCACAAGCTCTAGCTACGCCTCTGGGTGTTGAAGTATGCTCCATAAAGAGTAACTCAAAGCTTTGTTATTCTTTATTCTAAATCTGCCTGTCAATGCTTTTCGCAAGACTTTCAACGCCTTAAGAGGGTAGCTGGATGAGTATAATACGTCGTATTTAAGATCGGAGCGGACGATGCACGGTAATAAGAACGTATAGTTGAATAAAGGGAGAGTGCATGCATGGCCAGATGCATCAATGGAGAGATACGTAGATCAATTTATCATTGTATGGATGGATGAATGAATGCAAAGACCAGTAATTACGATAGACTGGTGGGCTGATAAATGCTTCAGATTGATTCTGGGACAGATATATCTTTGCATATATAGGCGTATCGCTGCATGAATGGCACAGTGCTTACTATAGGCGAGTGCGCTCATAGATGCTTAAGATCAGCGGACAAACAGATTTATGTATATATATATTCACTGAAAAAACCATGGGTTTCACACACGTTATAGTTAGGAATTAGCATTTAAAAAACCTTAGAAATTCAGTGAAAAAACCATAGGTTTCACACATGTTATAGTTAGCTGGACATTTTACTCGTAAAAAACCAATGAAATTGCCCCGTTATAGTTAGTTCAGCTAACTATAACTCGCACGCGCCCGCAATGCACTGCTGATGACGTCACATATTACATCACTCATGACATGGTCAGTGACATCACTCATGACATCACTGATGACATCTCAAATGACATCACTGATGACATCATCCAGTGAATGTGTGTTTTTCATTAAATTACATATGTTTAATATATGTATATCTCAAGGTCGATGGAAGAATAAATGAGTATATAAGTGTCTAAATTGATGATTTGTTTTTGAAAAATTGATTGTATTACTGACTGATTAAGTGAATCTTTATGAATACATGGCTAAGTGAGTAATGTTTAAATGTGTAAATACCTGTATCAGTCTCTCACTTTATATATAAGTGGCTGCATGGGTTGGTGAGTAGCTACATGAGTGTCTATATAGGTTATTAGTTGATTTTTTGAGTATCAGTATGAGTGTCTGATGTCTGTATGGTTCGGTGGGGGTTATTACGTAGTGCATAGGTGCATGAATGAGTGACTCACTGTTTGTATGTGTTGAAGACAGCATGTGTGCAGGACTGTATGGGTGGATGAGTGTGTGCATGGGTGTGTTAGTGAGTGAATGACTGTCTCAATAGTGTCTCTATGAGTAACTACATATGGTTTAAACTAGTATATGTGACTATTGGTGTATATAAGTGAGTATATGTGAGAGTGAGAGATTGAAAGAGTTCCTGTATGAATAAGTATGTGTTTCTATAAGTGATTGTTTAAAAGACTAAGTATGTGTAAGTTTCCGTAGAAGTAAGTGTGGTGGTGTGTGTATAACTGTATATGCAAGTAAATGTATATTTGATTCTTTATTAGCATGAGTGACTGTGTGTGTGAGTAACTCTATGGATGAGTGGCATTGTGTAACTGGATGTATAGGTGTATGAGTACATATGATGAGTGAGTACATGTATGAGTGACTGTATAGGACTGTTGGTGAATGAGTGAATGTATATGTGAATCTTAGAATTACTGAAGAGGTTGTTGTAACTGGTATTGGTATGTCCATTGTTTTAAAAATTTTAGTCTCTATTATTGAATGTGTGTATCAAAGGTTATATTAGGGTGAGAGGAGGTCTGCCACTCTATCACAAGGATGATGTCATCAGTGATGTCATTTGAGATGTCATCAGTGATGTCATGAGTGATGTCACTGACCATGTCATGAGTGATGTAATATGTGACGTCATCAGCAGTGCATTGCGGGCGCGTGCGAGTTATAGTTAGCTGAACTAACTATAACGGGGCAATTTCATTGGTTTTTTACGAGTAAAATGTCCAGCTAACTATAACATGTGTGAAACCTATGGTTTTTTCACTGAATTTCTAAGGTTTTTTAAATGCTAATTCCTAACTATAACGTGTGTGAAACCCATGGTTTTTTCAGTGAATTTGCAAGGTTTTTTAAATGCTAATTCCTAACTATAACGTGTGTGAAACCTATGGTTTTTTCAGTGAATTTGCAAGGTTTTTTAAATGCTAATCCCTAAATATTTCGTTTTTGAAACCTATGTTTTATTTCTGAGAATTTGTATGGTTTTTTATATGCTAAGTTATGTATTTTTAATAAAAGATATTTTTTTTTATTTAAATAAAATATTTTTTAAAATAATTCAATTTGGATATTTTTTTTTATAATTTTTTAAATTATTTAATGTCCTCTTTTTTTTTTTTTTTTTTTAATTTATAAATTCTTGGGGTGCGCGCTCTGAGCGCGCACCTAGTACTATTCCGTATGTTTTTCATGAATTCCGGCGTACGTTGTTTACGTACGCAAATATACTTATTGGTGCGCGCTGGGAGCGCGCACCCAGTACGTATGCGTACGTCCTACGCCCTCGACGCGGTTTACTTCCGCATACGCTAAAATTACGCGCAATAACGGTCGCGTATACGCGTGTTAAACGTATGCGCGCTAGGTACGCGTATATGACGTATGCACCTGCGCGTTTACGCGTTCGTGCATACGTCATCACGGGGTGCGCGCACGGAGCTTGCGCAGTGCGCGCACCTCGGGTTTATACATAATAAAACAACATTTCTTATTGGTTATCATTACTTTCAGTTTCTAATTGTTTCAATACCACACCCAATCCCCTCATGGCAAGTCATGTGATCAAGAATCATCACTTATGATTGGTTTGAAGTACTTTCTGTTCCAGATTCTTCCCAAACCACACCTACTCCCCTCATTATTAGTTCTGATTCCTTTGGAGAAGGAGCTATTCTGTTGTTGAGAGACAATGGCTGAACAGCAACCTACTTCAGACAGTGAGCAGGACACTCTTGAGAGGCAGAGGAACAGGAAGCAGAAAGACAGCTTTGTATGGCAGTTTTTTACTTTTCCTGAGAATGAGAAAAAGGTAAATGCACCGAAAGTTACATGTGTACTTTGTAAAAAAGTCTTATCTCGTGGGAATCCTAACAAGAAATATTCTTTTAGCATTCACACTATGTTGAGACATGTTTACAAAATGCATCCAGCATCTTATCGTCGAGCTTCTGGAGAAAACTCTCCACCTGCTCAGCCGACGACATCAGCAGCAGCTCAGCCGAGCACATCTTCGGCAGCTCAGGGGAGCACTTCAGCTGCGATGGTGCCTTCACCTGTTTCTTTACCTCTTGTTGGTCCACCTTGTTTGGCGAGGTTGTCTACACGGTGCACTGATTGCGGTTCTCTTATTTCTGTGGGGGAGACCAGTCTTGATCTCCTTCAGAGAAAATTTGATGCACATTCATGCACTAGGCCATAGATGTTTTTTCTTTTTTTGCGTTTTTCTCTTCCTGTTTCCCTCCATTAACTCAAGGGCTCTTTTAAGAGCCACTTATAAACTTAAGCAAACAATTTTTTTTTTTGAAAAAATTTTTTGAAATTTTTTTGAGGTGCGCGCACCCTGCGCGCACCCAAGGTTTTTATTATTTTTTTTTATTTTTATTTTTATTTATTTTTTTTGAGAGAGACTCCCCCTTTTTCCTACTAATGCAACTGTGAAATCACCAGAGCAAAACGCAACAAATCTCTTCCTGTAATTCCTATTTGCACACAGAGTCATGTTTTCACATTAGTCACAAAACGAAAAATCTTTGCCAATTTGAATGCACACTTACTGCTCTTTTTTGTTGGCAAGTGAAAATCACTTTTACAGACTGACACATTATGAATCCACTTCTCAGATTTTTTTTAATGCACATGTCCAGACTGCTTTTTCAAACCACAAACCATGTGTATGCTGGGTGACTGCCTACACTCCAGCAAGGGCAACCAGCCTTAGTGATGCTGAATGTATTTGCATTACAGACTGAAACCTCAAAACCCCACAGCACATTATCAGAGCCAGGACCTCTGTTCTCTACACCTCTCTCCACTCAGCAGAACCAAATAATGGCAATCTTTCCCTCTATTTTTCCACACATATACATGTTAATTTCAAATCTCACTGCTTCCCCCTTTTTTTCAAATGTAATCACACATTTCTATTGCTTGAAAACCAACCCTTTTCCAAAAGTACCCTTCCCCCTACTTCACTTCTGCCTAGTTCCCTTCCCCCAACTTGACTTCTGCCTGCTACCATAGCAACAGCTCATGGAACACTGCTGTGTGCAGTTAGGTCAGAAGTTCGCCAAACAATGTTTCAATTCCACAGAGCAAGAGTGCTTGACCTTTCAAACCTAACAGCAAATCCATAGTACTGTTCTTTGGTAACACATTTTTCTGAACCAATACAAAACATGCATCTATTATTTTACACATACAGCCTAGTTTTTAGTGTAGAATGGTATGAAACAGCCAATCAGTTCTTTTTTTTATGAAAAAAAATATGTATGCCTCCATTTCCAAACTGTCTTTCATTTCTTTTTACCATTCTACTGAATTACACCTCCTGAGTGCATCCAGATCTCCTTTGAAGATGTTCACAGTGTGGATTGTAGGACACAGCTATGTCTTCTGGAGTGAAAAATTTGCAGAGAAAAGAGGTATGGTCAGAGACCTTGCTTTGCCAAATGTAGACATCAAGTGGATTGGTCAGAGAGGGTTAAAGTGGCACCAATTAATGCCTTTGGTGAAAACCTTTCAACATCTCCCACAGCCTAACCTTATTATTGTGCACTGTGGTGGTAATGATCTAGGCACTTTAACTGGGGTAGGTTTGGAAATGCTTATTAAGGACACCTTTGTGCAATTGATGTCGCTTTTTCCACAAACTGCCTTTGTATATTCTAACATATGCCAAAGGCAAAAGTGGAACTGGTCCAAACAATTTTGTCCGCAGATTGACAAAGCAAGGAAGCACGTCAACAAATCTATTTCTGCTTTCCTCAGAGACTATGGTATGGGTTCCATTTACCACAACAACTTGCGTTACGACATGCAAGACATTTATAGAGGAGATGGTGTGCACTTCAATGATGAAGGGAACAGAGTCTTCCTCTTGAACCTCAGACTCTGCGTCGGTACTTACTTGTAGGTACCGAAAAACAAAAAATAAACACAAGGGCTCTTTTTAGAGCCACCTTATATCTAAACACTTAAATGCAATTTTTTTTAAATTTCTTTTATTATTTTTTTTTCCGGGTGCGCGCAGGGTGCGCGCACTCGGCGATATTTTTTTACAAAATATTATTCTTTTTTTTTGCCCTACAAGGTCCTACTTTGACCCCCTTACAATGCCTACTGGGTCTATTTCTACCCACTCTGCCCCCTTTTCAAGTGCTCCCCCTTTGTTTATCACACCCTCTTTATGCGATAGACAAAATGGCGGCCGCCGCTTCCTGACTTCCACCGATTCGAATGTTTACTAAGATCTAACAACCAATCAGAATTGGGCTCGCGCACGGCAAGGTGCGCGCACCCAGCGCGCACTCTGCGCGCTTACAGATATATATATTGATTCAAAGGCTATTTTCTCAGAATCTACTGAACAGATTTACACCAAACCTACAAAAGGCACTTCCTTGACCTAGGGACTACCTCTCTGCCAAATTTTGAGTAATTCTGTTCAGCCATTCGGGCTGTAGCTCGTTCTAAAGGTCCTATGGAAAAATGCATGGGAAAAACGCGTTTTGGGACCCCCCTTTTATCTCAGCCCCCGCTTGACGGATCCCCCCGAGACTTTCAGGGTAGGAGCGGAGCGTACCGCCCCACCTATTTTGAGAAATTCGCGAGGATTCGTCGACCGGCGCCAAAGTTATTCAAAATAGAATGTTGAGGTTTTCCTATGGAAACGTGGTCCTAACTATAACTACCTACTGGCGACCGCCAGTAGGTAATATAAGTAGGAATATATCCATCAATTAAAAGATGGTTGAATGGCGCAGTGCTGAGGATGCATGGATACTGCGCTTTAATTGGACCGGGCCTGGGGACCGGCACTTATTTTCAGGCAGCCTCCAAACGACTCTCTACCAGGCTCTTTTTTCGGCCCTCTCAAAGATAGTCATTTTTTTTTTATTAAACGGCAGTGACAGCATGCACATCGATGTACGCATGCTTATTTTGCTCACTACTGAGAACTGGAGATATCACGCTAGGTTACCCACATTGTAGAAGAAAGGGAAATCCTTTAAACAGTGTTTTTTCTGAACGTATGATAATTGGAGAGGATTTTCTAAAGCACACAATGATACTAATCTTGATTTAGACCATGCCCCAACTTACATAGCCCACTCCCCTTTAAGAGCTTTGCCCCCCTTTTAGAGCACCTCCACTTTTGTTCTCCCACTTAGAACCCTAACTACACCATAGTAACAAACAAACAGTGTATCCTTCCATTAAAATCTACAATGGCACCAAGTTTCATAATTTTCCATCAACGCTATCACAAGAGTGTCTATCAGCACGAAGATGTCTTATCCACAGAAATGTTGTGTAATTTCTGTACCTGTCTGCTGGAACACTCATCACCAAAAGTATTAAAACATGGGAATTTGCCAGAAAAACATATACCATACCATAAATTGATTCATAAATGGGCACACTGCCACTGCACCACCCTCTTCCCCATCCTTCCTTAACTTTACAAAATTAAAGAAGGAGCCACACCAAACCTAGTAAACACACTATACCAATACAACCGTCTACCGGAACGCTCATGAGCAAAGCGTATTCAAACATACAAGTTTGCGGGTAAAACATATACCATGCCATAGGGCTCTTTATAAGTGCTCCCAGTGGTGCTACATCACCTTTAGTAGCTCCACATCTCCACGTTACTATATTCTGTATTTCAAACAGCAACATAACTACCGCCCTTGTTTAACAGTACGAAATCAAACAGAAACCCCCCATTCCTAGTAGCGCCACTATACCCATGCACAGGCTTAATGTTAACATGTGTCTACTGGAATACTTATCAGCAAAAACTATTCAAACATGCAAATTGGTGGGTAAAACATAAACCATCCCATAGCACTGTTTATAAATGGGCCCAGTGAAAATACATTACCTTTAGTAACTACACATGCCCACGTTACAAGTATCCGTCTTATAATCAGCAACATACCCACATCCCCCACCCCCACCCATCCCTTGCTTAACCTTATGAAATCAAACGACGAGCCCCAGCACTCCCGTTACCGCCACTATAGCCATACATAGACTTAATGACAAAAGGTGTCTGCCGGAACGCTCATCAGCAAAACCTATTAAAACCTGCAATTTTGCAACTCAAACATACAACATACCATAAGACGGTTTATAAATAGTCACAGTACCACTACACCACCTCAACACCCGCACTTGCTTAAATTTACGCATTAAAAGAAAAAGCCCCAGCAAAGGTAGAAGCGCCACTATAGCCAAACAGAGGCTTAATTTCAACAGATGTCTCGCAAAACGCTCAGCAGCAAAACGTATTAAAACATGCACATTTGCGACTAAAACAAATCCCATGCCATAGGGCACTTTATAAGTGCTCCCAGTGGTACTAGATCACCTGTAGTAGCTCGACATCTGCATGTTACTATATTACTGTGTTTCAATCAGCAACATAACCAACCTTGCTTAACCATCCAAAATCAAACAGAAACCCCCACCATTCCCAGTAGCGCCACTATACCCATATACGACGTTAATTTTAACAGGTGTCTGCCGGAACACTTATCAGCAAAAAGTATTCAACATGCAAATTGGCAGGTAAAACATAAACCATCCCATAGCATGGTTTATAAATGGGCCCAGTCGAACTACACCACCTTTACTAGCTAGACATCTATATGTTACGAAAGTCTTTTAAACACTCTAAATAGTGTATAGCAGGGCATGGGGAGAGTAAACAAAGTTCTAATTCCCAAACTTTTGATATACAGTCCCTTTACTGTATCTATATTAAAGATATTAAATGGAATAAATAAATTGACGAGTGTCTCAAAAGGGATAGTGAAGCTCACCATCAGTAAAACACAAACCACTTCAACACCTACATATATCCGCCACAGCGACACACCTTGACAAATAGTATCACTTATAATCACATGTAGTTCTCTAATGTCAACAAATTCATACAGAAAATATACCGCACAATTACATTTTTTATCTCTCACACATTTATAAAACATCTTCTCTAAAGAAGCACTCCCCAACTACTTCTATTCCATAAGAACAGACAATAATTAGTACGTTTACTACCATATATTTTAGTATATCTACCTTTGTATTATTCACTAGTCAGAAACTACAAAAACTATTCACTATACCCAAATGCAAACCAGAAACTATATTCATATTTATCTCAACTTAGGATCACATGATTCAAACTATGCGTACATATAAAAGAAACGTATCACTTTTCCTATTTCCATGTCCTCTCCATGTAACCTCCAAACACTGTACATGGCCCCACTGTACAACAACCTACCCTGACTTACATTCAAACCTACCTCTCACCTACACCTACCTCTCAGATTTTCTTTATCTCCCCAAATACATTACAAACTCAAATTAACGCTGTACCTCATTTTCA
Organism: Triturus cristatus; assembly: GCF_964204655.1. NCBI lineage: Eukaryota > Metazoa > Chordata > Amphibia > Caudata > Salamandridae > Triturus > Triturus cristatus. The sequence goes on along the minus strand of NC_140591.1, from coordinate 1,572,638,362 downwards.
AAACCATACAGTCCTATTAGGAGGACAAGCTACACATGTTCTCTGTGAAAAGTTCCTAAACATAAGTAAACAGCTCAAATGTTATGCATATTTCATAACCAATATCAAAACACCACACTTTACTAACACTATATTACTTTGAAATAAGAAATACTTTCAAAATTAAAAACATCACCTCAAATACTTAATAATACTATAAAACACATAACACACCTTGTTCATTTCTAACTCACTTTTGTAGTTGTTATCCAGATTTCAAATGACACACGCATACAATTCTCTCTGTCTCACATAGTACATGTAAAGCTCTGACTTCATCAAGAAAGAAACCAGGATTGGCACAATTTCTCTGTCGCTCCACACATTAATACATGTACAGAACAAATCAGAATATTTAATTCCTTCAACGACATTCCAAAACTTACCTCCATTTGGTAATTTTGAATTGTCCTTCCGAAAAGCTACTTAATATTCCGCGCCACATACAGGTCACAAGTTCAACCTATTTTATCACCACACTTTCTGGAACCTTCTTTGACACCTGCAGGTTGAAAGTTCATAATTTTTTTTTAACCTAACGATATACTTTTGCAACATTTTACCGAACATTCAACGGCACGTGCACGCTAAAAGTTCACAATAGGGGTCAGTAGTTCATCAGCTTTATTCCCAACTCCAGCAGCACCTCACCTTACGCCCCCAGCGCCATCAGACCCATAGGAATCAGTGCTTTCCACTTTTCAAATATTCATTTCATACACACAAATTTTCCTTCGCACTCCCTATATAACACCTCCTAAGCACCATACACAAGTTACAATATTCGAAACAAAAGTTCCTCCAAGTAGCTATAACTACATGCTGACACTACTTGCACAGATGTGGCACAGTGGCCAGAGCACATGACTTCACAGCATATGACACACAGTTTGGGCTCACGCTTTCATCCCTGAGTCCGGCAGCAGCTCAGCTTAGCAGCATGAGACTCTACGCACTACCTCACATATTTTCCGTACCCCAGAACTTTCAGACCAGTACGGGTCAGTAGTTTGTCCTAGTTGTTATAAACACATGCTGACACTACTTCCACAGCTGTACTGCAGCGGCCACGGCACATGACTTCACAGCATAATACACACAATTTAGACTTACGCTCTAATCCCCAAGTCCTGCACCACCTCACCTTAGCAGCATCACACTCTAGGCAATACCTCACTTAGGGCCTCATGTAGGTAGCGAAATACCGGTCGGTAACGGCCGAAATTCGGTAAATATGCCGTTACCGACCGGTATTCAGACAAGTGAGATGTAGGAGTCCAAAAACCACTGTTCGGTAAATATGAGGCGGTAAATACCGATTCATAGTTACCGAATACATAATTAACGAATCGGTAAATATGAAGTGGGAAATATGAAGTGGTAAAAATTAAAATGACATGTAGGAGCACTCGGTAATTAAGAAATCCAAGAAAATCGGTAAATAAGAGTCGGTAATTAACACGGATTGAAAGCAGGTGGTAACCAACAACAGTGCAGCTAAGCAATCCCAAAATGCAACAGCGTGGACACCCTGGCAGCTATGTACGTCATTGCAAGGCGCCTACGTCTACAGGCAGCAGGACTGAGGGTTTGGCGACGGAAGGAACGCATCCACAGACAGCGCATCACACTATTCCAGCTGACTGATGCAGAGATACATGAGAGGTACAGGCTACACCCCGAAACCATCATGGACTTAATCAGGGACCTCCACCCACTCCTGGACCAGCCAATAAGAAGGGCGCACGCCATACCCCCACATGTGCAGGTGCTCTGCAGCCCACATCTGCTGGCATCCGGCTTTTCTCAGGTGGTGACAGCTGCGGTGGGTGGTGTATCCCAGAGTTGCCTGTCCCGTTCCTTCAGGAATTTCTACCACCATTATATTGGCTGCATTGATGGGACACACATCCCACTCTGTCCACCAGCTGACACAGAGCACATCTACAGGATCAGGAAGTCCACCCACTCCATCAATGTGCACACCGAATGGAATGATGTTGTGAATGGTCCCGTGGGTGGCAGTACCAAAAGGTGCGCGTATGCTATTTACAACGAGGTCTGCAAGTTGTCGCACAGTGAGGCGGCTTCCAGACTGAGAGCTATTGACCAAGCAAACATGGAGAAGGCCTAAGCCGTTATAGATATTAACTCTAGCACTCTCACTTCTAGGATTCATACATGAGACAATAGGCACATGCAAGTACACGGCGCATGCAATGTACAAGCCCCGATTTTGGCGTGCGTCCTACGAGGTATCCCAGTGCCTGTGATTACACCTTCTTTCACTGTGCTTCCAAACGGTATTCATTTAATTATGATTAATGAAGTTTGCTGCGGGATGTGAGTGGTAATCCCGTACATCACTGTCTCGCATGAAGTTGTCTGCTGCTATACTGTTCTTTTTCCACCCCCGCATGGGCGGCGGGATGTTTCCATCTGGCCTTCGATTCCAACCTTGAAAGCAGAGTCCAACAAGTTGAGCAGAATAGAGCGCCATTGTCCTACAAAGAGGTGCCTTTGACTTCCTCTCGTGAAATATTTGTCCTTCACGTTGCTACTACGCGCACTGAGGAACAGGCGCCTCTGAATACTGACCTCCCCCTGCATTTCTGCTCTTTGATCCAAAGTATTATCAATGCCTCGTCCACGACCGGCCTGGCTCTATTTTTTTTAACATGTGGGGCTCGGGTCTCGTGACCTCTTTCCAAACTATTTTTGGTGTAATTCCGGCATTTGTTCATTCACTGTGCTCGAGCATCTTTGGAGGTGTTCCGCTGCTACTGGCGCTGGTGGCAGGTGTGCTGCTTTTACTCTTCATACTCCGGAATGGCTGCTCCTTCTGTGCCACACGAGCACCTGTCCCGTCTGCATCTTCTTCGTGATAGGATGCTTGACTTCTATGGTACTTTGCCATTGGCGACTTTGAGCCTGGCTTATGGATTATCCTTCAGGTATTCCTACTTCACCTGCGTACAACCTGTATTACACTGCCTGGATTGTCCCTTTGAATGGCCTCTGGATTTGTGCTTGACCAACATGGTGTCTCCGGTGCCGGATTTCGATCGACTGATGCGGCCCTTAGTGTCTCACGAGTTGTCCTGTTCTGGTGTCCGGATCATGGCGTGTGGAGCGGCGCATGGTATCCTGGGTAATTGGGACATCTCAGCGGCAGCCTACGACTTCTTGTCCATGAGCTATTTGGAGGAACATTCCGGGTGCCCTCTGATTGTGCTGGAGGCTCCGTTGGTTGTAGAACACGTATGTTCCTTTTCTTTACTCAATTGGATGGCTGAGACTTTTAGTGGCCCTGGAAACGATTGCTTGTTGGAAGCCGTGGCCACATATGCTGCCTATACATTCATGGATTAACTGGATTGTCGTCCATTGCGCCTGTGCTACTGGACAGCACCCTGGCGCAACATTTATTTCTTTTATTTCTCGTTTTTCTCTTCCTGATGGTCTGCTTGAGTTTTTTACTATACTTGCATTGTGTTTTTTGGAATTGTATGCTGCAATTAATTGGACTGTAGGACTTTGGCACTGCATTGGTTACGCCCTGTTCTGCTCTGACGAAACTGAACTCTGCGTTCTCTCTTTTCTTGCCTATTACATATTGCTTCGCTCAAGGGGGCGTGTAGTGAGTTCTCCCTGAATACGTACATGCATTGTTCAGTTGACATAACCACGTTGAATGTTATGTAGCCATATTTGTGTCTTTGCACACGACACTGCGTTTACATGTTCTTTCTTGAATAAACTGCTGACTCGAGACTTCCTTCAGACGAGTGCATTCTGTTGTTCCCATCCCAAGCTCTGCGCAGCGACCTTGGTCTGTACATGCTGTGACACACAGTCTGGAATGTTACACAATGCATGTTTTCCACTCTAGGTTGTTCGACCCACGATTTAGCCATGGCACACGCGCAGCTGCACATACCTGACAGTTGGTGCTTTTCATAGCTCAGACATCATGTTTATTATTCAGACCGAAGACGAGCCTTCCTGCGAGGAGACTCCTGATGCTCCTGTGATGTGATTTCACTGAGCTGATCTTTGTGGTATGGGGTCCCCTATTCAAGCCTGTGAGACCTTCTGTAATGACATGATTGTGATATTGGCTACTTAGTTAAGGGGAGGTGGTAGTATCCTCGGTATTTTCCGATTCGCTAAATACCACCTCGGTATTTACCGATTCGGTGGATACCACCTCGGTATTTACCGATTCGGTGGATACCACCTCGGTATTTACCGATTCGGTGAATTCCGATTCGTATTTACCGACTGTTACCGAATCGGTAACTGTTACCGAATTTTTACCTACATATAACTTACCGGTTCTAATTTACCGATTCGGTACGGCTCGGTATTTATGAGCCGGTAAAAATTATTTACCTACATGAGGCCCTTAATTTTCATAGCCTAGCACTTTCACACAGGTAGGTATGATTAGTTCACTTCACACCCCCTCTATAGAACACCCTAAACACCCCACGGAGGTTACAGTGCTCCTAACCTCCTATTTTTCACTTTTTCCCCTTACTCGCTTCAACGAATAACAAAATGGCAGCCAACACTTCCTCCTTCCATGAGACTCTAGACAATACCTCACATATTTTCCGCACCCAGGACTTTCACACCAGTACGGGTCAGTAGTTCATCCTAGTAGGTTTAAACACATGCTGACACTACTTCCTCAACTGTACTGCAGCGGCCAGGGCATATGACTTCACAGCATAAGGCACACAGTGTGGGCTCACACTTTAATCCTCGAGTCGAGCACTGTCAAGAATTCCTGTCATACGAGGGGAGGAAAACGGTAACCAGCGAAAACGGACTACATCTCCCAGGATGCTTAGCGGTTGAGAGGTTATGTAAACAGGAGAGCTGTTACATAACTCAAGGGAAACACGCCCTTATGTAAACAGGAGAGCTGTTACATAACTCAAGGGAAACACGCCCTTATGTAAACAGGAGAGCTGTTACATAACTCAAGGAAAACACGCCCTTATGTAAACAGGAGAGCTGTTACATAACTCAAGGAAAACACGCCCTATAAAGGGAGGAACCGGGAGGCACAACGCTGTCGGATATTGTGTTTACACCGACGTACCTGCTTCGTGAAGAGCAGTGTTCCGGAGTGGTGCTCCAGTAAGGCAAGAACGGAGGTAGGTCGAGTCGTTACTCCCTGGGCCGTGTCTTGCCCCATCGTCACCTGTGAAGGACCCGGAAGCTCTACCGGTCAACCATTGAGCTTCGCTTTTTGACTCGGCTGAGTCCAAGCGCAGTGGCGCTTTTGCTGGTTGGAGTCGTAACTCCCAGCCCGACCAGAGACACAGGGACTGCCAGCGGTAACGCACACCAGGAGGTGTTTGCTGCGTTACAGACTCGGAAGTCCACAGGATCGATCGAGCGGCTGCTCTCGGTTCAGTCTTCTTGCTTTTGATTGGGGTATCGGTGACGCATCACCAGGAGGTGACTCCGCGTCCCAGTGCAGTCTGAGGAAGAGGTTGAGCGGCTGCTCCCTTCAGATAGAGACCCCGGCTGGGTGTTTCCCTGACTCCTCGATTCTCCCCAACACTCTTCGTGCCCCTCACAGCCTACCGATTGGCATTGTCGGCCATTTCATTTCTGCCCTCTGTTGGCATACGCCGGGATCGGCGTATATGCAGAGGACGGTTAGGACCATCCGTGCTGTGGGCTGGTAACGTACTTAGCCTGGAGGATTCCAGTGACTATAACTTTTGTTTATTCCTTGTATTATATTTGCCTTCATTAAAATAACTAACCCTTCACAAGTGGTTGCGTCCTCATTGTCGTGTCTGTTAAACGATCCTGAGACGTTCAGGGCGTTACAAAATATCCGACCATAATAACACTAACTGTCTCCCGGTCGATAACAGACATGGCAACACTTGATGATGTGCTGGCTGCTTTAGCGGCCATGCAAGTTGAAGTGGCTGCCTCTAGGCAAGAAACAGCCGATGTAAAAGCCAGACTGGATGCTATCCAATTGGACCCGCTCACGCCCAGCACCTCCCTCACGAACCAGACCCCTGCGGTAGTAGTGGAAATGCCGGTAGCCATCCCCTTGGCGACACCAGAGAGGTACAGTGGGGATCCTAACACAGTGCAGGTATTCCTCACACAAGTGGCGCTACATTTATCGTGCAAACCAAAGGCGTTCCCCACGAGTCAGGCTCGTGTGGCTTTCCTTATATCCTATTTGGCTGGAAACGCGGCACAATGGGCCGTACCTCTGGTGAGCAGGGACGACCCCATCTTATGTGATTGGGGTGCTTTTCGCGAGGAATTCCTGAAGGTATTCGACAGATGGGCTGACTCGTACACGGCGGACCGTGAAATGCTTGAGTTGAGACAGGGATCCAACGACCTGGTGCAGTATCTCAATGCGTTCCGAAGGCTGGTTGCGGAAACCATGTGGCCTGTTGCTAAACAGACGGCGCTCTTCCATCATGGGCTGTGCGATGAGCTCAAGGATGCCGTGGCTCATATTGACCCTCAACCCAAGACATGTGAGGGCCTTATCAACCTGGTATTACGGCTGGAACATAGGCTAAGTGAAAGAAAGGGGGATCATGGGAGAAAAGGAAAATCCCTTCCATCCTATGTGACGGTGGGAAGTCCTGAAACTTCCACCGCATCCAAGGGAGAACCCATGGACATCGGCGCAATACGAGCGAGCCTCACAGCCACGGAGAAAGAGTCACGCCGTAAACAAGGATTGTGCCTATATTGTGGCAAAAAAGGCCACTACGTACGTGAATGCCCTGCCAAACCGAAGACGTCACGTTATCGGGCCAACCGGTCGGTAACAGCCGTGGTGGACATACCGGCGGAAAACTAGAGGACTCCCAGACCAAAGAAGGGGCATCTCGGAGTCACTCATCCATCCCTTCACTTTCCAACTCGGTCACTAAGGGACAACGACACCTGTTTCTCACGGTGCACGTGGGAGTGCATGACCAGTGGATACCCGTTGTGGCCATGGTGGATTCAGGGGCCACTGGCATGTTTATGGACCACAACGAGGCAAGCAGGCTAGGGCTAGTGCTTCTTCCCAAAGCTGTACCCGAAGACGTCTATGCTGTAGACGGAAGGCGATTGGTGACGGGGCCCATCGGGCAGCACACGGGGGTCCTTCCGATGAGATATGGGAGGAACCATTTGGAACAAATCGATTTTAACATCATCCGAGCGCCCCAATATGGCGTCATATTGGGATTGCCGTGGCTACAGAAACACAACCCCTTTGTGGATTGGCCAACACATCGCATCGAAATGACGTCACCGTATTGCATCCTGCATTGTGGAATAAGAACGGAATCCCTTGACGCAGATGAGAGCGGGAGTCAGACAGTGGCTACAGCGGCAGAAAAAGATGTGGCTCTCCCCCAGGCTTATCACAGTTTTGAGGATGTATTTGATGAGGTGAAGGCGGAAGTGCTACCACCACATAGACAGTTTGACTGCCAGATCGACCTGGTGCCAGGGGCCAGCGTTCCCAGCGGCAGGCTGTATGCCCTGACGGAGCCTGAAAACGTGCATCTCCGGGGGTACCTGGATAAACTCCTCAAGATAGGATTCATCCGCCCGTCCAAGTCTCCGGCCGCCTCGCCACTCTTCTTCATCCCGAAGGCTAATGGGGAGCTGAGAGCCTGTGTGGACTTTAGGGCATTGAATGCGATAACCATAAAAAATCGGTACCCCTTGCCTCTCATCAGTGTACTTCTGGAACAGGTCAAGAAAGCTCGTATCTACACCAAGTTGGATTTGAAAGGGGCATACCATCTGGTGCGCATGAGGGACGGAGACGAGTGGAAGACCGCCTTTAAGACCAGGTTCGGCCTTTTTGAGTACCTCGTCATGCCGTTCGGTCTGTGCAACGCCCCGGCAGCCTTTCAGTACTTTTTGAATGAGGTATTCAGAGAGGAGTTGGATATCTACGTGGTTGTATATATCGACGACATCCTCATCTATTCGTCCAGTGTGGAGGAGCACGTACACCACGTCAAAGCTGTGCTCCAAAAGCTGAGGGAAAACATGCTGTTTTGTAAACTCAGCAAGTGTGACTTCCACGTCACATCCGTGGAATTCCTCGGAGTGATGCTGAGTCCAGAGGGACAGGAGATGGCAGAACGAAAGATCAAGGCGGTGAAAGAATGGCCGGTGCCCCAAAGCGTGAAGGACGTCCAAAGTTTCATTGGCTTCCCAACTTTTACAGGCGGTTTATAGATGGATTTTCAGGAGTGGTGGCCCCAATCACACAGCTACTGAGGAAGTCCAAGGAGTTTGTCTGGTCCCCTGAAGCGAACAAAGCCTTTGAGGCCCTGAAAAGCGCCTTTGGTAAGGCGCCGGTGTTGGCTCACCCCGATCCGGATCTCCCCTACGTGGTGGAAGCGGACGCGTCGGATGTGGCGCTGGGGGCTATCTTGTCCCAACGCAACCACGACACAGGGGTGCTTCATCCCGTTGCGTACATGTCCCGCAAACTCAACGACGCCGAACGCAACTACCATATTGCGGAGAAGGAGCTTCTCGCAATCAAGGACGCCTTCACCGAATGGAGGCATTGGTTGATGGGGGCAAGACATGTGGTATCGGTGTACACGGAATATCGGAACCTACAGTTCATGACGGCTACTAGACACCTTTCTCCCAGGCAGCTGCGGTGGATGATCTTCTTTGCGGGGTTCAACTTCCGCATCACATATCGGCCGGGGACGGAAAACCGGAAGGCGGACGCCCTGTCCCGTCAATCTGCAGTTAAGGAACCATTGCCTGCGACCGAGCGTTCCATCATTTCCCCGAGGATGGTATTGGGGGTTATCCAACCGGATACTTTCCTGAGGGGAATAAAGAGAGGGATCCGGTCATTCGCATGGCGGAGGTGGCTCCTCAGTCACAGAGAATGGCAGCTGAAGGACGGGATACCCCTGAAGGGCAGGTGCCTATTGATACCCACGCCTAGGCTAAGGAAACAAGCATTCATCTGGTGCCATGACTCTCCATGCGCAGGTCATTTGGGCTTTGAAAAAACGGTGGCTAGCATGGGACGGCATTTCTGGTGGCCAACCATGAGAGTGGATGTCAGGAGGTGGGGACAGGAGTGTCCTACGTGTGCTACCATGAAGGCCGACCATGGCCGAACCCAAGGGCTCTTACATCCACTTCCGAACCCCGGATAGACCATGGGATAGCATATCACTGGACTTCGTGGTGGGCCTACCGGTAGACCAGGGGATGACGGCAATACTGGTGGTGGTGGATTACTTGACGAAAATGGGGCACTTCATCCCCTGCAAGAGAGTCTCTACGGCCGGGGAATTGGCGTCACTACTCCTAAAGAATGTGGTACGACTGCATGGATTACCTGGGGTGATCGTGTCGGACGGGGGGCCCCAGTTTACGGCGCAATTCTGGAAGACTTGGTGCACTGCGCTGCATGTTAAGACCGCCCTGTCCACCAGCTACCACCCTCAAACGGACGGCCAAACCGAGCGCCTGAACCAAATGCTCAAACAGTATCTGCGATGTTTTGTGGACCAGGGCAGGGAAGAATGGGTCGACTTGCTATGGGTTGCAGAGATAGCCTATAACAACGCCACTCACAGCTCCACACAGTCATCGCCGTTCTATAGCAACTATGGCCAACATCCCAGGTTCTTGCCATTTCTACATCCGTTCAGAGAGGACAGGATTCCCGCCACAGCGGACAGGGTGGCACACATAAAAGACACGTTGATGCGCTCAAGGGCTGTCCTAATAGAGGCCAAGAGAAGATACAAGGCTGCGGCAGATAGGAAGAGAAGGCCCGGGCCACTGTACCGCACTGGAGACTACGTCTGGATATCCACAAGAAACATGAGGTTTCGAAAGAACAGTGTGTTCCATCCCAAGTACATGGGCCCCTATCGAATTACCAAGTGTATGGGTCCCGTGAACGTGAAGGTGTGCTTGCCCCAGTCATTGCGGATACACCCTGTCTTTCATGTATCATTGCTCAAACCAGCACCCTCCAAGCCGTCTGGGACACCTAGGCCGGTATGCGTGGAGTCGGAGGTGGAGTATGAAGTGTCGGGCATACGGGCGTCCAAATGGCGCAGGGGGAAGCTGTGGTACCTGGTTGCGTGGAAAGGCTATGGCCCGGAGGAGCATTCATGGGAACCGGCTGAAGGGGTTCATGCTCCGCGCTTGGTCTCCTTGTTCCATCGGCGTTTTCCTGCCAGCGCTGGACCCGTGGGGAGCCGCTGAGAGGGAGGATGTACTGTCAAGAATTCCTGTCATACGAGGGGAGGAAAACGGTAACCAGCGAAAACGGACTACATCTCCCAGGATGCTTAGCGGTTGAGAGGTTATGTAAACAGGAGAGCTGTTACATAACTCAAGGGAAACACGCCCTTATGTAAACAGGAGAGCTGTTACATAACTCAAGGGAAACACGCCCTTATGTAAACAGGAGAGCTGTTACATAACTCAAGGAAAACACGCCCTTATGTAAACAGGAGAGCTGTTACATAACTCAAGGAAAACACGCCCTATAAAGGGAGGAACCGGGAGGCACAACGCTGTCGGATATTGTGTTTACACCGACGTACCTGCTTCGTGAAGAGCAGTGTTCCGGAGTGGTGCTCCAGTAAGGCAAGAACGGAGGTAGGTCGAGTCGTTACTCCCTGGGCCGTGTCTTGCCCCATCGTCACCTGTGAAGGACCCGGAAGCTCTACCGGTCAACCATTGAGCTTCGCTTTTTGACTCGGCTGAGTCCAAGCGCAGTGGCGCTTTTGCTGGTTGGAGTCGTAACTCCCAGCCCGACCAGAGACACAGGGACTGCCAGCTGTAACGCACACCAGGAGGTGTTTGCTGCGTTACAGACTCGGAAGTCCACAGGATCGATCGAGCGGCTGCTCTCGGTTCAGTCTTCTTGCTTTTGATTGGGGTATCGGTGACGCATCACCAGGAGGTGACTCCGCGTCCCGGTGCAGTCTGAGGAAGAGGTTGAGCGGCTGCTCCCTTCAGATAGAGACCCCGGCTGGGTGTTTCCCTGACTCCTCGATTCTCCCCAACACTCTTCGTGCCCCTCACAGCCTACCGATTGGCATTGTCGGCCATTTCATTTCTGCCCTCTGTTGGCATACGCCGGGATCGGCGTATATGCAGAGGACGGTTAGGACCATCCGTGCTGTGGGCTGGTAACGTACTTAGCCTGGAGGATTCCAGTGACTATAACTTTTGTTTATTCCTTGTATTATATTTGCCTTCATTAAAATAACTAACCCTTCACAAGTGGTTGCGTCCTCATTGTCGTGTCTGTTAAACGATCCTGAGACGTTCAGGGCGTTACAAGCACAAGCTCACCTTAGAAACATCACACACTAGCCAATACCTCACTTAATTTTCGTAGCCTAGAACTTTCACACTGGTAGATATGATTAGTTCACTTCGCACCCCCTCTATAGCACACCCTAAACACCCCACAAAGGTTACAGTGCTCCTAGCCTCCTCTTCCCCACATTTGTTTCCCTTTTTCCCCCTTACTCGCTTCAACAAATTGGCGGCCAGCACTTCCTAGTTGCAAACGCTCGCAGCCAATCAGCAGCAAGCTTGTGCTCGTAACACCTCAGCCAATCAGATGGCAGAATTCCCGGGGCGTGGTTACAGCGCCACTCAAGATGGCCGCCTAGGGATTCTGCTCCGCATCGGGACCGACTTGGAGCTTGCCAGTGAGTTTTTCGGTGCACTCTTCTCTGGAAATCAGCCGCATTACCTAACGGAATATGCCGTGCCTTCGGTGAGCCGTTTTCTGAATTTAAGCACGATGCGCTTCATCTCGTTTCTGCTACTGCACTCCTCTCCTCACGACGCCCACCATTTTAGGTGCGTGCCTGCTTGGACTAGTTAACAGGCTCTGGCGATCGAGCACCTTACCACAAATGCCCTCTGTCAGGAAGAATGCTGTCTTCATACTGCCCTCACTGACAGCCTCATGTTTTAGCCTTCTTTCATTAACTCTGCATACTTTGTTTCTAGCTGGTTTATGTCTGTGAGGCTCATCATTTTCTGCGACCTGTGCTTTACCTCACCTGCCTGAAATTGGGATGTTTTCTTTTTTAAAGAGTCCTGCCTGCTCTATGTATTACCAGGAACGTGTACTGAACCCAGTAAGGACATTTTTGTATTTGTATACATTACGCTTCATCTAGCTTCACTGCTGTACCCTCTTCTTCATGATGTCCGCCATTTCAGGTGTATGCCCTGTCAAGGAAATGGCTTTTACGTGCTATTAATAAACTGCTCCATGCACTTAGCAGACTTACTGCATCTCAACCCTGAGCTTGTCTGTTTCATTAGGTGCATCTCCTCTATCGTTCAAGGATATTAATGGTTCTATGCTGCATGTCATTGGACTCTAAGCCTTTTTTTCACATGGTACTCAATATAGTGCTGAGAAGACTTTCCACTGTTTATGATTAATCCAACCTCTGCTTTTCCATAGGAACAAGGAACTTTATCTCACCTAGAGCATTCATAGTTTCTTGCAAATAGTCACCTATATTAATACCTGTTGCTATGTGGTTCACATCTAATTACTCTGTGCCATCTTATGGATACATCAAGAATCGTTTCTGCCGCTTTCCTCCTCAGATCTCCATTGTTCATATTGAGAATTAATTTTCTTGGTGAACATCTTATTCTGCTACCAACTATACATTTGTGCATCATTCATTTTGAACACTGAATGTCAACAACTCATGGGAAGATTGCGCAAACCGAAATTTGTTTTTGTGCCAACAAAAAGTGACTCTCTGGCAGCATCTTCATCTTCATCAACGTTAACATCGAACTCTTCGTCGGTGCAATCTACTCCAAGCAAACCCTCTCCGCCTATCACCTCAACTAAACATCTGAAACATGACCCTCCATCTCCTGACAAGATACCATCTACCATCTCTATGGAGTTACTTTTAGAAGAAATACGCGCTTTGCGCCTGTTTGTGGAAGAAACTGACAACAAAATGCAATTTCTCAAAGAAAAATGGTCTACAATAGATAATAGAATTACCTCACTGGAGCAACAAACCTCAGAGATACAGGTTAACTCCCAACGGATCTCCTGTTTAGAAAAAACGGTTCCCAGCCTCCAACAACACACTGAGGATTTAGAAAACAGAAACAGGAGGAACAATCTACATATATATGGCTTGCCAGAATCTTTGGAGGGTGACAATCCTGTGTCGTTTTTCTCCTCTTTCCTCCCGGAGCTCCTAGAGATGCCATTGACTACTCCTCCCAGTATTCAAAGAGCTCACAGAGGTGCTCCTCGACTTTCCTCTTCAACTGCTCCAGCTAAACCTCGAGATGTCATCATCCTTTTTTTGAAGTTCCCAGACCTCCTCTCGGTCTTCTCTGCAGCTAGATCTAAGCATCAAATTTCATGGTTGGGTCAGAGGGTGTTCCTGTATCAAGATGTATCCAATGCTACTTCATCAAAAAGAAAGGAGTTCCTCAATCTTCGTGCTCCCCTTCGATCTCTTGGGTGCCAGATATGATTTATTCCATCCATGTACTTTCAAAGTGACTTACCAAAATAAAACATGGACCTTCCAGGATCCTGCTGAACTAAATAACTTTATCCTTATTCATACTACCAGCGGCATGGCCACTGCTAACTCTTCTAATGGTTGATCATTAAACCTTTCTTTTTTCCTTGCAAGATTCTTGTTGATATTTTATATTTTTTCTCCTAAAGTTTGTTTACATTGTTCTTTTTCTCTTTCTGGGTTGCCTCTTTTGGTAATTGCTCATTAAAAGCAGAAGTACGTTTCTCAGGTTTATCACAGTTGTTTTTCATGTTATTTAGTTATTCTTTTTCGTGCTACTATGCTCATCTTAACTGTTTCTTTTGGCTTTTCATATAGATTGTTTATGTTCTCTCGACTCATATGATTTCCCTTCTCTCTATTTCCTTCCCGTCCTGATGCAGTCCGGAGTCCCAGTTTCGGTTGGTTCGTCTTGTCGTGTGTCACCACTGCCCCGTTGTCCTTCTTTTTGTCCCCCTCAGGTATGTTAATTTCAGTCGTCCCTTCCGGATATGTACTGTCTCTTCTCATATTTCTCCTCTCTCCTCCCTTCCCTCTTATTCTTTTCCTTCTCTCTCCCTTTTTCCTTCATCATCACCTCCCTATTCTTATTTTGTCTGCATACCCCTCAGGTATATTTCCCCAGTCATCTTTTGGATATGCACTATCTCTTCTTATATTTTTCCTTCTTCTTCAACCTTTTCTTCTCTTCTTTTTAACTCTCTTCCTCATTTCTGCACTGGCTTTTCCTCTTTCTCTACATGTTATCGCATATTTGGTTTGGTATAAGTCTTCTCAATTTTTAATATTTCACATTCAGAGTTATCTCCTGGAATGTAAAGGGTTTTATAAATCCTATTAAAAGACAGAGGATTCTTTCCCACCTTGCTTTGTACAACCCGGACTTAGTTCTCCTATACGAGACTCATCTCTCAGAAAATGAATCACTTAAATTAAAAAGAAGCTGGGTAGGTACGGTCTTATTCTCTCTATCTACCAATAAAAAAATGGTGTTGTCATCCTATGTCACAAAAAATTGAAATGTAAAATTTTATCGCAAGAAAATGACACAGAAGGTAGATGGGTCTTAGCAAAATTGTTAATTAATTCTGTTCCTTTAACTGTTTTCAATATTTATGGTCCTACACAGCCTGATTGTTCTTTTTGGCCTTTGATTATGCAAAAATGTATTCAGTTTCGGGATGATTTCTTCATTTTAGGTGGTGACTGTAACCAAATTGTAGACCCATTTCTTAACCGCAAGTCCACAGTCCGCTTCACTCCACATAAAACTCACAAACAATTTCTGGACACTATTTCTCAGACGCATCTCATGGACTCTTGGAAGCTTTCTCACCCAGACACTCTTGATTACTCTTTTTTCTCTCCTCCTCATGTATCTTTTTCTCGCATAGAGTATATTTTCCTCTCTCAATCTCTGTGTCAAAATTTACTGTCTTCCTCTATTGAACCCATAGTTATTTCTGATCATGTCCCAATCATCACAGACCTTGATTTGCTTCCTCCCCATTCAAAATCCTCTCGATGGCGTTTCAATAAATCCTTACTTACTGCTCCTTTCTTTTCCTCCTCTTTTCGTTCTTTTGCGAAATAATCTTTCGAGCTCAATTGCGATTCTAGTTCCTCCCCTCATATCATTTGGGACTCTTTTAAAGCTACGGCAAGGGGATACATCAAAGATTTTGCCTCCAAAAAGAAGAAACGTTTTCTTCAGAAGCAGAAATCCACTTTAGCACACATAAAGCTTTTGGAACATCAATTTTATACTTCTTCAGAAAACTCTATCTCACCGAAACTGATACTAGCTAAACTTGAGTTCAACAAATCCTCTACTGACAATGCATCATCAATGCTCCTCCGCAGTAGCGCTCATTACTATGGTGGTCATAAAAAAGCAGGGAAACTCTTAGCAAACTATCTCAAATCTCGTAAGAACGTGCACTTATAGATTCTATTTACTCTTCTAGTAATTCTTTTCTACACAAAGATCAGGAAATACTTAATGAATTCAAACTTTTTTATCAAAATGTATACACACCAGAATCTCCCCTCTCCTCTACTCTCATTCAGACCTATTTTGATAAACTTCCTACTCCTTCTACTTCCCATCTTAATCTTCTTGATCTTGAAAGCAATCTTTCCTTTCAGTAACGTTCCAATGCTTTAAACACTCTTACTAAGGGGAAAACACCTGGCCCATATGGATTATCTGTTGAATTTTATTTACATTTTTCTGATTTATTACTCCCCAATCTTTTAATGCTTTTCCATTCTTTTTATTTAACTGGTAAGATAGAAGGCACCTTTCAGGAAGCTACTATTTGCCTCATTCCTAAAGATGGTCGCGATCCTCACTTTTGTAAAAATTACCGACCGATTTCTCTTGTTAATGTTGATTATAAATTGTTTGTTAAGCTGCTGGCACTATGTTTAGACCCCCTCATGCCCCATCTTATTGGTAGAGAACAATGCGGTTTTGTTAAGGGTTGACTAACCTCTGATAACTCCCGTCTTTTTCTCAATGTTCTAAATAAAGCTCCTTCCCTTTCCACTTCTTTGGCTGCTATCTCAGTTGACGCAGAGAAAGCTTTTGATAGCGTAGATTGGTCTTTTTTGTTTGCATCACTACACTGGCATGGTTTTGGTCCCAATTTTATATTACTTATTTCCTTACTATACTCTGCTCCGAAATCCTCGGTTCTAGTCAATGGCCATGTCTCTTGTTATTTTCCTCTTCAGCGCGGCGTTCGTCAAGGCTGCCCTTTATCCCCTCTTCTTTTCATATTAACCCTTGAACCTTTTTTGACTTCTATCCGTAACAATGATTCCATCTCTCATTTTCCTTACAATGATCATCAACTAAAGCTTTCTGCATATGCAGACGATATTCTTTTATTTATCTCTTCTCCTGAAACATCTATTCCCCCTTTGTTATCTGAATTTGAATCATTTTCACAAGTTTCTGGTTATAAAATCAATTCAGACAAAACTGAAATTCTTCCGATCACTAAATACTGTCTTCCCCTCTCCGTCTCCTCTACTGGGTTTGCCTGGAATAGTTAAAAAATTGAATACCTAGGCATTTGGTTCTCCAACTCCATCGCCTCTTCCATTAAATTGAATATGTCCATAGCCTTATCTCGTATTGAGAAATTAATCTCTTCTTGGAACCCTCTTTTTCTCTCTTGGTGAGGTCGTTTAGACTCGATTAAAATGATGATTGGCCCAATTTTAATTTATATACTCTCCATGCTCCCTGGTCACATTCCCACTCTTTACTTTAAACATATTGACTCATGCCTTTCCAGATCCCTCTCCCTTTACTCCTCTTTGGCTTTCCATTGAACAAACTTTACTATTACCCCATTCTTTCACATAAGTTCTACACTTTTCTGCCAACACCTCCCTTACCTCTCTTCCCTTGTTTAGACATACCTGTTCCCTACTGAAACCTTTGGTCCGTTCATTTGCCATTTCTCGTGAATCTTTCTTAGATTCCCCTATTTCATTTTCTGGAAAACGTGGAGCTTACAAGGTATTATATGGGTTAGACATCGTTTTGATGGTGTCTCTCCTTGCTCCTATCCCCAATTTCAATCCTTATTCCATTGCCCTAGCTCCTTTTTCCACAAGTTTACTACACTTATGACTATTATTCTTGACACTTACTATTCCCTTCCCTCCTCACCCTCATCTGATACCCAAAGCTCTCTCCTTAAAATACTGCTTACTCTACCCAAAGCCTCTCTTATATACAAATTATTTTTAGCCCCCAACCCAGATCGCACTAAATCTAAGCTGGAACTCTCTTGGGAATCGGACTTGGATTGTGAATGGTCTATTGTCTTTTGGGATAAACTTTGGATCGGATCTTTAAAGATTTCTTGATCTGCCTCTCTTACTCAATCTATGTTTTTTCTTCCTCACAGACTTTATCTTTCCCCTGTCTCTTTGGCACGTTTTTCTCCTTCTACGGACTCTAATTGTTGGACTTGTGGCTCTTCTAATGCTGATCTCCTTCATCTTTTCTTTCTCTGCCCTGTGGTTTCTAACTTTTGGGACACAGTGTGGTCCTATATTTCTCATTTGTTCACACTCTCAATCCCTTATTCTATTCCACTCCTCTTTGCTGGAAGTCTTTCTGACTCTTTAGATCTTCCCCCATATACTCATGGTCTTTTTGATCTCATGCTTGCTCTAGCTTTTCAACACATTTCCTTCAACTGGAAAACTCTCACAAAATTGTCCATACAACATTGGTGGAATGCCCTCTGTCACTTCCACAGACTAGATGTTGCTTTTGCCTCCTCGTGCGCACCAGTACTTAATAAAGACTTATTCTGGTTACCTCTCACCACCTACTTAGATCAAATTGTATTGAAGAACATTTCCCAATTATCCTCTGAAAATTTTAAACCCCCTTGATTGCTATTATCTTTGTTTCTCCATATTTTACCCTGTTACATTGCTATACATTTGGATTCACGTTACAACAATTTTTGCTTATTCATATTATGTAATTTAGTATTAATTTCTCTGTTTGATTTTTCTATGCCATAATGTTGATACTCCCTTTCCTCCCTTCCCCTCTTTCCTCAACTTTCCCTTTCCTCCCTGCTCTTCCCTCATTTCATATGTAAAATCCCGAAAACTGCTTATATTCTTCCTTTTCAGGTATCAGCTTATTCACTAGCTTTATCTCTATATTTGATTCCTATATATATTGCTGATTTGTTTCTAAACTATTAATTGTTAAATAAAGCTTTTCAAACACAGATGGCAGAATTCCCAAATATCGAAATCTGTAACTTTCTATATTTCTCAAAAACTACTGAACGGATTTACACCAAATAAACAAAAGCATGCTTGCTAGACCAAGACCCTTCTCCCTGCCAAATTTGGGGTAATTCCGTTCACCCGTTCGACCTGTAGCCTTGTCTTAAGTTTCCTATGGAAATTAACATTGAAAAAACACGTTTTGGGACCCCTCTTTTTTCTTGGCCCCCCTTTACAAATCACCCCCCAAACTTTCAGCATAGGAGCTGATCTCAACAAAGAATTAGTTTTGAAAATTTCATGAAGATTCATCAATTGGCGATAAAGTTATTGCAAATAGAATGTTGCCATTTTCCTATAGTAACTAGGTCCTAACTATAACTACCTACTGGCGACCGCCAGTAGGTAACATATATATATATATATATATATATATATGTATATATATATATATATATATATATATATTCACTGAAAAAAACATAGGTTTCAGGTGTTATAGTTAGCTGGACTTTTCACTTGTACAAAACCATTGAAATTCCCCCGTTATAGTTAGTTCAGCTAACTATAACTCGCGCGTCCGCAATGCACTGCTGATGACGTCACATATTACATCACTCATGACATGGTCATTGACATCACTGATGACATCTCAAATGACATCACTGATGACATCACTGATGACATCATCCAGTGAATGTGTGTTTTTCTGAAAATTATATATGTTTTATATATGTATATGTCAAGGTCGATGGAAGAATTAATGGGTATATAAGTGTCTAAATGGATGATTTGTTTTTGAAAAATTGATTGTGTAACTGACTGATTAAGTGTATCATAGTGAATACATGGCTTAGTGAGTAATGTTTAAATATGTAAATATCTGTATCAGTCTCTCACTTTGTGTATAAGTGGCTGCATGGGTTGGTGAGTAGCTACATGGGTGTCTATATAGGTTATTAGTTGGTTTTTTGAGTATCAGTCTGAGTGTCTGCATGGTTCGGTGGGGGGTATTACGTAGTGCATAGGTGCATGAATGAGTGACTCACTGCTTGTATGTGTTGAAGACAGCATGTGTGCAGGACTGTATGGGTGGATGAGTGTGTGTATGGGTGTGTTAGTGAGTGAATGACTGTCTCAATAGTGTCTTTATGAGTAACTACATATGTTTTAAACTAGTATATGTGACTATTGGTGTATATAAGTGAGTATATGTGAGAGTGAGAGATTGAAAGAGTTCCTGTATGAATAAGTATGTGTTTCTATAAGTGATTGTTTAAAAGACTAAGTATGTGTAAGTTTCCGTAGAAGTAAGCGTGGTGGTGTGTGTATAACTGTATATGCAAGTAAACGTATGTTTGATTCTTTATTAGCATGAGTGACTATGTGTGTGAGTAACTCTATGGATGAGTGGCATTGTGTAACAGGATGTATAGGTGTATGAGTACATATGATGAGTGAGTACATGTATGAGTGACTGTATAGGACTGTTGGTGAATGAGTGGATGTGCATGTGGATCTTAGAATTACTGAAGAGGTTGTTGTAACTGGTATTGGTATGTCCATTGTTTTGAAAATGTTAGTCTCTATTTTTGAATGTCTGTATCAAAGGTTATATTAGGGTGAGAGGAGGTCTGCCACTCTATCACAAGGATGATGTCATCAGTGATGTCATCAGTGATGTCATTTGAGATGTCATCAGTGGTGTCATGAGTGATGTCACCGACCATGTCATGAGTGATGTAATATGTGACGTCATCAGCAGTGCATTGCGGGCGCGCGAGTTATAGTTAGCTGAACTAACTATAACGGGGGAATTTCAATGGTTTTGTACAAGTGAAAAGTCCAGCTAACTATAACACCCCTGAAACCTATGGTTTTTTCAATGAATTTCTGAGGTTTTTTAAATGCTAATTCCTAACTATAACGTGCCTGAAACCTATGGTTTTTTCTGTGAATTTCAAAGGTTTTTTAAATGCTAATTTCTAACTATGCCTACAGAGATAGGGCATGTGAAGAAAGAAGAAAAAATGCACAGAAAGAAAAAAAAGAAGTGCAGAAAGAAGCAACAGAAGTCCTCAAAGACGAAGAAAAGTGCAGGAAGAAGGATAACGTGCAGAAAGAACAAAAAGAAGAGCAGAAAGAAGCCTTGTTGCAAAATCATCCTGTACCTGCAACTTTTTCAGACGGATACTGGTGGTAACTGAGTCTGACTAACAAGTCCTAGAGCCAGTGCTATGTTAAAAGACACTTAGAATACAGTGAAAACACCTACATACACTAGGGAACATTATGCGTTGGGGTCCCCCTGTGATTAGCATGACCTCCTCTGTAAGCCCCTAGTATATAATAGGGCAGGGGGATTAAAACTACCTCTTAAAACAGGCCACAGGGCGTTTTTGCACATGTTAACTCAGGCCCCGTCCCCTCCCTTCTCCACTGTGTAAACACGCCCTGTGTCCGTTTTTAGTTGGGAGATTAAGTTCATTTGAATCCTGAGGGTCCCTAGGGTCCAACTAGCCCACTAGGTACCTCCAGTAAGTGCCACAGAGCTGCGTTGCAGAGAGGTGTAAAAAGTGGCACGGCCTGGACCACCTCTCTGCAATGCAGCTCAGTGGCGCTTACTGGAAGCACTTGGTGGGCTAGTTAGCCCCCAGGGGCCCTCAGTATTGAAGGGAAATTATATCCCCAATTTAAAACGTGCCATAGTGCGTGTTTGCACACGTCACCTCAGGCCCCGTCCCCTCCCTTCACCACTGTGTAAACACGCCCTGTGGCTGTTCTAAGTTGAGAGATTAAGTCCCCTTGAATCCTAAGGGTCCCTAGGGTCAAACTAGACCACTAGGTACCTCCAGTAAGCGCCACAGAGCTGTGTTGCAGAGAGGTGTAAAAAAGGGCTTGGCCTCAGAACACCTGTCTGCAGCGCAGCTCCCTGGCGCATACTGGAGATGCCTGTTGGGCTAGTTGGCCCTCAGGGACCCTCAGTATTGAAGAGGAATTAATTCCCCAACTTACAACTCGCCAGGGGGCGCGTTTGCAGAGTGCTGCAAGGAGGGGGCATGGCCTCCGGCACGATGCCAGTCTTTTATTTATTTTAATTTTTTAAGAAGGGGGGCTGTGTGGTTCCCCTTCTTATTCTAATTTATTGGCCCTGATGACCCCATCCCCCAGGGCCTGTCTCCTAATTATATTTTTTTTAACCCAATCCCCAGGACCGGCCACTGTTTGTTATTATTTAAAAAAAATATATATTTATAGACACACTTAGGTCATGCTGGACAAACCGTACGTACCTATCACCATGACGATTTGCGTGATATTCATTAAAAGGCGACTATGAATACAATGAATCCACGTGGAATGTATTTACACCACTAGTGAAGCTCTGACATGTCTGATGCCCTACCGTGCCTAATCCCGGTAGACATCCTTGTCGTTTATTTATACAAACATGGGTAGCTATTGACGGGCACATTTAATACACATGCACACCAAGCCATTCAAAGGGGATTTGACAAAAATTCGACCAAAACTATGCAAGAAACCCCCCTCACGGTTAATAAAACACACATCCACTGCCGGATGTGTAATACTTTTTATTTTACTCTCTGAAAAGGGGACGAACATCACTTGAGAGTCACAGCACGCTCCTGGCAGAGCCCAATGCTGTGTTACACCCACCATTGCCTGCTGAGTGCCACACACCTCTGTGTTGTATTCAACTAGCTAGTGCATATGCTATGACACTCTCTAGCCCATGTGCACTGTAACACCACCCCGTGAATATGTCTTGCCACACTTGTCTTCGCACTGGTTATATTGCCCCATCTATCGTGCCTTCCTCGATGCCTATGTTATAACGCACAGAACTATGCCATACATATTACAATCTGGGAATCATATCTTTGTCACAGTGCATATGCAACGTTACACTCCCCAGCACATATTTTATATTACAACTTTAGAGACTAGTTGGATTACACAACACTGCCCTGTGCATATTACACTCCAAGGCGCATATCGCATAGCACGCGTTAGTGCCTGTGCTATATCGCGTTCTCCAATGAATCTGCCATTGCGCACAATGTATTGCATATTATATTTCACGCCCGGTTCATCTTATATCACACTTTTTGGTGCATAGTTTATACCATACACAATATCTAGTTTTCATTTTCAATCGTGCTCTCAGGACTATGTTCTATATAACACTGTGTTCACCTACCCTTTTCACGGGCATTACATTTTGCGATAGGGGATGGAGGGTCAGGGGGTGTTTCTGCCAAGTGAGCCCGGAGTCACAGTCACAAACGTCCTCTTCTTCCTGAATAAAAGTGAGATTATTCTGCATACTTGTTCATATTTTAAGTAGTTCGCACAGACACACGTTTTAAAAACAATAAAGTTCCTAATACCCGCCTTCTCTGAACAGTTAGCTTGTTGCCCCATCCCCCTCCTCCCTATCCTCTGTTGTGTGAATCCATGGACTAGCCTCCTCCCTCCTGCCATGCATGGTCTGATGTGCTGCCACTGCCCTCAATTTAGTATGATGTACCAGTCCACTCCTCCTGCCCTCCATTGCCCAATTATATGCCCCATCATTGACCTCCTGCTTAAACTCTGTGCTTAGCTTGCTGCCCCTATTCTCCTTCCCCCTGCCCTCCGATGTCTTTGTGCATGCCCCTGCTCCATCCTTTTTGGCCACCATGTTCCATGGACCTGCCACTCCTATCTACTCTGAGTGTTCTGTTGAGCTGCCACTCCCCTCCCACCTGCCTAGCATTGTCAGATAACTGTAACCTGTCCCTGCCACCTCCACCCTGCCTGTCCACATGCCATGCCCCTATCCTCTTACTCCTGTCCTACATGGTCCATTGTACTGCCACACCCTTCTGCCCTCCCTGGTCTGTTGTGCTGCAACTGCTCCTCCTGCCTGCCCCGTGCGGTCTGTTGTGAGGCTCCTTCCCCTGAACTTTCTTGTCTGTGCACAGGTCCTGACCCTCCCTTCTATCCTCCATCGTCCTTTGTGCATGCCCCTGCACCCTCCTTCTTGCCCATCATAGCCATTGTGCTGCCACTAACCCTCCCACTTGCCATGCATGGTCTTCTGTGCTGCCATGGCCCCTCCCACCTTCCCTGTGTGGTCAGTTAGCTGCCCCTGACCCCCTCCCACCTTCCCTCCATGGTCTGTGTGTATGCCATCACAGTCTCACTGTTGCTCTTCATGGTGTGTCTTGCTTCTAGTGCCCATCCTGCCTGACCTCCATGGCTATCTTGCTGCTCCTGCCCTGCCCCCTTGCCCCCAGCCGTCTGTTTACATGTGCAGACCCCTACTCCCTCCCTCCTGGCTTGTCTGTTCCATTGTAATGCCCCTGATCCGTCCCTCCTGCCCTTTATGGTCTGTTATGCTGCAGCTTTCTCTCCTGTCTGTCCATTATGGTCAGCTAGCTACCATTGCCTCTTGCCCCTCTGTTCTCTGTTGTCCATGTGCATGGTCCTGTCCCCTCCCTCTTGCTTTCTATGGATTGTTGTGCTGCACTCCCGTCCCGCATGCCCTGTGTGGTGTATTGTGCTGCTGCAAACCCTGATGCCTGCCCTGCAGGGTCAGTTTGGTGCACCTCTCCATGTCCCTCCTGTCCTCTGTTATCCAAGTCCATGTCCCTACCCCATTTCCTTCCATGATCCAATGTACCATACTTGCGAACATTTTGAACTTGGTAAGAGGGAGAGTTTGAAAAAAAACTGGGGTATTGATTTTCCCCTTTGAGTTACATTGAAAAAGAGGAGATTGTAGACAGGAGACAGATCAAATAAAGCCCATTTGAGCTTAAAAACATTGGACGTTTCGTGGCTGAATCGGGTCTGTTGGCATGTATGGTTGTACTACCATTGCCTCTTCCTTCAGCCCACAATGGTCTATTACATTGCCACAGCCTCTCTTGCAAGTCCTGTATTGTTGGTTTGTTGCCCCTGCCCCACTTTCCACTGCCCTCCATAGTCTGTTGTGCTGCCACGGCCCTTCCTGCCTGCTAAGTGTGGTTAAATTGTTGCCTTTGCACCCTCCTACCTGCCTTCAATTTTCAGAGTCCGTGCCCCTGGCCTCTGCCTCTCAACAGTAT
Source organism: Triturus cristatus (assembly GCF_964204655.1). Lineage (NCBI taxonomy): Eukaryota > Metazoa > Chordata > Amphibia > Caudata > Salamandridae > Triturus > Triturus cristatus. The sequence goes on along the minus strand of NC_140591.1, from coordinate 1,572,613,809 downwards.
CCTAATGAACAACTAGATTGCTAACATTCTATATTTATTACAAAAGTGTGGAACGCCTGACGTCATCTTGATGTAATCAAAACTGTAATACCTAGAGCATTTCCTTTAGAAATTACATATATGAGAGGGTCTTATTGGCATCAAAATTATTGTTAGTGCTCTAAAAGACTAAAATAAGGACATATTTTCTGAGTTTTCAAACAGCGACAAAGCACTTTTAAATTATTTGCTATCTTTATGTTTTTTTATCCAGTTGACCACTTGATTAAATGTTGCACTTAGGGGAGAGGATGTGGTGTTACTTCCAGAACTGCAGACTTTGCAACTGGGGAACCAGGTTGGAGTTTCTGCTTCAGCTCGACATTCTGTGATTCTGGTCAAATCACTTAGTCTCCCCATGTCTACAACCAAAATGAATTTCTTCTTGTGTGATGTAACCAATGCTCATGTAAAGCACTCCAATACCTGACAAGTCTGCACTATATAACACTGCAAAAACACAAAATAATAAGTGTTTTGCACACTTCTGTCATTGGGCTATATTTGGGCTACATCTGGGTGATTTTGGGCTACATTTGGGCTCTTTTGTCTCCGGTGGCCATCTTGGGAGATTTATTTGTTATGAAGTTTCCTAATTTCCTCATGTACTGCAGTCTCCTCAGTAGGAAATGCTTTCAGTTTTTTACTTTGATTCCATCATGAAGGTATTCAGATATGTCACACATTTGCCATACATTCTGAAAGTTAGCACTCTAGTTGGTCATTAGATCACTGTAGTAAAACTACTGTTCACCATGGAAGTCTGCTCCTGGTATTAAAAGTGCATGTTTCAGTCTGCATGTCAGAATTTTTTTATGAAATAGAAGAGTATTTGAGAAGTCACTCAAAATGTGCCCTCATTTTCTTTCTTCAGCATTAATCATAATTTCTATGGCAAAATGAACCCCCTCATTGTGTTCCTTTTTAAATTAAATGTTTTAAGTGTTACCAGTTTATTCCAATCAAGATGGCTTCAGGTGTGCCATACTTTTGTCATAATGAAGACAGTAAGCGCTCTAGTTGTTTTTAAGAACACTCTGGGACATTCTGTCATTGGGCTATACTTGGGCTACATCTGGGTGATATTTGGGCTACATTTGGGCTCTTTTGTCTCTGGTGGCCATCTTGGGAGACTTATTTGTTATGAAGTTTCCTAATTTCCTCATTTACTGCAGTCTCCTCAGTAGGAAATACTTTCAGTTTTTTACTTTGATTCCATCAAGAAGGCATTCAGATGTGTCACACATTTGCCATAAACTCAGAATGTTAGCACTCTTTTTGCTCATTAGATTACTGTAGTAAAGCTACTGCTCACCAGGGAAAACTGCTGCTGGTATTGAAAGTGCATGTTTCAGTCTGCATGTCAGAATTTTTTTATGAAATAGAAGAGGATTTGAGAAGTCACTCAAAATGTGCCCTAATTTTTTTTTCTGCAGCACTAATCATACTTTTTATGCAAAAATGAACCCCCTCATTTTGTTCATTTTTAAATTAAATGTTTTATGAGTTACCACTTTAATCCAAGCAAGATGGCTTCAGGTGTGCCATACGTTTATCATAAGTAGGACTGTTAGCGCTCTAGTTGTTCTTTGGAACACTCTGGGAAGCTGCAGTAGAACACAAAGGAATCAACTGACAGTCTCTGCCCTTGTTGGATGTACATGTTTTACTGAGAATGTCAGACTTCATTCTCACATGACTGAGAAAGATAATGTGAATTTACAGAAAAGAAGCTCTCAGTTTAGCTTATAGATCACCTTCCAAACCTCTGTGGGAAAAGCATGAGAAAATATTTTTCTCTCAATCATGATATCCCAGCAGAAGGCTTTTTCACATGGTGAAATCACCTTAGAACATACCACAATTCCTAAAATGAGTATGGTACCATCAACAAATGATTTATAATGTAACTAAAGTCTTAAAACCTTCTATTAACTGCAATGCTTTTTAATAAGGTGCTATCATGTATATTGGTCCCAAGATGGCTGCCAACACTTCTTGGATGAAGTGCTGACAGCCAATCAGATCTCACGATGAGATGTGTGGTTAGGCTCCGCCCATATATATATATGATTTTACTTTTGATTTTCTCAGGAACTACTGAACAGATTGACACCAGACCAGCAAAAGGCACTTACCTCACCTGAGGACTACCTCTCTGCCAAATTTCAAGTAATTCTGTTCAGCCGTTCGGGCTGTACCTTCGACTAAAGGTCCTATGGAAAAATGCATGGGGAAAACGCGTTTTGGGACCCCCCTTTTTTCTCGGCCCCCGCTTGACGAATCACCCTGAGACTTTCAGGGTAGGAGCGGAGCGGAGCGCCCCACCTATTTGGAAAATTTTGCGAGGATTCGTCAACCGGCGCCAAAGTTATTCCAAATAGAATGTTGCGGATTTCCTATGGAAACACGGTCCTAACTATAACTATCTACTGGCGACCGCCAGTAGATAATATATATATATATATATATATATATATATATATATATATATATATATATATATATTACCTACTGGCGGTCGCCAGTAGGTAGTTATAGTTAGGACCCCTTTTCCATAGGAAAACCGCAACATTCTATTTGGAATAACTTTGGCGCCGGTCGACGAATCCTCGCGAATTTCTCAAAATAGGTGGGGCGCTACGCTCCGCTCCTACTCTGAAAATCTCGGGGGGATTCGTCAAGCGGGGGCTGAGATAAAAGGGGGGTCCCAAAACGCGTTTTTCCCATGCATTTTTCCATAGGACCTTTAGACAGGGCTACAGCCCGAACGGCTGAACAGAATTACTAGAAATTTGGCAGAGAGGTAGTCCTCATGTCAAGGAAGTTCCTTTTGTAGGTTTGGTGTAAATCTGTTCAGTAGATTTTGAGAAAATAGCCTTTAAATCAATATATATATCTGAGCCAGCTTACGGTACGCTTACCGTAAGCTTACCGTACGCGTACGGTGGCGTGCGCGAGCGCGATTCTGATTGGCTCTTAGATCTTAGTAAACATTCGAATCGGCCGAAACCAGGAAGCGGCGGCCGCCATTTTCTCTCTCGCACTGAGAGTTAGGTTGTTAAATAAAACCAATAAACATGTAATGGGGCTGTTTAGACAGCTCCCACACACATAGCCATGATGAGGGAGTCCCCAAAGACCCCCCAAGGCCAAAAATTGAATTTTTATTTTTTCGCTAATTTCGCCGATTACGCTTACCGTACGCGTACGGTAAAAAATGTAATTAAAAAAAACACTATCCACACTCTCCCCACCCCCTGTGCTTTTGGTGGCAGCAGGCCATCAAATGTGCAGGGCTTATTAGATGTGTGAAAAACCACAATATTTTAAACAAAAATAATAAAAGAAAAAATTATCCACACTCTCTCCACCCCGTGTGCAAATGGTGCCCGAAGGGCACCATTAGTGCATGGCTTATAAAAATTACGCAAAATTAAAATATTACCTTTCAAAACGAAGTGCATCATATGTCCTCCATGTGCGCACAGTGCGCGAAGCGCATCGTGCGTACATGGCCCATCTAGCGTAACGTGGGCACGCGGTGCGCGTAGCGCACCGCGTGCCCACCGTGCGTGCACGGCACTAACTGCGTAAAGTGGGAGCGCGGTGCGCGAAGTGCACCGCGTGCTCACTGTGTGCGCACGGTGCGCGAAGCGCACCGTGCGCGCACGGAACGAACTGCGTTAAGTGGGCGCGCACGCCACGAATGGCGTAAAGTAACTTAGCATTTAAAAAAACGTACAAATTCACTGAAAAAACCATAGGTTTCACACACGTTATAGTTAGGAATTAGCATTTAAAAAACCTTGCAAATTCACTGAAAAAACCATAGGTTTCACACATGTTATAGTTAGCGGAAATTTTACTGATAAAAAACCAATGAAATTCCCCCGTTATAGTTAGTGCAGGCAACTATAACTCACGCGACCGCAATCTTCTGCTGATGACATATGTGTCTTTATGAAAAAAAAATATTTGTAATATATGTATAGCTAAAAATGTATGGAAGAAGACATGGGCAAATAAGTGTCTAAATACAGTATTAGCATCAGCAGGGGATTGCGGTCGCGTGAGTTATAGTTGCCTGCACTAACTATAACGGGGGAATTTCATTGGTTTTTTATCAGTAAAATTTCCGCTAACTATAACATGTGTGAAACCTATGGTTTTTTCAGTGAATTTGCAAGGTTTTTTAAATGCTAATTCCTAACTATAACGTGTGTGAAACCTATGGTTTTTTCAGTGAATATATATATATATATATATATATGTATATATATATATATATATATATATATTCACTGAAAAAACCATAGGTTTCACACATGTTATAGTTAGTGGAAATTTTACTGATAAAAAACCAATGAAATTCCCCCGTTATAGTTAGTGCAGGCAACTATAACTCACGCGACCGCAATCTTCTGCTGATGACATATGTGTATTTATGAAAAAAAAATATTTGTAATATATGTATAGCTAAAAATGTATGGAAGAAGACATGGGCAAATAAGTGTCTAAATACAGTATTAGCATCAGCAGAGGATTGTGGTCGCGTGAGTTATAGTTGCCTGCACTAACTATAACGGGGGAATTTCCTTGGTTTTTTATCAGTAAAATTTCCACTAACTATAACATGTGTGAAACCTATGGTTTTTTCAGTGATATATATATATATATATATATATATATATATATATATATATTCACTGAAAAAAACCATAGGTTTCAGGGGTGTTATAGTTAGCTAAACTTTTCACTTGTACAAAACCATTGAAATTCCCCCGTTATAGTTAGTTCAGCTAACTATAACTCGCGCGCCCGCAATGCACTGCTGATGACGTCACATATTACATCACTCATGACATGGTCAGTGACATCACTCATGACATCACTGATGACATCTCAAATGACATCACTGATGACATCACTGATGACATCATCCAGTGAATGTGTGTTTTTCTGAAAATTAAATATGTTTTATATATGTATATCTCAAGGTCGATGGAAGAATAAATGGGTATATAAGTGTCTAAATGGATGATTTGTTTTTGAAAAATTGATTGTGTAACTGACTGATTAAGTGTATCATAGTGAATACATGGCTTAGTGAGTAATGTTTAAATATGTAAATATCTGTATCAGTCTCTCACTTTGTGTATAAGTGGCTGCATGCGTTGGTGAGTAGCTACATGGGTGTCTATATAGATTATTAGTTGGTTTTTTGAGTATCAGTCTGAGTGTCTGCATGGTTCGGTGGGGGGTATTACGTAGTGCATAGGTGCATGAATGAGTGACTCACTGTTTGTATGTGTTGAACACAGCATGTGTGCAGGACTGTATGGGTGGATGAGTGTGTGTATGGGTGTGTTAGTGAGTGAATGACTGTCTCAATAGTGTCTTTATGAGTAACTACATATGTTTTAAACTAGTATATGTGACTATTGGTGTATATATGTGAGTATATGTGAGAGTGAGAGATTGAAAGAGTTCCTGTATGAATAAGTATGTGTTTCTATAAGTGATTGTTTAAAAGACTAAGTATGTGTAAGTTTCCGTAGAAGTAAGTATGGTGGTGTGTGTATAACTGTATATGCAAGTAAATGTATGTTTGATTCTTTATTAGCATGAGTGACTATGTGTGTGAGTAACTCTATGGATGAGTGGCATTGTGTAACAGGATGTATAGGTGTATGAGTACATATGATGAGTGAGTACATGTATGAGTGACTGTATAGGACTGTTGGTGAATGAGTGGATGTGTATGTGGATCTTAGAATTACTGAAGAGGTTGTTGTAACTGGTATTGGTATGTCCATTGTTTTGAAAATTTTAGTCTCTATTTTTGAATGTGTGTATCAAAGGTTATATTAGGGTGAGAGGAGGTCTGCCACTCTATCACAAGGATGATGTCATCAGTGATGTCATCAGTGATGTCATTTGAGATGTCATCAGTGATGTCATGAGTGATGTCACTGACCATGTCATGAGTGATGTAATATGTGACGTCATCAGCAGTGCATTGCGGGCGCGCGAGTTATAGTTAGCTGAACTAACTATAACGGGGGAATTTCAATGGTTTTGTACAAGTGAAAAGTCCAGCTAACTATAACACCCCTGAAACCTATGGTTTTTTCAGTGAATTTCTGAGGTTTTTTAAATGCTAATTCCTAACTATAACGTGCCTGAAACCTATGGTTTTTTCTGTGAATTTCAAAGGTTTTTTAAATGGTAATTTCTAACTATGCCTACAGAGATAGGACATGTGAAGAAAGAAGAAAAAATGCACAGAAAGAAACAAAAGAAGTGCAGAAAGAAGCAACAGAAGTCCTCAAATACGAAGATAAGTGCAGGAAGAAGGATAACATGTAGAAAGAACAAAAAGAAGAGCAGAAAGAAGCCTTGTTGCAAAATCATCCTGTACCCTCAACTTTTTCAGACGGATAATGGTGGAAATTGAGTCTGACTAACCAGTCCTAGAGCCAGTGCTATGTTAAAAGACACTTAGAATACAGTGAAAACACCTACATACACTAGGGAACATTATGCGTTGGGGTCCCCCTGTGATTAGCATGACCTCCTCTGTAAGCCCCTAGTGTATAATAGGGCATGGGGATTAAAACTACCTCTTAAAACAGGCCACAGGGCATTTTTGCACACGTTAACTCAGGCCCCGTCCCCTCCCTTCACCACTGTGTAAACACGCCCTGTGTCCATTTTTAGTTGGGAGATTAAGTTCATTTGAATCCTGAGGGTCCCTAGGGTCCAACTAGCCCACTAGGTACCTCCAGTAAGTGCCACAGAGCTGCGTTGCAGAGAGGTGTAAAAAGTGGCACGGCCTGGACCACCTCTCTGCAATGCAGCTCAGTGGCGCTTACTGGAAGCACTTGGTGGGCTAGTTAGCCCCCAGGGGCCCTCAGTATTGAAGGGAAATTATATCCCCAATTTAAAACGTGCCATAGTGCGTGTTTGCACACGTCACCTCAGGCCCCGTCCCCTCCCTTCACCACTGTGTAAACGCGCCCTGTGGCTGTTCTAAGTTGAGAGATTAAGTCCCCCTGAATCCTAAGGGTCCCTAGGGTCAAACTAGACCACTAGGTACCTCCAGTAAGCGCCACAGAGCTGCGTTGCAGAGAGGTGTAAAAAGGGGCTTGGCCTCAGAACACCTGGCTGCAGCGCAGCTCCCTGGCGCATACTGGAGATGCCTGTTGGGGGCGCGTTTGCAGAGTGCTGCACGGAGGGGGCATGGTCTCCGGCACGATGCCAGTCTTTTATTTATTTTAGTTTTTTAAGAAGGGGGGCTGTTTGGTTCCCCTTCTTATTCTAATTTATTGGCCCTGATGACCCCATCCCCCAGGGCCAGTCTCCTAATTATATTTTTTTGAACTCCAATCCCCAGGGCCGGCCACTGTTTTTTATTATTTTTAAAAAATATATATTTATAGACACACCTAGGACATGCTGGACAAACCGTACGTACCTATCACCATGACGATTTGCGTGATATTCATTAAAAGGCGACTATGCATGCAATGAATCCACGTGGAATGTATTTACACCACTAGTGAAGCTCTGACATGTCTGATGCCCTACCGTGCCTAATCCTGGTAGACACCCTTGTCGTTTATTTATACAAACATGGGTAGCTATTGACGGGCACATTTAATACACATGCACACCAAGCCATTCAAAGGGGATTCGACAAAAATTCGACCAAAACTATGCAAGAAACCCCCCTCACGGTTAATAAAACACACATCCACTGCCGGATGTGTAATACTTTTTATTTTACTCTCTGGAAAGGGGACGAACATCACTTGAGAGTCACAGCGTGCTCCTGACAGAGCCCAATGCTGTGTTACACCCACCATTGCCTGCCGAGTGCCACACACCTCTGTGTTGTATTCCACTAGCTAGTGCATATGCTATGACACTCTCTAGCCCATGTGCACTGTAACACCACCCCGTGAATATGTCATGCCACACTTGTCTTCGCACGGGTTATATTGCCCCATCTAACGTGCCTTTCTCGATGCCTATGTTATAACGCACAGTGCTATGCCATACATATTACAATCTGGGATCCATATCTTTGTCACAGTGCATATGCAACGTTACACTCCCCAGCACATATTTTATATTACAACTTTAGAGACTAGTTAGGTTACACAACACTACCCTGTGCATATTACACTCCAAGGCGCATATCGCATAGCCCGCGCTAGTGCCTGTGCTATCTCGCGCTCTCCAATGAATCTGTCATTGCGCACAATGTATTGCATATTATATTTCACGCCCGGTTCATCTTATATCACACTTTTTGGTGCATAGTTTATACCATACACTATATCTAGTTTTCATTTTCAATCGTGCTCTCAGGACTATGTTCTATATAACACTGTGTTCACCTACCCTTTTCACGGGCATTACATTTTGCGATAGGGGGTGGAGGGTCAGGGGGTGTTTCTGCCAAGTGAGCCCGGAGTCACAGTCACAAACGTCCTCTTCTTCCTGAATAAAAGTGAGATTATGCTGCATACTTGTTCATATTTTAAGTAGTTCGCACAGACACAATGTTTTAAAAACAATAAAGTTCCTAATACCCGCCTTCTCTGAACAGTTAGCTTGCTGCCCCATCCCCTTCCTCCCTATCCTCTGTTGTGTGAATCCATGGACTAGCCTCCTCCCTCCTGCCATGCATGGTCTGATGTGCTGCCACTGCCCTCAATTTAGTATGATGTACCAGTCCACTCCTCCTGCCCTCCATTGCCCAATTCTATGCCCCATCATTGACCTCCTGCTTAAACTCTGTGCTTAGCTTGCTGCCCCTATTCTCCTTCCCCCTGCCCTCCGATGTCTTTGTGCATGCCCCTGCTCCATCCTTTTTGCCCACCATGTCCCATGGACCTGCCACTCCTATGTACTCTGAGTGTTCTGTTGAGCTGCCACTCCCCTCCCACCTGCCTAGCATTGTCAGATGACTGTAACCTGTCCCTGCCACCTCCACCCTGCCTGTCCACATGCCATGCCCCTATCATCTTCCTCCTGTCCTACATGGTCCATTGTACTGCCACACCCTTCTGCCCTCCCTGGTCTGTTGTGCTGCAACTGCTCCTCCTGCCTGCCCCGTGTGGTCTAATGTGAGGTCCCTTCCCCTGAACTTTCTTGTCTGTGCCCAGGTCCTGACCCTCCCTTCTATCCTCCATGGTCCTTTGTGCATGCCCCTCCACCCTCCTTCTTGCCCATCATAGCCATTGTGCTGCCACTAACCCTCCCACTTGCCATGCATGGTCTTCTGTGCTGCCATGGCCCCTCCCACCTTCCCTGTGTGGTCAGTTAGCTGCCCCTGACCCCCTCCCACCTTCCCTCCATGGTCTGTGTGTATGCCATCACAGTCTCACTGTTGCTCTTCATGGTGTGTCTTGCTTCTAGTGCCCATCCTGCCTGACCTCCATGGCTATCTTGCTGCTCCTGCCCTGCCCCCTTGCCCCCAGCCCTACTCCCTCCCTCCTAGCTTGTCTGTTCCATTGTAATGCCCCTGATCCGTCCCTCCTGCCCTTTATGGTCTGTTATGCTGCAGCTTTCTCTCCTGTCTGTCCATTATGGTCAGCTAGCTACCATTGCCTCTTGCCCCTCTGTTCTCTGTTGTCCATGTGCATGGTCCTGTCCCCTCCCTCTTGCTTTCTATGGATTGTTGTGCTGCACTCCCGTCCTGCATGCCCTGTGTGGTGTATTGTGCTGCTGCAAACCCTGATGCCTGCCCTGCAGGGTCAGTTTGGTGCACCTCTCCATGTCCCTCCTGTCCTCTGTTATCCAAGTCCATGTCCCTATCCCATTTCCTTCCATGATCCAATGTACCATACTTGCGAACATTTTGAACTTGGTAAGAGGGAGATTTTGAAAAAAAACTGGGGTATTGATTTTCCCCTTTGAGTTACATTGAAAAAGAGGATATTGTAGACAGGAGACAGATCAAATAAAGCCCATTTGAGCTTAAAAACATTGGACGTTTCCTGGCTGAATCGGGTCTGTTGGCATGTATGGTTGTACTACCATTGCCTCTTCCTTCTGCCCACAATGGTCTATTACATTGCCACAGCCTTGAAGGAGGGTAGATTTTGTATCACAGGGGGCCCCTGGCCTGTTCTGTCCACACCTGAAGTATGAGACCCTTGTCCTTGCCCTGCCAGCTGCATTTGTAGGCCGTATTAAATTGACCAGCGGGTCCTGTGTTGCTATATAATTATCCTGAGACATCCTTACCACTCAGCCAGCATAAAACCCCTGTGTAGGCCCTTCTGTTCAATATGTAGGCCTCTTTGTTAAATTGACCATAGCTCTGCAATTTTAGTGTATAGCAGTCTGAAGGCAGGTCTGCGAGGCCTTCTGATCCAAACTAGTAGCCCCCACCCTACCCGAGTGCTCCGTGCTCGGTATCAAAGTTCAACATCCCCCTGAAGCTGTCGACATACAGTAGGCTGCATCCTGGACTGGTACTTGCTTCCTGGGCAGGTTTCCCGCTTTTAAGGAAGTGGCAACCGCAGAGCGTCAAGTTAGGAGAACTGAGGAGATTTTATACATGAATATATTGAATTCCCGTACAATACCCATTATTTTCTGCTTGCTCTATGGAACTTACGATAAGCGATTGGCCTGAGAGACTGACCTTTTCACCCAGTCCATTGTCAGCATTAAGTGGGTAAATGACGAAATGTCTGGTAAAATCTGCAGACGAAGCTTTTGGGTAGCATACGTAGGTAGATGTAGCGTGCAAAAGAGCCCACAAAATGATATAAAAAGGGAGCACCCACAGATATCGACGGACTACCTCGCCGTCTGTATGTAGGTTAACAGGCAGTGCAGGTTTTCCCCAAGAGCTGGGAGCTCTTGTCTTCCTTTGCTTAAAATGTCTTGCTCTGCTTTGCTTGAAGTATCTTATTCTATTTTACCTATATGAAATGTCATGTTATGTTTAACCATTGTTCTCTTTACTTTTGCATTTAAAAGATTTTGTATTGTAATTGCAGGAATGCTTGCTCTAAGAGTAAACGTGAGTGTTCCTAGGTAACATTTTCCTTGGTGTAACTTGTTTCTCATGATGCATTTATAGATGTGTTTTCTCTCTCTCTCTGTCAGTACATTAATTGAGATACAGAGAATATTATGACAGCTGTATGATTATCTGGATTCTGTATTTTGTACTTTATGTCTCTATTCTGCGGTTTCTTTGAAGTTGCATCTTCTCATTAAACTGCCATTGTATTCTGCCTCCAATTCCATGTCTCATATGTCTGCTTTCTTCATTTTTGGAGCAAGCGTTCCTAGGCACCCCGGCTCAAATTAAGGTGCCCCTTTTGTCCCTGACTCACTCTCCTGCTCAGTTCTGTGGTGGCTCCCGGGGATCTGGGGACCGCCCCTAGCTTCCTTGACCCGTAATAGATCTTCCCTCCAACAGCCTCTCTTGCAAGTCCTGTATTGTTGGTTTGTTGCCCCTGCCACCCTTTCCACTGCCCTCCATAGTCTGTTGTGCTTCCACGGCCCTTCCTGCCTGCTCAGTGTGGTTAAATTGTTGCCTTTGCACCCTCCTACCTGCCTTCAATTTTCAGAGTCCGTGCCCCTGGCCTCTGCCTCTCAACAGTATCCTAATGAACAACTAGATTGCTAACATTCTATATTTATTACAAAAGTGTGGAACGCCTGACATCATCTTGATGTAATCAAAACTGTAATACCTAGAGCATTTCCTTTAGAAATTACATATATGAGAGGGTCTTATTGGCATCAAAATTATGGTTAGTGCTCTAAAAGACTAAAATAAGGACATATTTTCTGAGTTTTCAAATAGCGACAAAGCACTTTTAAATTATTTGTTATCTTTATGTTTTTTTATCCAGTTGACCACTTGATTAAATGTTGCACTTAGGGGAGAGGATGTGGTGTTACTTCCAGAACTGCAGACTTTGCAACTGGGGAACCAGGTTGAAGTTTCTGCTTCAGCTCGACATTCTGTGATTCTGGTCAAATCACTTAGTCTCCCCATGTCTACAACCAAAATGAATTTGTTCTTGTGTGATGTAACCAATGCTCATGTAAAGCACTCCAATACCTGACAAGTCTGCACTATATAACACTGCAAAAACACAAAATAATAAGTGTTTTGCACACTTCTGTCATTGGGCTGTATTTGGGCTACATCTGGGTGATTTTGGGCTACATTTGGGCTCTTTTGTCTCCGGTGGCCATCTTGGGAGATTTATTTGTTATGAAGTTTCCTAATTTCCTCATGTACTGCAGTCTCCTTAGTAGGAAATGCTTTCAGTTTTTTACTTTGATTCCATCATGAAGGTATTCAGATATGTCACACATTTGCCATAAATTCTGAATGTTAGCACTCTAGTTGCTCATTAGATCACTGTAGTAAAACTACTGCACCATGGAAGTCTGCTCCTGGTATTAAAAGTGCATGTTTCAGTCTGCATGTCAGAATTTTTTAATGAAATAGAAGAGGATTTGAGAAGTCACTCAAAATGTGCCCTCATTTTCTTTCTTCAGCATTAATCATAATTTCTATGGCAAAATGAACCTCCTCATTGTGTTCCTTTTTAAATTAAATGTTTTAAGTTTTACCAGTTTATTCCAATCAAGATGGCTTCAGGTGTGCCATACTTTTGTCATAATGAAGACAGTAAGCGCTCTAGTTGTTTTTAAGAACATTCTGGGACATTCTGTCATTGGGCTATACTTGGGCTACATCTGGGTGATATTTGGGCTACATTTGGGCTCTTTTGTCTCTGGTGGCCATCTTGGGAGACTTATTTGTTATGAAGTTTCCTAATTTCCTCATTTACTGCAGTCTCCTCAGTAGGAAATACTTTCAGTTTTTTACTTTGATTCCATCAAGAAGGCATTCAGATGTGTCACATATTTGCCATAAATTCAGAATGTTAGCACTCTTTTTGCTCATTAGATCACTGTAGTAAAGCTACTGCTCACCAGGGAAAACTGCTGCTGGTATTGAAAGTGCATGTTTCAGTCTGCATGTCAGAATTTTTTAATGAAATAGAAGAGGATTTGAGAAGTCACTCAAAATGTGCCCTAATTTTTCTTTCTGCAGCACTAATCATACTTTTTATGGAAAAATGAACCCCCTCATTTTGTTCCTTTTTAAATTAAATGTTTTAAGAGTTACCACTTTAATCCAAGCAAGATGGCTTCAGGTGTGCCATACGTTTATCATAAGTAGGACTGTTAGCGCTCTAGTAGTTCTTTGGAACACTCTGGGAAGCTGCAGTAGAACACAAAGGAATCAACTGACAGTCTCTGCCCTTGTTGGATGTACATGTTTTACTGAGAATGTCAGACTTCATTCTCACATGACTGAGAAAGATAATGTGAATTTACAGAAAATAAGCTCTCAGTTTAGCCTATAGATCACCTTCCAAACCTCTGTGGTAAAAGCATGAGAAAATATTTTTCTCTCAATCATGATATCCCAGCAGAAGGCTTTTTCATATGGTGAAATCACCTTAGAACATACCACAATTCCTAAAATGAGTATGGTACCATCAACAAATGATTTATAATGTAACTAAAGTCTTAAAACCTTCTATTAACTGCAATGCTTTTTAATGAGGTGCTATCATGTATATTGGTCCCAAGATGGCTGCCAACACTTCTTGGATGAAGTGCTGACAGCCAATCAGATCTCAGGATGAGATGTGTGGTTAGGCTCCGCCCACATATATATATGCTTTTAAATGCTATTTTCTCAGGAAATACTGAACAGATTTACACCAGACCTGCAAAAGGCACTTCCTTGACCTTATGGCTACCTCTCTGCCAAATTTCAAGTAATTCTGTTCAGCCATTCGGGCTGTAGCTGTGTCTAAAGGTCCTATGGAAAAATGCATGGGGAAAACGCGTTTTGGGACCCCCCTTTTTTCTCGGCCCCTGCTTGACGAATCCCCCCGAGACTTTCAGGGTAAGAGCGGAGCGTAGCGCCCCACCTATTTTGAAAATTTCGCGAGGATTCGTCGACCGGCGCCAAAGTTATTCCAAATAGAATGTTGCGGATTTCCTATGGAAACAGGGTCCTAACTATAACTACCTACTGGCGACCGCCAGTAGGTAATATATATATATATATATATATTATTTTTTATTTTTACTACTGGCGGTCGCCAGTAAGTAGTCATAGTTAAGACCTTGTTTCTAAAAGCCTTTTTTCTTTTGCCAATATCATTGGCGCCATTTGACGAATCTTCGCAATGTTTTCAAAACTAATGGTTCACTCAGGTGAGCTCTTGTCTTGAAAGTTTCGGGGTGATTCATCAAATGGGGAATGAGAAAAAAGGGGTGTCCCAAAATGCATTTTCTCCATGTCAATGTATATAGGAACTTTAGACAAAGCTACAACTAAAGGACCACAACAATTGTAATTCACAAAATGTGTGGTCCTTTACATTGTATATTACATTGTCATGTCAAAATTGTTTAGTGTTAACTGTCGAGTCACACATTATGCAGCTACCACATTTGTGGTGACCTACAATCTTGTTGAGTCCCCATACAGAGACCAAATCCAGAGATGAGGATTTTGGCAAAGCAGCACGTACCAAGTGATTCCATATATTCCAGCCCCTTTTAAAAGAAAATAAGGGTAGTTCATTGGAAATGCCAGTAGATCAAATCAAAGGCCAATGCTTTTTGATAAATTTGGTAATGGCATTACTCTGTGTGCCAAAATTGGTCACACAGGGAATCCTCTCCATTATTTTTTTAGGGGATGGAGTAAGTAGAAGATCATGATGGTTGTACCAAGCTTGCTTTAAAGATCTTTTAATTAATTGTCAAGGATAGCCATGATGTTCCAATTTTTAGGCTAAGATATTCTCCTCATGGAAATAATCCTTTCTAAATTTACAATTTTGCTGGATCTGAAGCAATTGCCCAAAGGGCAATCCATCGTTTAGACATCTTGATTGGTGGCTGGTATACTGCACCAAAGTATTGGGAGCCATATGTTTGGTATAAAGTTTGGTCTCTAATTTGCCTTCATATGGGACAATCATAAGATCTAAACAAAATCTATCTTTTCATTGATGGAGTACGAAGGAAAATTCAAATCTGCAGAGCAGATGTTCAACCAATTCCGAAAAAATGCTAGATTGGATTAGTTCCTGCGCTTAATGAAAAAATATCATCAAAACACTGCCTCCAATGGCGTACATCCTCAAAATACAGATTATTTGTATCGTCAAATATGTTTTGTCTTTCAAAATTATCCACATAAAGATTTGCAAAGTTGGGAGCATGTGCAGCTCCTATCAAAGTACCCTTGATTTGTAAAAAATAGTCACCCTCAAACTCAAAATAGTTATGTATAAGGGAAATGGTCAAGAGATCAACAATAAACTGGGTAGGAACAGTGACAGGGCCAAGCCTAGAGTTAAGAGCACCCTCAATAACCTTGATCCCTTCCAACTGGGGGATGTTGGTATACAAGGACACAATGTCCAAGCACACCAACAACTCCTCCTCAGGATTAAAGTCCATGTCTTCAAGTTGTACAATAATATCCCAATGTCATGTAAATAACTGTTGTAAAATCACTGAAAACATAAGTTAAGTGAAAAAGACTTTATTACAGTCTCCTCTTCCACCACACCAACACCTCATGACTCGCCTCACAGGGGATGACCCCAGAATTCTATAATTAACTCCAGCCAGAACAGCTGGAATGTACCATACAGGAATTATGGAAAAGGTTAGGAGAACACTCCAAGTGGAAGAAAATTTATACAGCGAGGAAAAGAAGGAATGTCGTTAATAAATGCAACACATCTTCCCACCTATAAAATGGAAACAAGGGTAGAATTACTTTCACATACGGTAATCTTTATGTCACTTGGGAGAGGACCTGAGACTTTTGGTGCACTTGGTAGAACAGTGCTTGGCTAGTCTAACCATACTCTACTTTTGCCCATTGTCCATGACTGCCATGTTGTGTTTGATTTCGAAAATCCGAATAGGTCACAAAAATGTAGAGGCACTCTAGGACTTCCCATCAAGTGTTCTGACATATACATGGTCACCCACCTCCCAATCCCATTTCTTGGCACCATGTTTGAAGTTAAAGGACATTTTATAATCATTTGATGGGAAGTGATCTTATTTCTTATCTTATCCAAATTGTATTACACCTTTCCACCAGCCCCAATCCATTTAGGAAAAAATTTAGTACAAGGCTTTCTTCCTTTGAGTGAGGAAAATGGGTATATGGCAGTGACCTGGTTAGGGGTAGTGTGGTATGTCCAACGCATGTCCTGTATGGCCATCTCAACAGGAAGATGACTAACACAAGCTAGTTGTCTACAATCTTTTATCATCCTGTTAACTCTTTCAACAAGGCCATTAGCCCAATGTCACGTCTGCAGATCAAGCAGACAGCAACATTTCTACAGCGCTGACTCAAGGAGCTCTTAAACAAAGTAAAAGATAAAAGAAGAAGCTTACTTGGAGCAGATGTTGGCATCGGAGAAATTCCAAGATGGCCGTCGCGTCTTTAATGAGATGCGCGGTCTAGTTTTTTAAGGTCTCGAGCACAGTGGAATCTAGGTGAAGCACGCGGTTCCCTTGAACTGCGCACTTCACTGAAATATTTACCCTCACCGGTTTCATGTCCGAGAGCTCTGTGACTGCACCCTCGACCTTTAATTAAAATTGCCGGTTTAGGTTTCGTTTCAGTAGCGTCCTGGTTCCCGTCGGGTCCAGGAATCTCCTGACTTCTTTTCCGTGTCGAGTTTGCGCATGACGAGTTTATGAGGAGGAGTTTCGAGTCAGCAATCTGTTTCCTGTTATACTACGTCTGATAAGAAGAAGGTTTTCAAGAGAGGAGAATGAAAAAACGAGAATCTTCAGTCGATAGGAATCTCCAGAGAAAAACCTTCTCAGATAAGTGTAGTAGTGTAAAAACTTTATTTGAAAAAGAACTGATGACAACTGTATATATTCTGAGTATATAATATACTTAATGTAAAATAGGTTAAGACTTAGGAATACAACTTCGTATATTGCTGTAAGGAAAAAGAAAAGACAACACTTAATTCAAAACAGAACTAGTAAGAGTTATCACAGTTACAGTAAACAGAGAAATACAATAAATGAACTAAGAAAAGGAACACCTATAGAGTTAGAGGTTGGAAGTAAAGATAGATAACAAGTTAATATTTAGTCAGATAGAAAGTTGAGATAGAGAATGATTAAAGTGTTTCATGGTTTATTCTAGGAACCTAACTCATAAGAATACAAGAAAAGAATACAGCGCTGAAGCGCAAGAGAAAAAGCAATGAATAGAAGAGAGGCTTAGAATCCAGGAAATTTGGGTATGTAAGAATTAGCAAGAATAGTGTATATAGAAAGTAGACTAGAATAGGATAGGTGTGTTAATAACTCTTGTGTTTTTAGTATTTCTAGACTTTTCTCAACCTCAACACCACTAGCAAGTTTCGCAAATAGAGGGCGAAAAAATTGAAGCCAGAATTCCAGGATTGTCTCTTCTCATTTATTATTTTATTCAGTTCCCCCTTACCCCTTGGAGGTTTGTTGGAGATTTGATTTACATTGGTCTCTGAGATATTCCTGGGCAGGAGTTGGAAAAAAGGCAACTTTTGTTCCTGTGCAAGCTACAGCTAAGACACCTGTCTCCGTCCTTGACACCCAAGGACAGTACAAGGCTAGTTTAAGGTGGTTAATGGCTAATTAAAAAAGAAATTCAGTCATGAGAGTGGAAGTAAACTGCACCTTATTATCTGTGATAAGAATGGACGGAATGCCTTCTGTAGTAAATGTGTCAATCAGGAAATCAATAAGGTACTCTGTAGTAATCTGGTTCAACATCCTAGCGACAACCCAGTGGGACTGGTAAACGACTGAGACAAATGCAAAGCATTTCGGTACACCTTTGCAATGAATGGGGCCTATTATGTCCAGAGCAAGATTTTCCCAGGGCTTTTCTGGAACCGATACAGGGCATAAGGGAACTGTGCGAACAGCCTTGGATTTGTCACTATTGGCACAAACAAGACAGTTTTTTTACCTTGGATTCAACTAACGAATCCATGTTGGGAAACCAATATTGTTGTCTTAGCTCTGG
This sequence comes from Triturus cristatus, assembly GCF_964204655.1. NCBI lineage: Eukaryota > Metazoa > Chordata > Amphibia > Caudata > Salamandridae > Triturus > Triturus cristatus. The sequence goes on along the minus strand of NC_140591.1, from coordinate 1,572,595,616 downwards.
GCTTTAGTCAAACTCCTCCCAAGGTGACCTTCATAGACAAGATCAATCACCTTATCTCTTATACCATCAGGTGGTCTTATTTTGTCATTCTTGAATAAATAGTTCTGGTATAGGTTGATTTTGTGACAGACTTCCCAGAAACCCTTGGCCCCTTCAAAAAATTATTTGTAACATTTGGTCCAACCTAACTGAATATATGTTTTAAGATGGTCAAAGGTTTTATCATTTGCAGAGTATTCTTCCCATTCCACCGATGTTACGGCTGACAAGTGGATTTTTAAGATGGGATATTCTGGAGTGTCAAACTGTTCCTCTTTGCTCAGAGGAGCACGCGATAAGAAATCAGCTACTTTGTTCAGATTACCAGGAACATATTCCATCTTGAGGCAAAAGCTTTCCAACCCTAAGACTCAACAGGCGATATGTGGGGTGCTGTTCAAAGCACCTTTGGGGCTGAACATATATGTCAGAGGTCTGTGCGGATATGGAATTGAAGAACTCATAGGAAAAACTTGAAATGATTCATGGCCCCTAAACAAGCAAGGGCCTCTCTGTCAACCACTGAGTAATTAGTTTCGGGTCTGGTAACGGTGCATGAGGCAAAGGCTAAAATTCTCTCCTTGACATCAATTACTTGAGATAGGGGGGTCCCTAATCCTTTCATTACTTGCGTCAGTGGTTATTGTCGTTTTCCTGCATGGGTTGAAATTGCACAGGTATGGGGTGGACAATAAAGCTCTTTTGTGCTCTAGAATGTGACTTGATGAATGTCAAACCATTGAAAATGAGTGTGAATTTTTTTATGTATTTACTCATTTTTTCAGTGAGAGCCAGGAACGATTAAAGTTCATGACTCTGGAACAGGCGCATCTTGACTGCTTCAAATAGGCACATTTTGAGGCTGAACCCATCTTTAGAAATTATATGCCCTAGGTACTCCACAGACTCGACTCCTATTTTGCACTTCTCTTTTTTAAGTGTCAGGTCTGTATATTTAAGTTTGGTAAATACCATCATTAAAATCTTGTTGTGGTCCTCCACAGTGCCCCCATAAATAAGCACATCATCCTGGAAGCACATTGTTTTAGGTATTCCATCCAGTATTTGTTGCATTATTTTTTTAAATACCGCTGCCACAAATGCAAGTCCAAACGGCATTCTGTGGAACATAAACGTGCCCACGGGTGTAGTGAACGCTGTTAACCATCTCCATTCAGGATGGAGTTCCACCTGATGGTAAGCCATGGATAAATCCAACACACTGAAAAAATTGGTCACCCCATTGTGCTCAACATCTTGTGAATACGAGGTAAAGGGTGTCTCCCAACCCAGATATTGTTGCTGAGATCACATAAATCGACACCTAATCTGATTTCATCTCCTTGGATTTTTTTCTCTATCATGATGGAAGCCACCCAGTCTGAACAATCAATATTTTGAATAATGTCCAATTCCTTAAGTCTTGTAAGTTCTTTTTGTAAGGGGCCCCACATAAGATGAGGTATACGTCTGGTGTGTTACACCACTGGTACTGCATTATATTTAAGCTTGGTTTTATGCTGATAATTCTTAAGAAACCCTAACTCCTTTGAGAAAACCTCAGGAAACTAATCGCAAATAGTTCCATCTGTGATGGATTCATTAACAGTGTAGACTTGTTCTGGGTTATGAGGATCCAACTTAATCCCTAATTCCTTTTGATGTTGCCATCCCAGGAGATTGGAGCCTTCTTCAACAATGTATACTTTCCCAACAGTGAGGCAATCTTTAAATGTAATTAGGGATTTAACCATTCTTTGATGTGCCCACTGGGGGAAATGTCTGCTGAGATTAAATTCTCCCTGAATGTAGAAGTCATAGATTTGTAGTCTGAGAAATTGATTAAAGTGAAGGGCAAGCATGAATCGGCAAACATTTTAACAGGCTTACCATCTAACATTATGTCACATTCGGGGTAATGAATTTTACTACGCGTTTGACAGTTCATGGCCTGTAGTGTTGTATTCTTGACAGATGAAAACCTTCCCTCCTGGTCATCATTTTTGATTCCTTCACTTTTCTTAATATAGTTGTTCCTGCCTACCCTAGCTAGGTGTCCTTTCTTGTACCATTTTCTACAAATGGCTGAAATTGCCTGGCATTTAGGGTTGTTGGCTAGATGATTGCTGCTGCAGCAACTGTAACATTTGAGTTTACTCCCTTCCAGTTCCCCAGATTGATATGCGCTTTTGTTATTATGGTTGACTTTGCAAATTGTATTGTCCAGTACGGGTTCATGGTCCTTGTCAATGATCTCTGAGACTTGCTCATTGGTGGTGGGCGTCCAAATTTCCGTAAGGCAAAGGGTTGTATGCTCAATGGACTTAGCCATTTCAACAGATTCTTGAAGATTGAGTTGTTTCTGTAGGAGCTGGTCTTATATTCTGGTATTCTTAATGCAATGCACTAATTGGTCTCATATGAAGGTCTAATTTAACCCATCAAAATCACATAACTTACTTAGCCCTCTAAGAACTGCTACATAGTTTTTCATACTTTTATGTTTACCTTGGACCCTACTGAAGAATTTTTGACGTTCAAGCATGATGTTTATTTTATCGCCAAAATTATCTTGTAACTTTAACAAGGTGATTTTGTACTCATCTTCCCCCTCACATTCAATACAAGTAAGCACACGGTCAGGCAAGGGGTCAAAAATCCTTCTCCCATGTGTGCACAAATTATGCAGTAAAATATGTTGTTTCCTTCCAGGACTAAATTTCTCTCCCCCAATCTCAATTAAATATGATTCGAATATTTTTATCCATTCTTTCCAAGGCACAACAGGCTCACCTAAATCATTAAGGAATGGTGCTGGTTGGAGCATGCTTGCCACTGCCATAGCTGGATGGATAGAATGGATAAGCAAATGCGGAATAGTACACAATACTAAAGAAGGAGAATAAAAGGGGAAGAATAGAGCACATCCACTAAAAGGATAAAAGGAGAGACGCACCTACGGAAAATGTCTAGGGTAACTGATTGAAAGTTAAATTAATCACAATAACAGGCCATATAGATATGGAGTCAATAATACACAGACAAAGTGTGATCTACAGAATTACAAAATCCACACAGGCACCAAGAAAATAACTGTGCGAGTCACTGAAACTAGGATCTGCACACTGAACGTCGAAGGATGGGCACATGACTTGTAGAACAAATGTGCATATCCCTGAGATAAGACTGTACAGGTGGTTGATTAACCATAATTAAGATCACATAGAGAATTTCAAAAACCGCACCCTGAAACAATAGGTCTACCTGGGGGGTTGGAAAGACTTTTGTGAACCTTATGCAAGTTATAAACTTAATGATATAATGTTTGTTTTTTGTAGCGTTCAGGTGCCTTGTGCTCGGAACTTCCATCAAGAAGGAGGAAAAGTACATTGACCCATTGTTTGGCACGTACTTTTTGATTTGTGTCGGTACTTCATTTATTCCCCTCTTTTTCCAGTAAGTTTTATTATTTTGGTAAAAGGCTGGTTCTGCACTAATTGTAGTTTGCGACTGTATTGAAGTAATTTCACTCAATGTTGTTTTAGAATTTAGGATGCAGTTCCTATTAGGGCGCCTCTACATATTCCCATTCAGAATGTTTCTCTCGGAATATACCAGAATATACAAGTAGGTTGATCAGTAACCCCTTGGCATTTGTTGATTATGGATTTATGTCCTTTTCCACATGGTTGGGTTTTGTTCCTTGGAGATGGATACTATTGAAAACATTTTTATTTTGTTTTGGACTTCCCCCTTTCTTTGTTATAGCTGGATTAATTTCATGGTGGCTGGCTCTATAACAATTTACTTTGGTTAGTTTTCATCTGGATTTCTATGCATGATACCATTTGCCTTGTGCTATGCTACCATTCACTGAAATAGTAATTTACAGTTGCGGCACCCTTTTAAGTAGTTTTTTATTTTACTTCAGAGTCAACGCCTACCTTTGGCTTAAAATTACAAGGAAGCATTGACTGCTATTTTCTGTTCCAGTTATTTGTCGGACTGATTCTTGTTTCAAAATCTTGTTTCCTTATGCCATTTTTGTTTTGTCTTACACCGTATATTATGCTTTGAATGATGCCCTTTGTTTTATTATGTGAGCACCATGTTTCTATAATTGGTTTTTCATACTTTGTTACCTCAGTAAATAATATATTTTTGTAATACATATAAAATGTCTTTGTTGTGATATGTTTTTGTGTTTTTATGTGATTAATTTGCATGAAGTGTTGACTACAACTATTATTTTAATTATATTTTTTCTCTAACCATTGTTCCTTTAATATAGTGTTTAATCTAGGCACCTCCATGTGGTATCCATTCAGCGTAATTGCAAGACAAGAATCTATTTTAGTATGACAGCATTATTTTATTAGTTTAGAATTTTTCCCTCTTATCATTTGACTGATGTCACTTTCTGTCATATATTGAAAAGTAACAGCCTAGGCAATCACCAAGAATAGAAGCAATTACTAAATATGTGTCTCTTAGTCAAAATAACTCAAATCAACAATGAATAAGATATATAAAAAAATATATTTGTTTTTTTATTAATTTGTTCATTCATAACATGCGAGTTGCATGAAAGAGTAAAACACAATTTTATTCTACACAAATATGTAGTAAATTCATTACAATCATAAAAATTAGTATTTATATAAAAAAAAGCAGACAATGTTGTGGTACGACTGTTTTCGACGCGCGTTTCGGTGTAATTTATGCATTCGTCAGGAAAAAGCCACAATTCATGTAATTAAAAAAGAGTTCTGAACACCATTTCAACAACATATTTTCATATAACATATTTATCGCTGTTTTAAATTACATTGAATCTATTTGACTGACACATTTTTTTAACTAATTTATGGTATTTCTTCATTATATGTTTCCAAGAGTGCTTATGTCATTCTTTGTAAAAAACATTTACTAAATATATTAAGATAAGGAGTAAAGAGGGATGCAAATACATTGGTAAATATATTTAAAAAATAAACAGTTTTTACTATTCCATCAGATAGAGATGGGAGTGAACAAGTAAAAGAAAAAGAGTGAAATAGCAGATACCAAGCGTCCCAAGTTGTTTTTTATTTTTTACTAGACCCTCGGTGGTGGGTGATGATAAAATGTTTGTTCGCAATATATGTACCTGTACTCCAGAGTAAAATTACTAGAGTTCGGAAGAATTAAAATATCCCCAGTAGATAAATACATAATGATACAGAACATATGATTATATGAATGATGATTATAATTCAATAATTCATATTACAGTCTTCTTAAGTATTGTGATCTATACCTTATTGGTTATATACTGATCCAACCAGTGGTTGTAGGTCAATCAACGTAGTAGATAGCACTTCCTTTTTTCGTTGTATTTATGGATAATTCTAGAGGAGATCAAATCTAGAATTAAAAGCACTACTGTTATCTAATGTTTAATAATAGACCTAAGTATGTATACCACAGTCAATTTCACATAGGTGTTTACTCATATTACCTCAATTAGATATAGAGACCTATCACTTGCTTAGATGGCGGGCGTGTCTCACGTAGATAGCGAATATATAACAGGTTTGATGTAACCTATAAATGAAGAAAAAATGGAAACTGAAAGATGGATTGTTTAAATTATGATTTAACATGTCTATATATGTTGTTGTGAGTAAGTTTTGAACGTGAAACTAATATGTATCTCTTATATGGGGATCTTTTATATTTAATTAATTTATCTCTTACTGCCTATTTTGCATAATCTAAAGTTTCGACTTCACAAACAGGAATCGTCAGATATTGACTCTAGTAGGGGGGGCCTTTGCTGTGAAGTCTACCATCCTGAGCATAGCGCTCCACCTACCTGCCATCCTGTGCACCCGGGAGGAGTCTGCAGCCCCAAATCCTTCGTGGTTTGTTTCCCCTGCCGCCTTCTGTCATCCGAGGCCGCAGTAGGGGGAAACTACAGGCCCCAGCACCCTCCCTTGCTCCGCCCATTGCCGCCGGAAAACGTGCCCGGAGGCGCTATATCTACCGAGGCTCCCTCGGTGGAGCGGGGGGCCTTTGCTGTGAAGTCTGCCATCCTGAGCATAGCGCTCCACCTACCTGCCATCCTGTGCACCCGGGAGGAGTCTGCAGCCCCAAATCCTTCGTGGTTTGTTTCCCCTGCCGCCTTCTGTCATCCGAGGCCGCAGTAGGGGGAAACTACAGGCCCCAGCATCCTCCCTTGCTCCGCCCATTGCCGCCGGAAAACGTGCCCGGAGGCGCTATATCTACCGAGGCTCCCTCGGTGGAGCGGGGGGCCTTTGCTGTGAAGTCTGCCATCCTGAGCATAGCGCTCCACCTACCTGCCATCCTGTGCACCCGGGAGGAGTCTGCAGCCCCAAATCCTTCGTGGTTTGTTTCCCCTGCCGCCTTCTGTCATCCGAGGCCGCAGTAGGGGGAAACTACAGGCCCCAGCATCCTCCCTTGCTCCGCCCATTGCCGCCGGAAAACGCGCCCGGAGGCGCTATATCTACCGAGGCTCTCTCCGCGTCGCGGGACGCACGCGGGCGCTGCCGGGCTGAGCCTGGGCAGAGGGCGGGCCGTCTGTGGCCATCAGGGGCTGCAGGAGGCTGGGCTGGGCCACTCTATTGACCAATCGTTTTGGACCTCTACATGTGAGTAACACCACTTGAGACATTGTGGAAATTGAGACTATTGCCTAATTTTCTTTCCCGTGACTTTTCATCGGACTTGATGTGGATGTTGGGTTTATTAACTCTATGTGAGGCATAGTGTCAGTGTCGCAGAAGGTGGGTGATTAAAACCATCCACGGTAGTTGTATAGATACTGACCCGCAGCTGGGGGAAATATGGCTGGCAAAACACAGACACGCTCGTTAAGAGCTAAGCAAGGTATTGCCGAGGTTTCCCAGGCACAGAAAGAGGATATCAGCTCGGTATTTCCAGTTATAATGCAGCCCACAGCCATTGACCGCATGTTAAAAAGAGCCCTAGGGGCTGTATCTAGTGAAATTGAGCGCACAGAGAGGCGCCTCTCCTTAACCCCTGACCCTGACCCCGTCGCAAGTATACAGGACCAGGAGCAGGAGATTCTGCTCATATCACCCCCTAGCTCCCCGGAAACTAGTGAGAGGGACATTCCATGTGCCCAACCCATGTTAATTAGTCACGAGAAGGATCTAGGCCCCACCAAACGTGCCACCACACGCATAAAAAAGAAATGTGCTCCTAAAAAGCGTAGGATTATTAATAGCTTAGCCACCTTTACTAACCCAACTAATAGAAACCCCAGTGGGATTGAGCGAGCTACACAGACAAATTCCCAAATAGAGGCCCCAAGCTGGTTAAATAAGATCATGTTAGATCTTCAGGCCCAGGTAGAATTACTAATCATAAATCAATTAAAGCCGGTGACAAGCAGACTGGATAAAATTTGAAGTGAGTTAAAGAATAGAGCATCAAAAGACAGCCCATTAGGTGCTTCAAGCACCATTATTAGTCACTTAGAGACCCATCCAGTAACTCAAAGAGTGAACAATTTTAATGATAGTAGGAACACACACATAATTTCAGCACAAATACATGACCCTCCGATCCCTCATGGACAAGTGGTGAGTAAAAACACCTCTAGTGAGAGCAAACGGTGCCCGGACAATGGACTAGGCAAACAGAAGTTAGATGTACAGTCTCGACCCCCGGTTGGCCCTCTAAATGAGGAAGCTGCCCACGAAGAGAGGCCCTTCCTCACACATAAGCAATTCCCCACGATAAACCTTCCCCCTGAGGCGTGCCCGCTGGTTGTTGTGTTTGCAGGGGTTCCAGAACTAAAAGAGGCTCAGAAAGAATCCCATGAGGAGTTAAAAAATAAACTCATCTTCTGGCTTAACCAGAATAGACCAATTTCTAACAACCAGGATGGGGAAATTCTTTTGGTCAGACGTGTGAACTGTATAGGGAGGAGTCCGAAAAATATCGAGGGAAACTGCATTATTGCAAATTTCAGGGACAGCAGGGTGGTCGAGCATATTTTGAGACCGGGACCCCCGGGATGCATGACAAGTATAAGGCCCCTGTCACTTAGTTATTTTTATTCAAGGCAACAGGTACTAAAAGAGGGACAGCAAAGCGTTTGGAGACGTGTGGAGGGGCGACACTCTGGCTCAAATAGAGGCCCAAATCTCTTGCAACAAGCAACTGGGTTATGGGATGGGGGACACTCGTGTTGGGTAAACAGGTTCACCCCATTAAGGTCACTAGAGGAGATTGATTGACTATTTGACTCTCCCTCTTCCTTAGTACAGGCTGATATGGACCTTACAACAATTGATCTGGTAGACCCGTTAGAGGAAGTTTCTCTGGGACATGGTTTTCCCACTGAAGATGGGTATCCAGCACCAGGGGGGGACAGGCCCATGACCTTAGTTAAAACTCGAGGAGTCCTAGATACTCTTGGTGTGGGTTGCGCACAAACACCCCCCGAGCTAGTTACTATAGCCATTAAACGAAGAAAACAGGTTTGTGACACACAGATACAATCCCTCGGAAAGGAAACAGGGGGGCGAATTAACATCAGTCAAGAATTGGAAGCGGTAGGGCCCGTTACCATTGAGAAAGAGGGCTTGAGAATTATCTCGTGGAATATAGCAGGTATTGCAGGGAAATTTAACAACAAGGAATGGCGACAGTTCATGGCCTCTTTCAATATAATCTGCCTGCAAGAGACTTGGGCCACAGATAACACCCACTTCCAAATAGCCGGCTATAAATGTTTCTTCACACCTGCACAGAAAACCTCCTCGGGCAGGCCTAAGGGTGGCCTGCTAACATATATTGATTTAAACATAGAAGGCAAGTGGTCTAAGGTGGATTGGTTCACATGGAACATACAGGCCCTGAGGTTCAGAAATAAAGGGTTTGGTCTTGTTTTGTTCAATGTGTATAATGCCATTGCCTCGGAAAATGACTCCACTATTCTGAAGGAACTGGATGTCAGGCTGAAACAAGAACTTGTCCCAGCCCAGGGTGCTTCGGCCCCTTTGTTAGTAGTTATGGGTGACTTGAACTGTCACTTATGCCCGGGGCTGTTCCCAATCAGTGCTAATTGGTCTAAATGTCCCATAGAAAAGGGTCCTCATTTTAGCCACTCTTTTAGAGGCATGGAATGGGGCAAGTTGACTTACTCCTACGACCTTGAGCACACAATCGATATGATTACTCTGGGACCGGACGGCACTCTCCCCCCCACTTTTAAGGGGAGAGGGTGATCATCATATATAGATCATATACTTGTCTCAAGAGGTTTAAAAAATCGCATTTCCAAGGCAGATATTGAGTGGAGCCCATTTAGTGATCATAACCCTTTGGTCATGGAGCTCCTGTATCAAGGAAGGCAAAAAATTAAGCCGAGGACAATAATATCATCTCAGATGTCCAGTATGGCTTCCGGACTGGCAGGTCTACCAGTGACCAATGCCTGAACCCATACATGCTGGTAGCAAAGTACACTAAAACCAGCAACGAAGCTATGTATTTGGGGTTCATGGACTTGGCCGCTGCATTCGATCATGTCAACAGGAACAAGTTATGGGCATTGATGAACCAGCTCGGAATTGACCCCGGGTTAATTCATATACTGAGGGAATTACATAGCGAAACCTCGGCTAGGGTACGGTATAATAAAGAAGGGGGACTGACAGAATCTTTTAGTTGCACAAGTGGAGTGAGGCAGGGATGTATCTTAGCCCCTTTCTTGTTCTCGTTGTATATTAATAATTTAGAACAATGCCTCAATAACCTAAAAGCAGATTGCCCAAGGGTTGGGACCCGCAACATTCCAGTGCTGCTGTACGCAGATGATGCGGTCCTGCTGGCACGGACTCCCAATAGTCTGCAGATTCTTATTGATGGGTTCGTTAAATTTATGAAGACAATTGACCTGTCTGTCAACTTAAAAAAATCATATGTAATGACAGCAGGCCATAGGCCATTGACCGGTTTCACCTATAGAATTGGCACCCACATTCTTGAAAGGGTGCAAACATTTTCATATCTAGGGGTGCTATTTGATGAATCTTTAAAATTTACATCCCTTGTGCAAGAAAGAGGTGGAAAACTGGTGGCATCTTTTGGTGCAATTTCCGGCTATGGGAGGAACGTTGGCCGTTGGTGTCCAGAACAAACAATAAATTTGTATGGCTCGATGTGTTGCCCAAAAACTATGTATGGATCAGAAGTATGGGGATTCATAAATCTGAATGGACTACAAAGGGAAGAAAACAAAATATTTTGCTCAATATTGAACGTTCCCAATTGCACGCCAGCTATTATTGCCCACAAAGAACTTGGAAGACCCTACATAGAGGATTTGATTAAGTTTAGACCAATCTTGGCCTGGCTTAAATTATGGACGAACCCTGAAGCTGCACTGAGTAGGTTGATCATACAAGACTGTTTGGGAAGAGACAAACACCTGAAAATCCCATGGATCAACTATATTAAGAACACTTTGGAAAATATGGGTCACCTAGAGATGTTTCTCAACCCTCTATCGATCACAGCACAGGATAAGCTAAAACTAAAGAGAAGCTTCCTGGAATCAAGAGTAGCGGCTAGGAGTACACTAGAAGGGAGCAAACCCTCGGTGAGCACCCACAGTTGGCTTGAAACGACTAGTGGGATGGAACCGTACCTCTGTGTTCTTTATAATGCCCAAGAGAGGTTTTTAATGGTTCGTTTTAGGCTCAATTTTTTACCTTATTTATTAGCTGATCCAGCTGGCTTTAGTATGTCAATTGAGCAGAAGGGTGCCTGCGGCTGCGACAATAGGTCTCCGCAGGACACCCTTCATTTTGTATTATTATGTCCTATGTACAGTCTCCCCAGACGCAGATTTTTAAAAGGCATTCTTAAAAAGGAAAGATTTACTAGAGCCAAGGAGGCATTGATTTTTTTACAAAGGGCCAGTGACCCGTTAACTTTATGTGCAGTGATAAGTTTTTTAAAATTCGCATTTAGTCTCCAGAGGGCAGCACTAATCTTGATGATTGTAGAATTGTTAATTGGTTAGATCTAGGAACCCCACCCATGAGGATTGTACGTGAGCAATGAATTATTTGTACATATATAGCGTCATTCAATGTTCTGTATACTGATTTAATACTGTTTAATTGTATAAATGTGCACTCTTTTAGGATGATTTTTAACCATCGAATAAAGAACTATTGAATTGAATTGACTCTAGTAATCGAGCTATTTTATATTTTGGGTACAGCTCATATTTTGCATTTCTTAGCAAATAATACTTTGTTTCAATTTCTATTATAGAATGTCACATAACGGCCATGTTACTCGTACTCTTAGCAATGTGAATAGTTGGCGAAAGAGAGTCCTGATTAATGAAATACTACGAGATGACTTCAGACATGACAACATATCTGAGGCAATAGTAAATGGTGGATTCTACTTCTAACTAGGTGCGCACCATAGCAAACAATTTGTGCACCCTTTAATTAGGTATTTAATTAGGTATTTAAAAAAAAAGTCAATATTTATATGGATGTATAGAAGCAAAAAACATAGCAGAGCATCTAATGCGGTAGCCAAATGTGACGAGTTCTTGTTTTTTAAGGCTTTCCTCAATTAGAAATATTCTTTTAACGGTAAAGCTTTCATACGATATAGACATGACGAATAGAAGGCAGTCGCCGCATGTGCGCTTCATTTATATATTGCCGGCATCGTTTGTGAGCGTATTGTGATTCGTACGTGCAAAAAAAGTCTAGGCGGTGTGTGAAACGCTACTCACATAGTGTGTATCTATTGGTGCATGTACTTCACGCATATGGAGAACGTCTTTGTTGGACGTGTGGCGCTACTCACATTCCATGGGAAAACGTCTAGGTGGTGCGTGAAACACTACTCACATAGCGTGTATCTATTGGTTCATGTGCTTCCCGCGTATGGAGAGCGTCTTCGTTGGATGTGAGGCACTACTCTCATTCTGTGTGAGGCACGTTCAGCATAGACATAGAAGAGGTCAAGCTCATGGTTATACCTCTATTGTCAATAGCGAATGAAGGAGAACCTAACAAGTGTAGTTCTGGTGTAGCGTCATATAAATACCTATATGTAAATCACTTGATCAGTGTAAACTGAGGATAAACATGACAAACAATATAGATTGGTGGTTCAAATGTTAACCAAAACCACTCTCAAATTTATGAATCACTTAATTTATTTGTACATTAGCTAAAGAATAAAAATATGCTAAAAAGATATATGTGCCAATACAGCTCATAGATCAAAGTTAGTTTTTCATATTGGCATAATATAAAAAATACAGAAAATAACTATGTGATTGCATTTTCCCATGGCAATTTGCTATTAAGGCCATTTTTAAATGTATTTAGTGAAAAAATTCAGAAGACTTCACGTTTTTTGCAGATCTTTGTCCCATTTTTATCGTCTTACATGTACATTTTTTCTAGAATGCGCCAGCGGATATCTTCTGGTTTATGTCACAATTCTGAAAAATGCTTTACAAGAGGGGCCATCAGTTTTTTTGTTTCTATGGTTGAACGATGTTCTGCTATTCTGGTTTGTATGGCTCTCGAAGTTTCTCCTACGTAGCCTAATTGGCACGGACAGAGAATCAGGTATATCATATTTTGTGCCTTACAGTTCCACATCTTTGTTGCTTGGATCAGTATATAACCAACAAGGTATAGATCACATACTTAAGATGACTGTATTATGAATTATTGAATTACAATGATCATTCATATAATCATATGTTCTGTATCATTAGATATTTATCTACTGGGGATATTTTAAGTCTTCCGAACTCTAGTAATTCTACTCTGGAGTACAGGTACATATATTGAGAACAAACTTTAGATCATCACCCACCACCGAGGGTCAAGTAAAAAATAAAAAACTACTTGGGACGCTTGGTATCTGCTTTTTCACTCTTTTTCTTTTACTCGTTTAGTTGGTGGAGAAGTGTGGCTCAATGGTTAGAGCGGCAGACCCTGATGTAGAGGTCTGGCCCGGACCAGGGTTCAATTACCGCCTCGGCAGGTCTTGGGCTCAATTTCCCCGGACCCGATAATTCTTGCCTCAGGTGCCTATTCTAATCATGGGTCCCACTCTGCAACTCTGGGCAATAGCTTGCTTAATCTCCACAACGGCCCCAACAGCGCTAGGATGCCTGGCTTCACCTTGGGGGTGCCCAGGAGTGGGCACTTCACAGGAAAAGGCCAGGAAGAGTTCCACAGCGGTATGTGCACAGCGCCTGAGAGACCCTTTCGGGGGTGTGCGGAGCGCTATATAAATGCACTACATTTACATTTACATTTACTCCCATCTCAATCTGATGGAATAGTAAAAACTGTTAACTTTTTTAAATATATTTATAAATTTATTTGCATCCCTCTTTACTCCATTATCTCAATATATTTAGTAAATGTTTTTTACAAAGACTGACATAAGCACTCTTGGAAACATTTAATGAAGACATACCATAAATTAGCTAAAAATATGTGTCATTCAAATAGATACGACGGAGGTAACTTACGCCGAAACGCGCGTCGAAAAGTAAACAGTCGTGCCACAGCATTGTCTACTTTTTTTTATATAAATACTCATTTTTATGATTGTAATGAATTTACTACATATTTGCGTAGAATAAAATTGTGTTTTAATTTTTCATGCAACTCGCATGTTATGAACGAACAAATTAATAAAAAAAATATATATTTTTTTATATATCTTATTCATTGATGATTTGAGTTATTTTGACTAAGAGACACATATTTAGTAATTGCTTCTATTCTTGATGATTGCCGAGGCTGTTACTTTTCAATATATATTACCCTGTCCTAGGAATCGGAATTACCAGGGGGTTCTTGTTATTTTCGAATAGTCACTTTCTGTCATGTCATACATGTAAGTCGTTGTGTGACATATCTTCCTGTACAGTATTGTATTGTACGGTACTGGCATTTGTATAGTAATTTCCATACCCATTGCTCGGCCTAAAGTGCTCTTCTGATTGGCCTGGTTGTTTATTTTCTTTAAATAACACTTCAAACCACTCGCAACATTGAAAAGTTTGATAATATTCATCAGGTTCCTGGGTGTCCTAGTTCTGTGATGTGGTCTATAGAAAATGTTTTGCTGCCCTTAAGCAGGAATGCTACAAAGAGTGATAATAACCGCAACCACGTATAAAGGTATTTAATTTCTTTTGGGGAGCAGTATCACCAGTTTTGAAACTGTCAATTTGATGTGCATAATTTGGGTCCATCAGGGTATATGAGGTTCACAGAGTAGCATCACATGAGCTAAACCATTTATGACACTTTTAAATTAGCAAGGATTATCATTATATAGAGGTCTACCCTGCAGCTCCAGAGGAGCAAAAGAAGAGCAACCTATTTGAGGCACACTTAAAACATCAAGGAGTAATATGTTGAGTATACCCAGGAGTGATAGAAGAGCAACTCATCAAAGTCACTTATACAACATCCAAAAATATTGTTATATGGAGGTCTGTCCAGGACTGGCAGAAATGAAGCTGAAGTGCAACCTGATGGAGGTGTAGTTAACCCTACAAAGAGCATTATATGGAGTGTGCCCGGGAGCTACAGAGGAACAACAGAAGAGAAAGCATTTAAAGCATTGTTTAACTATCTATTAGCGTTATGTGGAGTCTAGCCAGAAGTGACAGAGGAGCAACCGAACACCAACTATCAGACGCACTGGTAAAACTACCAAAGTCGTAAATTATAGTGTTCACCAAGGATCGGGGTCAACAACCATGGCCAGTTGGGATACGCCAAGTCACCTACATTGGAGACACACAGAGGTACAGTTAGGAATCGCACATTTACACAAGATGCCACAGGACACACACAAAGGTTCGAGACATCTTACTTATCAACAAGCCAGGTCCTCTTTGCTTATAGTCGCGACATCAACTGGGTATGGCACTGGTCCGCATTACGTACAAGTCCTGGGCAGATCCTGGGAATTTGGCACAGACATGTGAGATGTGTAAATCTGATACACACGCCATTTGCACATTGATGGTATTGAGGTTCTTCCATATACTAGACACATGTATACAGGCTTATGGTGGAACAAGGCCAATATGTGGATTATCAATAGTTCCAACGACATGTGGGATGCACCCTAGGCCATAAAAGGCTCCCTTCACAGTGACCAAATGTTAAGGTTTGGGGAGCTAAATGTAGCTGTCTATGTGTCTCATCAGTTAGCACCAAACTGAATATTGGTTGCGACATTCCACTAGATATAGCCACTGAGTACTGAAAAGGCCCAGTGGCTAGGAAGTGTAGTGTGGCCATCACTTTCACTGTTAGTGTCAGAGCAGTTGTATAGGTTTGACGAGGATGCAAATGAAGACTCCAACTGGCCACATAGATCCTTTATTGACAACCTATTGAGATTAAACCTTCCTAATGACATTTCTTTCTTCCATTGTCATCAGGTCTGGAAATAATCGGAAGAATGGAGTATTTCATCTCATCACTCTGCCAGGGTTCCTAAGTGGAGAATGGAAACGCATATTGATGGTGGGCACACAGTCCACACTCTCTCATTCTAGGATACAAACAACAGTTATGAGACTCAACAGTAGTGCATATGTGAACAAAGTACAGCATGTCTGATTGACAGTAAACATTAATTACAAAGTCTACTATGAGGAAAGTGTAAGAATCTCCTGCTATTGTACAGATTACTTATCGGATACATTGAGCACTGTTGTCAGTGCTCATCACAGCCGGACACAGCATCAGGAATCACATACATTTCCCAGTTTTATGTGGCTGACATACCAGTGGACATGATGTCCTGCCATTATTACAGTTCCAACATAGCTGTCATAATCTGGACAAAATAGTTTCCAGTGGCAGCACACAGACCATCGTGTATACTCACCATATTTGGATGGGACCATCATTTTGTGGCGTCCGCATTGCATACTTTGCCATCATCATCCCCAGGGTATATTGTGTGTTTCCATTCACACTCATGTACAACACAGATAAGTAAATAGTGGACATGTACCAATAGAAAGGTTGTCTCTGAGGGTCACTGTCAATTCCACAATCAATGTGGTAAAGAGGCGTGACATGGTGTAAGCCCCATGTGAACAATGTGATTTACAGGTTCCCCGACTAACAGCGGTGTCAAACTGTGTGGTAGATGGGTACATCTGAGCAAGTAAAAGACACACAATTGATGGACGGAATGCAGAACAAATCAAAAAATTCACCCCGAGTCAAGAGATCGGGATTAAATCCATTATTCATTTGCTCACCATGCCACCCCAGTTTTAACCTGTCCATATGCAAATCAGTCTTGACCCTGTGCCTCATGGGAACAGTCCAGCCCGAACTGCCAAGCCAGGTCCTCCCTGGACCGGATACAAGCATCCAAGGACCGGTTTCGGGGTTTCACCCCTCTTCAGCCAAGATAGCTTGATTCAAGTGGCACAGTGAGCCCAGGGCCCACGTCTGGGCATACCTGGCGCACTTGGGGTGAGAAAGCAAAAGACACAGAATTGATGGACGGAATGCAGAACAAATAAAAACATTCACCCCAGTCAAGAGATCTGGGTTAAATCCATCATTCATTTGCTCACCATGCCACCCCAGTTTCAACCTAGCCATCTGCAAATCAGCCTTGATTCTGTGCCTCATGGGGACAGTCCAGCCCAAACTGCCAAGCCAGGTCCTCCCTGGACCGGAAACAAGCATCCTAGGACCGGTTCCGGGGTTTCACCCCTCTTCAGCCAGGATAGCTTGATTCCAGTGGCACAGTGAGCCCAGGACCCACGTCTGGGCATACCTGGTACACTTAGGGCAAGAAAGCAAAAGACACAGAATTGATGGACGGAATGCAGAGCAAATAAAAACATTCACCCCTAGTCAAGTGATCTGGGTTGAATTCCATCATTCATTTTCTCACCATGCCACCCCAGTTTCAAACTGGTCATATGCAAATCAGTCTTAACCCTGTGCCTCATGGGAACAGTCCAGACCGATCTGCCAAGCCAGGTCCTCCCTGGACTGGAAACAAGCATCCTAGGACCGGTTTCAGGTTTTCACCCCTCTTCAGCCAGGATAGATTGATTCCAGTGGCACAGTGAGCCCAGGACCCACGTCTAGGCATACCTGGCGCACTTAGGGCGAGAAAGCAAAAGACACACAATTGATGGACAGAATGCAGAACAATTCAAAACATTCACCCCCAGTCAAGGGATCTGGGTTAAATCCATCATTCTTTTGCTCACCATGCCACCCCAGTTTCAACCTGGCCATATGCAAATCAGTCTTGACCCTGTGCCTCATGGGAACAGTCCAGCCCAAACTGCCAAGCCAGGTCCTCCCTGGACCGGAAACAAGTATCCTAGGACCGGTTTCAGGTTTTCACCCCTCTTCAGCCAGGATAGCTTGATTCCAGTGGCACCGTGAGCCCAGGACCCACGTCTGGGCATACCTGGCACACTTAGGGCGAGAAAGCAAAAGACACACAAATGATGGACGGAATGCAGAACAAGTCAAAACATTCACCCCAGTCAAGAGATCTGGGTTAAATCCATCATTCCTTTGCTCACCATGCCACCCCAGTTTCAACCTGGCCATATGCAAATCAGTCTTGACTCAGTGCCTCATGGGAACAGTCCAGCCCAAACTGCCAAGCCAGGTCCTCCATGGACCAGAAACAAGCATCCTAGGACCGGTTTCGGGTTACACCCCTCTTCGGCCAGGATAGCTTGATTCCAGTGGCACAGTGAGCCCAGGACCCACGTCTGGGCATACCTGGCGCACTTAGGGCGAGAAAGCAAAAGACACACAATTGATGGACGGAATGCAGAACAAATCAAAACATTCACCCCCAGTCAAGAGACCTGGGTTAAATCCATCATTCTTTTGCCTCCTTGCACTGCTAGTTATTTTTGGAATAGGTGAGAACTGCCACTTTTGTTATGTGACGCCTAAATGTAGCGCGTCATTAGTGAATGAACGTAGTAAATTAGTACAAGCGACGAGGTGTGTCATTTGCTCACAACAGATGTTGTATGGCTACAGAGAATACCTTGGATTTTAATATCTACCGCTTATTATTGTTAAATATATCATATGGTAAGCCTAAAGCCCCAGCGTTGTTTTCAATTTATGCTTAGGTGTCCACTGTGCAGTCTCTCGGTCACAGCAGTTTCAGACCGACATTCCCCGAAGTTAGTCATTTACACTTGCTTGGTATGTGTGATGTGCAGACAGAATAATGAATCTTTCGCCACTAAGCTAAGTTGCACAGGCATCATGGTAGTGAGGAGTAAGAGTTATATTTCTGTGCTGTGGCGTGATTGTTTACAAGGAAATACACTACGTTTTGTACGATGTGTGAGGTTTTGGTCAATGATCTTTAATGTCAGTCATTGTGCAGTCGTCTTCACACGAAAATGGGTGGGTTTCAGTTTGAATAATGTTAAAAGTGTATATAATTCGAGGGGCATGGAAAAGCAATACAGTTAAAAGCACGGTTTTGCAGTAGCTCATAAATCTGCAAGGCTGTATGGAAATCAGGGGTAACTCTTTGAACTGTGGTAAAGGTGTGTGTGTGTGTGTGTGTGTGCATTGCAAACTAATAACCAGAGGCACATGGACTCATGATGGCCAATGAGGAAAGAAATGTGTTTTTCATTTCAGTTCTACCTCCATTCTCGCTGGAGCCTTCCTTTTTGTGTGCGTTTGTTTTCTGGCATTTTTCTGGTCTTAGCCTCGGTGTGTGATCTTACTCGATGTGCCCTGGTTATTTTCAGGGTAAAGACACTGAGTAAGTGTTCAAGTATAAGGCGCAGTTGTGAAGCGATAAATGAATGATTTAATTCATTTTCTTTTGTATGGCTTCCACCTTAAGAACTTTCAGGGTAATGAGATAATGTTGGGAAACTCTAACTTCAATGGTCTTCTCCATCTCGCCCGAGAAAAGGGTTGGAATGGAGACCTTACCTGGCTTCTCATCTGGGCCGGCTTTTGGCATGGGCGAGCTGGGCTAAGGCCACCATTCTTCAGATGACTGGATGGAGCTGTTGCAATTAAAGTCCTAAAGACATCAACTTCCCTTTTAATTCTAATGATTCAAGATTAAACTGCTTTAAATATGTTTACTTGTTGCAGGTGTTGTTTTACACCCCATTAAACCCCCTCCCATCTTCCTCTTACCCTCTGCTGTCACGCATCAGTACTGCTCGTTTTTATCCTGTCTCGTGCACTAAACATTTTGCAATTATAAGAAAATCACTTTATTTTCCACAATTGTGATACTTCCCCGATTACAGCCTGATTCCTTTTCTACAGGTTCTACTGCTCCACACACATTCCTTACACCTCGTGTTTGAGAAGCAAACACTACTATGAGTGTTTTCTGCGCCAAGTTTCACTGCTCTTTTGAATTATACTTCTGTTATATGAAGCAAAACAAAATAACCACTGACAAAACCAATAGGTTGAACTTTTTACAAGTGGAACCACAGATGCATGCAAGCACACAATATAGATGCGCATTAGAACAGAAATCACATGTTCAAGCAGAGAGACCAACATCTCTACAGGTTTTTATGCATATGCAACCAACAAAAAGAGAAAGTGTGCACTTCCAGCTCAGTCTGCTGGTTTTTCTCTCATGACTGGCAGCGAAGTTCCTCTGAAATGTCGTCCCAGAGCAGGGTATGACCAGAAGGCCACCCGAGGCACTATGCAGAGGGCAGTCTAAATGACCATGCTCCAGGGCCACAAAGGCCAGACGTTCAATGTCCACTCCTGCCTCCTCTCTGTGCATTTCACAAGTGCTCTTTAGAGTTTTACCCCTTTCAAAGAGATCTATTCCGATCTCTTCTCATCCTCCCTCTTTCCAGATTTCGCCTATGCCTGTGATCTTACCTCATTTGTTCACCCCACATGTGAACCTCGACAGTATTTGAATTGCCATACCAATAAAGGATCTGGGGTGAGCCTGTGACACAAAATGAGGCACTGTGATTTTTGCTGCCTCCTTGCACTTTGAGTTTTCAACAAACACTGTGCTTTGTTTCAAAGGTGGGAACTGCCATTCTTTATTATGCAACGCTTAAATGTGTAGTGCTTTATGTGAGAAAGGTGTGCGCAGGACTCAGGTTCCCCTCTGTGAGGTGTAAACATTGTGGCTTTCGTCATGAAGAGGTAGAAATAACTACCTGTGAATTAGATTGCATGAATAGGGGGGCTGCTTTTGGAACATGTGGGTTACTACATTTTCAAGAGTAAAATACAGGCCATTTGTAGTTGTTTTGAACGTCTGTAAAGACCCAGACATGATACTAAATAGGACTTTAAACAAAATGTAATGTATTCATCTGCAGCCTGACTCTTGTCTTTTATTACTTAATTAGAAGTCAAGGATCCTTAACTCTGCAATCATCTCTTTTAAAAGTGCTTTCTAGTTATATTTGCTAGTTGAAGTATGTAGAGATAAGGGCACAAAATACCAGCTTTAGGTGATTCTGCTTATTGTTGTCCTGGCCAGGACATTAAAATACCAATGGTGCCATTAGAAAACCGATCAGTTGTCAACCCTAGAAAGTTCCGCGAATGTGGCAATTATATTTGGGGTGGAAATTTGTGGGGAGGGTGTGGGGAGGGTGTTATATAACAAGAGTGAGGCAGACTCAGCTGAAATTGTTGCTTTATTAGTTCAAAAGTGCATGTGGAAGCCTCTCTGAATAGAGCTGAATGTCTGACTTCATTGAAATAGGTGGCAGTGAGATTTTGTGTCTTATAGCCTGATTGTGCAATATAACAATTTGTTTGAAGCATGAGAGAAAGATTCTCCATCCAAGCTCAATTCTGATGGTATAACTGATACTTAATTATCTTTCTTCATAAATATCTATTGTGATGCCACAAAACATCATTTGATGGCACACAACTTTAACACAGTTAAAGAATAGCTATTGATTCCTGTACAGCACAGCTATGCATTGATGAAACAGGCCCAAGAATGATACAGCCCTGTCATCCCTCGACTTTACATAATTGATTACTGTATATTGATAAAGCCGAGGTGTACTCTTTTTTTTTTGCTCTCCCTTAGTATTGGCTTTTCTTCCCCCCCTTCACACCTCACTCCTTCCCTTCTCTCCATTCTCCCTTCACTTTGTACCCTACTTTTGCATTTCCTGTTAATCACTGCCCCTATCTAATTGCTTTTCATTTTTCACCTTCCCATTTTCCCTTTCACTCTTTTTTCACATGCTCCCGCTGTCTGCTCTTCTTCCGTTGCCTTTCTCCTCTTTTCATTCTCATCATGTTCCACTCCCAATCTCTGCATTCCCCACTTTGCTACACATTCATTATCTCCCTTATCCATATTTGCCCTCGGACCTCTCCTCCTTACTCACTCTCACTTTTATGTTTTTCTTTCTTGCAAACATCATAAAATGTCCACTCCAGGAATCTATGTTTTATCTCAGGGTCTTAAATCTTGGTGTGGCCACTCAGTCATCTTTCTGAGGTTCGTAAAATTAGCGCCATTGAGCTGGCAGGACAACATTTTTAATTTGGTGTCAAGGCCCCCTTTGGTGAATATGTTCTTTACAAACCTACACAGTGTGTTAAAGACACCGAAATGTATTTCAATCTTTTGTGTTTCAATTTCTTTGCAATATTTCACAGTCGTCATTCCATCAGTCCCATCTTGACTCAGTACCTTTCATACTCGTATTCATTCCATTGAATTTCTTTCCTTCGGCCCACCTTTTTTCCTTTCCTTTTTCTCTTCCTCATCACCTCTAGCCATGCCTCCTTTCTTCTTTTCATTCTTGCTTCCTTAGATCTTCATTCATTCTCCATCGTTCTTCCCTTGGTGCATTACTTCCTTCTTCCTCCATGTGTTGCTTACTTTCTTTTTTCTGCTCCTTCCTGCATCCCTTATTTAATTTCTTCCTTCATTATCCTCAACCCTACCTTGTGTTTTTCTTCCTTGTTTCCTTTCTTTTTTCTATTCATCACACATTGTTCACTTCCTTTCTCCTTCTATTCCTTCATTTCTTCCTTTCACATTCTTCTTTTAATTCCTCCTTCCTTTGTCTCTTCCTTTCTTTTAAACAGCACAGTACAGACACATTCTGTTTAGTTTGCAAAGCTGTCTGAAATCCTCAAACGATCTTTCCAAACGCTGCATTTTGGGATGTACACACATTCTCTAATTTATGTTCACTTTTGAGTTGTTGTCATAGGCTTTCTGTATGTTATGTTACATTGATTTGTATAGAACACTAATCACCCGAGAGGGTATCCAGGCGCTTGGGCAGGTATGTAGGTATGTGGTCCCTGAGGTGCTTATATGAAGAGCCAGGTCTTCAGCTTCTTGAAGAACTCAAGAAGTAAGGAGGTGGCTATGATATTTTGAGGCATGTGGATGGAGCCAAAAATGAATTAGGTGGAGCCAGTGGATGAAGTGGGCAGAGCCAGAAAGTGGGTGGGGCCTCCTAGAAAAATGTGAGCACCTGCACTTAATATTTTACAAATTAAGCACTGACCTGATCTTCATGATATGATATCAGCTTAGCTGGCTTCATTGCCCAATATCTTATTTGGCGCCTTGATGCCTTCGGGTTTTAGTTGCGCACTATAAATTTATTTTCATTCATTCATACATACGTTTTTCCCAGATCTCCTGAAACTGTGATCCATGGATTCTTCACCTTCATCAACATTTTCCATAATATTTCCTTCAAAATGAATGCAGGAAATGCTCTCATTTTCACGCAATATCTCACACGTGCTGCCTGCAAAATCTAAAGTTATCGTCACAAACTAAACTGCAGACACACCTGCGCCTGTGGGGTGCAGTCTAGCAAGAGAAACAGCAATCTGTGTCTCCAGCACTGTGCAAAGTCAAACCACCCTCCCAATGTCCCATGAAAAGCTGCCACACCGTATGCCAAAGCGCTAGGAAATGTACTTGTCATTACTAGGGGTGGGCAGAATTTGCGAAATCCACTTTCGCAAATTATCGCGAAAATGTTTAAAATTATCACAAACAAGCGGAAATATCGCGAAGATGCAGAATTTTTTTTCCCCGCATGTTCGCGAGATTTTCTGCATGGTTGCGGGTCGCCAACTTACCCATGTGGTTGCTCGCGGGCACGGCCATCTTGTTTTGAGTTGTCTCGCGGTGCATGATCGCGAGAAGAAAGACGTGATCGCGCGACGCATGACGTCACTGTGGGCGCGAACTGTCGCGAGACAGCGCAACTGGCTAAAAACAATCCAACATCTCATGGAGAACGCGACCGGATCAAGAAAACTTGTCGGCGAACGCAGGGATTCAGGTAAGGCGATCACGCGCGCGAGAATGTATTATTTTACAGCGCGAGCAAGAAACAAATTATCGGCAAGCTGCGGAGAGCGGAAATTTTGACATTTTCGCACTCTCCGCGGAACGCGAAAATGTCAAATTATCGCAATTTCCGCGAACGGAACGAAATTTTTGCCCAGGCCTAGTCATTACCTACAGCACTGGAGAAATGTCCGGAACTGAAAATGTGAAATACATATGAAAGTGATAAAAGTGAAATTCAATCTATGATGTAGATAGAAGCCGCCCCTTCCTTCAATTCAATGCGCTAGATATTATTAACTATTTACTTGCACAAAGAATTCAATGTCCAGCGGCTATTTCCTTTTTAAGTATATTTTCATTAAAGATTAGAATATGATTGTTTTACTTATTCTCCTTACTTATATTTTTTGTCGCCTAAAGGCATAGCTTAGTGGATTGGCACAATTCATAAGAATGCGCTTTAATGTGGAGGTAGAGTGCTGTCATTGTTCAGCCTAATTGTATGGATTATTGTCCCAAAGACGTTTGCTTTAATGCCTTTTTAGGTAAATGTACACACTCAGAACCCCAGAACAAATTCCAGATTGCTTTGTATATTTATTTGCATCGAGCCTACTTTCTGTACATGCATCATTCCAGCAGGTTGTGCTAAGGATGTCCATTTTCAAAACCATAACAAGAATGTACACTTTCTTTCCAACTCCATGAAAAGGTCTCAGATAATAAACCCCATGTATAGAAGGTAACAAAACTCACCAAGTCTGCAGCCAAGCGCCAGAAAAACAAGGACAACAAATAGTTTCATGCTGAGCGAGGGTTGATCCTGCTGCTGCAATACTCAGCTCAGTCTGAAGGTGATTGTGTACTGCAAAGCTCCTGTAATTATACAGAAAGCGGCTGCTCACCCTCCTCCCAGAGTCACAGGACAGATCATGGGCTCCAGCAACAGTGCTTAGTATTGTTTGCTTGGAAGCACACCAGAAATGCAAACAACACACCCTTCTTCAGACTACTTTTATATAAATAATGGATTACTGGGCCAGATGGGCTTCAAAGAGCTGAGTGATAGAAAGTACTATTGTCAATCACAAACCAAATTGATTTGAATCCCTTATCAAAGAGTACTCCTGCCACAGCACACTCATTAGGTTCAGAGATTAATTGTGAAGTAATCAGCAGCGTTGCCCAAGGTTTTTATCAAAAGCCTACGGCTGGTGGTATTAAATGTCTGAGTGCCGCATTCCAAAGCTACAGAGTATTAGATCCACCCCATGCCTCTTTAACCCACTGTCAGATAGTCCCCACCCCTTTATCTCACACTTGCAGGATCCTGCTTTGTATCTTTATGATGCTCTTCCATCTTTTTCTTTCTCCAAAATCCCATTTTGTTTGTTTCCGTCTCTTTTGCAGTAAATGTGCAATACAGAAAAATAAGTGCCGGTTCCCAAAAATGAGGGGTGGTGGCCCCCTCCATCAACCACCTGCTCAAATTAAGCACATATCCGGATGGGTGGCTGAGTGAAACAGCTGAACATGTAACACACACCTGTAATACAAACCTGCAATACATGCATACATCCATGGTGATGTCTAACTGGACCCATTGTCTAAGGTCTTCAGAATAGCTCCAGCATTGAAGGTTTCAAGCGCAACATGCTGCAGACAGCGGCTAATTCGGTGTTGAATACATTGGTATATCTGAAAATACAGATTTGTGGTAGTTCATTGTAGGATTATGGTATCATTCGTATTCAGCTCACTGCAGTACGCAACTTCCTCTTAAAAGTTCCAAATATAGCCTTAATACAAGAAATCCATTTATCCATGGGAGAATGAGAAAAATTGAGACGGTATTGGGTGGATAACAAGATTTTTGTGTATAGGTCATAGTCCACCAGTCACAACCAGCAGGCTTTATCAAACCATTGGAAAAGAGATGTTGTGATATTCAACTGAAAACTCCTATCTATGAGAGAGCTACATACCTGTTCCAGCACATTGGAGAGTGTAGGAAATTGGGGTATTAATTGTAAGGCCTGCACAAGGGAGGTCCACAATTTCCCCTTACTGGGAACCAAGCACCCTATTGGAGCGATGGACTCTCTCAGGGTAGAGAAGCAGAGCAGTCCAAGGCCTACTCAGGGGCGGTAGTATAGGTCAGTAATCAATGGTCGTTGACACACAATAATAGCACCCAATAAATGATTGTACATTCAGTGCATTTATTTAGAACAAAAGTACATTTATTACACACAGACTACCAAATACTATGCAGTAATTTACAAATATGCAAATAAGCAAATGGAATATGTAATAGATCACCATACATAATGACCTTTGGCCCCCTAAAGGGGTCATCCAAACATAATGTATGAGGTAAGGCTACTGGCTTGGCCAAAGATACAAGATCAACAAATCATGTTAAAGACATCATTTTGTATCTAAATGTAATAATCAATAATCATAATCATGTTCAAATACCTTTATTACTATTAAAAAAAGCATATTCATTGTGGTGAATTTTCATTGTTAACGTTGTTATCTCAATGAAGCATTTAAAATTTGCAAAACGTGTCTGTATATTTTTATAACTTTCCAACCATGAACATGTACTCATAAAAACAGCCCTTAGAGAGCATCAGGTTATGACTACATTACATAAAATCAGAGAGTTAGGGGCATATTTATTGAGCCCCATTGTATCGCTCCTGCGGCACCCAATGTGTTGCACGAGTGACTCAACTCAGAAATGAGACTTATG
The DNA here is from genome assembly GCF_964204655.1 of Triturus cristatus. Taxonomy (NCBI): domain Eukaryota; kingdom Metazoa; phylum Chordata; class Amphibia; order Caudata; family Salamandridae; genus Triturus; species Triturus cristatus. Next base: position 1,572,569,401 of record NC_140591.1, on the reverse strand, counting down.
AAGTTACGCACGGCCACCTTGTGTGGCCCTGAGTAGCTTCATAAATCTTGAGTAAGGCAATGCATCGCAAATCACTATGTTGTCTTACTCTGTGCTAGGGAGACGTTCCATGGGCGAGTGTTCCCATGCAATCCCATGGTTTTTGATGCATTGTCAGATTTACCAGAACTGGTAAACCTGGGAATGTGCCAAACAGAAAAGAGGCGTAATAAGAAGAAATATATTGACTTCTCATTGTTACTTCCTCTTTCTATGTGTGCTGCATTCTGCAGCACATATAGATAGAGGTACTTGCCTCTCAGAATTGTTTTTTTGTGCAGGAAGGGGCTTGTTCAGGAAGGTGCCCCTTCCTGCACAAAAACAATTCTGCATGCAACACAGGCACCCTTACACCATGGTGCAAGGGTGCTTACTTTACGCTTGGCAACCAAAATGGGACAAGTGCAGGAAAAAAGGCAGGAATGCATCATATTCTTTTAAATAGTGTGCATTCTTGCCCTTTCTAGTCATACAGTACAGCACAGTAAGGTGAGTTGCTTCATTGCCCCACTTGACAAATATTTTAAATATGCCCCTTAGTCCCCAAAGTGCACTTTCGTACATGTATTTCCTTTATAGAATTTCAGGCCAAAATAAATGCAGCCACAAAGTAAGCCCCTAGAGAAGCTCCAGCCTAGGGGGTGATTTGTAAAACAATAGTGAATGTACCAGTGGAAAATGGATTTCTTGACACTGTAAACATAGGGTGAATACTTTGTAAATATTCTTAAGGTAGGGGCTGCTACACTCCTGCATCCCCCACTACGATTCCTTTGTCATGTTTGTATTGCCCCTGCCATCCTGGGGCCACCATGAGGGGAGACAAACATATAAATTGAAGAGCCCCCACAAGGCATCATGGGGTGTTCTCTAACAAAGAGAGAGGGACCCCTACACCAAGGGAGAGGGGTGCCAAGCAAGACCGTTAGTCAAAAAAAGAGAAAGATCTCCCTTAGATCTAAATATGCCAACAATCATTCAAACAAACAAAACTTTAAACAAATAGCAGGGTAAGAATCGGCATCAACGAAGCAGGCAAGCTACTTGATAGTGAATTTATTAAAATTAGTCACAATGGTATCCCACAAGGCGAACAGTTGTACACATCGGTTAAAAAACTATTGTTAAACAATTTCTCTGACATATAAGCAAATTAAAATCAGTGGGAATTTACATATGAATCAATGACACATAATGTAACAAATCACCAACAATAATAATCAATATCAGTACACAGTTAAACAATTCATAAAAACAAAAAAATTGGGAAAAAGGGAAATGAAAAGGAAAATTATTCCTACTCAAGAAAGAAAATCGCTTAATCAAAGACTAATCGGTTGTGATCCCAATGGCATTTTGATTACATTACATATGTCACACAACCCCTATTGTCATAGATTTTGTCCGATTTTCTTTTTGTTAGAGCATCAACGCGTTTCGGTAGCCCACAGGTTAAAGCCAACACCTTCCTCAGGATTGTTTGCTGATCCCAATTTAATTATATTAAAATCTTATAAATTCCTTTCTTTATAAATTCCTTTGGCTTGCATAAGTCATAGCACCACAGGGCTAGTATTCCCTCGGTAGTCTCATGGACAATATTCTCATGAAAGTCTGTTACCAATTATATCCTTAGGACAGCCAGGTTATATCTATACACTTCCTCGACTAGGGTATTCTACGTATGAAGGAATCGTCGGTCGTTATCCTATAAAATATCTTTAACAATTCAAACAACCTTCCGGCGTAGTCGAGATAAAGACTCAGATCCAGTACGTCCCCTAATAGGGCTCAATGCTGTCCGCAAGCTGGATTCCTTCAAATATATGGGGTGTTCATCAGGGACTTAATGAGTGGCTTTCCTGCTGTTCTCGGTAGAGCAGCTGGTTTGTTCTTGTAGCGCAGCGTGCACATACTTTTTTTTCTCTTTTTCTTGGGGGGTACAGAGTCCCACCCTGGCACCCCCATTCCCTCTCATATTGCTGGCAGCTGAGAGAGTCTGCCGTGTGCTGCCCCACCAGCTCCTACACAGCCTGCACCTCAGTGTGCAGCTGCGGGAGCCTGCCACATTTTTTTACCTGTCCACTCCTGTGGGCAGAGTACAACCATCTGCTGTGGCCGAACTACTCTCCCCAGAGATAGGAACAGAGAGCTTGCTGATGCCACTGACATTTGGGGGCATGACGGCCCTCTCTCATCCGCCTCTGTTTTGGGGGTTGAGGAAGGAGTCCTGGCACCGCTTTTTAAATAAAATGGTCCAGGAGATGGGGTTCCCAGGTCAGTAGAGAGTCTGGGGAGGGGGCCTAATGCCTGCCCCCCATAAGGAAAAACGAAATAACTAAATTGTGTGCCAATCCTCAGGACCTGATCCACCCCAGGAGTAAGGTAAGGAACAGCAGCAGAGCCCCAAAAAAGCTCAAAGCTCAACATACTTTAAAATGCCAAAATTCCATCCATGTTGGGCTGATTTTGAAGATGTTGAGCTCATTTTATTGCTGGTGGTGAGCTCTAACCTGGGGCAAATGCATACCTCCTCAACTTTAGAGAGGTGTAGTCTTCAGAAAGCTTGTTCTCATGGCACCCTGTGCCTGCCTGCCTCCTGGTCTCTGGGTGAAGAAGTCTGGGGCTTTCCTCAACTGGTTCTCAGGGGTCCAAAGGGGCAGCTTTACTGGCCCTTGGGGAAACACACTGGTCCTGGGATCAAATGGGAAGAGTCCTTATCTGTTAGACGACATCAGGGGCTGTTCTTTCCAGTTGTCTAGACAGCCTCATGGTCCAGCAGAGAAGTGCAGATAAATCACCAAGCAAGAGAGAGTTTCCCCCTTGTGCAAGAGTTTTTAAAGGTGACAGGAAGGTTCCAGGAGCCATGTTACCTCTCCACCCTCTCCCAACCATCCTGCACAGCATACTGGGACAGTTTAAGATGGCGTCATCCAGGAGTCAATCGTCATATCTCCTGTGGAGGCCTCAGCTGTGCCCCTCGCTGACATCATTACCAGGGCTTTTCTCACTACATTTTCAAAGGGGAGTGTTCTCCTGTGTTAAATGCAGCGGTCTGGTCTCCCTCCTTGTTCAGTTGGCTTGAGCAGGTCCATCTCTGTTACAGTATGACAGTTGATTGATGCAGATCATTCAACCCGACCCCCTTCCTCATCAGGAGCTAGGTGAAGCACTGTCAATTGCCCCCTTTGTGTGGAGGTGCCTTGGTTCCTCCTACTGGAGAAATGTAATTAACCTTACACATCAGGATGACAAACAGCCTAGGCTCTGATCCTGACCCATAATTTATACAGATATCTGTTTGGAACTTGCAGAATGTATTTTCCTACACAGATTAAACCCCAATTCGATGCATCACTGGTCTCTTTAGTTTAAAGGAAAGTGAAACTGCACTCTAAGGCAGATTTGTCCCTGTGTGTATACTAAAGTGTCACTTCAGACAAAACAGTAATTCACACTGACTTTCCCTATTAGTGTACACCAATATTACAAGGCGTACCCCAGGTCAATATCTAATCCTTGGCACACTCTTACTGAGCTGTGCACAACAGTAGTCTGCCACGCTCAGCGTGCACGTGTGCGCATCCGTGTAACCAGCCAAATGCCCCCTACCATTGCTGCATCACAGCGGCCTTATCTTAAAAGGTGGACACTGGTGGTAAACACCCACAGTCCATTTGCTATTTGATTACTATGAGTGAGACACATGTATTCAGACTCACTCTCCAACCATGGCCACTCACTGCAGGTCCAAGAATAGATACATAATCTGGATGCTCTGAACTGCAAGTTTACTCTAACAGACTCTACGAAATCTCTAGGGATCTCTCTGGACTCAAGATTAAACATGGGATCACATATAAAGCCCACTACAAAGATGACTTTTTATAGCTTAAAACTAGGGGTGGGCGGAATTTGCGGAATTAACCTTCGCAAATTATCGCGAGAATGTTTAAAATTATCGCAAACAAGCAGAAATATCGCGAAGATGCGGAAGGTTTTTTCCGGCATGTTCGCGCGATTTTCTGCATGGTTGCGGGTCGCCAACTTACCCATGTGGCTGCTTGCGGGCGCGGCCATCTTGTTTTGAGTTGTTCTCGCGGTGCATGATCGCGAGAAGAAAGACGTGATCGCGCGACGCATGACGTCACTGCGGGCGCGAACTGTCGCGAGACAGCGCAAATGGCTAAAAACAATACAACATCTCATGGAGAACGCGACCGGATCAAGAAAACTTGTCGGCGAACGCAGGGAATCAGGTAAGGCGATCGCGCGCGCGCGAGAATGTATCATTTTACAGCGCGAGCAAGAAACAAATTATCGCCAAGCTGCGGAAACCGGAATTTTTGACATCTTCGCGCTCTCCGCGGAACGCAAAAATGTCAAAATATCGCAATTTCCGCGAACGGAACGAAATTTTTGCCCAGGCCTACTTAAAACTCCTCCACAAAATCAAGCCCTTTTTCCTTCCAAATGACCTATAAACTGCAACACAGGCACTGGTACTGTCCAGACTAGACTATGGGAATGCCACACTCACTGGAGCATCTAAGGCACACATAGCCCCCAGGAGAGTCATCCAAAATGCTGCAGCAAGAATGGTCACCGGAGCAAAGATACATGATCACATCTCCCCCGCACTGCAAAATCTAAACTGGCTACCTAGCAAAGCATGCTGCTGCTTAAAAACTGCATGTGTCACTTACAAATCCCTCCACACTGGTAAACCAGATTACCTCACAGCGAAACTCACAAAAGCAGGCCAATCAAGAAACATAAGAAGCTCCAACTCTCTTCTTCTCACCCTCTCCAAAAGACATAAACACAAATCCTTCTCTCGCACTTTCTCAGACAACACCCCCAAAATCTGGAACTTTCTCCAAGTATATATAAGTGTAGGAGAGTAGGATCTGCTTCTTATGGTTACCCCCGCTTTTTGCTGATGTTTCACTGTTTATCGACTTTAGTCTGGCTGGGGCCCTGCTATTCAGGACCCCAACCTAGCTGCTTCCTCTCTAAATTGATTCCTAGTACCTTAGGTACACCACAGATTGGATTCTGGGGTGCCCTTATAAGTCCCTAGTATAAGGTATACTATGTACCAAGGGCATAGATACCCCATAGGCCTACCAGCAGTATGCCACCCCTGGGAAGCCCTCCAAAATGACACCACCGGTCTGCTACTGCAGCTTGAGTAAGGTGGTGCATGCACCCCTTACTGAGATATAGGTTCACAATATCCCACTCTATCACTGCACATATAAACCTATCAGTCACCCCTATGGCAGGCCTTACCAATCCTGAAGGCAGGGTGCTTGGTTTTGTGTGAGAGGGTGCCCATGCATGAGCAGAGCCCCTCTGCAGCCTTTGGAATCTCTTCTCCGGGGCTGTCTGTGATGCAGGCTCACCATATACTCTTAAGTGCATAATAACTAAATGGTAAATGCTAACTTTGTAATGTCTGCACGGAAACATGTTGTGTTTGGTGTGGAAGTATGATCCCACCCTTCTAGAGGGAGCGACATGACAGCACCGGTTTACCCGGTACCAGCTTATGGAGCCCTGGCATCACAAAATGGATGCAGCCAGCCACAGAAACGAGTCTGGCCTCCTGCTGCTAACCCAAACTCCAGCAGGAGAGGCCTGGACAATAGGTTTCTTGTCACAGGGAGGTGTTACCACCTCCCAGACAGGCCTTAGTGGTTTAGGGCTGGGTGGGGGCACTCCAGGAGTGCTTTGAAGTTCAGCACTGGGGGCACATTTGGTGTCTCTTTGCATAGTCCAGTTCATACCGATTGCAGGGACTACCAGCCCCTGCTCTGGTGTGAAACTGGACAAAGGAAATGGGTGGAGCCACCCCTCTTTCCAGACCCTCCCATAGGTGGGTCCCCAGAGTATGTCTATCCCCTTCCTTGGGTATAAGAAAGGAACCCCTGGCTACAGTATTTTAGATTACAGCTGGACAAAACTCTGATACAGAAATCCTTGAACTTCGACGATCTACACGACTAGATGACTGAAGAATCTCCCTTGGAGTAAAGGAGTTACTCCCCTGCTTGGCAGGCACCAAAGACGCATCTGTCCGGTCTGCATCTCCTAAGCTCCCGCCGGACGCCGTAGAATTTGCAACACAGGAGGTGGGTTTCCAGACTTCCCAGAGGCTGACCCGAGTCCCCAGCAAAGCTGAGACCAGTAGCCCTTGTGGGTACTGTGGAACCAGAACCCCTGGACACCGTGCACATTTGCAAGTGCATCAGCTTCTCGACGTCCTTTGAGGCTGTGCATTGGGTTACTTGTAGCCCAGACCTCGAGCACCTTTTTTACACTGACGATTGCTGGCCTACACTCCACAAGTGTTCCGTGAGTGTTCTTTGTGTTTTCGCTTGAGGCTCCTTCGCGATCCCTGGTCCGTTGACTGGTGGGTCCCTGTGAAGGCAACTGTGATTTTAATTGGGCTTCTCTGGTTGCTCCAGATGTGCCCTGACTCTCCATCACTTGGGGAGTCCCCAGGACCATGCTGGTCCACAAAGAAGCATCTTTCCTCCTCCTGTGTGGGTTGCTGTTCCCAAGACTTGTTGTGTCCAATCCAGGCACCAACGCTGCAGCACTCGACAGCCTTTGTGGGACAGTGCGAACCCAGCTCCTGGTTGTCCTCGATGCCTCCTGGTCCTCGTGGTTGAAGAGTCAAGCTTCCCCTCCTCGCACCTGAAGCACCCGACATCGGTGGGCATTCGTCTATCGTGCCCCTGATCACTGTCAAGTGACCCAGACTCTGTCCCCTGTGCTTTCAGGTTCTTCACATCTCTGATCCAGGCTTGAATCTCACTTCTCATCTTCCCGGCGGAGCAATTTTCCACAAGCTGCCATTAAAAACGACAACGCGACCTGACACCATTTGACACGTATGCACCTGGCTTCCCTTGGTGAGGTGACACGAGTATTCTGGTGCTCCTGTGGGTGATGGGCCTAGAACCATCTAAGTCCAAAAGGGTTTGTTCCTAGTCCACTCCTAAGTGTCCTTAAACTTTAAAATTCTAACCGCGACTTTCCCCATAGAAGCTAACGGGAGCTCGCGGCTGTGTTCTCACACTGCACACGTCCCCCCGTGGGTCCCCTGTGTCACTACCTTGGGTGGTTCCTTGGGGTCCCAGCGACGTTACAGGCTCTAGGCCTTGTGTCCAGTACCACTTTCTTAATATATGGTTTGGTTCGCCCCTAGGGCCTATCGTATATTGTGCTAATTTACTGTGATATTTGAAGTGTAACATATGTGCTTTTACCTCTAGCCTCATAAAGAGACTAGTAGGTTGTGTTTAGGAATAAATACATATATTTTATATATATACCTGCTGTGGTTTCCTTTCATTTAGCCACTCAAGCGATTATAGACTGGTAAAACAAGCTGCTTTATATTCCTTTAAGACTTAGCCTGAAGGCTGCTCTCCATAGCTACCACTAGGATAGCTTTCAATAAAGGTTGTCTTTAACCTATCATCAATAAGGGTTGTTTGGACCTGTGCAAGGTGCCCTCTATAACTGGTGGACAGCATATACCAGGCCAACTTCTCACAATAAGAACTAACGCCTCTAGCACAAGCTTCAAATGACAACTAAAATTATTTCTTCTAACCGCCACCTCTATCCCTCTGGGAAATAAGGAATCAATTGGAGCAGAGAAACTCTACCTAGTTATATTTACCTCTCCCTCAAGGTCTACACAACGACTTGACCCTAAACTCCACAATCATAATATATTATTACTGAATGAGAATGACTAGAATCTTGAAACTGTATTTTTAATGTATTTGATTGACTGATAATTGTCGAGACTCTCGAAAGTGTATCATAATTGTACTGTGATTGACTGATAATTTTCGTACCGTTGTTGTAAATTGCTCTGATACCCCTCGGGTATTGACAGCACTATATAATACTCCTAAAGTAAATTAAAATATTAAAATCAAATAAAAGGTCCAAAACTGAGTGATCCAAAAACTAAAAATCCAGGTGTACTAAATGGCAGAATGCAATCACAGCAGAGAATTTTGATTTTTTGTGAATTGAGTTCCAAAATTCAACTATCATACTTAACTGTGTCCATTCACCGGTCACGGATAAAGCAGACTTCTTCTTGAGTGTCTCCTGTATCTTACATCCTTTGGGGAACACAATGGTATGGGTGAGTGGGGATTGGAAGTTAACAAATTATATGGTCTTATATCTGGCAGGACCAATGTAAGACACCTGAAAGACAGATACATAATGGGTGATGTTTTAATGAACCATGCACTGATTGATCCACGACAACTGTTGAACGGAAGGGAGCTGACTACATTTGTATTCCTTATGTCCATGGGATACTTAAATGTATTGATCATTGCCTAATCTCTGCACCTCTACTCAAAGGCTTATTTCACACTCATTCATTCTGGTCAGTGTTTTTGACCGAATTTATTGAACTATGGCTATATCTTGGTGCCTGAATAGAGCCGAATACAATTCGATAAAGACAAACAGTGATTGTGCTCTTTCATGAAATCAGATATTGAAGTCAATGATGGTCCTGTTGACTCCAATCAGATTTTATGGCCCTCATGTTCAATATTCAGAAACAAAATGGACAAGTACTTAGGAAGGTAACTTGGAGCAAACGTTTTTCGCCGTCACCTGTTGTAAATTTAAGAAGGAGAATACACAACTGTTGTAAGAAACCCCTCACCCACCTACCTAGTAGGTGGCATGCTTCATCATCGGAGCCCAACTGGATTGCCTAATGCAACCCAGCTGTGCTACGACGCCTGAGTTACAGCGGAGCAGGTTGTTGAGTGAAAAGAGAGTGACTTATTATGTGAAGTGAAACTATGAGTTAAAAATGTCTCTGAGAGATGCCCTTTTGACAACGATTATTTATTAAGAGGGTCCCAGGACATGAGTTAAAAATATGTTCGGGATCTCTACTAAGGTGTGTTATTTGCCTTGGTGTCCCTTATAAATGAGGTCTACTAGTTTCAGCCTTCTAGATGGTTCTTGAGGCTTTCTTCAGGACCAAAAATTAGTGAGTGGCCTAAAAATAGGAGCCTAGCTGTTTGTTATCAGACGCCCGCCAAGAGACAACATGCTTGTGCTTTGGTGAAGAACAAGAGTCGCAGCTTCTGGATTTAGCTTTCCAATTGAGTGGACCTCGGTCAGCACTCTGGCATGCCCTGTGTTGATAATCTCTAGAGCAAAGACCTCTCCCAAACCATGGACACTGATTCAATCACATGGTTTAAAATAAAACAGTTTTTGACACACTGTTATCACTAAAACATGTAAGCTTTCTCCATGTATTTATATTAAGGAATGTGCCATGTTCTAATGGCAACACAGAAATATAGCTTTAAAAAGATCAGTTAGCTGAAGGACAAGGAGTCTTGGAAAGAAACTGGTGCACACAAACATCAGTGTCACTTCAGGGGCCTCAGGGTCTAAAATGGGAATCCTTGACCCCTTTGCGGAATATATGTTCGACCCCCTCCTCATCAAACATCCTCTTTCTCCGGAATGGGTCCCCTCCCAACACATCGGAGAATACCTGTCCTTCTGGCTTCGTAAAGAAATACCCAAAGAAGTCAGATCTAGACTTAGATCCGAATGTCCTCGCCCTTCTCTACCGGATAAAATCACCGCAACTCCTGATCTGGACAGCAAGGTAGTGGCATTCATTGCCAAAACCGGTAGAGATCCGAGAAAAGGCCTTGATAAAGGTCTTAAGTCTTGCCAAGACAGACTGCTTGACATTACGGGTCCACTCACCAAAATGTTCGAAATAGCCGAAGGGGCATATTTGAATAATAATCCCATAGACCCAAAAGAGCTGCGCCAATGGGCGCAAAGGGCGATTTGCCTCTTGGGCAATGCTAACACTGCACTTTCCAACGAAAGACGAAAGAGTGTATTATTGAAAATCGACCCAAAGCTAGTCGAACTGGCTAACAAGGAAGGGGGAGCTTCCTCTCAAGGCCTTCTCTTCGGAGAGGAATTCATTAAAGATATGGCGAAGTATGTAGGAGTCTTCAACTCCATTCAAAAGTCCCAAAAGGACATTAAGAGAGTTTTTAACAACAGAGTTTTTACCAGGGCCGGGAGGATGCGGGGTCGATTCCCCGGCCGTGGAAATTTTTCATCCAGACCCTTCGCTGGACGAGGAGGGAGATTCCCTCAATCTGGCTACACATCCCAGCCCTCCTTCTTTCCCCAGAGGCAAAGATTCCGTGGAAGAGGCTTCAGAGGGGAAAGAAAGCCCAAAGGTTTCTCAACAGGTAAGTCCACCCAAAGACCCTTCAGATATCCCTATAAAGGTGGGAGGGAGACTAGCCCTTTTCTCTGGAAACTGGAGCATGGTGACTCAAGATCCTTGGGTTTTAGATACTGTAAGAGGGTTCAAGATAGATTTCATAGACTTTCCTATTCAAGAGAGACCCCCACGAAAAATATTTTTCTCGGAGAGAGACTCCGAATTGGTCTCCCAAGAAGTAAAAGACCTTTTTGCAAAAGGTGCTATCCGGGTAGCTCAGGAAATAGGTTTTGTAAGCAATGTCTTTCTAGTAGAAAAGAAGGACAAAAAGATGAGACCAGTCATAAATCTAAAAGACCTGAACCAATGGGTGCTTTACCGCCATTTCAAAATGGAAGGAGTCTACCTTCTCAGAGATATCTTAAGAAAAGGGGATTGGCTTACCCGTTTAGACCTGAAGGATGCTTATTTAACCATCCCAATTTGGCCACCGCATCAGAAATTTCTCCAATTCTTTTGGGAAGGAACTCTGTGGCAGTTTTTCTAGCCTCCCCTTCGGCCTTTCGTCGGCCCCTTGGTGTTTCACCAAGGTTCTTCGTCCCATAGCGGGTTGGCTGAGAACGAAGGGAGTAAGATTGATTATATATCTGGACGACATTTTAATAATGGCTCAGTCCAGGGAAGTTGCTTCACAACATACAAACCTTGCCATAGAACTTTTAGAACACCTAGGTTTCGTTATAAACACCAAGAAATCTTTGACAACTCCATCCCAAGATACTCAGTTCCTAGGATTCTCAGTAAACACAGTCGAGGCAGTATTAAAATTACCAGGGGAAAAACTCAGGAAACTCAGGAAGGAGTTAAGAAGGGTTCTAAAGATGCACTCTTTTCCTTTAAGGACTTTAGCAAGGATTTTGGGTCTGCTGTCTTCGACTATACAAGCCATTTACCTGGGCCCACTTTATTACCAAGCCCTCCAGAGACTCAAGGCGAAAGCCCTCGGGAGGAATACACCCTATTCCCAATTTGTTTGCCTAGATTCGGACTCAAGGAAAGAAATACTCTGGTGGTTGAGGAATGCAGAGGCCTGGAACGGCAGAGCAATCTTTGGGGAAGAACCGGACTTAGTAATAGACTCGGATGCGAGCCTTCAAGGTTGGGGTGCCACATGTGGCAACTCTTCAACAGGGGGACTTTGGACTCCAAAGGAGAAGGAACTTCACATCAACTGCCTGGAACTTCTGGCAGGCTCCTTTGCAATCCAGAGTTTTACCAAGAGTCTGATGAAATGCTCTGTCATGCTTCGCATGGACAACATTTCTGCCGTGAGATACGTGAACAAGATGGGAGGAACACATTCCAAAGGCCTCTCCGATCTGGCCAAGAATTTCTGGGCTTACTGCCTCAGCAAGGGCATTTCAGTCATTGCCGAACATATTCCAGGTTTGAACAATGGGGTTGCAGACTGGTTCTCGAGGAATTTCATAGATTCGAGCAACTGGAAACTGAGCAGGGATGTTTTTCTAACCATCCAGTCGTTATGGGGTCCCTTTGGAATAGACCTCTTTGCAGACAGAGTCAACACTCAACTCCCCAGTTTTTTCAGCTGGAGACCGGACCCGATGGCCTTGGGGATAGACTGGCTTGGTCTGAGACCTTATGCTTTCCCGCCCTTTGCCATGCTTCCACGCCTTCTCCTTCAAATTCAGAGAAACAAAGAAATAGTAGTAGTAATAACCCCCCTCTGGAGATCCCAGGCTTGGTTCCCCATCCTGTTGGATATGAGTGTGGATTTTCCAATTCTCATTCCTACCTTCGACGAAATAATCACAGATCCTCAGGGCGCGTGTCACCTCCTAATTCTTCAGGGACTCATGTCTCTGATGGCATGGAAGATTTCAGGAGACAATGGCAGCTCCCGGGACTTTCGGAGAGCGCTTTCAAACTCATGTCTGAATCCTGGGCACCTGGAACTAGGAAAGCCTATAGATTGGCTTGGCGTAAATGGGTTTGTTGGTGCCTTCGACGGAATTACGATCCCATTTCAACTGATATAGTTCAAGTTCTCAATTTTTTGGCTGAAATCTTTGCCTCAGGTCTGGCTTATCGAACCGTTAATGTCTATAGATCGGCCATCGCAGCAGGTCACTGCTTGATAGATGGTACCTCAGTAGGTCAGAACTTGCTAACTAAAAAACTTATGAGAAGCATGCGCGTTTTAAATCCACCTTTACCCAAATATTCTAAACTATGGGATGTAAGGGATGTCCTTAGATTAATTGCCGATTGGGGTGAGAACTCCACCCTCTCACTTAAGAAGCTATCCTATAAACTCACTGTTTTACTTTGCCTTGTTTCCTTCAGGCGTACGTCGGACGTTAGAGCCTTGGATATCTCTTCAAGGGCTTATCAACCTGAGGGAGTTTGTTTTTTCCTTAAAAGACAAACTAAAACTATGTCCTCTTCTGTCTTCTAACCCTTCTTTCCCCAGAATGAAGGTTTATATGTGGTGAAGTGTTTGTTGGAGTACGAAAAGAGAACCTTATATTTAAGGGGTTGTGTGGATCAATTATTAATTTCTCACAGGTTTCCACATAGAGCAGTTTCCTCTCCCACTTTAGCCAGATGGGTTAAGGATGTTATGAAAGAAGCTGGGATTGATATCTCTGTTTTTGGTGCTCACTCCCTTAGAGGAGCCTCAGCTTCAAAAGCTTTTATCCTGGGTGGTGGCCTCCAAGATATCCTTAAGGCTGCCGATTGGTCAAATGAATGCATTTTCAAAAGATGTTATTTTAAGCCTGTTCCAAATGTTATTGACAATGTTCTGAACTCACTTTGAACTTGCATAATATTGGCCTCCGTGTCATGCCATAAAATTTAGATTTTTCACAGCCTGCTGGGCAGAAAATCTGGATTTTATTAAAGAGACGGAGGCTAATATTATCCCTCCTCTACTGTTCCCTCCCTGGGAATATAATTTATTTGTTTCTGTTTTTTCAGATTAGAATGTTCAAGAGATCTTCCGGTTGCCTTCATTAAAGATTCTTCAAGGAGTTTATTAAAGTTGCTATCTTCAAGGAGTTTATGAAGTTGCTATCTTGTTCGCCGCATAAAGAAGGGAGATGTCTGCGTTGTCATGGACTGTATATCCTATTGGAATGTTTTTGAAGTTCTAGATCTCTTCATTGTTGCTGCTGTGAGCTGCGCAATAAAGGAGATTTGCATAATATTAGCCTCCGTGTCTTTAATAAAATCCAGATTTTCTGCCCAGCAGGCTGTGAAAAATCTAAATTCTTTGCCTTAAGGATGTGTCATTGTCCAATTATAAGTTCCATTCTAGGTCTTATCATGTAATCTAATGTCAGTAGGTTTTTTTCTTTTTTTCCAAGTGTTGCACTCATCTATGGGTGGCACCATCCCAAAGGGAAAACACAAGGTCTGAATCCTATGCTTGTTTTGGGGTGCAATATGAGGCTAGACCGTTCCCAAGTAGTTTGTCTTGCAAGTAATCCAACAGGCATTTTTGTCATATTTCATGGGCACTTTCCCCAAGATAGCTTTTGTTTCTGTGGACTGATGCCTTTATGTCAACTGCCCCTGGCCTGCAGGTCCTATGGGAGCTGCTCTACATTGCGGTAACTGTAATACATACTGTATACATCTCCTATATACATTAATGTATAATTTAGCACCCCTAGTACATCATTAAGTGCTACATTTTCAGTATCTGGATAAGAAGTATACCCAGCCAATATCGGACAGATGGCCCCGTGATTACTCAGTCTGAAATTTCTGTGTGTGTGTATGCAGCACACCAATAACATTTTATACATCATAGGTGGTGAGTAAAGCGATATGCCACCAGATATGTCAATTGAGCAAAAATAATGGGGTGACCCGGTGTCCCGCAGAACCTGGGTGGGCGTATTATATAAATACAATGGTTCGGTCGGGAATTTCTAATTTCTTTTAGAAAGTTCAAAAAATATTCATTACATGTAACAGAGATATCAGATAAATGAGGAAAAAAGCACACACCAATAAAAAGTTTGCAATTTGGTAATTTAAGGGAATAAAGTATTATGGGCTGTCATAATACATAAGTTCAAAAGAGCAAAATATTGGTGACTTGTGGTGATAAAGTGACATGTGATGATAAATAGTATATACAATATATTTCAAATGCGGTAAAAGTGAATAAGTACAATAGAAAGGTACATTATTTCTTGATATGTCTTTATGGTTTTTCACATATGCTACAAGATCCTATGTGAATTAATCTGTGATCAGAAGCATTGTGTAGACGTATAAGGGTGTGTCGACGTTTCAACCCCGTGACCTGCGCAAAATATAATAAGCGTCACGGCGGGTCTTCTTCAGGACAGTGCAGATGTACCCATCTGCACTGTCCTGAAGAAGACCCGCCGTGACGCTTATTATATATATACATATATTCATACAGCCTACGGAATGAATAAAAGCTAGTTTAGGGTGTGAGCTCAGAGATCAGGCAGAAAAGGACTGTTCTCTATGAGGGTAAAAAAGCTTACCCAAGCGCAGATTTTGGTTAATATCTGCGGGCGAGAAGGTTTTCTCAGTCAAAGTTGTAGTCCTGGTGAATCAGGAGGAGGCCTATAGAGTGATAATAAGGTTATAAACACTCCCAGATATCGATTATCAGGGTTTAATACAGGGGGAAAGGCCTCCTGGAAACAACAACATTTAATGAAGAGCGGTGGTCTATGGAGAGTTAATGTAATTGTAAACACACCAATTTACTGTGCTCAAGGTGAAAGAGTTCCTGGTATTATGAAAAACTAGTATTATGAATAAATTAGGTAAGTATGTGTCCCAAAATGACATACCTTGAAGATGTTTGAGGTAAAAAGATGATGTTTTCAATAAATTTGGGGTTTTAAGCCAGTCGCATCATTTACTGTGAAAAATAATTGAAGAGGAGTGTGATTAATTTAATGAAAAAGCTACAGCACTTGAATTACAAAGTGTCTATACAGGTGGCCTCTAACTTAATCTTACCTCGATCTGTAGTTCAGCACGTTTTGTCAGCCTGTGATTTATAGCAGGTGTCACGTGCCTGAGACGTGCAAGTTCACCAATGCCGGTATTTAACTAAATGAAAGGTTACAGCTGCAAGCTGTGGGATGTACTGTGAAGGGCCCCTCTCATGTGGGACTGGAGAACCATTAAGCAAACATCAGAGTAATGTTACACTAACTGGTTTCACTCGGCAAAAAATGTTAAACAGTTAAGAAGAAATTCCGTGGTGTTAATGGAAAATGATTCAAAGCATATTCATTACATGGCAGATTTTAACATTTACTAAGAATGAAACCACATTGATGGAGACAAAACCGGGCTTGGTGTTAATCAGCATAAACATATTTCATTGCAAAGTTAAAGGTGTTGACAGGCGAAGCTGAGTCATGTTGATGGCAAGTATACAGAGTAAATGCATACAGTTTACATTCAGAAATTCAGACTTGTTAGTAGGAGCACTTTGATGAAAAAACGGTCTTGCTGTTAGCTGTTATAATTTCAGTACAAAATATATGAATGCTGTGCCAAAAGATGGCATACAGTTAGGATTCTAAGTTTAAGAAGGAAAAAGGTCTTAAAAGTACAATTTCAAATAAAGGCATGAAGGTGATCATGTGATTGGTCAACAGGAATTGCCAGAGTTTGAGCATGACTAGTAGAACCTACGTGCCTGGGCTCCTAACATAGGAAGCAGTTAGCTTGGCATATGTGCGTAAATCATATTTGACATAGTCAACATTCTGTTTATAAATACAATTAGGCAATAATTGTGCGTAAGGACAGCGTGAATTATCTTAAGACTTGATCAATAACATGGTCAACATTTTGTAAACAAGAGCAATTTTGGGGCAATAATTAGCATCACTGTTTAGTGAGTAATTAAAACATATGAATCAAAAACATATAGAATATGATGGTATTTTCTTATACTCGAGTTTAACCTGACAAGCACATTAGGTGAAGTATGTGCAAGCAAAAAAGGTGGGGGGGGGGGCTAGGGAATAGTTCAGGAAGTAAAGGATAGGTGTGGTCATGTACGTGCGTGTGGTTTTACAGTTTGACCATTTGCCTATATGTCTCCTCCTGCTCATTTAGCCCATTTTTTACAGAGTCTAGCAGATGGATCCATCTGCATTCTTTGTAATTTAGTAATTGGAGTATACTGCCTCCCCTTGGGTGTAGTGTGGCCTTTTCTATTACCCACCATTGTAGGCCATCAGCAGTGTTTTTGTTTTTGGAGAAATGCTCTACTAAAGGAGCTCCCTGGACCTTAAAGCAAATTCTGCTTTGGTGTTGTAGGACCCTGGTCTTCACCTTTTGGGTAGTTTGGCCTAAGTAGATTTTTGTGCAGGGTCATCTAATGACATAAATCACGTTGTGACTGTTACAGTTACTGTGTTGTCTCATGTGATATGTCTTTCCTAGATGTTGAAAAGATGAGCCAATTAGTGTTCATTCACAGGCCTTGCAAGTGCTGCATTTAAAATGTCCCACTAGTGGTGGTAAGTTGAGTTGTTGTCTCAGATCTCGTGGTTTTGTAGTTTCAAGATAGGAACTTACAACATAGTCTTTGATGTTTTCAGCTCTTTTGAAAGCAAACATGGGTTTGTCTTGTAGCCCGATGTCCGAGCTTACAAGATTCCAATACTTGAGTAGGACTTTCTTTATATCATGTCTGCGTGTGTTGAAGGTGGTTCCACATACCAATTTCTGAGTGTCTTCTTTCGGTGGTTGAATTTCCAGAAGAGTCTCTCTAGGTCGATACCATGCCCTTTTACGTGAACGGTTCAGGAGGCCTTTAGGGTATGCGCGGTCCCGCAATTTTTGTATAAGAATGTCGGTTTCTTTGTAGAAGTCACATCTTTTGGAACAATTACGTCGTAATCTTAAAAATTGGCCATAAGGCAGGTTGTCCCGGAGGCATCTGGGATAGTGTGAATCGTATTTCAAGGTGGTGTTGCGCGCTGTAGGTTTGGTGTACAGTGTGGTGAGCAATCTTCCATCCTCATTTTGTATAGTAATATCCAGGAAGTTGATAGTGTCATTGTTGTGGGACATGGTGAATTGTATGTCAGAGGTGCGTGTATTAAGCCATGATTTAAATTCCATTAAGCTTTGTTCAGTGCCTGTCCATACCATAAGCACGTCGTCAATATAGCGCTTCCAAACTGAGATGTTGTTCAAGTACGGGTTGGTCAAATCATATAAATATGTGTCCTCATAGTCATCCATGTAGAGATTGGCTAGGCTTGGGGCGAATCTGGCCCCCATAGCTACGCCTTTGCATTGCAAGTAGTAGGTGTCTTGGAAAACAAAAAAGTTCTTTTTCATGGCAATTTTGAGTAAGTCTACCAAAAATTCAGTTGGGATCCATACTGGTGTTGGCCGTTTGTCCAGTGTTCTCCTTATGACTTCAATGGCATGTTCTTGTGGGATGCTGGTGTATAATGAAGAGACATCCAGGGTGGCCAGAAATTGAGTTTTGTTGTCATATGGCTGGTTTTCCATTATTTGTATTGTGTGCATGGTGTCTCTAAGGAAGGAGCGTGTCTCTAATACAAATGGTTGTAGGAAACTATCTAAGAACATGTTGAGAGGCTCAAGGATGGACCCACAGCCGGATACAATGGGTCTGCCCGGTGGATTGTGTAAGTCTTTGTGAATTTTAGGAAGAGTGTAGATGGTGGGTATTCTTGGATCCGTTTTATTCAGAAAATTATACTCATGTTGTGACAAGAAACCTTCAGTAAGTCCTTGTTGGGTGAGTGATTGAATGAGGCCTCTAATTTCCATGGTTGGATTTTTTGTTATTCTTTGGTAGCTCTCAGTACAGCTTAGTTGTTTGTTTATCTCTGCGATGTAATTTTGGGTGTTTTGGATGACAACGGCACCTCCCTTATCTGCTGCTTTTACTACAATTAAAGGATTCTTGTTCAGTGATTGCAAGGCCTGTTTCTCGTCCTTGGAGATGTTGTACTTGATGTACTTCTCTTTGTTGAGGAGTTCCAACACCTCTTCCATCACAATTTTTTCATAGACAAGGATCTTTTCACTCATCAGGTATGTGGCAGGGAGGAAGGTCGAAGCTGGCCTGAATTCAGTCGCTGATGTGCGTCTATTCCAATTTTCATTGTTCTTGAAGTGGTATTGAAGACGGATTTTCTGACGAATTGCTGGAGTTCTAGTTTGATGTTAAAGTTGTTGGGCGTGGTTGTAGGAATAAATGATAAGCCTTTACAGAGTATATCATATTCACTTTGTGTCAATATATGATTAGAGATGTTGATTATGTCAAGGCTCCAGAAGCGGGATTTTAATACTCAATGACGGACCTGGTGCTGCATAAGGCATGGTGGAAGGTCCGCTTAGCATCTGTTTATGGGTTTTTCAGAGGAGTCATGACCCCCGGCATCAGATCTTATCCTTGATCCGCTGCAAGGAAAGGAGGTGCAGAATTGGTTAAGTCAGGAAAAGGGATGGTTTAACATTAATTTCCAATCTGTTATGTGTCCTGCTTGACTCATACACCTTGTTCCTGTAAAATATGTGCTATGATATTATGTTGCATACACACAAGTAGGTATTAGAAATGGCTGACACTGAGCTAAACATACAGCTGTTCTGCCCTCTGTTATTCACTTACTATTGGCATACTGGTGAGTGCCAATATCATTCCGGTGATGATTTGTTACCAATAATGAGAGTCCATTTGCCATTGAGTAGACATATGTATCACATTCATCTATTGTGTGTATTTTTGGCTACTATTGCCATTCCTGAACTGATGCCTGTGTGATTTTACAACACGTTACAGGAGCCTGTGATGTGGCATACTTCAGATACACATATATTTAAATGAGTGTTGGAGTCAATGTTGTTCAATGTGTTCTGCTTTGAGAAGTATAGTAATTGGATATCCATGTGGGACTTGATATAGTGTTCACATGGCAGTGCACAGTGTCCACTATGGTGACAGTACGCAAGGGGTTATAGATAGGTGCCAATCTTTCACTGTACAGTGCAACTGGTAGAAAACCTACACTACAGTGCCACACATCTTGTGGGCATTGTAGGCTATATATTCCACAAGATTTAGTGTCTAGGGTTCTGTGGCTGTGCTGGCAGAACCAGTGCTGCATTGCTCCAAGACAGTCACATTATTTCCCTGAGAACTGTATTGTTGACTATCATGGAAGATGTCGTTTGTGCATGAGGGTGCACCGTACTACAAAGTCTGGGGCCTTGGATGAATGCTGTGGTGGTTTCTACACCAAATTATATTTTTTGCACATAGGATGTGATATGTGTGTATAATGAGCGAGATAATGTAGCACGGTAGAGATGATCCTGTGAGGATCATATATGACATTATGTTTCAGTTTCACAGGTACAGGATGCATCTCAGGCCTCATAACCATGGTATTTACATGTGGAATCACAGACTAGAAATAGGGATTGCCTTGCTTGAGCAGAGTGTTTGGATGCATAATTTTACAGGATGTTGCATTTTTCAGGGTCTTTGACTCTGTTGAATGCACAGACAGGGCCTCATTTAGCAATTGTTTCTACTGGGCAGCAATGGATGTAATATGGCTGCATTCAAAGTGAAGTGGTGGAAAATGCCTTTCAGTTGACATAAGCACATCCACGGTCTGTCCAAATACACACCATCACATGATAGTGACTAGTGTCTACACCCCCGCACCATGATGTCAGCTTAGTTTCCTCACATGACGTCATGCTTTAAGGAACACATTCCAGCCAGCCACGACCCGTGCAGATGAGAGCGGTGAGGCTGGTTGGGGGCGGGGTTTCAACAGACGACCACGAGGGAAAATGTATTATTTTTTTAATTTTCCCTCATGGTCATTCGTTGAGTCCCCCCCAACCCGGCCCCACCACTCTTACCTGAACGGGCCGTGGTTGATTCCAGCAACAAAAACACTCAATCTATGCAATTCTGCCCTTCTATGTGTCATGCAGAACACATAGGAATTGGACATGACAAAGAGACATGTAATTATGTATCCTCATTATCTGCACACTCTCCCAGTGTCCCTTAACATAGGTTGTGTGGAAATGTATGGGATCTTCATTGGAGTTGGATGGAAAAGGCCACGCAAGGCCCATGGTACACATCCTTAACGTAAGGGTGAATGAATGCTGAAATTTAGTCTGGCTTGCTTTACTGCATACCAATGAGGCTATGCAATGTAATCCAGACATACTTTGCATTGTCACATTGGTAGGATTTGGGGAGCTGCTCCACCAGGACATCATGAATGAGGATACTCCATCAACACAGTTCACTTTTACACGTGGCCCACAGTTGTATAGGAAATCTCCACATGTATGACTTGTATGATTGTGTTGTGCATATGCCATGTAGTATGGTGCACAGCAACTATGTATGCACAGTCTCATTCAACCCAAGACGGATATATCAACGTAGTCCTCCATAATGGTCTGTCATGTGCTTGAGGTGTGCTTACCAACCTCTAGGCTATTACCATGGGTCCCATTCTGGAAGTGCTCATTGATAACGGAATGTTGGAATATGAATGAGTCATGAGCACTGCCTGGGTACTTTGCACAGACATTTATGAAGAGGCTCAGATTGTCCATGATTGCCTGCACATTCATGAAATAGGTGTGTTTACTATTGTGGTAGAGGTGTGATGTTGGCACTGGAGGCACAAGGTGCACATGGGTGCAGTCCATTGCCTCCAACACATGTGGGAATCCTGCAATGGCATAAAACCATTGTTTTGTCTCCTGTTGCTGCTATGCTGTGCTGAGGTGTGAGGCTTATAATGGCATCCAGGATGGTGAGGAGGAACTTAGAGAAGGATGCCTGGCATACTCCTGCCACTCTGTCTGTGGTGGGTTGGAAGTTTCCAGATATCAGAATGTACAGGACAGCCAGTTGCTGGGCCTGTGGAGTGATTTTAGTGCAGCTTTGGCGCAGTCTGGTGCAGGGGCGGACAATGGACTCCCTCCTGAGCCTGTAATGGGCAATATATTCCTCTTTCCTGAGGTCAATGAGCGTTATCATCTGGCGGTATGTCCACTCCCTTCTCCTGCACTGCCTCTGTGGTGGTGGTGGTTTCCTTGGTGCACCAAGCTGCAATAGCAGTAGATACATGGTATAGCTGAGCTCGCTAAATTGATTTGAGTATGTTCTGCTTTTATACCAGTGTGCATGCGCCGTTTTTAAGACCTGCTTTTTCTTCGCAGTAAAAAACTGCTGCTAATGAACTAAGCACCTGTTTCTCAAAAGTAGCACCGTTTCTGAAAATCCTTGTACATATGGCCACGTCAGTTTTGCAATGTTTTTTTCTGAGGGAACACCTACCTTGCATATCATTACGAAAACTGCAGATAGCAGATCTGGCATTTAAAAAAAAAATAGCGCTAGCAGTGGGGAGTGATGCTAAGGGGGTCTAGCGTCACTTTGTAAATATGGTGCTAAAAAATTGATGCTGAGGCGGCGTTAGCTCCATATAAATATTCCTCTTAGTGTCATGTTTGTAAAACTCTTCCACACCGAAATGGAGACCCTAGCTGTAACAACAAAAAGAATGCCTCTAGCATACCTGTAGTAAATGCAGTGGGAAGTCTCTAGATGGGATCACAAGGGGGCCCCACTATATCAGAAAGCCTGCTGAGGCAAAACTACTCACAGAGGTTGGAGCAGACATTGCAACCCTGGCTGTCTTGCCCAGTAATCTGGAAAACTACAGGCAACAGCCACATAAAAATGAGATGCAGGTTAAAGCTCTGCGAGATAGTGGTGCCAGTGTCACTATGGTGACTGAGGAACTGGTATCCTCAGGCCAGTACCTGCCTAGAGATACTTACACAGTCCTCAATGCTGATAACCAGCCAAATGTACATCCAATGGCATTGGTGTCCTTAGAGTCGAGAGCGTTTACAGGCCAGACAAAGGTGGTTGTATCTTCTGCAATCCCTGTACAGTGTCTGCTTGGCAATGATTTGGAGTTCTCACCACAGGCTGAGGTCGCAAGAAAAATCCATGCAGCCATGCTGGGTATATCTGAATTGGTGTGTGTAAAAACAAGAGCACACTGTAGAACCTAGGGTGAAAAAGAGAGTTTGAGCTTGAAATTATGGACCAACTTTTCAAGAGAAAGGGAAATAAGTTTGGGAAACCAACATCTATAAAGATCCCAGTTCAAGTCCCTCTCCGCAGGAAGAAGCCTTGTGAGCCCTAGGAGCTTAGGCCATTCCAGGAAGAGCTTTTGAGCCCAGGCGGGGCCCCTTAGAAAGATCTGTGCCAGGGCAGATTACCTGTCCCACTCCTGAAAACCAGAGGCAGCAAGCTGCTGATCAGGAAAAGGGAAGTGTCAGTGGATCTCACAGGACTTACTGCAAGGAGGGAGTAATTTATACTGAAGCCATAGACCCCAAACCCGGTGCCACCAGACGAGTAGTAGTGCCTCAGAAATTTAGAGAGTTTCTCCTAATAGTTGGCCTATGACATTTCCCTAGCTGGGCATCTTGGCCAGACCAAAGGTTGGAGTAGGTTGGTGAACCACTTCTACTGGCCAGGAATGTCTCAAAATGTGAAGGAGTTTTGCAACTTCAGTGGAAAGACAGGTAGCCACCTAAAGGCCCCCTTAACGCCACTTCCAGTGTTTGGAGTATACTTTGAGAGAGTTGAGGTCAACAGTATTGGTCCTATTGACCCTCAGACAGCATCAGGAAAATTATTTCTACTAGTAGTAGCGGATCATGCCACTGGGTATCCTGAAGAAATTCCCCTGAGGACAGCCATAACTCCTGCATTGGCAAAGACCCTCCTTGGTATGCGTACTAGGGTTGGGCTTCCAAAGAAGCTGGTATTAGGCAGAGGTACAAACTTCTTATCTGCATACTTGAAACACATATGGACTAAGTGTAGGGTGACTCATAAGTTCACTACACCATACCATTGACAAACCAATGGGCTCGTTAACTTGATTTAATAAGACCCTAAACTGTATGATTGGTGGACTCCCAGAAAATGTCAGAAGGAGATGGAATGTCTTATTGCCATGCTTGCTGTTTGCTTACAGAGAGGTGCCACAAAAGGGAGTACTGTAAGGTGACCATTGTGTCTTGTGAAGGACGGATGGGAGAGACCTCTCAAAGAACCTTAACAAGACATTGTGGATTATGCACTTGGCCTTCTCTCCAATATGGCTGGGTACATGAAAAAAGCAAACCAAATCCTTGAGGCCCGCTAAGAGCTCTAGAAACTCTGGTATGTTTAGAAGGCCACCATAGTGGAGTTCCACCTAGGGCAGAAGGTATGGTTTTATAGCCTGTAGCGCATAGTGCCCTCCAGATCAAATGGACTGGGCTCTACATTATTCTTGAGAGAAAAGGGGAGGTCGCCTATTTGGTGGCACTTGGCACTTGCAGGAAGCACAAGAGGGTCGTCCATGTGAAACGCCTTAAACCCTATCACAACAGGGCTGAAATGGCCATGCTCATAGTCAGAGACCTCCTCTCAAGTAGCCCTAAAAATGGGTCTGTTGATGGAGTGGTCTTGTCAGACACCCTCACTGCCCAACAGCAGACTGATCGCAGACAAGTACTAAATCAGTTTGCTGAGCTCTTTCCTTTGACCCCTGGTCAGAGTAACTGGTGTATATATGATGTGGACTCTGATGACATCCTACCTGTCAAAAATAAAATGTACCGGCAGCCTAAATTTGTCAAGGGAAGCATCGAGGATGAAGTTACCTAGATGATGGAATTGGGTGTCATTGAACCCATAGACAGTCCATGGGCCATCCTAGTTGTCCTTTTCCCCAAACCTCACTCCCAGGATGATGAGGCAGAAATTTGGTTTTGTGTGGACTACAGGGGCCGCAATGCTGTGACAAAAACGGATGCACATATTATTCCTAGAGCTGATGAATTAATTGACAGATTAGGGGCAGCCAATTATCTTAGTACTTTTGGTCTCACATCAGGGTACTGGCAGATAAGACTAACCCCTGGAAGCAAAGGGAAATCAGTATTCTCAACCCCAGATGGCCACTACAGGTTTACTGTGATGCACTTGGGGCTAAAGAATTCCTCTGCCACCTTCCAAAGACTGATGAACAAAGTCCTTGCTGGACTGGAGTCATTTAGTGCAGAATATCTTGACGATATTGCTGTCTTTAGCTCAAGCTGGCAGGATCAGCTGATCCACCTTGGGAAGGTCCTAAAGGCTCTGCAGAGTGAAGGCCTCACTATTCATGAAATCAAGTGATAGATAGAGCAGGTCACTGTTGTATACTTAGGCCACCTTGTAGGTGGAGGCTAAGTTCAACCACTTCATCCCATGATCAAGACTATTCTGCACTGGGTAGCTACAATCACCGAGACTCAAGTCAGGGTATTCCTTGGCTTGACTGGGTACTACAGGAGGTTTGTGCAGGTATTTGGGTCCATTGTGTCCCACTCACAGCACTGACCTCCAAGAAGATGCCCAAAAAGGTTAATTGGACAGTGAGCTGTCAAAAGGCTTTTGACTCCCTGAAAGAGGCGATATGTTCAGCACCCATTCTAAAAGCTCCAGAATATGCCAGTCAGTTCATAGTGCAAACAGATGCCTCTGAAAGTGGTATAGGAGCGGTCCTATCTAGGACCAATGATGATGGCTCTGACCAACCAATTGCTTTTATCAGCAGGAGACTTCTCCCCAGTGAGGGAAGATGAGACAATACCTATTTGGGTCTCACTTCCTTGTCCAAACCACCCACAGACCTCTCAGATGTCTCATGCAAATGAAAGGTGAAAATCCAAAGCCATTAAGGTGGACCATATCTCTATAGGAAATTGACTTTACCGTGGTACACAGACCTGGCGAATGACCATGTCAATGCAGATGGGCTTTCCATGTTCTTCCACTTAGAAGATGAAGACTCTGAAGACAAAGGTTATTCTTGTCCACTTTTGTTTGAGGGGGTCACGTAGGAAAATGCTTCTTTTGACACTGTTTGCCCTCACCATTTGCCTGATGCCTGATGTGATTTTGAATTGAGAGTGTACTGAGGCCCTGTGAACCAGGCGCTCAGTGTTAGATCTCTTTCCTAAGACTGTACCACGATTGGCTCAACTTCAATGACCCCTGTAAGTCCCTAGCAAGTGACACCCCTGGTAGCTAGGGCATTGGGACTGAAGAGGGTCCACTAATTTAGCAGCAAAAAATGCGCCACTCGGGGGTCTCCTCACCAAGGCTCTACAGACTGTCATTGCAGGCTGCATGTCTTGAAGCAGAGAAAACCAGAGAGTCAACATGGCACACAGACCTGTTTGCCATGTCTCACGGCACTGCATGAAGTAAAGTTAAATCACCCCTATGGCAGGCCTTACAAGCCCTAAGGCAGTGTGCGCCATACCTCATGGGTAGACATGTCTGCCTGAGTAGATACGATCCTACAATATCTAAGTTCACCCCTGGATATTGTAAGTGCACAGGGAAGCCATAGAGAGTACCTGGGCTGTATGCTCGTGATTACAAGTTTCCTAACTGTATGATGGCTTCACTGTACCTCAAGATGTTTGGTGCCAAATATTTTGTTTTAATGAATCCTCACTGATGCCAGTATGGGATTAATTAACAAATGCACCCAAGAGACCCTTTAGAGGGTCCACCGAAAACCGACAAAGCACTGGTCTGGTCTTTGCATATCCTTAGCCAGCCTGCCACTACCAGACCTGTTTTTGACAGCATAGACTGAGAGCCATCACTCTCCGAGAACAGAAACAGTGCCTGCTCATGGTGGAGGTGAAAACACCTTCCCCCAAGCTGGAAATGCATTGCAGAGCAGGAAGCTTCAAAGGCCATGCCACCTTCAAAGCCTTCCCCAGGCTATCTGTTGTTAGAAGCAGATGCTATTGCTAACCCCCCATGTCCTACTGCCCTTTTGGTAGGCAGACAGACATGGAAATTAGTAAGATTAGGAGGTGTGCTCACTCCTAGGCAGTACCAACCCTCAGGTAAGTCAGCAAAAGTGAGCACCCCAAATCAGTTTCCTCCATCTTGCATCAGAGAGAAATAGTCAACCGGGGTTAGGGTTGTGCCCCATCCCACTTGAGGTGGGCACATAGAGGGTTTGGACACCCTAAAGGTAGGTTGCCCATTGACTACTACCTGCTAATCAGATCTACAAAACACCGCGCCACGACTAACCTGGGCTCCTGGAACGCTGCAACGCCGCATTTTGGATGGGGAACCTATGCTGTGTGTCTCCCCCGCCGCCTCCACGTCACCGCAGGCCGCTGTTGGGGGAGACTACAGCTCCCGTGAACCACCACTGCCCCGCCCCCTTCCTGTTGTCAACGCGCCCGGAAGCGCTTTAAAACTCGCGGCTCCCTCGGTGGAGCGGGGGGTGCTAATCAGATCTACAAAACACCGTGCCACGACTAACCTGGGCTCCTGGAACGCTGCAACGCCACATTTTGGACGGGGAACCTACGCTGTGTGTCTCCCCCGCCGCCTCCACGTCACCGCAGGCCGCTGTTGGGGGAGACTACAGCTCCCGTGAACCACCACTGCCCCGCCCTCTTCCTGTTGTCAGCGCGCCCGGAGGCGCTTTAAAACTCGCGGCTCCCTCCGCGTCGTGGGACGCGCGCGGGCGGCGCCGGGCTAAGCCCGGGCAAAGGGCGGGCCCTCTGTGGCCCTCAGTGGTCACCAGCGGTCGGGCGGGCCATCCCTCTTTCGACAACAGGCTGCGAAGGTAACTAAACATACTATGGGGAAACGCACTAACACGATCGTACCTGTAGCTCCTGCTGTCCCCATTGAGTTGCCTATATCGTTTGATACACTGTTGACCAACGCCCTTACTATGGTTACCAATGAGATAGCAGACACCGAAAGAAGGATGTCCATTGGACAATCTACTATTATTCCCCCATTGTTGTAAATTGAAACAACGATGTGATTAAGCATTTACTAAAGACATTAATTCCCTTACTTTAGATCATGTTTTCTCTGTTATGTTGACCGAAGTTCGGACTCCATTTTGTATTGTCATGCTTCCACGTGTTCCCCACGAGAAGAGTCCAACCTCTGTGTTAGTTGCTCTTGTAATCTGCCTAGTAACAGTCTATAAATAGCTCCTTTGTCCATCTGGCGCATGCCCAGACTTGACCACATCTGTTATCAGTTAGCCTTGCTTGACCATGTTTTCGCGGGCTCAAGGAGTGTGTTAGCTCCGCCCACATATTGATTCAGTATCGAAAATGACCATAAATGGTAATGTTCTTCGGCCTCATGTTGTATCCACCCACTTATGAGCCCCTCTATTGTGTATAAAAGGGGACCATGTACGTAAGTTCTTTGTGCTACTCTATGCAATACTGAAGAGTGTTGTGTGGATTGTAGGACCACCCTTAAGGGTTAATAAATGCTGTCTTTATACTTTGCAGTTTCCGTGCCAACTTCCTTATAGATTCCATTACAGGAGAGCGAACCCTTGTGTCCTGCGGGCCTAGCTGGGGCCTGTACTCATCAATTGGCGCCCGTCACGTGGGGCTCATCGGCGACTCGGATGCTCGAAGGACTGGTCGCGACGAAGGTGAGGAATTTGGCCAGGGACGTGATCACTGCCAGCGGCGTCTTAGCCCTGGCATCCCGAGGTTTTTTCTTCCTTCCCTTCCGAGCTGACCGTCTGGGTGGCGCCGGTCCTCGACTGAGACCTCTTCTGTCGGTCCTGCCGTGAAAGCCGTTTGGGCGATTTTGGAGCTTGGCAGTTGGAATCTGGACTCTTGATTGGTAAGAACCGTTGTACGGTACTTGCTCCGAGTTTTTGAAGCCTGGTCTGGCTATTTGAGTTTGATTTGTGATGACTAGTCATATTTTGTATTTGTCTTTGTGAAAATATATGCGTTGCAACACATATAGGCAGGTAATGTGGAGAGATTTCTCCGGAACTGTGTAACCTTGAACGGCGCAACGATTAAGTGCCATTTTCTTTATAATATTGCATATTTTGCATTATTTCTGAGCATGCCTGCTTTTAGCGCACTCCGTAAGTGGTGTTGCTGCTTTGGAAACCGGTTGAACCTCGAGGAATCTGCTCCGGCTCCCCCAGAGGGGACTCCTAATAGGGATATGTATGTGAAGCATGGTCTTTCTTCCATAATGTACAGCACAGTATGGAGGAAATATACTAAAAAAGATCCTGAGTTGCGATGGCCTTTGTATGGATCGTTTGATATACGTAAGATTGAGTATGTGGAACAGTGTATGTGTAAACGGCGTGCTCGGCAGGATATGTTTGAGTGTGTGCGGTTGTGGGTGAAGGAAGTGCGTGAGCGAGAGAAGCGTGAGAAAGCGCTGTTTGATAAAGAACAACAGAAGAATGATCATGTGCGAGCACAGGAAGCGAGGCGTCGGGAGGAC
This sequence comes from Triturus cristatus, assembly GCF_964204655.1. NCBI lineage: Eukaryota > Metazoa > Chordata > Amphibia > Caudata > Salamandridae > Triturus > Triturus cristatus. The sequence goes on along the minus strand of NC_140591.1, from coordinate 1,572,540,614 downwards.
AAAGAACAAACGGAGAGACAAGAGAAAGAGCGCGTAGGCTGCAAGTCTCGGGTCAATATGCTGTTCGGCAGCCACTTTATCCTGTCCTTAATAATCTTGATGATGATTTTTATTTACTAGATCGCTCTCCGCCCCCTTATGTGGGCGCATCTGCTCCGAGGCCACAAGATTCTGACCCGGTTCCGGGTAAGGTAGATACGCGGTCCATGCTGTCGGCTGAGCAAATGGCTGAGCTTCGGCAAGTTTCCTTCCGTGCACTTAAGGGCAAGGTGTCCCTGGATGAATTGTTCCATACTTGGGGGCCGTGGCAGGAGAGAGAGAAATTGTATTTTTTGGGTCACTTTGCTGATGAAGTGACTGCTGCTTACCGGAAATATTCCAGTGTTTTTGAGCCTGATGATGTGACATTGGATGCTAAAGCATTGCATAATGGTGTTTTCTCTCCCTCTAAGGCTCCTGACACGGCTCGGCGGCTGTTCGCTTTGCGGGACGCGGTGCTGGCCCTTAAAGGAAAAGCGCGCCAACAAGCAGGGGAGGTGAAGCAGTCGGATCCGTGTACAGCAGAAGGCCACTCATCCACCTCCCAGTCAGATAAGGATGGCATAGTGCATGTTAAACCAATGCGAGAGGCGGCGCCTTTGTATGTTCCTCCTAAAGGAGCGGGGACTAGCTAGGACATTACCTCCACCGATGCTAAGGGATATTTTGTGTATAATTGGGTTTATACTCCTTGGCATAGAGCTGATGTTATGGCCTTAAAGAATGCGTTGCCTGATCCCCGCAAGAATCCAGCGGCCTTCTACGAAGAAGTCGAGGGGGCCTTGAATTCTTGCGTTATGACCTTAGCAGATATAGACCTGTTCTTTGGCCTTATTCTACCACCGGATATGTGGCGATCTGTCCGAAAGGTAGATGATATAGTTGCCTTTAAGGCTCGGTGGTCTGACCTTGAGGATGAGGATAGGGAACGGAAGCCCGCGCAGAAACCACCCCAGAGTATCTTAGACCTCCCTGCTGCTATTCTGACTAAGTTGAAGACAATTATTCCCCCTAAAAAGATTGACTGGAATATGTTAGCTTCATGTAAACAGAAAGTTGACGAGTCAGTTGCGGACTTCTTTACGCGTTTTGAGGAGACGTTTCATGATTTTAGTGGCCAGTCGCTTACTGATGATACGGGTCGCCACCTCTTTACGGATAAATATGTGGCTAATCTGCTGCCGGCAGTTGCGGCCCGTTTAAAAGCGAGTGAAAGTTCTTGGTCTTCCGCAACACCGACGGCCCTCCTGACTATCGCTCAGTATTATGAGCGTCAGGAGCAAGAAGCAAAGGGCCAGGAGGAAAAGAAATCGAAAGATTTAAAAACAAAGGTGATGTTGGCACAAGTATATGGCCCGCCCCGACGGGCCATATTCTAGAGGTAGGGGAGGATCTTATGGTCCTCCCTCGGGCCGATCTGATTTGAATAGGAACCAATGTGCGTATTGTAAGCAATCGGGTCATTGGGCTAGGGACTGCCCGGTGTTGCATGCTTCGCGTCAGGGGCATACTCAGGGTGGCCCGCGAGGTAGAGGGGGTTTCTCGAACTTTAGAGGGAATTCTAACGAACAGGCTCGTTTTGACTCTGCTGGGCAGCACCGAGATAGATCAAATGTTTTCGATCGCCAGCATCAGTATCAAGTGTCGGGGATTGACCGATCGGGGTACCATGACTCTCAGCATGCATAGGAATGCGTTGGATGGGGGTTAGAATCAGTTGAGGTGCCGGTCGATCAGAAGGGTCCTTATGTATCGGCTGAGGTTTTGGGCTCTACTGATCAGTTCCTAGTGGATACAGGAGCGACACGTAGTGCGCTGTCTAAGCAATTGGTTCCGGGGGCTCCCCCATCCGGCTTAATGGTCACATCGGTAGGGTTTGACGGTACACTCTCCCGAAGCCCTCTTTCGCAGCCCCTCATGTTTAAGGTTGATTCTTTTTCTGCACCCTGTCCGTTTCTGCTTGCCCCGTACACACCGGACAACATTATGGGCCTTGATATGTTAAAGCATTTTAGGGCTACGATCCGCTGCTCCCCTGCTGGTGTGCGGGTAATATTGAATGACAATTACCCCCAATCTGAACGGATGTGTGCGATGTCAGAGGATGCGCTGTTAGCTACCCTCCCTCGTGCTTTGTGGGCAACGTCGGATACTGATGTGGGACAAATGGTGATTCCACCGGTCCACATTAGTGTCCAGGAGGGGGCGGTGTTACCACGCCTCCCACAGTACCGTATCTCTCAGGAGGGCGAGGAGGCTCTCATACAGATAGTGCAGGATTTGATGGCGGTAGGGGTAGTGGAGGAAGTTCCCTACAACATCTGTAACAGTCCGATTCTTCCCATACTGAAAAAGGATACGGATGCCAGAGTTTATCGGTTTATAATTGATTTGAGAGAAGTAAACAAGATCGTGATACCTCAGTACCCAGTGGTTTCCGATATCACGACGTTGCTTACTTTGGTCCCGCCTACGGCGACTATGTTCTCAGTGATCGACTTGAAGAATGCCTTCTTTTCCATTCCCATTCACCCTGATAGCCGATATCTTTTTGGGTTTACATTAAATAATAGATCTTATCGTTTTTGTAGGATCCCCCAGGGCTACACAGAAAGCCCTAGCATTTACAGTCAGGCTTTGAAAAGACAATTGGATTCCTTTGTTCTGCTCGAGGGGGTCGCCCTCATTCAATATGTCGATGACATCTTGCTGGCGGCTGGCACCCTGGAGTTGTGTGAAAAAAGTACGTTATCCTTACTTTCCTTTTTAGCATCCCACAATCATAAGGTATCTAGGAAGAAATTGCAATTCTGTAGACCAAAGGTGACTTATTTGGGTCACCTTTTGTCTAAGGAGGGACGTGCACTCACACCGGATCGTATCCAAGTAATTTTGGACACACCGAGACCGTCCACGCAGAAGGACGTGCGTGCATTTTTGGGTCTTGTTTCTTTTTGTAGACAGTGGATATTGGGGTTTTCACATATAGCTAAGCCATTGTTAGCCCTCTTGACAAAGGACACGCCTATCCCAATCCCTTGGTCAGATGAGTGTGATTCTGCTTTTCAGCAACTACGACAGGCCCTTTGTTCAGCACCAGTGTTAGGGACCCCTGATTATGCAAAACCCTTTTCGTTGTATGTGCATGAGAAAGATGGATGTGCATTATCAGTTTTAGTGCAGATGCACGGCGATAAGCAGCGCCCTTGTGCATACTTTTCGGCTGTACTTGATCCTGTCGCCCGAGCATTACCAGGGTGTTTTCGCTCGGTTGCGGCGACAGCTGTGTCAATACGCCAAAGTGAGGGAATTGTGTTATCTCATAAGCTGTTGGTATTAGTCCCCCATGCTGTCGATGCCCTGCTTAATCAAACGAAGACGCAGCATTTGACCAGTGCCCGCTTAACGGGATATGAGTTGACGCTTTTGGCTCCTCATATTACGTTGAAAAGGTGCGTAACGTTAAACCCGGCAACATTGTTGCCATACCCCGAAACCCAGCCTGAGGCGCGGAGAGCACATGATTGTATTCTCGTGACTGAGGAACAAACAAAGGGTCGTATTGATCTCCAGGATACGCCCTTTCCAGATGTAGATGGAGAACTGTGGGTGGACGGATCATGTCTGAAGCTACCAGATGGTACGACTTCAGCAGCGTATGCAATTACCACGTTGCAAACGATAGTGGAGACTGCACGCATACCACAGAAATCAGCTCAAGCAGCGGAACTGATAGCATTAACACGAGCATGTGAGCTCAGTACAGGATTATGTGTGAATGTTTATACAGATAGCCGCTATGCCTTCGGAGTAGCGCATGACTTCGGCCTACTCTGGAAGGAGAGAGGGTTTTTAACGTCACATGGAGTACAGATAATGCATGGAGAGTTAGTTCACAATCTTTTAACTGCATTGACATACCCAAAGAAAATTGCCATCGTTAAGTGTAGCGCCCATAGGAAAGTAGTTGACAAAGTTGGAGAAGGGAATGCGTTAGCAGATCGAGTAGCACGGGAGACTGCGATGCAGCCCGGTGCTACTGCCATGTATGTAGTAAAGTCACAGGTGGAAAGATGGCATGATGCGAAGGAGGAAGTGCGGGAAATGCAAAGGACCGCTTCTGATAAAGAGCGGGAACAATGGGCTAGTGAGGGAGAATTGGATGACGAGGGCTGCTGGAGAAATAAGCAGATGGATAGATGGAAATTACCCACGGCTTTTGTACAACCTATGGTTCAGATGGCACATGGGCTAGCACATGTTGGAGCTTCCGCAATTGTAAAATTGCTTACCCAAGTCTGGGAGCATCCAGAGATTGCTAGCACGGCAAAGAGGGTGGTGCAGACTTGTATGATCTGCTTGAGGTATAACCCAGGAAAGGGTACTCGAACTCCAGCAGGAGGATTCGTGACACCCACTGCACCCTTTGATGTTTTGCAGATGGATTACATCCAGCTTGAGCGCTGTAACAATTTGAAGTATGTTCTAGTAGTGGTTTGCGCCTTCAGTAAATGGGTTGAAGCGTACCCTACGAAAGACAATACTGCAATGACTACTGCGAAGCTGCTGCTGAAGGAGTTCTTCCCTCGATATGGCGTCTGTAGACTTCTGTGGAGTGATAATGGGCCTCACTTTGTAGCGGATGTTATAAAGTATGTCTTGAAGGGCCTGGGCATCACCCAGAAGTTTCACGCGGTATTCCACCCTCAGTCTGCGGGACTAGTCGAGAAGTATAATGGTACACTGAAGCTCAAGATCGCTAAAATTCAAGCTTCGACGTCTTTGACTTGGCCAGATGCTCTACCACTGGCGTTATTGTCAATTAGATCGGTACCACACTCTTGAACTGGCCTTACACCGTACGAGATTGTCTTTGGACGCCCAATGAATATTTGGGGTCCACCAAAACCTAAAGCTGTGTATGATGTACCTTGTGTAATGATGAACGATTATCTGGCACAGTTAACGGATAACTTGGTTTCTATTCATCAACAGGTCCGAGAGGCGCTCCCTGATCGGTCCACCGGTGAAGGACATGGTCTCCGACCTGGTGACCACGTGATGGTGAAAATCTTTGACAGAACAAACAGCTTGGAACCGAGATGGGTGGGTCCTGAGCAGGTCCTCCTCGCAACGAGGACGGCTGTGCGAGTCTCCAACAGAAAGAATTGGATCCATTCTCTGCACTGTAGGAGGGTGCCGCCCGGATTGGTGGAACCTGCCGTGCTGACCGATCAACGAGAAATCCTGGCTGCAGAGACAGGCCGTGCTGCGGAGCCAAACGCCACTGAGGAGCTCTTTCCGGACCACGCGACTCCTGGAGGAAGGCGATATCATCTTCGACCAAGGAAGTGAGTTCTCCAGTACCGGGACATACTGTCAGAACGGCCCTTGGGTTAGTGAAACGGAGAGCCGATGAGGCAAGGGGGGGGATCAGCCCTGCATTAGTGTAGCGACACCCGTCTTGGCCCGCTGGTGAAGAAATCGACCGCTGCCCAAGGGGAAGAGTTCTGACAGACTTTTAGTTTCAGGAAGATATTGGGTTTTTATTTTTTTTGACATGGAGAAAAAGAAAATCCTTTGTGCATTAGGGTTCATGTTGACAGTAGCTATTGTTGGGATAACCACATGGTTTGTGGAGGATGTAACTCCCGCACGGAAAATACTTGTGTTGACAACTCCGGTGCCTGAGGAGCACTACTTCTATACATTACCGTATCAAGAGTTGAAGCATCGACAGTCTTATTTGAATAACACTTTTATCCAGATGCTGCATCATACCCACGTTGCTACGAACGCTACGAACTGTTGGATATGTGGGATGATGCCAGCCCATCAGAAGAAAGGAGGAACGCCATTTATACCACTTCCTTTCTCTCATAATGGCTCTTGTAGAGCATGGTACACTTTGCTTTTTGCCACTCGGAAACCGACAGTGGGACGATTGCTCTTCAGACTTAATAAAGAATGTCACCAAGATAAAAATGGGTATCCGCAAGCGAATGGGACAATTTGGGAGTGGGAAGAGTACCGACCAGACAATGAATCCATTCCCTACATCTTCACGAACACAAGAGACACTGTGGGAAAGGACAAATTTGTGATTCAAGTAGCACAAGCTCAAGCGGACCTGTGTGTCCAGAGTGTGGGTTTTATTCCTGTTGGTGTTAGTGATTGTATTACTGTTCTGAACATTGATGGGTTGAACAATAGTACCTTTTTAGCCTCCCATAATACGTACTTTGTGTGTGGAAATAAAGGTTATTACCGTCTGCCGGCTGGGTGGTCTGGGGTATGCTATGTATCATTTCTATTACCTCCTGTATTCCTAGCACCCGCATCTTATCATAAGGATCTGAAATTATTGAATAATGTGACTGTAAATAGGTATAAACGTACTTTATCAATTGATGATGTAGATCAGACTGATACCAGTCTGCAACAGTATATTGATTTTAACTTAGGACTGTTTTTCTTTGTTGGAGCTGCCCTGAACAGTAGGAAGATCCGAAGATTAACAAGAGTGGTAGAGGCTGTGACAAATCAGACTGCTGCTGCTCTTGGGAATCTTACGGAGGAATTGCAAATTACTAGAATTGTTGCATTGCAGAATCGTATGGTATTAGACGTTATGCTAGCTGACAGAGGAGGAGCATGTAAAATTATTGGAAGTAGCTGTTGTGTGTTTATCCCTGATCATACGCCATCAGTTTATAATGCCATCAACAAACTACATAAAATTGCAGCTGAAATCCATACAGAAAACGGCACTTGGTCCTTTTCTGGATGGTTTTGGGCATTAATTACTGCCTGGGGATGGAAGGTTTTAACTGGTCTCTGTATTATTGTAGCAGTTCTGTTTTTGTGTTGTATCTGTGTTCAATGTGGTCCCTTGCTCTGCTCCTTATGCGTATCATTCTGTATCCCTGATAAGAAAGCTATTGCCGATGTTGCTCACCAGAAACGTTTAGCTAAAGAAGTTGAAGAAATGATGACAATTGACATATATGATGATTATCCTAACAAACCGGATGTCTTCAGTAAATGCTGAAAGGGTCGTCTGTTGTAAATTGAAACAACGATGTGATTAAACATTTACTAAAGACATTAATTCCCTTACTTTAGATCATGTTTTCTCTGTTATGTTGACCGAAGTTCGGACTCCATTTTGTATTGTCATGCTTCCACGTGTTCCCCACGAGAAGAGTCCAACCTCTGTGTTAGTTGCTCTTGTAATCTGCCTAGTAACAGTCTATAAATAGCTCCTTTGTCCATCTGGCGCATGCCCAGACTTGACCACATCTGTTATCAGTTAGCCTTGCTTGACCATGTTTTCGCGGGCTCAAGGAGTGTGTTAGCTCCGCCCACATATTGATTCAGTATCGAAAATGACCATAAATGGTAATGTTCTTCGGCCTCATGTTGTATCCACCCACTTATGAGCCCCTCTATTGTGTATAAAAGGGGACCATGTACGTAAGTTCTTTGTGCTACTCTATGCAATACTGAAGAGTGTTGTGTGGATTGTAGGACCACCCTTAAGGGTTAATAAATGCTGTCTTTATACTTTGCAGTTTCCGTGCCAACTTCCTTATAGATTCCATTACAGGAGAGCGAACCCTTGTGTCCTGCGGGCCTAGCTGGGGCCTGTACTCATCACCATGTTCTCAATCTGTAACGGCTACTTCTAATCATGGCCTTCCACTCTCCCCTGCTGTAATTGTCACCAAACCAACTGTCCAAGTTGACATATTAGCCCCCACCCCTGGAGCTACCAGTTTGGCGAGTGTTCCTGTCACGGTTATTTCATTGGAACCTGAAACAGATACAGCGCCATCTACTAACAAAACAGCAGGGGAAAAACGTAAGAGAGTCCCTGCCAAAAATGTTGTAAATAAAAGGAAACAACCAAGTCGCTACAGAAATCAACCCACCTCACAGAGTATGTGGCACAAAGATAAAGATTGTGAAATAGTAATACCAATTGACACTGAGGATTTACTACCTCCACTATCATTTTCGGACAAAGGCTCTGAGAGACTCCCTGTTTCTGCACGCATACTACAGCCTCCAGCTTTGGACAAAGGCAATTGTGGGGATCACATGTTGCCGTTTGAGGGAATTGACAACTCTGTCTGTACGCAGACTGAGTTCTCCGACCGAAATACTCAATCTAAACCCAATGGCAACTTGATTGAAACTATTGTAGATACAGTTTTTAAAAAAGTTGAAATTCAAATAGCTAAACAAGTTAATACTATTTTTAAGAGACTTGATAAAATCGAAAACCTTGTCAAAAAAGAGGATACTAAAAGGAAAGGCATTATCAGTCTAGATGCTCTTCGGGGCGAGAAATTTATGAAGGAGTTAGAATTATTATGTAATGGTATGAGGGAGGGGGGTCCGGCCGTTATTGCTGACCCTGGGTCTAGTAACATCAAAGGCCCAACTATTTCTAAAAATGCTTCCTCTAACTGTAGTCTAGTTAATACCCCACCCGTACGGAACATTGGTCCAATTTATGACCCCTCTGAAGTAGCAGGAACTGTAACGGCCAAAACTGTAAGTTCAAATGTCAAGGCTATTACTATTCCATCAGTCACTTCACTAGCCAGGACAGGCATCACCATGGATGGCGCAAGTAACAGTGGAGGTGTACCTGCAAAAAATAGACCCACTAATAATCAAGGGCCACCACTCCACTTACCCCCAGAAGCCAGCCCATATGTTCTAGTTTTAGCAGGTGTCCCTGCCCTTAAAGAAGGTCAAAATGAGTCATGGGCTCAATTACACAACAAATGTATTGATTGGTTGACCAAACATAAAGGGGCAAGATGGGACATTTCAAATGAAATTATATCAACCCGTCGGGTGTGTTGGGTGGGTCCACAGTACACAAATATTAGTGGGGACTGTATAGTGATTAATTTTAGACACCCAAACTCAGTTAGATTTTTTATGGATAATCAAAACACTCACGTCAGTTTCGCCACTGCAATAACTCTCCTTCCACTGGGTTATTTCTACAGGCCCCCCCATAGACCACTTCAAACGGCCCCTACTATTTTCCCTTTATTCAATAGATTTTCCGCCCTATCTGATTTAGGAAGCCTAGATTGACTACCACCAACATCCTCTAACATATCTAATGAGGTTACTAGTACTGTCCTTCTGGAAGAACCAAATCTCACATGCATCGACAAGATACGCCCAGGTAGATTAGTACCTCCTCATGTAGTATGCCCCGATCTTCCCATCGCCCTTCCTTCCTCGCCCACTATTTTTCCGGTTGATACCTTGAGTATCATTAGTTGGAACATCGCTGGGCTCCCAGGAAAGATGAAAATTAAAGAATGGGTTACTTGGATAAGTAATTTTGATGTGGTAATGTTGCAAGAAACTTGGTGCACTTGTGCTCAATTATTGGAGGGCTTTTTCTGTTATAACCTTATTGTACCATCTCCTGCTATGGGGCGACCCAGTGGCGGTCTATCTATCTGGGCAAAAATTTCTAAGGATGTTAAGATTGAACAATTAAATGTGGTCAGTAAACACTTGATAGCCGTGAAATATGCTGCAAGGTTAAAGATTTGTTTTATAAATGTTTATAACAATGATTTCGTTAACCATCCCAATCCAAATTTTTTAGAATTGTTTAATTTCATTGATGAAATTGCTAATGGTGAAAAGTATGGGTAATTTGATGATATTTGTGTAGGTGGAGATTTCAATGCTCACATCTATTCTATATCCCCGCCTTGTAGACGAGGATCCGAACTATTGGACTTATTATATAGCAGGGATTTAGATGATGTAATGGGCTACGGTGGAATTGCTGAGGAAAAAGCACCGGCTCCCACCTACATTGGCCGAGGCAGTTCAACAACTATTGACTATATATTTACTTCCTCCCTCCTCAGTAGTGTGCTACTCAAATCTGAGGTTGTTAGCAGTTCATATAGTGATCATCTGCCAATAGTAATTCACCTTAAGTCCATTAAAAAACCTATAGGGCCACATGAGATTGGGGCCTCAAATATTACTACATCTACAGATAGGCTAAGGATTGTATGGAGAGGGATTGATAACCAAGGAATTTTAGCTAATGTGATTAAGAATCACCCTCTATTGATTGCTAACTGTTTAACATTTGGCGGCACTGCTATAATTAAGTCTTTTTGCGATTTATGTGCAGCTATAAAAAGGGCAATCTCCAAACCCATAAAAGAGAACAACATAAACAACCATAGATGGTTTGACACCAATTGTTCGAGGGCTAATAGAGAGCTTAGAAGGGCCTTGGAAGCTAATCCCCGAGATGTGTCCCTCGTCAGATCATTACGTCTTAAATATAAACATACACTAAAAGCTAGATCTGAGGAGTTGTTGATAAGCCACTGGGACAATTTAACTAAAACTGCTGTTCTAAAAGACTCAACAGGGTTTTGGAGTGAAGTAAAGGTTTTGAGAGCCCTGGGTAGTAATATTACCCCGATAAATTGCAATATCACAGGTGATTCATGGGTCAATCATTTTCCCTGAAAGTACCATAGTCATAACATTAGAGGAGGTGGAGGAAGCCATCAACAATAGTGCCGGCAATAAGGCTCCTGGCCCTGATGGCTTGTCCATTGACCAAATAAAATCTAACATCTGTTTCTGGGCCCCCTTACTCTGTAATCTTTTTAATAATTTGAGTAAGAAATCCATCCCCTCGACATGGTCCAACAGTACCATCGTACCCATTTTTAAAAAAGGAAATAGGATGGACCCGGGGTGTTATCGACCAATATCTTTTATTGATAACACCTTGAAGGTCCTTGAAAAGGTTCTATTTAATAAAATGAGTACTTGGGCCGATGAGAACTCTATCATCCATCGTTGCCAGTTGGGCTTTAGGAGTAAACTTGGTACGGTGGAACAATGCCTGAATCTCAATCTCCTAATGGCTAAATATACAAGAGCCAAACAATCCCCCCTATATTTTGGTTTTATGGATTTAAGTTCAGCTTTTGATTTTGTAAACCGTTCTCGCTTATGGTCTATTCTTTTAAATTATGGTTTAGATGAACCTCTAGTCCACTTTTTAGCCAACCTCCATCGTAATTTGAAAGCTAGAGTACGAATAAATAATGAATGTGAGGTTTCAAATGATATTTTAATTGGCAAGGGGGTGAGACAAGGCTGCGTCTTGGCCCCCTTGCTTTTTATATTATACATCAATGAATTAACTAACTCTTTATGTAACCTGACAAAGGACGTCCCCATCATTAATCAGAGACCTATCCCGGCGTTACTTTACGCAGATGATGCGGTCCTCATGGGCCGCACCCCGAATGCTCTGCGCATTTTAATATCGGGATTTGTTAACTATATGTCTGATCTAGGTTTGTGCACTAATTTTAGCAAATCTTTCATAATGAGCTGCGGCCCTAAAAATTATAAAATCTCAAATATTAAAATAGGTCAAAACACTTTAAAAAGCACTTGCACTTTCCCTTATTTGGGTCTGCTATTCTCTAATAGCGGTTCATGGCAACCACATGTTGCAATGGGGAGGAACAAACTTTCTAAATCTATCAATTCTGTTACCTCACTTCGTCAACCACGTCGGGCAGATGTGGTTTCCAGTCTATTACAAATCTACCGGACTCAATGTCTCCCAACTGGAACGTATGGAGCAGAAGTCTGGGGGTTCTCGAAATGCTCAGAATTACAAAGAGAAGAGAATAGATTCTGTCGGAAGATCCTGGGGGGGGTTATCAGTGCACCGACCTTCGTATGTCATAAAGAACTAAAATTACATTACATCAAGGATTTCATAAGGGCCAGACCTGCATTATTTTGGTTAAGGATTTGGCAAAACCGAGCAGCTTCCCTTTCCCGTGAGATCATTATGGATTGCTTGAAAAGTGAGAACTCGAGTTTAATCCCCTGGATAAATGCGGTGGAAAGGAGCCTTGTGAGTGTTAACTATGGTCACCTTTTCACAGATCCCGACCAGATTGACCTCTCCCACAAAAACCTGGTGAGAAGGGCACTCTATCAACATTTTCATAATGAGAGGGAAAGAGTGGACTCACTGAAATTATCCACAATAAATTATCTAATGATCCGGGAGTCACATATTGTATCTCCGACGTTACCCCAGCCCTATTTATGTAAAAAATTGGGCAGGTGGAACAGGAGTTTACTATTTAGATTTAGAGATAGGAGCATTGTAAACCTTATTTGTTTTCCACTGGGTTACACTAAAAATTTGGAAAAATTACATTGTCCTTGTGATCTTGGTGGAACCCAGAGTATGCTCCATTTTATTTTTGGCTGTGGTTTTTATAGGAAATATACAAAACATTACCTAATCCCCTACTGCAGGAAATATGATTTGATTGACCACAATCATGCTTATAGCCAATTTTTAACGCTTGGATCGGACGAACTAATTTTTAGAGTTAGTGGCTTTCTCAAAGCAATTGTATGTTCACGCAGGTCTCTGAAAATTGAGTGATTTTGTTTACATATGTATTTTGTACTTTGAAGCCTATTTTTCACAAACTTAATGTCAGTTTACATATGCATTGTGCACTTTAAAGCCAATTTGCACGAACTTAATTTTAGTTTACATATGCATTATGCACTTTAAAGCCAATTTGTACAAATTGAATGCATCGTATTTGCCTTACCTCTACAAAGTTAGTGGTTATATTTTTGTATATTGCACGTATGATGGCTCAATGTACAGTTTAGTAAGACTATATAATTGTATTTTAATTGTTGCTTTTTTAAGTTATATTATGTGCTATTTTAATTTGCGGCTTAAAATTGTAAGCGATAAACTGTGTATTTTAAATTTTGGTTCTGTGCTTTTATGGATGGTTTTTGAAATCCGAATAAAGTCTATTTGAATTGAATTGAATCCTATTAACTCCCCTAGATTCAGTGTTTAGGTGGCTCCCTAAGACCCTGAACTTAGATTGTCTTGACCCTAAAGAAGAAAAGGCTGAAGAAGTGCTGCAGACACTGAAGACTGAAACCCTGCTGCAGAGAATTGGCTCCAAACCTTGACAGTTGTTTTGAGAACTCTACAATTGTGGTCTGCTGCCCTAACCTGAACCTTTGAGGCCTCCAAGACCCCCAGAGCCCCACCAGCATTCTACAAATGACCAAGATACTCACTTTGAGTAGAAGTACTACTCCCTTGCAGACCGCAGGCACTGAACCCAAAAAGTCTGGTTTGTTGTCTTGCTGCTTTCTGGCGACTCCAATGCAGCACCCAATCTAAACATGTTACATTAGCCCCTATGGACCAACTCTTTCAATTTTGAAGACACCAGGGTCCACCGGATCTGTAAAACACCAATACCTGTGGTACCGGACCCCCCACAGCATACAACAAGATAACGAGTCCAGTCCAGACTCCAACTGCCCAGGGACATTGAGACCCCTGACACCCACTCGCTGAGTGGACCAGCTGTCCCAAAATTGCCTCTACAAGCTGTCTGCCCCTGACCGGGAGGACATCTTGATGCGCTGGCTGGCTGATCAAACTGCTCTGCACCCGGCTCACTGGACCCAGTAATGACAAACCATCTGTGCTCCTGTAGTCATGAGGCCCTTGCGACATACTTCCTCAAGTGGGACCCCTCTGACTTACCTTTATGTCCCCTTGTGCAGTGTGTTTTCGAGTGGCCACCTCAGCCTCCCGCTCCCTTCTGAATCCGGGACGCTCCTGAGAATCTGCTGGAGGGACATTGGTTGTGACTGTGCTATATACCTAAATCCCAAAGGTCAATCTTGTAAGCCAACTTTATGAATTTAAATGCATGTTTTTATGTCCTTCCATTGAATTCAATGGTGCATAATTGTGCACATAAGTAATTCACTTTGCGAAATTTGAAAATTGCTAGCATAAAACGTGCTTACTGTAGAACAAAGTTCTTTGTCTCATAAATTACCTAAAATTGGTGGTACTTTTTAAAACTGGTCTCAGATTTATTTTTGAGTCTGTCTCATTTGTCAATAAACGCTTAGCAAGACCCTCTGATAAGCCTAACCACTCGCCCACACTACAACAAAAGAGAGCATTAGTGTTATCTATTTTGCCTCTGTGCACAAATCTGAAATAGTGCATTTTAGTGCACTATGTAGAGAGCCAGCTTCCTACAATAATATAGAAAAACAATATGATTGTCTTTGCACTGTTCATTTTCTTCTATTTTTGTTCACTCTTTCTTCCCAAATTGCTGTCCTTCCAGGAGAAGCAGTCTTATGCAAGATCCGGTACTGAGAATAACTTTATATTTACTCAGAATATAATTAAGCACACACCTTTGGTCTCTCCTATATATGTGCATGCCTTAGTTCTGACACTGTTTGGTCGATTATTTATTCTTCCCACAGGATGGAACAAAAAACGTACTGGAAAGCGGTAAGAGGACAGACAACATCAAAGTGTGCCTCACGATGGCACAACATCAGAAAGTTTCTATTTTTTAGTAATAATGTGAAGAGCAAAAGAATGTGAATTCTAATCCAATGTTATTGTGTGTGATAGTTGTCCCAGAGTTACTCTGACATTTCAAAGGATACCCTTGATTGGCATGAAGCACGTCTGTCTATTTAAATCACTGCCTCCAAAAGTGCATATACATTATCCAACCTCACAGGTCTAGTTGTCTCCTCTTGTCTCTTGGCATCCATTTCCTGGCCACTGATATTTGAAACTGAGATTCAGAAGGTTGTTTAAAGGATTACTCTACACCAGATGATATTTATTATTGTCAGCTTTTAGTGAGCATTGTTAAAGACAGTTCAGGTTTTGGAGTTCTGCATTACACATGTTAACAATACCTGGTATGCAGAAGCCCACTCAATAATACACACAGTCTATTAATATGCACAGCTCTGATGCACACAAATGCTTAAGCGGCATATGTATCAAGCCCTTTTCCTATTTCCAAATGGGCCGATTCTCAGAATCGGCCCGTTTGCGAATAGGAAAAGGCCTTTTGGGATGTATCATCCCAAAAGTGCATCGCAAATTAGAGAATAGCAAAATTTGCGAATCTCAATTTTGTGATTGCATGTAAGGCACCTAAGTTGTGCGAATTTGTCATAAGAAATCATAAATTACCAGCAACTGACTTGGGGGTAATTTGCGAATTCTTTGAAAAAAGTTATTTTTTGCTTTTTTCAAAGTGCCATGTGGCACACATACATGCCCTTTGGGCATTTATGTGCGCCACATGTGCACACATGCTCATTTCAGGGGTGCATCAGAGTGTCCTTATAACACCATTGCACCCTTGAAATTGCATTCGCAATTTGCAAGTACCTAACGGTTACTCGCAACTTGCAAATGTCTTCCCATTCACTCCTATGGGCCTCTGGGCCTATAGGAATAAATGGGAAGCCATTCCTTAATTGTGACTCGCAATTTGCAAGTCGCAATTAAGGAATACCAAGAAATCGCAAAATATTTACAAATTTTATATTACATCTTCTTTTGCGATTCTCAAATAACGATTCTCAAAAAATCGCTATTTGAGAATCGCAAATACAGTATTTGATACATATGCCCCTTAATCTTTGACTCTAACTTTGAACACGTAATCAGTAAGACCAATGCTCCAGTCCTAATGGATTGGTCTGATCATTTCCTCATTCCCCTTTTCATTTCCCTCCCCTATAGTAGAAGCCATGGACAAAAATGAAAGATCAAACAATGGGAAATAGGTCTGAAGTGTATTGACTCTTGGTCACTTGCCTGGGAGTAACCTACACCTTGTAATCTATCCCATGAAAGCAATTTTTCGACCCACCCAAGTGCTGAAGTCCACATTAGGATCGTAGGCATTATAACCGCATCAAAATCTCTAAATGCTGCAAACCAAATGATTAGAACAATAGTACTCAAAAGAACTAAACAAAGAGAGGACATTTCTCAAAGCCATTGAATTAATTAGCCACACAAGACTCTGCATTTAATGTCAGGTACAACTGCAAAGTGTAAGATACAAATTTAAAGACATGGGGGCTACTTCACACCTGCACTTTGTAGTACATATGTAGTACTAAAGTTGTACTACAAATAAACTGCTATTCACAAACTACACTTCTAAAGCACTACTGAAAAAGAACCAGTAAGACACATGGACAACATCTCATTCTGTAACACACTCTCAAAGAAATTAATGGAGGTAGGGATTTTAAATAAAACTCCACGGCAAATAATGCTCATATGAATGCAAGTATTTAAATAGTTAAAAATATAAATATATTTAAACTTATGTTAAAAGAAAAACTATAAAAAATACATATGTATCATAAAACATTTTACAGTCTTCTTTAGGATTTGTCTAATGAGAACTTAAACATAGAATGACATCTGAATATTTCAAAACTGCCTCCTCTTGTGGTTCTACTATGGTAACAAAATGCTCTTAAGAATTCCCAAGAGGTTCCCCTGAAAGCAGCACTTCATGTCAGACAGGCCACTTAGAAAGTTCAGATAGATAGTCAAATCCTGGTTCAACTGAAGTGGCTCTCATTAACGTACAGTGTATGTTCAACCTACCTTAGTTTGCACAGAATGAACTTAACGGTGGGACCTGTACTGTTCCCCAGACGCTGGCGATCTGATTCAGCCAGCATCACCCTCGAGGCTGTCACAGAATTGTACTTGAAATGGCATCCTTTAACAAGTCAAAAACACTTAAGCTATCTTTCTCTTGAAATGTCTACTAGTCAATGGAACTCTGCTCCACCAGTCAATACTTTAACTGCATCCTATGAAATACTCAGAAGAGATTTGAGGACTTTGTTATAAGGGTACCCTAAAAAGATCGAAAAAGTTTTGTAAAATATTAAGTGCACACAGTGTACATCTGCCTTTTATCGGTGTAGTACCTCGTGAACACCCCCCCATGGTGTGATTCATGTCACTTTTTAAGCTCAGTGCCCACCAATGCTCGACAGACACTGTAGCCATATGTTGCCATTATATTGTACGTACTGCCATCACTCATAATCCCCCTCAAACCTACTGCTCACAATTTACTGTAGGAGCACTTATTATTAATAGGTACTATCTATTTTGATTTGAGTAAATTAACTTTAAAAATATTGCTAATGACTGTACAGTTGACTAGGAAGTGTTTGAGGAGGCTGAACATGGAGGATATTTATGAGGTGATATGTAAATGACAGGAAGAACAAATATTTGGTGAAGTCTATTAATGTTCATGTAAAGGGGTACACAGGCTGAGGAATTTCCAGAAATAGCAATGTCCTTCCTTTTGCATTACTCCAATATTTACAATTTTGATTGTCAGGTAGATGCAATTTAGATTCAACATTAGAGATGCCTCACATAGGTATTTTTCCAGACATATTTTAGCTACTCTGTTTACAGAAGAAGAAACTGCATCAGCCAATTGCCAAGTTCTCACCTGCAAAGCGGCTGATAAGGATGGCTTACTCTCTGAGTTCCACAATCTGTTCTTGGTGTAGGTGGCCACCTCAGTGACTAAGGCCCTGATTTAGATCTTGTTGGTACTTCTGTTGTTCTGCTGTGGTGGTGGTTCCAAGTACTACGTCAAGATGATGAAATACTGCCAAATGTATTTAGATGTATGCAGGCTGAATCACCAACTGCGTCAACGGAGTGCTTCTTACTTTTGTGTAAGGGTCTCACCGCGGCTGATGCAGTGGACTCCTCTGCTGCCAAATAGTACTCCTTCACCATCAGGTGATGCTGTTGCGCTGAGCCTATTTAGATTTCACAGTTTTGCTGTGTGATAGTGGTGGGATGCCATGGAGTGACTCAGTCAAGGGAGGCATTCAACATTGGACTCTTCCCGTGGATGTAGGATGGATGCTGGCATCACACAACTGATGTGGTTTGGCTAATTTTTAACACCTGCATACCATACTATAAAACACACTCCATTTCAGAACATAATCCTTTGCCATTACACTGTAGTTCAAGATTTCAAAGCTTTACTTTTGTCAGTTAATTCAGGGGTCTTGTTATGTTTTCACTGTTTCTTCTCCTGTTTTCCTTCTTTCATTTATTTTCTTGTGGGTTATATAATTTATTTCTAATCTGTGAATTTTAGACTATGGCAGGGAAGAAAAACACCTATTGTACCGTGGGAGAATTGTCAGTCACAGTGGACAAAATTATTAGAGTAGAGCCACAATTGGGTGGAACTCAGGTACAAAATACAACCATATCTCAGAAAAGGCAAATGTGAGACAGAATAGTTGACAGAGTGAACGCTGTAGCAGACAACCTGCATACACAGGAGGAAATTAGGAAAAGGTGGAATGACCTGTGGGGGAGAGTTTGTTCGCCGGACTCCAAGCATCACCTGGAGGCCCAGAAGACTGTTGGTGGTTCTCCCAGACCCCCTTTACAACTTTATCCCTGGGAGGAGAAGGTCGTGCAGATCCTTCATCATGAAGGCTTGACTGGAATCCCTGGTGGATTGGAGACTGGTAAGTTACACTTTTGAATAGGTCTCTAAACTTAAATGTCCTGATTACTTTTCATTTAGCTGTTGCTTATGTCTTTTGAACCTTTTGCAAACATAGAAACCTTCATATTTTTGTATCAATCATTTTCTTTGGTTGTTTGTTTATCTGTATTACCTTTTATTTAAGATTACATGTGTCAACCTCCATTACATTTCCCATGATGTAATAATGGTCCTTGTAAGTATTAATACACCAAATTTCATATCTCCTGTATATGTGTCTCATATAGTAAATGTAAGACATTTTTAACTGCATTCTTTCATTAGGTATGTTTAACATTCAATGTTGTAAGTGTTTCTATTTTATAATATATAATTGAAATGACTACAACCACCATGATGCTTTGTTTTGATTTGTCATAGGAAGAGTGCTATGTTATCTTGCTCATTCTCTTTTTTCTACAACATGTCCACATATGTTAAGGTCTAATGTATTTGTCAACCACAAGTCCATGCTTGGTTTAACAATGATGTAAGGTTGAAATGTCTATGTCATCTTATCCTTGGTATGCTATAGAATTGATGTCATGTGTTTCACAAAGCAAAATGTATTGACTTCAAAATTGTAAGGTATGTAAATGTATGGTGAATATAAGTAGTGTTGTTTGAATTTCTACTCTGCAATATTTATAGGATGACTAACTCTATATGTCATTCTAGGTTGTGTGGTAGTCAGATTTTAAGCAGGCTATGCCTTGGAATGGCTGATTTCACATTTCTTCTTTACTGTGTTATTTGGAATGTTTGGCATATTTAATGTATACCTTCTAATTATTATTTTTTTGTCTCACTTGGCCCACACCTACACCTACACCTCCCACCCTATCTGTTACCACATCTAAAGCCACGGATACTTCCACTTCCTGTGTCCAAAGCAACATCACCCCAATCGTGTGCACCCCAGTCGTAGATGTTGGCCAGCCAACACCACCACTACCACCTCAAGTTCAGCCAGGAACCAGTCCAATGGGGAACAATCGGTCAAGTTCACAGGGAAGTGGGGATAGGGGTTGTGGGAGGGAACCTGTGGGTCAGCCAATTGAGGCCAGGGGGTTATCTGTCACCCAGTCCCCCATCAACCAAGTCTTGGGATCTGGCCATCTGTCCCAGGAAATGGGCCAGGTCCGTGCAGAGCTCTGGGAGATGAATCAGTTGCAGAGGGAGACCATCACAAAGAAGGTGTGGACCACAGCCTGAATTGCAGGAAGAGGTGGGATAACCTGCAACACTAGACCCGAATGTCAGCTGAAGTCCAGCTTGGCCAGTCCTCCAAACATGGGAAGAGCATGCACTGCACCCTGACCCCCTAATGGCCCACATTCTTATGGTGGCCTATGCCCAGATCGATGAGCAGTTGGGAGCCCAACAGCAGCATCAGGGGGTATGGTCTTCTTTGTGTATAACATGTTACATGACAATTTTTTGTTACAGCAAGGATTTGTACCATCAGCACAAAAGGTGGCCCATGCCCAATGCACAAGAAAAGTATTTGAAGGTGTACATTTTGGAAAACATGTATGATGATGTGCCTTGTGCATTATTTTATTTTAAATGATCCTATTGGTTTCTGTTCTGAGCAGACAAATGGCTGCCTAAACTGCTCAGCTGGTTTGTTGTCATAAGAGACACTAGCCTATGTTGTGTCAGGTGTGTTGCTCCTTCACTATTGTGGATGATGTGATTGTAGACCAATTACATGTGACATAACATACAATTCACTTATGAAACAGTGGATGTTCAAAACGTTACATTGGCAAGTTGGGAACTTACACAAATAAGAGTGTGCATGTGAGGCAAAATCACTACTCACATCTTAATTTATGGCTACAATTTGGATTCACAACATATCCCAAATGAGTTTTGCATCAGAAATCATGTTTCCTACATATTAAAATGGGCAGAGTTGCATGATGTCTTACTCCTTCACAAATGTGTATGTTAACCACACTGTTGTTGGACAAATATTTGTGATAGTCATACACTTTTTATTGAAACACAAAGAGGAATGTGTACACATTGGGGACAGAGTAACACATATCCAAAACTATTTTTGAATGTCCTTTCTTATGTTCAGATGTGATATCAATGATGGTGTAAAATGTGAAACCCAAAGGGATTTTGGAAGATTCTATGTTCTATTCACATATATGTTGGAGTATCCCATCTTGAAGTCTCAAAATCTGGACCAACTCATGTCTCATTAGGAAATGGTGAAACACATCAAGGTGTGCTCTGTTACACATTGAGAATTGCATTAGTTTATTTGATGTGGGTGTCATATGTGAATTAGTGTATGTCATATTTGCTATAATGTGGTACCACTTTTTTGCTAAAAGTGAAAGCCACCATATCTTGTTACACAATTTGACAATGGCGAGTCAACCTTGAAATAACTTGAGATATGTTAGAATCAAATGTGAATGAGTAGTTGTCCAGTACTGAAGTGGATTAGAACTGTATCAAACCTTTGTATTTACTTAGGCTGTTGAAGTTCTTTTCATAACACATTAATAATGTGTTGAATTTTCTACAGCATTGGTAGACACATAGTGCATGACACATTGATAAGCTACTTCAGTACTGAAGTCACACAATATTCAGTACATTCGTACTACACTTTAGTTAATTGAGGTAAGTGTTACTATTGTGAAATGGCCCAACAAAAGAGCCAGGCTTTCGGTTTCAAAAAATATTGGTACAACATTGCATTATTTGTTGACACACATTGATTCATATATTACTTTTAGTGAGTGTCATTGATACAGCTTTAACATTTTTGGTGTATATCCTTTTTAAGGTGGCAAAGTGAGATATAGAATGATGATGGATTCAAATCAGATCTGTGTCTGGGGTGAGTGTCTGTTAATTGTCAGCGCTCCATCCATCATCTCGTTGTGTGGAGAACAAAGCCCATGCATTCAGAGGTGTTCAACAGTATCTTTAGCAATATGAACATGGTTAAGAGACAAGATCATATATGATGTAGGAGCTATCATGGGGAATTACAAAACTATGTCCAAATTGTTTCCGAAGATGCTCCATTCATGAATGAGATGATGATGTAATGTGCCAAAGTTTGTGATCCATGTAGCAGGTGACATATGACACACAGCTACAATAAAACTATTATATATTTTTTTTTTCAGCATTGTCTGAAGCAGGCAAAGGAGATGTTGGCCATGTAGGAGGGAAGCAGCTGGACACTGTGTCTCAGCTGATGAGACAACCGAGACCGAGGGGCACAATGCCATGGAGGGTAAGGGGACGGCATGGATGCTGCAAGCTTAATATTTTCTTCAGAGGACTCCCAAAGTTACCAGTCACTAGAGAGGGCAGAACCCACTGCTCCAGGACCACCTGCAACCTTGTTAGTCACCCAGAACCCCAGTTCTACCCTCCCTCTTGCTCCCCCAGTTGGCCAACCTTGCTGTCCTAGAAGGGCTGGGGTCTCCTTTACCACAGGCACATTATTAACTGCCCCTGTCCCCCTATTTGCACTGAGTGAAGTGGCTATTGACCTCCTCCACAGCATTGCTGTAGGCCAGACTGCACTCCTGAATGCCAACCAGGAGCTTAGCTGTCCTATGCAAATGGTAGATTACCTGGAGGATTTCATAGTGCCATGTCTATGGTCCAAGTCCAAGGTCTTGCCGCCTCACTGACCACAGCCTCCCATCCATACCAACATGGTGCTCCACCTCCACACCCAGCCCTTTCCCACCCCAATTCCTTATTCAGTCTTGTCCCAAGCACACTCTCACCTTTGCATGCGCATACTCAAACATACACAAGCAAGACACATACACATAAACTCAAACACAGCAAAAAACACAGGCCCACACCCGAACATACAGATGCCAAACCTACCAGCACACCCTAATGCACCACCACCAGCACACCCACAAACACTGCACCCACCCCCATGCACCAACACCAGCGCATCCAAAAACACTGCACCCACCACCGCACCCACATGCTCTACCAGCAGCACACCCACAGATACCTCAAATACCCCACATGCACCACCACCAGCACACACACAGAAACCACACCCACCACCACACCTACATGTACCACCACAACATGCACCACAACCACACCCAGATTTTCCATAGCACACCCATCTATACACACACATACATTAGAATCCACACCCACAAATGTCTACACTCAAACAAACAAACAACACCTAGGAAGCAACACACACCCAAACACGCATGACATATACCATACCCACAGACACCTGCAACCTTGACAGACACATGCACATCAGGCACTGCCACTCCCTCTACCTCCCAGACCCAACTCTCTCCTGAACATCCTATCTCTTTTCCTGTTGAAGGTGTCCTTTTGCCCCTGCCTTAAGACCTTCCAAACCCAACCCACACCTATCAAACCCAAAGCTACATTTTTCACATCCCAACCCTATCCTCCCCCATATCACAAACCAACCCTCCCAAACCAAACTCCCCCCTTCCTAGTAAGATTATTGAAGTGCCTGATTTGGGCTTGTGACGAGCTCGAAGGCACACCAGACCGGAAGTGGGACAAAACGGACTTGGACGCCGGAAAGACCCCAGAAGAACACAGCGGTCTAGTGGCACTGGGACGCGACATCAGGACGTCAGCACGGGCGGCCAAAAATAAAGACGGAGATTCACACCCGGAAGGGTTCGTCAGTGGCGTGAGAGCGAGAAATCACGGAGAAGAAGAAGAGGAGGAACCAAAGAGAGGAGAGCATGACGGAGAGAGAGAGCAGCCCAGCAGAGGAGACGACGGAGATCCGAACACTCCTGGGATAACATACAATGCGGACAAGCCCGGCGGCCCTGAGAAGGGAGAGGACGCCCCGGGTCCCAACGCCACGACCCTACTCCCAGGTCGTGGCCCAAGGCAAGTAGCACTAAAGGGGTTGTTTTGGTGGGGGTGGTGAGGTGGCACGGGGAGATAGAACACCTGTGGTTTTCTCCTGCCATTCTGTTCACAGTACCTGTACTCCCTACCAACCCATTCCCTTTTGCCCTACAGAACGTTTGGTGGTGGTAGCAGAATAAACCCAGAGCAGGAGACAGTGAGCTAATCCCAACGTTTTGTTCTTCCTTTTTCCCTTCTTTCTGGAGCACACAGGAGGAGACAAGAGCCACAGAAAAGTCTGAATGCAAGCATTAAGGACGGTCCTGAAAAGGGAGAAGAGGATCCCCAGTCATTGTTTAGCCACAGTGTTTCATTTGACTTAGTCTGCTTCTTTTTGTTACTTGTGAAAACCCCATCCGGTCTATGGGACTTCTAAAGCATAATTCATACAAGAAACGTCCCTAAAATAAAAGAAAGTGGTTTAAAACCCTATATTGCGTGTGTCCACTATTAACCTACACCTGCCGGACCCTCGAGCCACCTACAAAGTGGTGTCAGAAGTGGGATTTGTTTTACCCTGTCCCTACGTGTCGAACCATGGCTCAACCCGTGCCTCTGATGGATGTCGTGGCCCAGTTGGCTGAAAGACAAAGACACTTGCAGATAGTGTTTGAGCACCAGTTACAGGCTGCTCAAATGAAGAGAGAAGCCCTACAGGGAGCCCTGAAGGAGCAAGCCAACCCAGTCTCTACCAATCAACAGGTCCAGGACACAGCCATATTACGACTCACTGACTCCATCGTAAACACCCGAGTACGTCCTAACGTCCCAGGAACAGTTCTCCAAAAATATCAGGAAGGGGAAGATCCTGATTACTTCTTCTTAAATTGTGAGCGGGTAGCTTACACAGCAGCTTGGCCCCAAGAAAGGTAGGGTCAATACATCGCTCCCGTTCTCTCCAGGGAATTGCAGGCTGCCTATCAAGCAGTTAATCCGGTGGGAACTATGGCTTATGAGGGTGTGATGAAAGCGATTCTCGATAGATTGGGGTTCGGTCAGGAACAGTACCGGAACAAGTTCAGAAAGGAAAAATGGTCCGTTGGCGATTATCCTCGGGCTTTATTTTACCGGATAACAGACATGGGCAACCGATGGCTAACACCCCATATATCTACAATAGATGAAGTAGTAGAAAAAGTCTACCTGGAACAATTTGTGGATGCTCTACCACCTAGTACACGATCATGGGTGAAGCAACACCCGAATCTCACTCCCACATCAGCGGTAGAGATTGCTTGTGCCTTTCACAGGGCTCTGGACTTTAGAGCTGGTACCACACATGCTCAATTTCCTCTTCCCCCAACATGACCTCAGTCACACCCGTCCCCGAGACCCTACATAAGACCAGAAACCAAGCCCCTGATACCACCCCTCCCAGTCCTTAGACAACTTCTATCTCCTTCTGGTGCCAGCAGATAGGGCCCACAATGTTACAGCTGTGCTGAATGGGGCCATATAGCTAGGCAATGACCTCACCGAACACCCCTGGGATAACATACAATGCAGAAAAGCCCGGCGGCCCAGAGAAGGGAGAGGATACCCCGGGTCCCAACGCCACAACCCTACTCCTGAGTCATGGCCCAAGGCAAGTAGCACTAAAGGGGTCGTTCTGGTAGGGGTGGAGGGGTGGCACGGGGAGATAGAACACCTATGGTTTTCTCCCGCCATTCCGTTCACAGTACCTGCACTCCCTACCAACCCGTTCCCTTTTGCCCTACACAACGTTTGGTGTTGGTGGCACAATAAACCCAGTGCAGGAGACAGTGAGCTAATCCCAGCGTTTTGTTCTTCCTTTTTCCCTTCTTTCTGGAGCACACAGGAGGAGACAAGAGCCACAGAAAAGCCTGAACGCAATCATTAAGGACAGTCCTGAGAAGGGAGAAGAGGATCCCCAGTCATTGTTTAGCCAAGGTGTTTCATTTGACTTAGTCCGCTTCTTTTTGTTACTTGTGAAAACCCCATCCGGTCTATGGGACTTCTAAAGCATAATTCATACAAGAAACGTTCCTACAATAAAAGAAAGTGGTTTAAAACCCTATATTGCATGTGTCCACTATTAACCTACACCCGCCGGGCCCACGAGCCACCTACAGTGCTCACTAGAGGCCCCTTCCTAAGAAGGTTCCCATTGGCAGTGAAATAGGAGTCAAGCTTTGTGCCAAAGCACAACAGTGCACATGACTTTTTCTGCACAAAATGGACTGCCATTTGGCTTAATAATTATTTTGAGAGAGTTATCTCAGTCTTGCACGACCTGAACCCATATCTGGTTGCAGCTGTGATTTTTTGAGATGCGACTAAAGCATTTGATTCTGTGGAGTGGGATTACATACTTTTGGTGTCGTGCAGGATGCCCCCCCCCCAGTTTTTGGCCTCCCCCAACATGCCATGTTTCTTGCTGGATTACCCTCTGTCATGGTGTGACTCAGAGGTTAAATACCTGGGGGCGGTGTTTACTGAGGACTAAGAAGAAAGTTCTTAGTCTCATAAATTACATACAATTGGTGTTATTTTTATAAACTGGTCCCAGATTTATTTTTGAGTCTGTGTCTCATTTATCAACAAATGCTTAGCAAGACCCTCTGATAAGCCTAACCGCTCACCCACACTACAACAAAAGAGAGCATTAGTGTTATCTATTTTGCCTCTGTACACATATTTGAAATATAATGGACTCTCTTCATACAGTACTTCATTTTAGTGCACTATATAGAGTGCCAGCTTCCTACAATAATATAGAAAACAATATGATTGTCTTTGCACTGTTCATTTTCTTCTTTTTTTGTTCACTCTTTCTTCCCACACTGCTGTCCTTCCAGGAGAAGCAGTCTTATGCAAGATCCGGTACTGAGAATAACTTTGTTTACTCAGACTATATTTAAGCACACACCTTTGGTCTCTCCTATATATGTGCATGCCTTAGTTCTGGCACTGTTTGGTCGATTATTTATTCTTCCCACAGGGTGGAAAGAAAAACATACTGAAAAGCGGTAAGAGGACAGACAACATCAAAGTTTGCCTTACGATGGCACAACATCAGAAAGTTTCTATTTTTTAATAATAATGTGAAGAGCAAAATAAGGTGAATTCTAATCCATTTTTATTGTGTGTGATAGTTGTCCCAGAGTTACTCTGACATTTCAAAGGATACCATTGATTGGCATGAAGCACGCCTGTCTATTTAAATCACTGCCTCCAAAAGAGCATATATATTATCCAACCTCACAAGTCTAGTTGTCTCCTCTTGTCTCTTGGCATCCAACGTACTGAAAAGCGGTCAGTGGACAGACAACATGTGCACACATGCTCATTTCAGGGGAGCATCACGATGTCCTTATGACACCCTTGCACCCTTGAAATTGCATTAGCAATTTGCAAGTACCTAATGGGTATTAGCAAATTGCAAATGTCTTCCCATTCACTCCTATGGGCCTCTAGGCCCATAGGAATGAATGGGAAGCCATTTCTTAATTGCGACTCGCAATTTGCGACTCGCAATTAAGGAATACCAAGGAATCGTAAAATATTTAGGAATTTTTTATTATATCTCGTTTTGCGATTCTCAAATAGCGATTCTCAAAAAATCGCTATTTGAGAATCGCAAATACAGTATTTGATACATATGCCCCTTAATCTTTGACTCTCTAACTGTGAACAAGGAGTCAGTAAGACCAATGCTCCAGTCCTAATGGATTGGTCTGATCATTTCCTCATTCCCCTTCTCATTTCCTTCCCCTATAGTAGTAGCCATGGACAAAAATGAAAGATCTAAACTGTGGGAAAGAGGTCTGAAGTGGATTGACTCTTGGTCACTGGCCTGGGAGTAACCTACACCTTGCAATCCATCCCATGAAAGCAATGTTTCCACCCACCCGATTGCTGAAGTCCACATTAGGGACATAGGCACTACATACTCATGGATAAATGCACAGGATGATGTCAGAAAGAAAAAATTGAGGAAATTAGTTATTGAGGTTATTGGAGCTTATCCGATGATAGAGAATGAGGAAACAGTAAATGTGAGACTTGGGGGGAAGTGAAATCCCCCAAAAATCTGAAGTAGAAGCAGAAAGTACTACTGCTCCAACAGCAGCTGAGACAAGTGTGGATATCAAAACTCCTACCAAAGCCTGTGCACCCCTAAGTAACACATAAACTGACATTTTCTCCCCCTGCTCTGCATTCAACAAGCACACCACTTTTTTTGGGTACCATGAAAACCTCCTCTGCTGAGGTAGTTGCTAGTATCCCACTGACTGAGTCGAGCCTTCCAAACACCAACCCCTTCACAATAGCATTAAGCCTTCTGCAAGTTGAGGTTTTGACCAGCTCCATGGCAAAAGCCAGTTGGTGTTGCAACCCTACCAGTTAACCTATCAAGCATGAAACTACGCCACGGAAACTCAATGTCGCTCATTTGAAAGCCGCATTTGAAGAAATTATTAAAGTGTGACATAGGGATGGATTTCTTAGGACACTACAAGAAGGGTGAATTGCTCTAGATGAACAAGGAAACGAAGAGAGTGGCAGCGGTGCAAGCAGCACATGTGAGAAAGGATAAAGTGGTGGATGAATGCAGAGTCAATTTAAAAGAGAGAAAGAGGTTGCAGAAGAATGGCAGGATGATGATGGACGAAAAAGGTTTGAAGTTTCTAAAGCCGAGGGGATTGACAACCCCTGTAAGTGAATCTATTGAGAACATTAGGAATTAGAGTGAGGCACAACCAGGGTGTTTACTTCAGAGATACAAGCCCAGGAGTATAGGCAGGAACTCTCACATAAAAAGGATAACAACATTAGGGCAACGCTCTTTGCTAACTTTTTGTAGGGTGTTTGGGGATGACATTAGGATTTTTTGGGGGATTCTTTTTTTCTTTTTTGGGGAGGTTCTTTTCTTTTCTTATGTCTTGAATTTAAAGGGACAGCGGCTAGGGGCACAGCAGGACACAGGAGGCATCACAAGGGTCCATGGACCTTTCTTGCCTTTTTGATTGGGGTTGGGAGGGTGGGGGGGATGATCCAAAGGAAGAGTTTTGTGGTTTTTTTTATCATTTTGGCAGATATGTGTAAAGTGATTTGGGTGTGCGATTTTGATATATGGTACATCGGCAAACAAACCTACTCGATTAATGGGCAAGCTTAGAATAGCATCTATTAACATCTGTGGTTTAAACAATCCCCCCCAAAAATGGAGGGTTAGTGTGGACGTTCAATTCTTGAAGGCTGACATCATTTGCCTTCAGGAGACGCACATCGAAGCTAGTAGACAGGAGGATTCAGAGTTGGCAGGTTATCAATTGATTTTCAGCATTACACAAGGAACAAAGACAAAAGGGGTGACAGTTATGGCATGGAAAGGAATAGCTAGGTTCCCACGGACTAGCTCGGATAAACTGGAAAGATGGGTAATCATCCAATGTTACCTAGAAAATAACTTGTTTACATTATGTTTGATTTACTGCTCGGTTCTCGATAATCTGGCATTGTTCGAATGGCTTAATGTGGAGCTGGTGGGCTGGCCACTTCCTCTAATCATTTGTGGGGACTTTAATATTAATAGGAATTGTCAAACAATTAAACAGGCAGCAAGAGGGGATCAAGGCCGTAAGCCCAATGTGTTTAGGTCCCTGTCACAACTAAGCCTTCTCCATGGGTTGTCTGATGTTTGGGCGAGGCAAGAACCCAACGACCCGGGATTTATGTATTTTTCGGCACCACATCAAATGCATGCTAGACTGAACTACTTCTTTGTATTGCAGGAGCTGGTGTAGCGCTGCAAAATATTCAAATACCCTAAAGTCATGTCCGATCACAACCCCTTGGTGTTGGAATTAAACATTCATACTAAACCCTCACCGGCGACACACTGGACATTTAATAGGGCTTTACTTAGCGAGAAGGGTTTTGTAAGGCACCTGAAGGTGTGGATTCCTAGGTTTATCGAAGAGAATTTGGGAAGCGCTAACATTCATGTAGTCTGGGATGCCCTTAAAGCTGGCATTAGGTGGGACATCTAAGTTTGGCTGGGTGAGCCAAAAAAAGGAGAAGTAACTTCTACAAGTGTTATATGCGGAAATGGTAACAGCTGAAACACATTTGTTAGAAACTATTGCCAATGGGGGAGACTGTGAGACAGCACAATCAAGGGTATTGGTCGCGAAATTGGCAATTACAGAGATCTGAACCAAGAAATCTGCTGGAAGATTTATGGCCTGGCGTAGCAAAGTATATGAGAGCAATGAAAGAGTCGGCCACATGCTGGCAGTCCGTACTAGAGAACAGGTGGTCCAAGCTCAAATTGCTGAAATTAGAGACCCAAGCAGTGCTATAGCCACCGAACCTGCAGCAGTTCGCTCTGCGTTCCAGGAATTTTACCAGAAGCTATATACAGAGGATATCCAAGCAGAGGATATAGCAATAAAATAATACTTGAATGGTCTGTATGAGGAGCAGCTTTCCCCTGAGGAAAGAGAAAGCCTAGAAGCACCTATAAAGGAAGAGGAAGTAAGAAAGGCGATCAAATCCACACCATTAGGTAAAGCTACTGGCACAGATCGAATACTGGGAAAATTCTATAAAAAATTCACTCCATATTTATTGAAATTTATCCAAGAGATATGTTTAAGGGCACAATCAGAGGAGGAGGCTCTCAAATCCTGGAAGTCAGCTAATATTGTCGAGTTCCCAAAAAAGGGTAAACCAATCAGTGAATTGGGATCATACCGACCAATTACATTGTTCACTAGTGTTACTAAGATATATGCTAAAATCTTAGCTAGTTGACTTGCTATAGTGATTAAGAAGCTAGTTTCTCCTTTCAAACATGGATTTGTCCCGGGATGGGGCACAACAGATCATATCCGGAAGACTATCGCCCTATTCGACTCTTCCAAGATTACCAGAGACCCTATGGGGCAGATTTATGTTCCCTGGCGCATCCCTGCAATTCAGCAGGGATGCGCCAGGGAAGATGCGTCACGCAAGTTTGCCCTTGCGCCACCGCAGATGCGCCGCATTTACAATGCGGTGCATCGTGGCACAAGGACAAGCAGATGCATGATGCATCTGCCGGCGTAAGGTTGGCGCAGTGCTGAAGTTGTGTCGCAAGCGCGACGCAACTCCAGCACTGTTCCAACCAACCCTATCCCTAACATGGTGCGGTCACGCCTTACGCCTGCTTGAAGCAGGCGTAAGGATTTGACGCACCAGCGTCGGGAAAGTGACTGCGTGAAATCTTGAAGATTTCACTGCGTCACTTTTCCGAGGCTTTTTCTGACATAACGCCCACCCTGCATACATTAAACCTGATGCAGGTTTAATGTGGCGCAGGGCTTTACAACGTGACGCATCTCCCTAGATGCGTCAAGTTGTAAATATGGCGCAGCATGGCGCTTGCTTTGCGCCGCCGCTGCATCACAAAAGTGACGCAACGGCGGCGCAAAGTGGCGCACGGGGCTTGTAAATCTGCCCCTTAGGCTTTAATATTATTAGATATGGAAAAAACTTTCAATAGGGTCTCCTGGCCTTTTTTGTGGGCAATTATGGAAAGAAGAGGTCTGGGTAAAGGGTTTATTTGTGCTATTGAGATCCGTTATCGGGGACCTGCTGCTAGAATAGCCATGATGGCTTGCATGTCTGATATAATTAAGATATCACGTGGCATGCGATAGGGCTGTCCCTGTTCCCCCTTACTATTCACCCTTAACATCGATCCATTAATTAGCAAGAAGGGAATGAAGCGATACGGGCAATGCACACCAAAGGAGGGAAAACTAAGATCTTAGACTAGGCAGACGACCTGGCCATAATTACGCCTAGCCCTCAGGATGCTCTTTTGGAAATAGAACGGGAGGCAAGTTACTTTGGCGATATTTCGGGGTACCAGATTAACGATAGTAAAACACAAATTGTGAAAAATGATACGTTAGATCTAGATGATGAACTAGTAACCCCAAATGCTAGGTATCCAGGGGTTGATATCACAGCTGATGTAGAGAAAATTGCTGAATTTGTGATAATTACTGTAGAAATTTAAAACAGATTTTGCTAGAATAAATAATCTACAACTCACGTTATTAGGCAGGAGTAACGTTATTAAATTGGTGTTCTTACCAAAAGTTTTATATTTATTTAGAGCCACCCCTGTCGAAATTGATAAATCTTGGTTTCTAGCTCTAAATCTGCTGATCTCCAGGTTCTTATGGGCCGGAAAACACCCTCGAAGAGCCTTAAAATATATGAATCTTCCATGAGACCAGGGGGGCTGGGCGGTTCCAAATTTCCAACTGTATTACTGGGCTGCAACTATTCAGCACATGGCCGGGCTGTTGGGAAGGGATAAGAGCAAGCTGATGGAGGAATCTATCTATATATGAATTAATATATGTGGTAGAAGCTCAAGGCTGTCTTATATGCCATATTGATTTCGCCTATTTCAAGAGGGTTACATTTAAGACCCTGTTGCGTGCTTTTAGGGTTTGGACTGCACTTCGAAAGAAACAGAGTCTTATAAGAGTCCACAGATACACCCCCTTGGCTAACTCCCAGCTATATTTCAAGATGGTTATATGAAATGCTGGTAGGAGAGGGGAGTGAGGAATTTAGGGGATTTAATGGAAGATAGGATGATGTATCCGTTTGACACAATAAAGGAAAAATACGGCCTGGAGAACAACAATTTTTTTAAATATCTAAAAATAAGGGACTTCTTGGCTAAGAAATCCGGGTGAACAGTTGGCTTTTCTAAGGTACATCTGCTGGCCACTCTGGGCCTCATTTATGAGAAGTGACGCATCGCTGTGTGAAAGCAGCGATGCGTCACTTTTCAGTGCGCCTTCCTTGGGACATGATTGATGCATCATATTTACTGTATGACGCATCATGTCGCAAGGAGTTTATGTAGGCGCAAAAGTGATGCATTGCTGGAGTGTGTCACAAAAGTGACGCAACTCCAGCAATGTGTCCATTCACATGGAGCAAGCCCCATGTGAAAGGGCCTGTGTCAGTCTTACGCCTGCTGTGAGGCAGGCTTAAGATATTGACGCATTTGCACCCTAGAAGTGGCGCAGTGATATCTCGTAGATTTCACTGCTTCACTTCTACTAGGCTTACATACGTGGGAACGCCCACCCTGTATACATTATACCTGACGCGGGTATAAAGAAGCGCAGGGGTTTACAAAGTGACTCATCTGCTTAGATGCGTCACTTTGAAAATAGGGCACAACAGGAGGCATGTTTTACACCGCCAATGCATCACAAAAAGTGACGCAATGGAAGCGCAAAACTGTCGCGAGGCCTCATAAATAAAGCCCTCTGTTGGGAGCCAAGCCAACATTGTCTATAATCTATAAATTACTGAATAAAGAAATGGGAGATGATTTAATAAAACACACAAATCGCTGGCAGGACCTCTTGCCAGCGGGGACCGGGGAATGCCAGGACTCACTCCTATTGGGTCAGTCAGTATTCATCTTGGCTAACCTTCAAGTGCAATGTTATAAAACATGGCTCAATTTATATATTACACATGTACGAATATCTGGGTGGGAGGGTTCTTGGGTCTGCACTTTTCACGGTGTGGATATCTAGCTGCCGACAGTGTAAATGTGTTTGCCAAATGTCCCAAACTCAATACTCTCAAAGCTGAGATTGCTAAACAGCTAAGAAACATGCTGGGATTTGGGCTGGATCTAACCACCCCAGGTGATAATCCTCGGGATGAGTAATCAGGATATGGCTGGGCCAATCCAGACGTTTGTGTTTACAGCCATGACTGTACTAAGGCTCTGTCTGGCTACTATTTGGTTATAGCATGAACCTCCTTTCATACATTATTGGCTTGGTAAACTCCTTGCAGTATACCGCTGGGAGATGGCAGTGTACAAACGGAGGGGGCATAGGGCTATAAAAAAGGATCTGAAATTTGGGACCCATTAAGCAGATGGATTAATGGGGATGAGGGATCTATGGAACCCAGCTGGGGGTAGTGGAGCAATATAATAATATTGCCCTTTTAGTTTGCTGACCTATTTTTTTTGTTTGTTGTTGTACCTAAATCCAGGTGGTCTATAAAGAATGGTCAAGTATAATTGCCTTTTGAGTCAGGGTGGTGGGGGGAGAGATCCGGCAAGGAAAAATGGGTTGGCTGTAACTCATGTATTTTTTTTTTGTTGAATTTATGTCTAAAACATATGAATAAAGATTATTTAAAAAAACAAACCAGTTAAAAAAAAAAAATGAAAATGAATAGCCCAATTTAGATAAAAAAGAACACTTTAAAGAGGAGCAGTTCCCAAAAATAAGGACATCTGAATGTAGGCAAAAGTAGTTACAGGAACAATAACAATTCAATTAGTCACTAAGGGAGAGGGGGGAAACAATATGAGCTTATGGTGGGGTAGATCAGGACCCAGTCACTGGTTGGATCTGCCTCATGATGGACTGCTGCTGAGAAATAGTTATTGCTTGGTGACCATAAAATGTTTAACCCTGAGATTTAGAAAGTATTCTGGAGATCGAAAATCTTCGGCAGGGCAAGGTTGGAAGCTGTAGCCCAAAACTGGTCCATGTGGTTTGATACACCAGCTAAGCAGTTTCACTTTAGCATTGAAATTCAGACCAAAAAGCTCAGAAAGGTGAAAAATGTACTGAGATACGGCCACAAGGTTGCAATATTTTTTAGATAGGCTTTGTTCCATGGTCCTAATCTCTAAGGATTACATCCTTCTCAGTTCACCTTTACGAATGTTTTGAAAATGTATTTTCTTGATTTTAAAAGACTCTGTTGTGTGTATTTGTATTGAATGCTGAACAGATTGAAGGAATTTTGTATATGCAATAATTGTTGGATGACATGGTCTCAGTTAGTGGTACTTAAATGGCTGTAGAGAGATCTTGAGTGATGATTAATAATCAGGTTAAGTGTATTACAGTATCTCTGCATGAAAAATTCTCTAGTAGGTCATAAAAGGTCCATCAAACCTCTTGGTTTAATTGTGAGTGTAGTGTAAGATTAAGACTAACTCTCTAAGGGCCTTGTACCAAAGACATAAACTTAATCATGTTAAGGTACTTAGAATTATACATTTGCTGTGGGACAAAATCTAGGGCGAGACAAATGATTTCTGGCACACACTGAATATACATTTTTCTTCCTCATCAAGATTCAGTGTGTTTTCTCAGAGTAAACATGCTTGAATTGTATCTCTGCTTAGTATGGCTCCTCAGAAGAAATTAACTCATATGCTAAGGTGGTAGACCGTGCATTGTGTACAATTAGTTGGAATGGATTTAATGACACTGACTATAACCAAAAATATATTGTCATCAATGAAATTAACTTGGCTGCCGGCTCACTTGTAAGGGACTATTGTAGATTGGTGGGCCTTCTAACATGGTTAACAGTGTTTGCTCTCTTAGGATTAATTTCTCAAACTTGGAAGGGGGCTGTTATGTATCCAATATTTGTGAAAGGGACTAGATTGTTCCTGGTAAATATTTTTGAATTTCTCTCCTTATTTGGATTGGTGTTTTGTTTTTGCTAGACTGGTCTTAATGCGATTGAATACATTGGTCATCTCAGTCAGCATTAATCTCCTATGAACAGAGGGGTTCTTTGAAGACCACTCTACGGCGCGCCATTGTTTGTCCACTTTGACATAGCCTGGAAGTCCATTGAGACTGCTGTTGTTTTTTAGACTCTTCTAGGCCACATTTGATCTGGTAGAATATACCCCTTTGTAATAGTTAAGAAAAATGAAATATTCCCAAGGGACTTTTGTATATGTTGCGTATGTTGCTACGCTCGTCACATAGAGTACAGTTTGAACTGGATATTAGTGGTAGAATTAAGTCACCTATCCCTGTGTTACATGAGATTAAACAATGCTTTGTGTTAACCTCAGCCTTTTTTGTTTTTTATCTTGGCAGTAGTAGACAAGCTTTATTCGATTCTTGTCATAAAATCATAAAAGCATACAGTTAAAAGGACTTTCCGTAAAAAGAGGTTACATAAGATTAAATTTACAAAATGATTTACATAGTAAAAATAATGCGTTTAGGTTTAGTCACAATTATTTCAAGTTACTTTCCAATTTTTATTAGATAAAATACAATGTTCTAATTAAAATTATTTTTCTGCATTTCGCTACACCTTGTAAAAAGAGTCATAACTAACTTGTACTCTGTATGTCACAGACTAAGTTATTTTTCCTGTCATATAACACTGCCCATAAAAAAGACGTCATTCTACAGCACATCTCCACCGACGATAATGATTGTAAATACAGATATGCAGGGTGACATTGAGCAAAAGACGTGTTTAAGTGGTAGGACATACCTCTTCCTATATTTTGTATAAAATTTACAAAATAGCACCACGTGCATTGTATTCTGGGGCATGTTGTCATTACAGGGGCAATTAATCAAGTTTGAAGACCAATCATTCATAGTAGGGAAAGTAATTATTCTGTGAAATATATCTAGTCTTCGGCGGGTCAGAACGAACATGTGGCGAGCATTTAAGACAAGTTTAAGGTATGGCTGGATAGTAAAAGTAGTTAAAATCAGTTGATTTTTTTAGGACACTGGGTTTTGAAAGTTCAATAGTCATTTTAAGAACTTCCAGGTGTGCCGTTGTTTCCTTCTTAAGCGATTTTTTTACTGATATTCCCCATTGTTTCCGGTTTCTCAAAATACTCAGGGTGAGCCATGTCACTTAAGAACCTTTCAACATATACCAGCTATGGAATACATGAATAAAGTGATGATTTTAAACTGCCGCCAATTATTGCTTTGTTGAGGTCAGAAGTCCAGTTTTTATGCCATAAAAATATTGGTTCTATCTTAATCATATCTTCAACAAAGGGCATACCAAGTTCAGAGTGGGATACATATGCTGAGGTGCTTTTAGGGATTGGTAGAAGGTATCTAATCAAGTTGTTTCCTACTCCTTGTACCCCTCCACACTTCTTATATCCCCATATGCCTGCCCCATATAATGCTATGCTAAGGCACTTGGCTTTACATATTTTCAGCATAGTATCCGGGGGGTTTGAACCCAGTTGTATGGCAAAACATCCGAGGGCCTAACATGCCTTACTGAATTGGCTCTGTCTGTTTTCGATTGAGTTATTCCATGTACTGGCCTTGTAAAATAGGACCCCTAAGGAAGAAAAAGTGTCAGTGAACCCAATTTTTCCCCTGTTATTACTATGTCCCTAAATTTTGTGGTTTTCTTCCCACATTTCATAATGTAGGTTTTTGATTGGTTCACATGGAGCCCCAAATCCTTCATATAATCAACAAAACCAGTCAACAGGGACTGTAAGGCCAATGGGGTGCGGGCCATTAGGACTGCGCCATCAGCGTAGAGAAGGGCTGGGACAGGGTGAGTACCTATCTGTGGAAGGTCTTTTGCAACAGCCACTAATGCTTCCCCAACAATGTTAATGTATAGTGTAAACAAGAAGGGGGCTAGGACGCAGCCCTGCCTAACACCTCTCTCTACCCTGAATGATTTTGTATATTCCCCTTTGGCACCAATCCTAACCTTTGCCCTGAAAGCTGTGTATAGGTCTCTCAGGAAACTAATGGTCAGGGTGTCTGCCCCCATGTCTCTCAATTTTGACCACAATTTTTCATGCAACACACAATCAAAAGCTGATGAGAGAACTACAAAAGCTAAGTAAAACAACCCCTTTCTCATCTTAACATACTTCCCTATAAACATATTTAAATTAAAACTCTCGTCAATTGTGCCTATCCAGCTACAGAAGCCATATTGGAGATCTGATAATTTCTGATGTTCTTCAGCCCAGTTCTGTAGCCTTTCTAAGATTATACGTCAAATCAAATCAAATCAGGTGTTTGTTAAGAGCGACTACTCACCCGTAAGGGTCTCAAGGCGCTAGGGGGCATGGGGGGGGGGGGGTTCGCAGGTTCCAGTCCATCAAGGAGGGGGTCTGTCGAAGAGCCAGGTTTTGAGGTTTCTTGCAAAGATGGGTAGCGATGTTATCTGTCTGAGGTCGAGCGGAAGGTCGTTCCAGGCTCTTGCTGCGCAAAGGAGAAGGAGCGGTCTCCTGATCTGGTCTTTCTGGTGCGGGGGACCACAGCATAGGAGAGCTGGGCTGATCGTAGGGTCCTTTGGGGTGCGTGGAATTTGAGTCGGCTATTCAGGTGTGCTGGTCCGGTGTCGTGGAGGGCCTTATGAGCGTGGGTTAGCATCTTAAAGGTGTCTCTAGCTTTGATGGGGAGCCAGTAGAGTGTGCGCAGGTGCTGGGAGATGTGGCAATGTCTTGGCAGGTTGAGGACCAGTCTTGCGGCAGCATTTTGGATGTTCTGTAGCTTGCGGGTGAGGTTTCTGTTTATTCCGGCATGGAGTGCGTTGCCGAAGTCGAGCCTGCTGGTGACAATGGCGTGAGTGATGGTCTTTCTGTGTTTGAGGGGATCCATTAAAAGATCTTACGTAGGAGGCGGAGGGTGTGGAAGCAGGAGGACGAGACGGAGTTGATCTGGCGGTCCATTTTGAGCTCTGAGTCCAGGATAATTCCCAGGTTGCGTGAGGGTGGGCGGGCTTCCGAGGGTGGGGGGCCACCAGGTGTCATTCCAGGCGTCTGGCTTTGGGTATGATGAGTACTTCCGTTTTGTTGGTGTTTAGTTGTAGGCAGCTGTTTTTCATCCATTTGGCAACAGCTTCCATGCCTTCTCGAAAGTTGTGTTTGGCGGTCTTGGGTTTGTTGGATAGGGAGAGGATGAGTTGGGTGTCGTCTGCGTATGACACAATGTTGAATCCGTAGGTTCTGACGATGGGGTGAGCGGAGCCATGTAGATGTTGAAGAGTGTAGTGCTGAGGGTGGACCCCTGGGTGACTCCGCAGGTAGAAGGTGTAGGGTCCGAGAGGAAAGGGGGGAGTCTGACCTGCTGTGTTCTGCCAGAGAGGAAGGAGCGGATCCAGTCGAGGGCCATGTCTTGGATCCCTGCATCGTGAAGTCTGCGTATTAGGGTGCAGTGAGAGACTGTGTCAAAAGCCACTGAGAGGTTGAGGAGGAGAAGGGCTGCTGTTTCTCCTTTGTCCAGTAAGGTACTGATGTTGTCTGTTGTGGCGATGAGGGCAGTTTCTGTACTGCGTGGAGATGGGTCTGTAGTTTTTTAGGTCAGTGGGGTCCACCACGGGTTTCTTCAGGAGGGGGTTGTTCTCAGCATGTTTCCATTCATCAGGAAATGAGGAGGTTGCCAGGGAGCGGTTGATGGTGTGGCAGAGCATGGCTGGGATGGTGTCGGTGGCTCTGATGAAATTGTGGTGGGGGCAGGGGTCAGTGGGGGCCCCGGAGTGGATTGACTTCATGGTCTTCAGTGTGTCTTCCGTGGTGAGGGCTATCCAGTTGTCAATCACTGGCTTCAGGGTGTCGGGGTGGTTGGTGAGGGTTCAGTGTGTTGGTTGTCTTTGTCGAAGTTGTCGTAGATGCTCTTGATTTTGTGGTGGAAAAAGGTGCTGAGTTTGTCTCATAGGTCTTGTGAGGGAAGGATGTCGGTGGACTCTCTGGTGGGTTGGGCGAACTCCTTGATGATGTTGAAGAGCTCTTTGCTGTTGTGTGCATGAGTGGAGATTCTGTCTTCAATTGCTTCTTTCCTTGTTTTTCTGATGAGTTGGTGGTGGGTGTTGGTGGTGGCTCTGAAGTTGTTGTGGGCTTCTTTGGATTTGGTGTTCCTCCAGGCCTTTTCGAGGCGGCTGCAAGCGCGTCTGGACTCTTGAAGTTCAGGGGTGAACCACGCAGCTTTCTTGGCGTGGGTGTTGTTGTTTTTCTTGAGGGGGGCTATGGTGTTGGTGCTGTTGGAGATCCATCTGTACATGGTTCGGGCTGGGGTGTTGGCAACATTGTTTTCCGCGATGGTTGGGGAGGAGTTGCTGAGTGATGAGGTTAGCTGGTCATCGGTGATTCTGGTCCAGTTTCTTCATGGGAGCAGGTGCTGGTGTCTGTGGATGGTGGGTTTTCTGAAGGTGAAGTGGACACATCGATGGTCAGTCAATGGGAGTTCGGTGGTGTGGCTAAAGGTGATGGAGTTTCCTGTTGTGAAGAGGGGGCCGAGTGTGTGTCCTGCTGAGTGCGTGGGTTTGGTCATGATCTGGTGGAGTCCAATGTTGTGGAGGTTGTCCAGGAGGTATGTCGTGGTGTGGTCCAGTTGGTTGTCCAGGTGGAAGTTGAGGTCTCCCAGTAGGGTGTAGTTGGTGGACAAGATGGCATGCGGCGAGATGATGTCCGTGATGGAGTTGGCGAAAAGTCCGCAGGATCCAGGGGATCGGTAGATGAGGGTTCCTCCGTTGGTGGAGGTAGGGCTGGCCAGTATCTTGAAGTGAAGGTGTTCCATTAGGTCTGTGGGCTCGGAGGGGAGTGTGCTCAGGCGGAGGGTGGATTTGTGGACGATGGCGATTCCTCCTCCCGGGCGGGTGTGGCGGACCTTCCCGGAGATCTTGTATCCTTTGGGGAATGGCAATGGCGATGTCCGGTCCCGAGGTGGTGTTGGTCCAGGTTTTGGTAAAGAATGCTACGTCTGGGGTAGTGCTGTCGAGGAGGTCATAGATTTCAGTCGCGTGTTTGTGGAGGGATCGTACATTGAGGAGGATGCATTGCAGAGTCTTCAGTTCGATTGTGGTCTTGCGGGCGGAGTGCGCTGGGTCAGTGGTCTTGGCGGTGCTGTAGATGTGCCGGCAGTGGTGATAGCTCAAGGGTCTGTGGGTGTCGGCTGGTGATGCTAGCTTGCCGCAATTAAGTAGGCGTTGGGGGGGCTGGACAGCTGGGAGGCTGGGGGAGCTGGATTGGGCCGGTCACACTGGTCGTGCTGGGGGGAGGGGCCGCGGGGGCAGCAGTGGCGGGGAAAAACAGGCTGAAAAAGGCAAAAGGAAAAAGGAAAAAAGAGAGAGAAAAGTGC
The DNA here is from genome assembly GCF_964204655.1 of Triturus cristatus. Lineage (NCBI taxonomy): Eukaryota > Metazoa > Chordata > Amphibia > Caudata > Salamandridae > Triturus > Triturus cristatus. The sequence goes on along the minus strand of NC_140591.1, from coordinate 1,572,500,194 downwards.
AAATAAGAGGCAATTTCTCCAATAAACTTCAAGAAATCCACAAATTCTCTCCCAAAATGATGGATTATCACATCAGATGTCTTCTTTAGTATGACATATTGGATTATGCTTGGTCTTAACATAAATTGTCACCTATGGAATAGAACTATGTACCTAATAAATTAAAACTTAATGTATAGAAACCAAAGGATCTTGTTAGCTTTAAAAAAAATAAACATATTTAGTGATTATCTTGCTCATGTTTGGAGTGTGTGTCGTCATAAATATTTGGGGTTAAGTTTTAATACATGTTGTCTTGGTCTCACATTTTACTGCCTAAAACCATTTCATTCAAAGTTTTAATTTCCTTGTCGGGGGCGTTGATACGCATTGTGGGTGCTTAATACCTTTCAATGTAAAGCCCCTTTTTAGTGTAAAGTATGTCGAGGTTTTGGTGTTGATTGTGATGGATTAGAGGGCAGTTTAAAGACATTTTCTTAGTCCCCCATCTTCTACCATAATCAGGTCTCTACAACATGAATTAGGTTAAACCGTATGTAATTTGTTGGCAGGCATTTGGAGCTTGAGTATTTTAATCACTTAGTTTACATTAACTGGAAAGATTTCATATGTTTCTTGAAAGGCCTTGTTAAAAGGAGGGGTTCTATTCTATTGACTATTTATTGCACAATTGAAATTTCATTATTACTTATTGCTTCATAGTCCCTTACATAGTGCTAGAAATATGTCATTGACAAAAACATATTTAGAACTCCTGCAGTAGGTGTAAGTACATATTAGGATTTCCAGTAAGTTTAGAAGAAATGTTCAATTATTTTTTTATTTTATTTTATATTAACATAGTATGCCCTTACTGAGAAAATGTATTCAATCACAAATCATATGAAGAGGTTGTGAAATTTACATCAGGCCTCCACCCGATTTGGGAGTCAACTGAATTAAGGATGCATGTAATGGAATTTGAACATGTTTTGTGAATGTAAAAAAAATATTTTAGTCATTTTCTAATAGATTTTTCTCAATTCCATCTTCTTCAATGAAAATTCCTTCATACTTAGTGTCAGTGCAACAGAGTATTAACAAGTATTTAATCAATGGATTTGAGTAGTAAATGGAGAACAGTTTGTATAACTACTAGCATAGGTTAATGCTAAGTCTATTAAGGAAATTACATTTTGACTTGTGATTATATTTACATTTTTGTCGATTTTTTATTAGTGTGCATTTAAATGGTTTTACAAGATGATTGTCTTAATAAATTTGAATATCAATAGAAAAAAAGGAACTAGAGCGAGACCTAGAAGTTTAGGGAATTGTTGCCCAAGAAAGAAAGGGTTAGGAAAAAAAAAGGAAAGAGGCTGCCAAGGAAAATGAGAGTGAGGTCACAGGAGAGGCAGTAAGGGAATATCCTTTAAGGCAGGTACAGAGGGGAGCATATGAACATGTCCTATGATCTGGAACAGATTTTTTTCACTTTTTGAAAGTTAAGGGAACATCCTGATAAGTGGCACACAGAAATTGACCACGTTATGATTATTTCCAAAGTCTTGTGGGAGGATCTGGATGTGTTTATTTACATGGAGGTCTCAAAGGACCTTTGGGCGGAATGCAATAGGGCAGTTGAATGGACGACTCAGGAGCTTCCTAGAGTGCAAAGAACAAAACACTAGGGGTGGGCGGAATTTGCGGAATTAACCTTCGCAAATTATCGCGAGAATGTTTAAAATTATCGCAAACAAGCAGAAATATCGCGAAGATGCGGAAGGTTTTTTCCGGCATGTTCGCGCGATTTTCTGCATGGTTGCGGGTCGCCAACTTACCCATGTGGCTGCTTGCGGGCGCGGCCATCTTGTTTTGAGTTGTTCTCGCGGTGCATGATCGCGAGAAGAAAGACGTGATCGCGCGACGCATGACGTCACTGCGGGCGCGAACTGTCGCGAGACAGCGCAAATGGCTAAAAACAATACAACATCTCATGGAGAACGCGACCGGATCAAGAAAACTTGTCGGCGAACGCAGGGAATCAGGTAAGGCGATCGCGCGCGCGCGAGAATGTATCATTTTACAGCGCGAGCAAGAAACAAATTATCGCCAAGCTGCGGAAACCGGAATTTTTGACATCTTCGCGCTCTCCGCGGAACGCAAAAATGTCAAAATATCGCAATTTCCGCGAACGGAACGAAATTTTTGCCCAGGCCTACAAAACACACCCTCACTCCTGGTTCAATCCAAATATGAGGAAGTCATAAAATATTTAAATACTAAGGTCCTCGGAGAGAAATAAATTGGCCTAAGATTTTTCAAACCTCTCAAGAACCTAAGGAATGTGTCCACACTTATTTTGAGCAGTTGATGCAAATGTACAAGGAACATAGCGAACTAAACTACCCCCTTGCAGATAACATGAGAGGGTTACTTGCCTCTCTTGTGCAAGGATTAAGACCTCAACATAGCAATCAGTTAGAACAAGGTGTTCTTTGTTGCCAGAGTAAACCATTGAGATCCTGCAATATGCAAAATATTTTAGTGATAAGCTAGCATCAAAGTGAAAAGGGTGAAAGGAGATGTACATGGTAGTGCAGACCCAATTGGCACAAAATGGAGGATAGAAGGAACTTAATTTACCCTTACGGGACCCAACATTAACCTCATAATTGGGCATGCAAGGAGTTTCCATGGTGTATGAAGGAAATGCCACAGGAGTAGAATGAGGTTGAGGTACTGTGCCAGGAACCAGCATATGCAACATGCCACATTTGCGGCAAGGTCGGGCATTGGAAGTGGGCGTGCCATTATATTCATAATCGAGTTATGATTCATGCATAAGCTGTGAATCTTTCACTGCAGGGAGAGCTTCCTCTTATTCCCAGACCCCTTATGTCAACCCCAAAGACCCCAGAATCTGGCATACCACAGATTTCCCCTGGTACTTTGTAGATGCAGAGAGGAAATCCCCACTTCCAGAGGTCCCTAAAACCCATTTAGGCCTCAGAACGGCCCAGTTTCCATGATGTTAGAGAGCTCCACAGTCTTTGATGAGGCTCTATGATGGTGTCTGAGGGGGAAGATGAGTGCATATTTGGCGCAGTCCAAGAAATGGATGAGTGGACCGTATATAGAAGGAGATCTTAAGGGACATCCTGTATCTTTCCTGTTGGACACAGCAGCCACCTGCTTGACTGTTTGAACAGTTGAGGACCCGAACCTACCTGTCTTGGGAAAGCAAGTCCAAGTTGGTCCCAGGCCCAGCTCTCCCATACTGCTGCATATTCTTTAGCATGTGTAGTCCTAATTTACAGAGCACGTTTATATATACTTAGATGGTGAGATATGTTCCTTAAACTTGTACTGAGTAATTTGTAGTATAACATTCTGAGGCATAATTAAACATAAGGGGCCTCATTTATGAGTTTTTGCCATAGCATACAGGAGCATACAAATGTGACCTCTAGCGCCAATATCGTGAATAGAAGATACATTTCTTCCATAGTGCTAATAAGATAGATAAAAGCAGATCATATAAAACAATAGCATTGGCATACTCCTACGATGCGTAGCCTACCTACATGTACCTAGCTTAGATATGTAGGTGAAGTGCTAGGGAAAGTGCTAATCCCTCACCTGATGGTTCTGAATGAAGGACCCCTTCTCTGCGTCGAGGATGGCACCCTGCAAGGGATGTCAGGTCTCTGCCCGTCGATGTATCAGCCTGCAGAGTCTTGGTCAAGCCTGGAAGGAATTCTCCTCTGTCTGTAAGGCAGGGTGAGGGTCTTTTATACTAAAGTGGTCACTTCAGGGTTTTTTCCAGAATCAATATGTTTTGAAAACATTCACTAATCCTTTGCTAATCCTTTTCTAAACAAAACTCTCATACACTGCTGGCTGTTGGCCATAGATGAAAAAAGTGGTGACCCTTATACAGAATAAATCTGCCATGCCTGGGGACATGTTTATTTACGTCAGGTACAGGGATTAAGATTAGGTACCGGGAGCCTGGTGTCAAAGAGACAGAAGTAAGCTACTAGGTAAAAGGTCACCTGTGTTTATGTTTTTGCTTCTGATATTTTTGTTTTCGTTATAAAAAAAACTCGATATATTTAACAACGATATTTGTGTTCTCGATATTTGTGGTTTTGCTAGTTAAGTATAGGAAGTACATTTTTTGTTACCATTATCTACTTTCCAATATTTTCATGTTATGATATTATTGTAAACATCGATATTATGTCAGTGATCTGATATCTGTGTGTCATGATAGTTAATAGACAATAATTCTGTCTCCAGATGTTTTTAACTCGATGTTTTGTCCAAATAGCTAATTTTGGTGAAAATCTATTTCTACAACCCTTTGAAGATGTGGGTTTGAGTCAAAATCCATGGGAGGATGCATGAGTAAGCACATGCTAAGCCCATGGATCACCTAGATGATGCAATCTAATGCAAGGCAGTGCAGTGCTCTCCATTGAGTTACATTCTTTTTATAAAGCAATGCAAATGACAATTTATATTGCTTTGCAAATATGACAAAGGATTGGGTGGAATCTGCCTAATAGGAGACACTAACCTGATGCAAAATCTTTGAAAATCTGGACCTAGTTTAGAGAATGAAGGACACATTTCTGGAGGGAGTTTGTTACATAGATGTCAAACTAAGGACCCGATTATGGGTCTGGCAGTCTTAGACCACCAGACTTGCGGTGGCACATCAGTAGCTGTCCTGCGGCTGCCCTATTCCTAGTTTGCCTTTTGGACCACCACCACTGTGCCGGCTGCCCTAGGGAACCACCGATTCCTGGCCGTTGCGCAGCAGACAGGGCAATCCAATGTACAAGGAGGGACCATCGCGGTCCGACAAGCATATTATTAATTTCCCCAATCTCTAGCCTTTTCATGGCCTTGAGCCCACCCTGAAAAGGCTTGCAGTGGGGAAACAGCCCCGCTGCCATGAGAATGCTTTCAGGGGGGTACAACATGTGCCCCCCTAGTTGCATGCACCCCAAGTTCCAGCATGGCATGGACTGCACAGTGCAGTCCATGCAGTTTCGGAACATCTTTCATGCTCCCATTGGAGTGTCCGTTTTCAGGGCACCTCCTTGGGAACGGCAAACATTAAGCCTGCCACAACAAGTTGTACTTGTAATCTGGTGGGCAGGCCATGCACCACTTTGGCCATGCTGTGCCAACGCAAACCATGTGCAGCACCGCCAAACTTTTAATTAGCCCCTAAGTCAGAAAACCTCCTATTTCAAAGATTCCTAAACCTTTTAGAGCATGTATTGTTTTTGATAAACATTCAAGTGTCTTATTTTGGGCACTGGAATATTAGGAAAAGGGCAATTCAAGCACTTACAATGCCTAGGTCAACTCAGGGATTTCAGTTGGAAAGAAACTGGTTTCCTTTTCCTCTTCTTAAAATTGATCCTAACACTGTTTGTTAACCTCTGTGCTTGAGCCGAATGGTGAGCAGGCCTGCATAGATACAATTTGTGTAATACAGCTTAACACTCCACATTTGGAGGTGCAGACAGGGACATAGGCCAACCACGGGCATCCATTTCAGACCACCTACACCAGAAGGTGCATCAATAGTGTCCGCCCTCTCATCTCTGCTCTAGATTGCCCAGATTGCTGCACACAGCATTGGAAAAACTCTGCCAAAAAATATGGATTATGAAATCAGAAATTGGGACTGATGGTATGTAAATGCAACATTCCTACATCCGATCTCTCACATTTCAGAGTAGAGTGCAATAACTATACATTGGACCCTACTTAGCTCCTCCTCCTTCCTTCATGGTTGTCATCATAAAACAACCTTTTTTGTGGATGCTGCAGAAGAAAAGCCTCCTTCACTTTTCTTTTCCTGAAAGCCCCTGTAGCATTCCAGAGAATGGTAGTGAAATGATGTTGGAGACAGCAGTAGATTAGAAACCAAGAAGGTTTATTAAATCAGGAACTAATACACTTCAGCCTCAGAAGTCAGCCACCATCAGGTCAGCTTCAGCTCCTCATAACTGACTCCCTTCAAGTATCAACATTCCATCACTAGGGACAACCAAGGTGCAGTCCCAACATTCTAGTAAGGCTAAAACTGATTTACAATGCCTATCAGTTTTAGCTTAAACATGCAAGATACTACACACCTCCCCCCTTTCCCAACAGGAGAAACAAAAGATATAACACAAAATTATGTAGTTCAAACATATTCCTTTAAGAACAAGAAAATGTAAACATATTCTTTTAAGTACACTGGTCTCTTGCAAACCCTAGAGGATTTTCTTATAACTATATTGCCACCTTCAGGTTCAAAATTCACATCATTTTCACCTCTCTTACCAACTTTAACCACTCAACCCAAATTCCAGATGCAATGGTCCTCCGTGCTAACAGCATTTTCAAATAGTTTGATGATTTTCATGGGAGGTGAATTTTTGGAACCTGAACTGACAGCACCAACATGCACAAAAGTTATCTTGGTAGCCTTACGTGAATCAAACAAGTCTTTTCTGTTAGAGGCTATCTTCTGTTCTCTCACCTTTTGTAATTCTTCCTTTTGACTAAAAGACAAGTCCACATTACTCAAATGATTGACCCAGGAGGTGTCCAAAGTATTGGCCCTTCTTCTCTTGAATAATTCAAAAGGGGTGAAACCTGTGCTTGCATAAGGAGTTATCCTATAATTCTTCACCCTCTCAAGTAACTCTCGTCTCCAACATAGATTGTTTGTGATGGCACACTGTATAGTTTCTTTCAAGACCTTGTTGAATCTTTCAAACATGCCATTGGTCACGGGATGGTATAAAGAAGATTTCTTATGTCTAATACCTCTTTCTTTCAAAAATTCTTCCATTTCACGAGATACTAACTGCACCCCATTGTCTGTAAGCAATGAATTTGGAAAACCTTCCCTTTCAAAAACTCTCTTCAGAAACGTAATAACATCACGTGTCTCAATAGAGTTGGTAATAGCAACTTCTGGCCATCAGGAAAACATATCTAGGAGTACCAAAACATACTTAGCTGAAGTTGCATAGCGAATGGGACCTAAAATATCTAAGGAAACCTCCTTCCAAGGTTCTTTTGGTATGTCTCTTATCATCTTGGATTGCACTCCAAATTTTAATGTGTTGTCCGCTTTACAGCACTCGCCACAATCTCGCACCACTCGCTCAATCTGAATATCTATTCCAGTACATTAGTCTCAACCTTTCTTTGGTCTTAGAAATTCTAGTTGACTTTCATGAGAAAAGGAAATCAAACCCTCTCTCAGGAAAAAAGGAGGAATAAGTCTAGTGCCACTAAACAAAAATCCACCTTGTAAAGACCACTCATCCTTAATTCTCCAGAAAGTTTGTAAAGCTTCATCATTCTTTACTGAGTTGGACCAAATGGTACCTGTTTTACCTATCACCTTTTGTAATACCGAATCTTTAGCACTTACAACCAACCACTCATCCTCACTAATTATACCTTCTCTGAAAAGACAAACATCTAAACTCTCATCTTCATCGGGAAACTTCTCATTGACATCAATTAAGTTAACAAAACAAGAACAACAGTCAGTAACCCAGTTCATGGCATCAAAATGAAATTCTTGCAAACCAAATACCCACCCCTTATCCTGGCTGAAACTGCATCTAAACCTTTTCTCTCAAAAATGTCCTTAAGTGGCTATGGTCGATTTTCACAGTAAACTTGATTCTCTACACAAAAGTTTGAGTTTTTGTACTGCCCAGGAAACAGCTAGGGCTTCTTTCTCTATAACTGATTAATTCAGTTCCGCTCCTCTAATGCTCCTGGAGATAAACAAAATGATCTTTTCTAAACCATTATGTCTTTGTAATAAGACCGCCCCAAGAACTTCTGAACTTGCATCAGACTTAACAATAGACTCATGAACCGGCTCAAAGCCCTGAAAACTGAAAGCCCCTCTAAGTATTTTCTTAATAGAGCTAAACCCTACTTACATTCTTCATTCCAAACAAAGGGATTACCCTTCTTCAGAAGAGCCCTCAAGTTTTTAGTCTTTCTGAAAAGTTGGGAATAAACTTATTGTAATACTCAGTCATGCCCAAAAATGTTATCACATCTTCTTTGGAAGACGGACTGACTATAGAAATAGAATAGAAAATACATTCATTGTTCAGTTAATTAAAACCACAACAATAGCAACATTAAAACAAATATATAAAAATAAAAATAAAAAACGGGATATATCCCTTTTTGTGTTCTCGAAAGATAAAACTATTTCTTATCCTAATATTTACACTTCTTCCTGTATAATGTGAACAAAACATTTGATAAATTTGCCTAATTAAAATAATATCTCAAGTATTACATCAAACAACCATTTTACCGGGCCGCTAGCCTTGTGTTGAATGATTCTTTTACTAAATTCTGAGGCTAATCAAGGTTCGACTAGGCTGCACAGGAGCATTTTAATAAATCAGTTCCTCAAAGGTAAGTGGTTCACTTAGCATAATCTCCAATGTCACATCTTATAACCATTTAACCTTGCCACTAGCCTTTATTTGATATTTCCTCATGTTTAATTAGGAGTTTGATTAAACGACAGTTAAGCTGTGGATCTTTCGGATCTAGGCATTTTAATATTGCAATTCTGCAAGAGCGTACGCCTCTTGTATTGAGTGGTCGTCTTAACAATTTCCGGCGATCCTCGCCTAACGCTGGGCAGATACAGACTAAATGAATAAAATCCTGCGATGGTGCTCCACAGAGACAACAAGATTTTGGGCCCTGATATTTCCAACTTGGCTGGTCTGCATTTGATGGCAATTTACCAAAGCGTATCGCTATAAATTTGGATTTTAGCTGGTAAGAAAATGGCTGATCCAAATATGCCGCCGGTTGCAGTTTTACATAGGATTGCAAGACCATCCATGCATGTGCCTGTCTGCTTAGGGTGGCTTTGTCCTCAAGTAATGAATGTTGCTTTGCTCCCTTCTTCAAGATTTGCTGGAAAGTGGGATAAGGAAGATTCATCTGTCAAAGATCTATGGGGCATAACAACCGGCGATAATTATCGCTAAGTGCACTTAGCGCTAGGATAATTATCGCCTGCTAACGTGGATTTTTATCGCTGAGCTAGCGTGCTATTAGCAACGCTTATCTCAAAAGCGATAAAAATCCTAGCGCTAACTGCCTAACGTGAGATTATCACTGGAAACCCAGCAATAATCTCACGAAATGTGGCATTAGCTTGTTGACAGGTCCTCACAAACTTAGCCATGATATCCACCTTCCATAGGATATCATGGCTAAGTCAGTCCTGAAGCTGGCGTAATGAAAGTAGCGATAACAGGGGTTATCGCTACTTTTCTTGCCGCTATGCTTCATGGCATGGGGCTTGATGATAGGAGAAATGTCACTTAGCGACATTTCTCCTTTCATGTCAGGTCAGGAACGCCCACTTTGCATCTCATTAGAGATGCAAAGCTGGGCGTTAGGAACTTGTGTGCTAACGCAAGGTTTCACGCGTTAGCGTGAGCTTGCTAATTAGGCGATTAAATTATCGCCGCTTTTCGGCCGAAAACGGCAGCAAACGCGGCGATAATTTTCTATCGCCGCATTGTAGATATGCCCCTATGATGTTTATGACCTGTAGTGAACTTTGAAGATATGTATAGTAGGCGGACTGCGGATCTTCTTGTAACGCAGTTCAGAGTGCATTATTGATTTAATTTTTCCGATTATGCCAGATTTTATACCAGGCTCTTATTGTAACAGATCTTCTATGAAGCTGTTGCTGTTGTAAGCTGAATTCCAATCGAACCTGCGCTGGTGAAGCATTATGTGGACTTGAGAAATCTTTTTGTATGCTCGCGTTTAGAGTCTATCCAGAACCCCAGCATCTTTCCCAAACTGGACTTCGCTTTCATATGCAAGGGTGGGGAGTAGTTTTGCCTTCATGATGGATAGCAATGGGGTGAGGTAGGGACCTTTTAATCTTTTTGAAATAGAGCAAAATGCGAATGTAAGTCAATTTTCCTTTTTTTGAATGGCCTCATCTTGTATTCGGAAAGTTAATTGTCTATCCAGATGAATTCCTAGGTATTTGTAGCTACTCACTACTTCAAGATTCGAATTACCAAATTTAAACGAGGTTAATTTTTGAATATTTCGACTTATAATTATGGCTTTGGTTTTAGCTGCGTTTATTTCCAACAAATTCTTCCTGGCGAAGTTCCCTGGCTCATCTATTGCTCTTTGGAGGCCGATTCTTGTATGGCTTGCCAAGACTATATCATCAGCATATGCTAAATGAGTAATCTGCAAAGTTCCCAAACGAGGAGGGTGCGAGTTGATTTTATCAAGTAATGGTGACAAATCCGCCATGAATAGATTAAATAAATGAGGTGCTAGGACGCACCCTTGCTTGAGTCCTTCCTTCGTATAGATTTTTCTTGAGAGCCTCGTCCCATCAGCTATTTTTACCTGCATCCATGTATCTGAGTATAATTCCATGATCGATGTTAATATTCTATCTGGCAGACCCCACTGCTTTAGCTTGTTCCATAAAATGCCTCTATTAACTCGATCGAAGGCAGCTTTAAAATCAACAAAGCATAAAAACAAGTTCTTTTGCCATCGTAAGCTTTTTTCTGCCATCAGACCTAGCGATAATATGTTCGTAATGGTAATAGAGCTGCGTCGGAAACCAGACTGGTTAATGGGGATGATTGTGTTGCTATGAGACCAGCTAATTAGATCTGCCAAGATTAGTGAGGCATAATACTTCACTTCGGCATCGATTAGCGCAATTAAACGATAATTTGCTGGGTCAGTTCGCTCCCCTCCCTTGAATAATGGATTTATTATTGAGCCTCTCCAGCTGTCTGGCAGGCAATTTAAAGTGCTCACTTCGTAAATTAGGCGAGACAGCTGTTCAGCCCAGAATTTGGGATCTTGTTTATATATTGCTTGCGGTATACCAGTCGGGCCAGGGGCACAGTTAAGCCTGCCCTTGGCTATAACTTTTACTATTTCATCTTGAACAAAATGCATGGGTGAAGGATTTGTACTTCCAGAATCTTTAGCTTAATTGATTAAGATATTTGATTTATCCTCCTTTTTGATTATGCCTTTAACCTCATTTGTATGTACTTGCAGCGCACGGGTAGTTGAACTTGACTGTGCAAAAGCAGTTCTTTCTTTTGCATATTCAGTAAATGGAGATACCTGCCAGGTGCTCACTCTTTAAGATGTTGAAAAAGTGGCAGTTAAAGGATCTACCCAGTCTTGTTCCGTTACGCATGTCAAATTGATCGATTTTGTTGTTCTTGCTAGGGAATTTACTTGTTCCCAAAAAGCTGTGGGGTTGGATTTTCTAGCATTATATAAAAGTTTCGCCCAGAAATTGTCCTGCTGCGATTTATTATTCTCCCAGACTTGTTTTTTTGTATTGTTATTTAAGTTGGTGTATTTGTTCCTGTTTCGTTTTTGATACTTTGCTACCCCTTGTTGATCTTACAACAGCGCGTAGACATTTTCTTATGATTTTTGCGGTCAGACTTAGAAATCTTCGTGAGTTGTGCATCTTATTTCGATATGATTTTATTGTTTTAGCATCCTTGGGGAGTTTTGTTAGAAAGGCAACCCAGGTTTCCATCATCCTACTGTTTGGTGAGTCTTGAAACGCCCACAGCTCCTTTGTTCTCTCAGCAATTTGGGGAAGAGTATTACTAGACCATCTTAGTCTTTTCAGGTTTGTTGTTGATATAATTCCCAACTCGGGTACAGCTTCCAAGTGCTTTGGCCATGAGTTTAGCAATTCCAGATGTTGACTGGAGTGATCGCTATCCATGGAATATGTTATTTAAAAAGTTTTTACTTGTTCAAGGAGTGGTAGTGTAACAATTGTGTAATACAGAATGGAGCTAACTTTATGGCCATGATAAGTGCTGATTAGCGGGTGGTCCTGAGCCACTCTGCCGTTTAATACTCGCAGCCCCAAATGCTCTAAGTCAATTACTAACTGTTGCCCCGTTCAATCTATCCATGGGGATGTAGTATGTGCTTGATTTTGTACTGCCCATATTGCATTAGCAGCACTTAAAAGGTCAGATTTGAATTAAAATCCCCTGTTAGTATTATTTCCGTTGCAGGATGTTCGAACCTAAAATCTGATATGGTGGTGATTAAAGCTTTAAATAGTTCTTTTTTAATTTTATGCTTTGGATGAGCGTAGAGATTGATGAGAATAATTGTTACGGCTTTTTTATTTAAACCCAGTTCCATTTTTATAATTTGCATATGTGATGTAGTTATTGGCAGTTGGGCGGATGTAATATTTAAAGTTGTTGAAATATAAACCGCTAAGCCGCCTTTTGGTCTCCCAAATCGTTGGGTCCTTGTGGCCTTTACGTGATGGAGAATACGCCCTGGGATCTGAACTGGGTCTATCAGCCATGTTTCCTGAAGTGCCACTATTTTGTAGTTATTCCAGTACTCAGGAGGTGCTTTATCCTGTACATCGTCCTTTGCTCCTGCTATATTCCATGAGAGAAGATTTAATGACCTACGATCATCTCTGCTGCTCATCCCCTTAGGTCATTCTCTTCGATCCGCAGAAGGGGCCCTCAGTTTCGTCTTTACCTCTTGCGCCCCGAAGTACCGAATAAACAAGCCTTCTTCTGGGCTCGTTGGACTTATTTCGCTCCTGCTGTAGTAGGGGTGTGGGATACCCTTTTTAAATCGGTATAGACAAAGATATACCCCAGGCCTTGAATTGAGGTGTGTGATTTAAAATGGCCAACACTATTTCTTCAGGTTTCCAAGTCGACAGGGTGCTGTCCATACCCTTACTGCCCTCCTGATTGACGAACTCAATTGACTGGAGGTCATTTGACTTTAGGTACTTTAAAGTAGGAATAGCTGACATTAACCTCAAAATGTTACCTTTATTCAAATAGTCTTGTGGGCCTTGTGAGGTATATTGTGGGACTAATAATAACTGATTATGTGGCTGTTGTATTTGCTAATTTATTCTTGATTGCATGATAAAAGTAGAGCTGGTAGTTTGTTCACCAAGGGATCCAGACTTACTAGGACCCTGCTGTATCACATGCTGAGAAATAGATTTTATTTCAACTCGGTCACTCAACTCTACACCCTGCAGGAATACTTTCTGTATTTTAGTCTCTCTCCCTTTCCCCAGCGGGACTTTGGTATTTGGGCCTGAATCATGAGCTGAACTATGAGGCATGGGGTCGGACTTTTCTGCACTGTTGTTTATCGCCGTCATACATTGATGATCCGGTCGGAAATGCCTTGTTACTATCTGTTCAGCATTTAACCCAGCCCCCCCCCACACAAGTCTCATGTACCTTTTTTATGTCATGTACCCTGATTGAGTTAAGACTCCCTACTTCTTGGGTTTGATACTTCCATCCTCACCGGTTGATCCTTGAGATGTTGCACCCCTACTTCCTTTTGGCCACTATCCGAATTAATGATGGTTGCGGGCTGATTTTTTCCCCCCTTGAAATAAAAAATTGGGTAGAGTCCAATCACCTTCTGATCTATTTCCTTGCTGTTTTGAGGGTGTTTTCTGGCCTTACTGGCCCTCTTCTTCTGCCTTTTTGTTAAGGCGGCTGGGGGCATATTTACTTCCTCCATAAGTGAGTTTGTTAATCCATCCGTTAAGTTTGTTTGCGAAATATCTAGTGCACCAGACAATAGAGGCTGTAATGCTAAAATTGAAACTTCCTCATTAAATTCCTGTTTGTGCGCCCTTCTGCCCCTTGAATCGAGAATATTGTTGCGATTGAATTGCGAGAGGGTTTAGGAATGATTTGCCCATCCGGTGGAACAGCCGCTGCATTACTGTACAATACTGTTGGTTGTACCTTAATCCCCTTTGGTGTGTCTATCACCTCTGCACGTTGTGACTCTAAGGGCGAGTCAGGCCGTTTGCATTCCCTTAAAACATTCTTTAAGATTATTGGTAAGTCACTTAGTTTCTCAACTATAGTGCAGCATACGCAGTAGTTACTGGAGCTGATTTTGGAGTCGGTATGTTATTTTGAGCAATGATTTGACTTGTCAATGAGTCTAGTTTGACGTTTATTCCTGCAATGTAGCTTGCTATGATGTTCATCAAATTAATTTGAATATCCAGCTTGTCCGACTGTATATTAAGTGCCGATACTGATGTTTGTAAGGTTTTTATCAGAGAGGTATGCAAGATTATAAGGTCTTCTACTTTTCCATCTGTTTCAAAATTTCTTCCCCTTGCCACTGGACTATGTTTGGGGTGATTTTGAACAGTGCTCTCTGGTACACGCCCAACCAGATTGAGAGTGAATTCCTGGTGTACACAATTTGATATTTTGTTTCCATTTTCATTTTTTGCTGGATTAATAAAGCTATGATGTTCAAGCGAGCTTGATATTTCTATTATTGATTGCGGTTGAGCTTCAAATGAAGGAATTTAATTATTGCTGGCTTTTATATTTACAGCTTGATTCCTAGTGATGCTTCCTGGTAACTGGGCTATTTCCATATTTTTTTTACTCAAACATTGATCGCTCTTATTTTTAACAGGTGTTTCCTCCTTATTGGGTTTTTGCTCATTGTTAACTGTGTAAATAGCATGATATTCATCAGCAGGGTTTGTTACAACGTTTACAAAGTGTTCATGCAGGCTTGATATTTCCATTACTGAATGCTGTTGCTCTTCTATTTGAGGTATAAGTTGTGTCTGACACAGATTTGTGGTAATAGTTTCTATTGCCTGCATTAAGTCTTTGTTATTTGAAATTGAAAGGGATTTAATCCAAGAATCCTCAGGATTTGGTACTGGGCTTTGTGCAAGGTTAAAAGCGACCTGTGAGTTCATTTTGACTGGTTGTTGTCTGGGAGTAGAATGACCATTGGGATTGCCACTAGTGCAACGGTTGTTGGTGATTTCTATAATTTGATCAATTACTGGTTCAGACTGAACTGTGCTTATTGCATGCACTTGTGCCTGGATGATATACATATTATTAACGTTTTGATGAATATTATCCACATTGACCACTTCTTTTGAAACTACTTTTTCTTTCATTATTATTGGTGTTGTTCCTGTACTGCACTTTGAAACCTTGTCCTGAGAAGGTTTCAATTTGTAAGGTGTCAGAGGTTTAGGAAGACCAGTGATTTTACCTGGTGTAGAGTAAATAACTGCAGTTGGGTCTTTTAGTAATGTGAATTTTCCAGAGGGAGTTGTTGATCCAAAAATTGAATACGTTGGTGCTGGAGTTAAAGTTGTTTCCGTCAAAGTACCCAACGGGGTTTAATGCTTTTTGATTTTAGTTTTTGCCTCGGTTTCGGTTGGTTTCTGACCATACCTGATCTTATTATAAAATAAAACCCCCGTGGATATAGGCCACTACCTGTCTGTAGCGGATAAGAACAACAAACTGGTTGATCCTAAGAATCCGGGGAGCAGAGTGCACGGGTGGAGCGTACAGGAGTGGACTGCTTCTGCTGCCTCAACCTAAAACCACGTGTGGCAGCTAATGACAGCTACGCGTGCCACTCACCGCCTGCAGCCCTCCCGCTTGGAGCACACTTTCCAGAACGTACTGTTTAAATGTAACCAATGACCACTAACCACTTTCAGCTCCTCTGGTATCAGTCAGATCTACTTCAAACCTCTGCGACCATCAATGACCGCCTGGTAGAATATTGTTGTCCAGGCAGTGTCGAGACCAGACAGCCACTCAGCAAGAATCAACAGAGCCTGGTTATAATTGCAAGCACGGCAAGGTAGACATTAAAGGCAGCAATGGGCTCGGCTCAGAGACACAGCAAAAGCAGGTGAATTAAAGCCTTATTTGGCTCGTCCTCTGTTAATCCAAAACACGGCATGGATTTTCCTCTACCACCAACCTACTCAGGCTGGCAGTAGATTAACATCAAGCGTTAAATGATCTCTTAGTCACAGCTGACTCCGCTTGTTCAGCTACTCAGCTCTCACCTGGTGCAGCGCTGACTCCACAAACTCCACTCCTCTCAACCCGCTGTGGACCCCCGGCACAGCACCACACAACACTCGAGCAGCACTGGAGATCAGAGGCCAGGGACCAGGGCAGCCAGGAGCTGCGGGGGGAACGAGACGACAGCCTCAGCAACTCAGAAGCTCGATCGGCGGCCCTCAGAAAAGATGCGGCCGCGGCCGGGCAAGTTGCCCCACAGCACCGGCGGCTCCGGCGGCCCTTCAGGAGAGACACGGCCGCAAATGCCTTGCAGCACCGGCCGCTCCAGAGGCTTCCGACCGTTGCAGGTACCAGCAGATACACGCTGGAGTGTTGGGAGCTCACGCTGCTTTGCTGCTCACTGTGGGGCCTCTCCTGTGCCTCTCCTGCCTGATTCCACCTGCACGGGAGGCTCTCACAGCTCTGCTCAGTCTGCCGCTCTGCTTTCACTGCTGAAAACTAGAACTCACACTGACACCTACACAGACGGACTGACTAAATTGTTAATGGTTTCAACCAAATCCTTTTTAGGTCCGATTCCATCTGAAGTTATTTTGTGACCAAGATAATATGATTCTTTCAACTTAAATTTGCATTTAGTAGCTTTCAAAGTAACACCATTTTTTTCGAACCTCTGTAATACTTCACGGACCCTTTCATTATGTGAAGTAGCATTTTCACCATAAATAAGAACATCATCCTGATATATTTTAACGCCAGATACACCTTCCAACATCTTTTTAATCACACGCTGAAAAACAGCTGCAGCAGATATTAATCCAAATAGCATGCGTAAAAATTTAAATGTGCCAAATGGCGTAACAAAAGCTGTTAGATCTTGCGACTCATGATGTAGTCTTACTTGGTGAAATGCCGAGACAAGATCCACTGTTGTAAAATAATTTGCCCCTTTTAACATGGAAAGCATTTCATTCATATTTGGAAGGGGATAGTAGTCCACTATATGACAAGTAAAGGCACACATCTATCCTTGCTTACAACTGGTTTGGCCCCTTCTTTTACTCTAATTTTGAGTACATATCTCTTGATACAACCAAGATGTGTTTTAAACACTTCAGGAAATTCCTCCTCAAAGTTGGGCTTAATGGAATCAACACTGTTTACTTGTGAGGTTTGCTTCAATCTCACTGAGGGAATTTCATTGGGATCTAAATATATACATAATACTTACTAGTTAATCTAATTTATGAGCAAATCTCCCCTTACAGAAACATACATTTTCTGTGCAGTAAATCTGTCTTTGAAATAAATAGAACCATTAAAATACCCTACAAGTTTGATGGGTTGACTACCATAACCTTTCGGAGAAATGGTAGGTTTCAATAACTATACCTGCTAAGTTTTCCTCAAAGAAAACTTTGGGGATCAATGTTATCTTTGAACCAGAATCAAATAACATGGAAACAGTGGCACCCTCAATTTGAACTGATTCCTATGGACCTCCTGTGCCAGCTTGAACTTGCATGATTATTTCATCTTCTGAGGAATCATCAACATATTCACAAGAAACTTCTTGAATTCTTTTTTTTGTATTGCCAGTATTACTACTCCGCAAAACCAAAGGGGATGATGGACGGAGTGTTGAACAATGCAAGCACTCACCCCCAGTCAACTGATCTGGGTGTACTCCATCATCACTCTTTAACTCACTCCGCCACCCCAGTTCAGACATGGCCATATGCAAATCAGTCTAACCCTGTCCCTCATGGGAACAGAACAGCCCGAACTGCCAAGCCATGTCTTCCCTGGACCGGAAACAAGCAGACTGGGACCGGTTTCTGGCAAATCAGCTGTCATCAGCCAGGCTAGCTTGAATCCAGTGGCAAAGTGAGCAAGGTTCCCACGTCTGGGCATACCCTGCCAACTTAGGGCGAAGAAAGCAAAACCAAAGGAGATGATGGACGGAGTGTTGAACAATGCAAGCACTCACCTCCAGTCAACTGATCTGGGTTTAATCCATCATCATTCTTTAGCTCACTCCACCACCCCAGTTCAGACATGGTCATATGCAAATCATTCTGACCCTGTGCCTCATGGGAAAAGTCCAGCCCGAACTGCCAAGCCACGTCTTCCGTGGACCGGAAACAAGAATCCTGGGACTGGTTTCTGACTAATCAGCCATAATCAGCCAGGCTAGCTTGAATCCAGTGGAAAATTGAGCAAGGGACCCACGTCTGGGCATACACTGCCAACTTAGGGCAAAGAAAGCAAAACCAGAGGGGATGATGGACTGAGTGTTGAACAATGCAAGCACTCACCCACAGTCAACTGATCTGGGTTTAATCCATCATGATTCTTTAGCTCACTCCGCCACCCCAGTTCAG
The DNA here is from genome assembly GCF_964204655.1 of Triturus cristatus. Classification (NCBI taxonomy): domain Eukaryota; kingdom Metazoa; phylum Chordata; class Amphibia; order Caudata; family Salamandridae; genus Triturus; species Triturus cristatus. The sequence continues at coordinate 1,572,481,866 of NC_140591.1, read as the reverse complement.
ACATGGCCATATGCAAATCAGTCTGACCCTGTGCCTCATGGCAACAGTCCAGCCCGAATTGCCAAGCCATGTCTTCCCTGGACAAGAAACAAGCATCCTGGGATTGGTTTCTGGCTAATCAGCCGTCATCAGCTAGGCTAGCTTGAATCCAGTGGCAAAGTGAGCAAGGGACCCACGTCTGGGCATACCCTGCCAACTTAGGGTGAAGAAAGCAAAACCAAAGGGGATGATGGACGGAGTGTTGAACAATGCAAGCACTCACCCCCAGTCAACTGATCTGGGTTTATTCCATCATCATTCTTTAGCTCACTCCACCACCCCAGTTCAGACATGGCCATATGCAAATCAAGCTGACCTTGTGCCTCATGGGAACAGACGAGCCCGAACTCCCAAGCCATCTCTTCCCTGGACCGGAAACAAGCAAACTGGGAAACGTTTCTGGCTAATCAGCTATCATCAGCCAGGCTAGCTTGAATCCAGTGACAAAGTGAGCAAGGGACCCACGTCTGGGCATACCCTGCCAACTTAGGGCAAAGAAAGCACAACCAAAGGGGATGATGGACGGAGTGTTGAACAATGCAAGCACTCACCTCCAGTCAACTGATCTGGGTTTAATCCATCATCATTCTTTAGCTCACTCCACCACCCCAGTTCAGACATGGTCATATGCAAATCATTCTGACCCTGTGCCTCATGGGAAAAGTCCAGCCCGAACTGCCAAGCCATGTCTTCCCTGGACCGGAAACAAGAATCTTGGGACTGATTTCTGACTAATCAGCCATCATCAGCCAGGCTAGCTTGAATCCAGTGGAAAATTGAGCAAGGGACCCACGTCTGGGCATACACTGCCAACTTAGGGCAAAGAAAGCAAAACCAGAGGGGATGATGGACTGAGTGTTGAACAATGCAAGCACTCACCCACAGTCAACTGATCTGGGTTTAATCCATCATGATTCTTTAGCTCACTCCGCCACCCCAGTTCAGACATGGCCACATGCAAATCAGTCTGACCCTGTGCCTCATGGCAACAGTCCAGCCCGAATTGCCAAGCCATGTCTTCCCTGGACCAGAAACAATCATCCTGGGATTGGTTTCTGGCTAATCATCCGTCATCAGCTAGGCTAGCTTGAATCCAGTGGCAAAGTGAGCAAGGGACCCACGTCTGGGCATACCCTGCCAACTTAGGGTGAAGAAAGCAAAACCAAAGGGGATGATGGACGGAGTGTTGAACAATGCAAGCACTCACCCCCAGTCAACTGATCTGGGTTTAATCCATCATCATTCTTTAGCTCACTCCACCACCCCAGTTCAGACATGGCCATATGCAAATCAAGCTGACCTTGTGCCTCATGGGAACAGACCAGCCCGAACTCCCAAGCTATGTCTTCCCTGGACCGGAAACAAGCAAACTGGGACAAGTTTCTGGCTAATCAGCTATCATCAGCCAGGCTAGCTTGAATCCAGTGACAAAGTGAGCAAGGGACCCACGTCTGGGCATACCCTGCCATCTTAGGGCAAAGAAAGCACAACCAAAGGGGATGATGGACGGAGTGTTGAACAATGCAAGCACTCACTCCTAGTCAACTGATCTGGGTTTAATCCATCATCATTCTTTAGCTCACTCCACCACCCCAGTTCAGACATGGCCATATGCAAATCAAGCTGACCTTGTGCCTCATGGGAACAGACCAGCCCGAACTCCCAAGCCATGTCTTCCCTGGACCGGAAACAAGCAAACTGGGACAAGTTTCTGGCTAATCAGCTATCATCAGCCAGGCTAGCTTGAATCCAGTGACAAAGTGAGCAAGGGACCCACGTCTGGGCATACCCTGCCAACTTAGGGCAAAGAAAGCACAACCAAAGGGGATGATGGACGGAGTGTTGAACAATGCAAGCACTCAACCCCAGTCAACTGATCTGGGTTTAATCCAACATCATTCTTTAGCTCACTCCACCACCCCAGTTCAGACATGGCCATATGCAAATCAAGCTGACCTTGTGCCTCATGGGAACAGACAAGCCCGAACTCCCAAGCCATGTCTTCCCTGGACCGGAAACAAGCAAACTGGGACAAGTTTCTGGCTAATCAGCTATCATCAGCCAGGCTAGCTTGAATCCAGTGACAAAGTGAGCAAGGGACCCACGTCTGGGCATACCCTGCAAACTTAGGGCAAAGAAAGCACAACCAAAGGGGATGATGGACGGAGTGTTGAACAATGCAAGCACTCACCTCCAGTCTACTGATCTGGGTTTAATCCATCATCATTCTTTGGCTCACTCCACCACCCCAGTTCAGACATGGTCATATGCAAATCATTCGGACCCTGTGACTCATGGGAAAAGTCCAGCCCGAACTGCCAAGCCATGTTTTCCCTGGACCGGAAACAAGAATCCTGGGACTGGTTTCTGACTAATCAGCCATCATCAGCCAGGCTAGCTTGAATCCAGTGGAAAATTGAGCAAGGGACCCACGTCTGGGCATACAGTGCCAACTTAGGGCAAAGAAAGCAAAACCAGAGGGGATGATGGACTGAGTGTTGAACAATGCAAGCACTCACCCACAGTCAACTGATATGGGTTTAATCCATCATGATTCTTTAGCTCACTCCGCTACCCCAGTTCAGACATGGCCATATGCAAATCAGTCTGACCCTGTGCCTCATGGCAACAGTCCAGCCCGAATTGCCAAGCCATGTCTTCCCTGGACCAGAAACAAGCATCCTGGGATTGGTTTCTGGCTAATCATCCGTCATCAGCTAGGCTAGCTTGAATCCAGTGGCAAAGTGAGCAAGGGACCCACGTCTGGGCATACCCTGCCAACTTAGGGTGAAGAAAGCAAAACCAAAGGGGATGATGGACGGAGTGTTGAACAATGAAAGCACTCACCCCCAGTCAACTGATCTGGGTTTAATCCATCATCATTCTTTAGCTCACTCCACCACCCCAGTTCAGACATGGCCATATGCAAATCAAGCTGACCTTGTGCCTCATGGGAACAGACCAGCCCAAACTCCCAAGCCATGTCTTCCCTAGACCGGAAACAAGCAAACTGGGACAAGTTTCGGGCTAATCAGCTATCATCAGCCAGGCTAGCTTGAATCCAGTGACAAAGTGAGCAAGGGACCCACGTCTGGGCATACCCTGCCAACTTAGGACAAAGAAAGCACAACCAAAGGGTATGATGGACGGAGTGTTGAACAATGCAAGCACTCACCCCCAATCAAATGATCTGGGTTCAATCCATCATCATTCTTTAGCTCACTCCACCACCCCAGTTCAGACATGGCCATATGCAAATCATTCTAACCCTGTGCCTGCCTCATGAGAACAGTCCAGCCCGAACTGCCAAGCCATGTCTTCCCTGGATCGGAAACAAGCATCCTGGGACCGGTTTCTGGCTATTCAGCCGTCATCAGCCAGGCTAGCTTGAATCCAGGGGAAAATTGAACAAGGGACCCACGTCTGGGCATACCCTGCCAACTTAGAGCAAAGAAACCAAAACCAAAGGGGATGATGGACGGAGTGTTGAACAATGCAAGCACTCACCCCCAATCAACTGATCTGGGTTTAATCCATCATCATTCTTTAGCTCACTCTGCCACCCCGGTTCAGACATGGGCATATGCAAATCAGTCTGACCCTGTGCCTCATGGGAACAGTCCAGCCCGAAATGCCAAGCCATGTCTTCCCTGGACTGGAAACAAGCATCTTGGAACCGGTTTCTGGCTAATCAGCTGTCATCAGCCAGGCTAGCTTGAATCCAGTTGCAAAGTGAGCAAGGGACCCACGTCTGGACATACCCTGCCAACTTAGGGTGAAGAAAGCAAAACCAAAGGGGATGATGGACGGAGTATTGAACAATGCAAGCACTGACCCCCATTCAACTGATCTGGGTTCAATCCATCATCATTCTTTAGCTCACTCCGCCACCCCAGTTCAGACATGGCCATATGCAAATCATTCTGACCCTGGGCCTGCCTCATGAGAACAGTCCAGCCCGAACTGCCAAGCCATGTCTTCCCTGGACCGTAAACAAGCATCCTGGGACTATTTTCTGGCTAATCAGCCGTCATCAGCCAGGCTAGCTTGAATCCAGTGGAAAATTAATCAAGGGACCCACGTCTGAGCATACCCTGCCAACTTAGGGCAAAGAAAGCAAAACCAAAGGGGATGATGGACAGAGTGTTGAACAATGCAAGCACTCACCCCCAGTCAACTGATCTGGGTTTAATCCATCATGATTCTTTAGCTGACTCCGCCACCCCAGTTCAGACAAAGCCATATGCAAATCAGTCTGGCCCTGTGCCTTATGGGAACAGTCCAGCCTGAACTGCCAAGCCATGTCTTCACTGGACCGTAAACAAACTTCCTGGGACCAGTTTCTGGCTAATCAGCCGTCATCAGCCAGGCTAGCTTGAATCCAGTGGCAAAGTGAGCAAGGGACCCATGTCTGGGCATACCCTGCCAACTTAGGGTGAAGAAAGCAAAACCAAAGGGGATGATGGACAGAGTGTTGAACAATGCAAGCACTCACCCCCAGTCAACTGATCTGGGTTTAATCCATCATCAATCTTTAGCTCACTCCCCCACCCCAGTTCAGACATGGACATATGCAAATCAGTCTGACCCTGTGCCTCATGGGAACAGTCCAGCCCGAACTGCCAAGCCATGTCTTCCCTGGACCGGAAACAAGCATCCTGGGACCGGTTTCAGGCTAATTAGCCGTCATCATCCAGGCTAGCTTGAATCCAGTGGCAAAGTGAGCAAGGGACCCACGTCTGGGCATTCCCTGCCAACTTAGGAAGAACAAAGCAAAACCATCTCTGTACTGGGGTGAAAGTATGACATTGTTCTGCATTCTGTCCATCAACTGTTGTTTTTGCATGTGTCACCCCGAGTGGGAAGGGTATGCCCAGATGTGGGTCCCATGCTCTCCATGCCACTGGAGTCAAGTTATCCTAGCTGAAGAGGGGTGAAACCCCAAAACCGGTCCTAGGATGCTTGTTTCCAGTCCAGGGAGGACGTGGCTTGGCAGTTTGGGCTGGACTGTACCCATGAGGCACAGGGTCAAGACTGATTTGCCTATGGCTGGGTTTAAACTGGAACGGCATGGTGAGCAAAAAAACAATGGATTTAGGCCCAGATCTCTGTACTGGTGTGAATGTCTGACATTGTTCTGTATTCTGTCACTCAACTGTTGTTTTTGCATTTGTCACCTCGAGTGGGAAGGGTATGCCCAGACGTGGGTCCCGTGCTTTCCATGCCACTGGAATCAAGCTATCCTGGCTGAAGAGGGGTGAATCCCTGAAACTGGTCCTAGGATGCTTGTTCTCAGTCCTGGGAGGACCTGGCTTGGCAGTTCGGGCTGGACTGTACCCATGAGCCACAGGGTCTAGACTGATTTGCCTATGGCTGGGTTCAAACTGGAACTGCATGGTGTGAGAAAGTGGCTCTGTCTATACTGTTCCCAAATAGGTACAGGGTGTACAGAGTCCACAGCCACCAGAGGTTTGACAGAGGCTAAAGTTAGATATAAGCTTACTCTCTAAAGTGGTAGCTTGGTCGAGCAGTAAGGCAGTACCAGAGGACAGTGTAAAGCATTTGTTGCACACACTCAGTCAGCAAATGGTCTCACACACTCAATAACTGAACTCTAGGCTAATGGTTTATATATAAAAAAGATATATGCTTGTTTCATTTTAGAACCAACAATAGGTATTAAAATATACTTTCTCAGAATGAGATGATTTATATAAATACTTTTGTAATATGCAATTGACTTTTGTAGAAAGTTACAAGTGGTTGCAATAGGCAACCCAATTTTAAACACAATCATGCATTGAGTTCAATGGAAGTTTCAAGTTATTTGCAACAGATTTTTTTTAGGATTACTTTTGGGATTCAGTCCTGGGTCAGTACTTAGAATCAAGTGATAAAAGTCGACTTAGTTACTGCTTTGATTTTTAGACAATATTTTGCTATTTTAAGAGTTAACACAGAAAATATTTCATAGAAAACAGTCAATGATTCCCTATGGAAGAACATTCAAGTTGCAGGTATAGTATGTTCTTGTTTCTTTTGTAATCCAGTACTGGGTGCCTAGACTCAGTACTGGGACCTTTATCCAAAACAGGTAAGTAATTACGTTTTCATAATTTATACTATTTTTAAAGAATATTTAAAGTTTGCAGAAATCTACAGAAGAAATTTCACAGAAAAACAGTCAATGGTTTCCTATGGAAGAAAATTTGACTTACTGGTAAGTACGGTTGTGAATATTTTTCAGAGTCAGTGCTGGGTACCAAGCTCCAGCACTGGGAGCTCACCTAATAGCAGGTGAGTATTTTTGTTTTCGTTACTCGGCTGATTTTTGGTGAATATTTTAAGTTTTGAATAGTCCACACTGAGAAGAAATTTCAGGAAAAACCCAGTCAATGTTACCCTATGGAGAAAATTGAGTTATCGGCTTTAAGGTAAGTACTCGACTGACAGAGTTAAAGTTCTGGGCATAGACTCAGGGGTCTTCCAGGGTCAGGTAGGTACAGTTGTTACACCCTCAGCGGCACAGGGGCAGACGGGTGCAGAGAAAGTTAGGCCCAATGTTATCCTATGGGAGGCAGGGGGGCCTTGGTTGGTGGCTGCTGACTGGCAGGCCACGCGGCTGTGGGAGCTGGGCTCCTGGTCACTTGCTCAGGGCAAATGGGGATGTAGGTGTAGAGGTTACACTACCAGGGCCACTCGGGCAGCTGGGTGCATGGTGCTTTTGAGCCTTCGGGCGCTCAATTGATTTCAATTGAAGCTCCGGTTTAGAAAAAGACTGCAAGCTCGGGGACGAAGATTCTTCAGGTGCCACCACCACTTCGAGAGGTAAGTTGGGTAGTTGGAGGACAGGTAGGTACTCCAGAGTTGGGCACAGGGGGCCGTGGGGCGCCGGGTGCAGGGGTGCCATTTGGTTTCGGAAATTCTTACCCTCTGTTGATCGCGGTTGGGGGGGCACCTGGTTCTGAGGCTGTAGGCGTCGTCAGGAGCGTCGAGGAAAGTCCTTGGGTGCCGGACTCGGGGTCACAGTTGCCGTGGGGGTCGTCCTCGTGGTCTTTGTTCACTCCGGCACAGGCCAGGCTTGGCGGGTGCAGAGTGTAAAGGGTTCGCAGTTCCGGGCTGATGCCAGGGATTAGAAGGAGATTTTGAGTAGAGCCTCTACTCATGGGAGTCCCAGGTGCTGAGAGCCAAAAGGCAGCCAGGTCCTCCGGGGTTTGTGAGGTTGCTGGCCACAAGAGGTGCCGGGTTGTAGCAGGAGCAGGTTCGAGGGTTCGACAGGCCGGTAGGACTGGGGCCAAAGCAGTTGGTGTCTTCCTCTTCTTAGCAGCTGCAGGACAGGTCTTCTTTCTTCTTGCTCTTCTTTGTATTTCGGAATCTGGAATCTGGGGAAGGAAGGTTCAGGGTGCCCCTAAATACTAGATTTACATGTTACATGTAGGTAAAGGGCAGGGACCAATGGGTCCATGTCCTGGGGTGGGTACACCCCCTATTCTGCCACTCTCCTGTGGGAGGGGTGCTGTAGCCTAGTCCTGATTGTGTAGGGCCTCTCATCTTCAAGATGGCCAGCAGCTGGACATGTGCTTTACCTCGCCTCCCCCACCTGAGGGGCGGGTTTGGCAGGCTGGCACATCCCCTGTCCTTATTTGAGGTTTCCGGCCAAGCTTCCCGCCAGAGTGGGGGTTGCAGTGGCCTGGGGAAACTCACAGAGGCGGCATGCCTTTGAAGCTTCCCCCTGCCCATCCTGGGGGAGGAGATCTAGCACCTCACCCAGGATGTGCATTGTTGCAGGCCCAGTAGAGCAGGGGCTCTCCTACCCAGGGGTCCAGCAACATGTCTGCTGTGTGGCAGCCTAGGCAGCCTCTCAGACCAGACGTGGATTGTAGGTTAGGGTCCAGGGGGCATCTCTAAGATGCCCTCTGGGGTGCTTGGTACATTAAATCCCACACTGGCATCAGTGCGGGTTTAATGTGCTGAGAAGATTGATTCCAAACTTATCAGTCTTCAGTGTTGCCATTATGGTGCTGTGGAGTTCATGTTTGACGAGCTCTCAGCACTATGTACTCTTAAATGGCAGCACTGCACTAACAGTGCCCAGGAATGGACCTGGGTACTGTAGGGGCACAGGGCTCCTGCTCCTGTGCCCACACCACTGGCATAGGGCACCCAGCTAGAGGGGTGGCTGATGTATGCCAGGGCAGTGTGGGTGGTAGGCTTGCACACAGGGATGTGTGCCATGTCGACTGCTTGTTTTGTCTTGTACTCAGACACTCAGCCTGCAAGGCAGTGTGTGTGTGTTAGGGTACAGGGCCTCTAAGGGTGGCAAAATGGTCACAAGGCCCTGGGCACATAGGGTACCATTTACCAGGGGCTGACATGTGGCCAGGGTTTGCCAATTTGGGTTTTAGGTTTTTAGGGAAGGAACATATGCCCAGGACACCTGATTGGCAGGAGTCCAGGGCACACTGAGTCAAAGTACATTCAGCAATTCAGCAAAGAGTGGGGGCATACCATGCAAGAAAGACGGGAATTTCTCACACATGGTGAGTGTTAGACCTGGCACCATTGGCGTGGGTCACCCTTCCATTTTTGTCTGTGCCTCAATGTGTTTTGTGTTGGTGTTAGCTGCTCAGGGCACTGTGCCACTGCCATCCAGTGCCACAGTGCAAGTGCTCCCTATGGTAAAATGTATTATGTGAATTGACTTCCACGTTTGGTTTATTTGGTTTACTGTCAGTCCCTGGTAGAGTGCACCAGGGGTGCCAAGGGCTTGTATATCCAAATGCTGCTAGTGGGCTTGCAGCACTGATTGTGCCACCCACCGAAGCAGCGGGGTAAAATGTGTCTAGGGTCTGCCACTGCAGAACCTGCGCGCGGTCTGGTACCGTCGCGCTGACTGAGCCAGTGTCCCCACTTGCCAGTCCCTAAACCTTCCCTTAACTACATGTTAGTCACCCCTCTGGTAGGCCTAAGCGCAGGGTGCATTGTAGGCATAAGGTAGGACATGCCCTGATGTGTGTGGCATGTCTTAATAGTGAATTACAACTATTTTCGTTTTTCACTATTGAAGGCTACCTGCTCTCCATAGGCCAGGATGGGCTGCTGGGATCACTACACGCTGTGACCCCAGTGGACTCAGAGAGCATGGTAGAAAGTCATGTTTAGTATGCCTGAACTCGGGATAATAAAATACATCTTTTAGTAAAGGTTATTTTGATATCCTGGGTTTGCAAATGCTACTTTTAGAAAGATAGCCTTTGCGTGCCTGACCATCTCAGTCCGCCTCTGCTGGGGGGGTGTGTGGTCTGCCTAGCAACAGTACAGGAGCAGGGCTGGGGGATTCCAGGAGACAGGTTGGCTGCCAGGTGGTGGGTAGAGAGGTTACACCAGGATGGGTGGGAGGAGTACACCCTGACTCTTGGATAGACCTGTGCTCTGCCACCACAAAGCCGGCGCCGCCCCCTGTGGAGCGGCTGATGTCTCTGCCCTGCTGCTGAAAGGAACAAGCCGAGTCACCACAACAGAGTGCTCCAAAACTGGACTGAGCCAGGCCCCGGCCCCCTGGCGCTAAAGAACAAAAGAATCACTGTATAAAAGTAGGCGCCTGGCTCCTAAGAAATCAGATCCAGATTGAACCACGAAGGAACTCTGCCCGACTAGAAGGACCTGGAAGAAGCTGAAGGAGGAGTAACTTTCCCTGACCTGAGGGACTGGCCTGCAGTAGGTGCCTTGCTGAGGAAGGAGAGGAAAAAGACTGAAAGATACTTTTGCACTTTGTTCTTCAACTATCTCCAAGGGCTTGGAAGAAGAGCTTGCCCCCTGAACTGAACCCCAGGACCAGTGGGTTCACCGTGTCTCCGCTCGTCTGAGAACTCGAGCCGTGTGCTTTCTCCCGCCGGAGTGCTCTGCGCACCTTGCCACCCCTCCTAGGGCCGTGACACCCAGAAGCCTGGCCGCCTCCCCTCGCCGAGAGCCCCGCTCTACCTGAGTCGCTCTGGACCCATCGAGGCTGGCCGCCCCGCTTCCCTGTCACCTGCCTGCCACTGGAGCGTGCCTGGTGCCCTCTCGCTCTCCCGCCGGATTTCTACTTGGGAAGTGAAATCAAGCCTCGGACGGCCGCCGGTACGTCGTAACGTATCCGGCCGCCCCGCTTCACCTCCCAGCCTGAGTCTGACCGTGCCGCCCTCCGCAGTGACCTCCCGCACAGTCCGTGTCGGAGGCCCTGGGCCGCACCTGTCTACCGAGAGCCGCCCGCTGAGTTCTTGATCCGGAAGACCCACGAGGTGCAGAACCTGCATCTCCCCTGAAGACTCATCCAAGCACATCGCACGTTCCCAGGTACAGTGAACTCTCTATCGGACTCGGGGTCCGCAACGTTCTGATTTCCCCGTATCACTGTATCCCGGGTGCACTGCGCATCATCGTGACTGGACCGACTCAACCGAGCCCTGTGAAGCGCTCGGGATCGAATAAGTTACCAAAGACAAGAACAGTGCCTAATTATCATCTTGTGGCTTCCATTTCGCAACCGTTATTGATGGTCTTGTACATGCCTGCGTAACAAAGAATCTTTTATATAAAGCATCCGTATTTTTGATACAACTTACGCCTGGTGTCCGTTTGTGGGGGATCGTTGTGGTTTACTGTGTGTGATCATAAATGCTTAACTGACTAGCGCCCTGAAGTTTAGCCCTGACTGCTCGCGCCACACTACCTATAGGGTGAGCAGGGGTTGTTCTGAGGGGATAATTCTCTCGTCCTGAATAGAAGAAGGGACCATTGCTTGTCACAAGTACCTACCTGTGCCAACCGGAGGTTCCCCATTCTAACATTGGTGGCAGCGGTGGGATTTCGAATTTGCATTTATGATTTACATACAGTGAATTATTGATCACCACATAGAGCAGACCTATAATGCAGCCACAGATTGATTGACAGTTGTTGCAAAAGAAGAATCTCCACCTTAAGGAACCATGCCTAGCTCAGTCAATGGAGGCGGAGCGTCCGCTGTATTCTCTGGAGTGGATGACATCGATTGGGAGCCCGAGGCACTGAGGAAGTGCACAAATGATGTCCTGAAGGGATATCTCTCCAAGTACAGAATCAAGCAAAGTGGACTAAGCAACAAGGATCAGTACGTGACAGCGCTGAGAGCCTGGCACGAATCAAAGTTCCCAGAGAATGCACGGGAGGTGATACCCCCCGAAGGTGTTTTTGAGCCTAGTAGAGGCCTGTCGCCCGAGGAGATGGCCGACAGGAGTGCTGCACGAGCACATGAGGTGGAGATGGCAAAACTGCAAATGGAGATGGAAAGGCAGAAACTGGCCATGGAGCATGAGGTAAAAATGAGGGAGTTGGATCTCAAGGCCAGGAGTTTAGACAACTCACCCTCTGGTGGCAGCAATTCAACAGAGTCAAGGGTGCACATTCCTAAAGATGTAGTCAAAGAATATTATAAGCAGGATGATATTGGGCAATGGTTCAGGGCCTATGAAGTAGCCATGTCCTCCCACCGGGTCCCTGAGAAGGATTGGGGAGCGGGGTTGTGGGGAAGGTTCCTGAGTGAGGGGCGGGACACACTGCTAGACTTCCCCTCTGATGTCCACACATCCTATCCACACATGAAGGAGGCTCTTATGACAAGGTATGGGTTAACTCCTGAATTGTACAGACAGAGATTTAGGGATTGCACCAAGAAACCTGGTACCAATTATGTAGAATATGTGACCTTTTTTTGCAGAGCGCTGGATGGTTGGGTGAAGGGTAGCAAAGTGAATGATTACCAAGGGCTGTTTGATTTAATTGCATGGGAGCACTTGTCGGATAATTGTTTTCCTGAGCTACGCCAGCACCTGATCGATAGCAAGCTGTCCAACCCGAGGAAGCTTGCTGAGGAGGCGGACCGCTGGATCAGCACCAGGGTCCACAAGGGTCCTGTGGGAGGCCCCGCCAAAGGTGTTCAGGGTCCCCAGCAGAAGAGTGGGGGGGACAAGGGTAAACAGAGGGAGTTCTACAGAGGGCCCCAAAGTAATTCCCAAGGGAACCAAGGGAAAGGTTCTCAGCCACCCCCACCCCCGAAGCAGACCGGGGCCCCGACAGGTAACCCTGTTCAAAGAGGGCCCCTCAGATGTTACAAGTGTAACAACCTGGGGCACATTTCCGTGGATCCCAAGTGCCCCCTGTATGGTAAACCAGCACCCTCTGGTGCTCCACCCCCCAAGCAGGTGAATAGTGTAGCCTTGGGGAGGGAGATAGATGTCCAAGGGGCGGGGGATCCCGTACAGATGACCCTAGTCTCATTAGGAGACAGTGAGATGGTCGCTGAGGCCCAACTGCCCCCCAATACTCAAAAGTATGGGCAGTGGGTGACCATAAATGGCCGAAGGGTGGGGGCTCTTAGAGATACAGGAGCCAGTGTGACTGCTGTCAAGCAACACCTGGTGTCTCAAGAGCAGGTTGTCCCCCACGCATTCTGCCGTGTTGTCAACGCCGACAACACAGAGAGTCAGTGTCCAATGGCTCAGGTTCCCTTTGAGTGGGGGGGGTCTCTGGTACTCTGCAAGTGGCTGTGAGAGAGGCCATGCCTGTTGATTGTCTCCTAAGTAACGATTTGGAGAGCTCCCCTTCGGAAAAGGTGGAGAAGACAACTCACCTGCGGATGGTGGGCTTGCCTGATTGGGCGTGCGTGACCACCCGGTCGATGGCAGCTGGTAGGGGTGTTGAAGGAACCCTGGAGCCTGAGGGAGAGGCCCAGGAACCGGCCTTAGAGAGAGGGCAAGGGAGGCACGGGAATCCGGCTCCTAAAGTTCCCACGGCCCAGGAGGAAGCAGACCTTGAGGGGGATGCCCTGGAGCCTATCGGGGAACAGATAGCTGAACTGGGGGACCTGCCTGAGCTGACCCATTGGCAGCAAGAAGGAGGCCCCACCAGGGAGGAGTTCTGCAGGGAGCAGAAAGAGTGCCCCTCTCTAGAGGGTATGCGGCAGCAGGCTGCAGCCCAGGCCAATGGTGATCAGTCCGGAACTCACTTGATCTACTGGGAGAACGACCTCCTATACTCCGAGCCTAAGGTTGCTGAACCTGGGTCAGCCCGTGCGCTGGTGGTACCCCAGAAGTTCAGAGCCTTCCTACTGGGGCTGGCTCACGACGTACCGTTAGCAGGACATTTGGGGCAGGACAAGACCTTTGAAAGGCTTGTCACCCACTTTTATTGGCCCCAAATGCGCAGGAGTTCTGACACTCACTGCAGGACATGCCAGACTTGCCAGGCAAGTGGCAAGAGTGGAAGGAAGCTGAGAGCTCCACTCCAACCTTTCCCTGTGGTCAGTACCCCATTCCAGCGGGTGGGGATTGACATTGTGGGGCCGCTGGACCCCAAGACAGCCATGGGCAACAGGTTTATCCTGGTCTTGGTGGACCATGCCACCCGGTACCCTGAAGCCATCCCTCTGAGGACAGTGACGGCCCCCGTGGTGGGACGGGCACTGATGGGAATTTTCTCACGAGTAGGATTCCCTCTAGAGGTGGTGTCTGACAGGGGGACCAACTTCATATCGAAATATATGAAGTCCCTTTGGCAAGAGTGTGGTGTAACCTACAAGTTCACCATCCCTTACCATCCCCAAGGAAACGGGTTGGTTGAGCGCTTCAACCGAACCCTGAAGGGCATGATTATGGGTCTCGAGGAACCCATGAGGCGTAAGTGGGACGTCCTCTTACCATGCCTTCTCTTTGCGTACCGCGAGGTGCCACAAAAGTCTCTAGGGTTCAGTCCCTTTGAGCTTTTGTATGGCCACCCAGTACGAGGACCTCTTAGTCTGGTCAAGGAAGGCTGGGAGCAATCTCCCAGGAAACCTCCCCAGAATGTATACAGTTACATGCTGGCTTTCCGGAACCAGACTAGGCGTTTCAGGCAACTTGCTGAGGCAAACCTGGAAGCCAGCCAGGAGGAAATGAAGCGGAGGTACGACCAGAACGCCACTCTGGTTGAGCTTCAACCTGGCCAAAAAGTGTGGGTCCTGGCCCCTGTGGAGCCTTGTGCACTCCAGGACAAGTGGACAGGACCCTTTGAGATTGTGGAGCGCAAGAGTTCTGTCACCTACTTGGTGAACTTGCGGTCTCCTAGGAACCCCTTAAGGGTCCTACATGTCAATCGACTGAAGCCCCACTTGGAGAGGTCCGAAGTGGGCATGCTCTTGGCCACCGATGATGGGACGGAAGAGGAGTCCGAGCCTCTTCCTGACCTCTTGGTAGCCTCAGAGCGAGACGGGTCAGTGGATGGAGTTAACCTCTCACCCACCCTAACCCCTGAGCAACAGGGTGACTGCCGCCAGCTGCTGGGGCAGTTCCCTGACCTGTTCTCCCTGGTTCCTGGTATCACAAATTGGTGCGTCCATGATGTAGATACAGGAGATAGCTTACCTGTGAAGCACAAGGCCTACCGGGTAACTGACAGGGTCAGAGCCTGCATCAAAGAGGAGGTCTCGAAGATGCTTGCTCTAGGGGTGGTTGAGTCCTCCAGCAGTCCTTGGGCTAGCCCAGTGGTCTTGGTCCCAAAGGCTGCAGCGCCGGGTGCCACGCCCAAACTCCGGTTCTGTGTGGACTACCGAGAACTCAACTCAGTCACGAAGACTGACGCGCACCCCATCCCCAGGGCTGATGAGCTCATCGATCGGTTAGGGGCTGCACGGTACCTCAGCACGTTTGATTTAACGTCTGGGTACTGGCAGATCGCCTTAACTGATGGGGCCAAAGAGAGGTCCGCATTCTCTACACCAGATGGGCATTACCAGTTCCGGGTGATGCCCTTTGGGATGAAGAATGCCCCTGCCACCTTCCAGAGGTTGGTCAACCAGGTGTTGGCTGGGCTGACCGAGTTCAGCGCCGCCTACCTGGATGACATCGCAGTGTTCAGCGGCACATGGGAAGAACACCTGCAACATCTCTGGGAAGTGTTGATGGCGCTGCGCAAGGCAGGCCTCACGATCAAGGCAAGCAAGCGTCAGATCGGGCAGGGTTCAGTGGTGTACTTGGGACACCAAGTGGGGAGCGGCCAGGTGGCGCCCCTCCAACCCAAAGTGGAAACCATCCTGGCTTGGGAGCCCCCAAAGACCCAGACGGAGGTGAGGGCCTTTTTAGGACTCACCGGGTACTACAGGAGGTTTGTCAAGGGGTATGGCAGCATCGTTGCCCCCTTGACAGAGCTGACTTCGAAGAAGCAGCCCAGGAAAGTGATATGGACTGACACCTGTCAGAAAGCCTTCGACACCCTGAAAACTGCCATGTGCACGGCGCCCGTGCTCTTGGCTCCTGACTTCTCCAAAGAGTTCCTGGTACAGACGGATGCATCAGAGCATGGTGTAGGGGCTGTTCTCTCACAGATCACTGAGGAGGGCTTTGACCAACCCGTAGCCTTTATTAGCAGGAGGCTACTTCCCCGGGAACAAAGGTGGAGTGCGATAGAACGAGAAGCATTTGCTGTGGTCTGGGCGCTGAAGAAGCTAAGACCCTACTTGTTTGGGTCTCACTTCCGGGTTCAGACCGACCACAGGCCCCTCAGATGGTTGATGCAAATGAGGGGTGAGAACCCAAAACTGTTGAGGTGGTCCATCTCCCTACAGGGTATGGACTTTACGGTGGAGCATCGCCCTGGCACAGATCACGCCAATGCTGACGGTCTGTCCAGGTTTTTCCGCCTTAGTGATGAAGAACTCCCTGGGGTAGGGTAGTTCTCCCCACTTTTCAGCTGGAGGGGACACGTGTTAGACCTGGCACCATTGGCGTGGGTCACCCTTCCATTTTTGTCTGTGCCTCAATGTGTTTTGTGTTGGTGTTAGCGGCTCAGGGCACTGTGCCACTGCCATCCAGTGCCACAGTGCAAGTGCTCCCTATGGTAAAATGTATTATGTGAATTGACTTCCACGTTTGGTTTATTTGGTTTACTGTCAGTCCCTGGTAGAGTGCACCAGGGGTGCCAAGGGCTTGTATATCCAAATGCTGCTAGTGGGCTTGCAGCACTGATTGTGCCACCCACCGAAGCAGCGGGGTAAAATGTGTCTAGGGTCTGCCACTGCAGAACCTGCGCGCGGTCTGGTACCGTCGCGCTGACTGAGCCAGTGTGCCCACTTGCCAGTCCCTAAACCTTCCCTTAACTACATGTTAGTCACCCCTCTGGTAGGCCTAAGCGCAGGGTGCATTGTAGGCATAAGGTAGGACATGCCCTGATGTGTGTGGCATGTCTTAATAGTGAATTACAAACATTTTCGTTTTTCACTATTGAAGGCTACCTGCTCTCCATAGGCCAGGATGGGCTGCTGGGATCACTACACGCTGTGACCCCAGTGGACTCAGAGAGCATGGTAGAAAGTCATGTTTAGTATGCCTGAACTCGGGATAATAAAATACATCTTTTAGTAAAGGTTATTTTGATATCCTGGGTTTGCAAATGCTACTTTTAGAAAGATAGCCTTTGCGTGCCTGACCATCTCAGTCCGCCTCTGCTGGGGGGGTGTGTGTTCTGCCTAGCAACAGTACAGGAGCAGGGCTGGGGGATTCCAGGAGACAGGTTGGCTGCCAGGTGGTGGGTAGAGAGATTACACCAGGATGGGTGGGAGGAGTACACCCTGACCCTTGGATAGACCTGTGCTCTGCCACCACAAAGCCGGCGCCACCCCCTGTGGAGCGGCTGATGTCTCTGCCCTGCTGCTGAAAGGAACAAGCCGAGTCACCACAACAGAGTTCTGCAAAACTGGACTGAGCCAGGCCCCGGCCCCCTGGCGCTAAAGAACAAAAGAATCACTGTATAAAAGTAGGAGCCTGGCTCCTAAGAAATCAGATCCAGATTGAACCACAAAGGAACTCTGCCCGACTAGAAGGACCTGGAAGAAGCTGAAGGAGGAGTAACTTTCCCTGACCTGAGGGACTGGCCTGCAGTAGGTGCCTTGCTGAGGAAGGAGAGGAAAAAGACTGAAAGAGACTTTTGCACTTTGTTCTTCAACTATCTCCAAGGGCTTGGAAGAAGAGCTTGCCCCCTGAACCGAACCCGAGGACCAGTGGGTTCACCGTGTCTCCGCTCGTCTGAGAACTCGAGCCGTGCGCTTTCTCCCGCCGGAGTGCTCTGCGCACCTTGCCACCCCTCCTAGGGCAGTGACACCCAGAAGCCTGGCCGCCTCCCCTCGCCGAGAGCCCCGCTCTACCTGAGTCGCTCTGGACCCATCGAGGCTGGCCGCCCCGCTTCCCTGTCACCTGCCTGCCACTGGAGCGTGCCTGGTGCCCTCTCGCTCTCCCGCCGGATTTCTACTTGGGAAGTGAAATCAAGCCTCGGACGGCCGCCCGTACGTCGTAACGTATCCGGCCGCCCTGCTTCACCTCCCAGCCTGAGTCTGACCGTGCCGCCCTCCGCAGTGACCTCCCGCACAGTCCGTGTCGGAGGCCCTGGGCCGCACCTGTCTACCGAGAGCCGCCCGCTGAGTTCTTGATCCGGAAGACCCACGAGGTGCAGAACCTGCATCTCCCCTGAAGACTCGTCCAAGCACATCTCACGTTCCCAGGTACAGTGAACTCTCTATCGGACTCGGGGTCCGCAACGTTCTGATTTCCCCGTATCACTGTATCCCGGGTGCACTGCGCATCATCGTGACTGGACCGACTCAACCGAGCCCTGTGAAGCGCTCGGGATCGAATAAGTTACCAAAGACAAGAACAGTGCCTAATTATCATCTTGTGGCTTCCATTTCGCAACCGTTATTGATGGTCTTGTACATGCCTGCGTAACAAAGAATCTTTTATATAAAGCATCCGTATTTTTGATACAACTTACGCCTGGTGTCCGTTTGTGGGGGATCGTTGTGGTTTACTGTGTGTGATCATAAATGCTTAACTGACTAGCGCCCTGAAGTTTAGCCCTGACTGCTCGCGCCACACTACCTATAGGGTGAGCAGGGGTTGTTCTGAGGGGGTAATTCTCTCACCCTGAATAGAAGAAGGGACCATTGATTGTCACAAGTACCTACCTGTGCCAACCGGAGGTTCCCCATTCTAACAGTGAGCAAAAAAATGATGGATTTAGGCCCAGATCTATGTACTGGTGTGAATGTATGACATTGTTCTCCATTCTGTCCATCAACTGTTATTTTTGCATTTGTCACCCCGAGTGGGAAGGGTATGCCCAGATGTGGGTCCCCTGCTCTCCATGCCACTGGAATCAAGCTACCCTTGATAAAGAGGGCTGAAATCCCGAAACCGGTCCTAGGATGCTTGTTTCCTGTCCAGGGAGGACCTGGCTTGGCAGTTTGGGCTGGACTGTACCCATGAGGCACAGGGTCAAGACTGATTTGCAAATGGTTGGGTTCAAACTGGAACGGCATAATGAGCAAAAAAAACGATGTCTTTAGGCCCAGATCTCTGTACTAGGGTGAATGTATGACATTGTTGTGCATTCTGTCCATGAAATGTTGTTTTTGCATTTGTCATCCCAAGTGGGAAGGGTATGCCCAGACGTGGGTCCCATGCTCTCCATGCCACTGGAATCAAGTTATCTTGGCTGAAGAGGGGTGAAACCCAAAAACCGGTCCTAGGATGCTTGTTTCCAGACCAGGGAGGACCTGGCTTGGCAGTTCGGGCTGGACTGTACCCATGAGGCACAGGGTCAAGACTGATTTGCATATGGCTGGGTTCAAACTGGACCGGCATGGTGAGCAAAAAACCATTGGATTTAAGCCCAGTTCTCAGCTGGGGTGAATGTATGACATTGTTCTGCATTCTGTCCATCAACTGTTGTTTTTGCATTTGTCACCCTGAGTGGGAAGGGTATGCCCAGACGTGGGTCCTGTGTTCTCCATGCCACTGGAATCAAGACATCCTGGCTGAAGAGGGGTGAAACCCCAAAACCGATCCTAGGAGGCTTGTTTCCAGTCCAGGGAGGACCTGGCTTGGCAGATCGGGCTGGACTGTACCCATGAGGCACAGGGTCAAGACTGATTTGCATATGGCTGGATTCAAACAGGAACAGCATGGTGAGCAAAAAAAACCAAGGAATTAGGCACAGATCTCTGTACTGGGGTGAATGTATGCCATTGTTCTGTATTCTGTTCATCAACTGTTGTTTTTGCATTCGTCACCCTGAGTGGGAAGGGTATGCCCAGACGTGGGTACTGTGATCTCCATGCCGCTGGAATCAAGCTACCCTGGCTGAAGAGGGGTGAAACCCCAAAACCGATCCTAGGATGCTTGTTTCCAATCCAGGGAGGACCTGGCTTGGCAGATCGGGCTGGACTGTACCCATGAGGCACAGGGTCAAGACTGATTTGCATATGGCTGGGTTGAAAACGGAACAGCATGGTGAGCAAAAAAAACGATTGAATTAGGCACAGATCTCTGTAATGGGGCGAATGTATGCCATTGTTCTGCATTCTGTTCATCAACTGTTGTTTTTGAATTTGTCAGTCCGAGTGAGAAATGGATGCCCAGACGTGGGTCCCCTGCTCTCCATGCCACTGGAATCAAGCTATCCTGGCTGAAGATGGGTGAACCCCCGAAACTGGTCCTAGGATGCTTGTTTCCAGTCCAAGGATCACCTGGCTTGGCAGTTCGGGCTGGACTGTACCCATGAGGCACAGGATCAAGACTGATTTGCATATGGCTGGGGTCAATCTGAAACGGCATGGTGAGCAAAAAACAGATGGATTTAGGCCCAGATCTCTGTACTGGGGTAAATGTATGACATTGTTGTGAATTCTGTCGATCCGCTGTTGTTTTTGCATTTTTCACACTGAGAGAAAAGGGTATGCCCAGATGTGGCTCTCGTGCTCTCCATGCCACTGGAATCAAGCTATCCTGGCTGAAGAAGGGTTAAACCCCCTACGCCGATCCTAGGATGCTTGCTTCCAGTTCAGGGAGGACCTGGCTTGGCAGTTCGGGCTGGACTGTACCCATGAGGCACAGGGTCAAGACTGATTTGCATATAGCTGGGTTCAAAATTGAACGGTATGATGAACAAAAAAATGATGGATTTAGGCCCAGATCTCGGTACTGGGGTGAATGTATGTCATTGTTCTGCATTATATCCATCAAATTTTGTTTTTGCATTTGTCACCCTGAGTGGGAAGGGTATGCCCAGACGTGGGTCCTGTGCTCTCCATGCCAATGGAATCAAGCTATCCTGGATGAAGAGGGGTGAATCCCAGAAACCGGTCCTAGGATGCTTCTTTCCAGTCCAGGGAGGACATGGCTTGGCAGTTCGGGCTGGACTGTACCCATGAGGCACAGGGTCAAGACTGATTTGCATATGGCTGGGTTCAAACTGGAACGGCATGGTGAGCAAAAAAAAGATGGATTTAGGCCCAGATCTCTGTACTGGGGTGAATGTATGACATTGTTCTGCATTCTGTCCATCAACTGTTGTTTTTGCATTTGTTACCCCAAGTGGGAAGGTTGTGCCCAGACGTGGGTCCCGTGCTCTCCATGCCACTGGAATCAAGCTATCCTGGCTGAAGAAGGGTTAAACCCCCTACGCCGATCCTAGGATGCTTGCTTCCAGTTCAGGGAGGACCTGGCTTGGCAGTTCGGGCTGGACTGTACCCATGAGGCACAGGGTCAAGACTGATTTGCATATAGCTGGGTTCAAACTTGAACGGTATGATGAACAAAAAAATGATGGATTTAGGCCCAGATCTCGGTACTGGGGTGAATGTATGTCATTGTTCTGCATTATGTCCATCAACTTTTGTTTTTGCATTTGTCTCCCTGAGTGGGAAGGGTATGCCCAGACGTGGGTCCTGTGCTCTCCATGCCAATGGAATCAAGCTATCCTGGATGAAGAGGGGTGAATCCCAGAAACCGGTCCTAGTATGCTTGTTTCCAGTCCAGGGAGGACCTGACTTGGCAGTTCAGGCTGGACTGTACCCATGAGGCAAAGGGTCAAGACTGATTTGCATATGGCTGGGTTCAAAATGGAACGGCATGGTGAGCAAAAAAAACGATGGATTTAGACCCAGATATCTGTACTGGGGTGAATGTAAGACATTTTTATGAATTCTAACCATCAACTGTTGTCTTTGCATTTGTGACACCGAGTGGGAAGGGCATGCCCAGACTCGGGTGCCGTTCTCTCCATGCCACTGGAATTAAGCTATCCTGGCTGAAGAGGGGTGAAAGCCCAAAACCGGTCCTAGGATGATTCTTTCCAGTCCAGGGAGGACATGGCTTGGCAGTTCGGGCCGGACTGTACCCATGAGGCACAGGGTCAAGACTGATTTGCATATGGCTGGGTTCAAACTGGAACAGCATGGTGAGCAAAAAAAAGATGGATTTAGGCCCAGATCTCTGTACTGGGGTGAATGTATGACATTGTTCTGCATTCTGTCCATCAACTGTTGTTTTTGCATTTGTTACCCCAAGTGGGAAGGTTGTGCCCAGACGTGGGTCCCGTGCTCTCCATGCCACTGGAATCAAGCTATCCTGGCTGAAGAGGGGTGAAACCCCGAAACCGGTCCTAGGATGCTTGTTTCCAGTCCAGGGAGGACCTGGCTTGGCAGTTCGGGCTGGACTGTACCCATGAGGCACAGTGTCAAGACTGATTTGCATATGGCTGGGTTAAAACTGGAAAGGCATGGTGAGCAAAAAAAAGATGTATTTATGCCCAGATCTCTGTACTGGGGTGAATGTATGACATTGTTCTGCATTCTGTCCATCAACTGTTGTTTTTGCATTTGTTACCCCGAATGGGAAGGGTGTGCCCAGACGTGGGTCCCGTGCTTTCCATGCCACTGGAATCAAGCTATCCTGGCTGAAGAGGGGTGAAACCCGGAAACCGGTCCTAGGATGCTTGTTTCCAGTCCAGGGAGGACCTGGCTTGGCAGTTCGGGCTGGACTGTACCCATGAGGCACAGGGTCAAGACTGATTTGCATATGGCTGGGTTCAAACTGGATTGGTATGGTGAGTAAAAAAAATGATGGATTTAGGCCCAGATCTCTGTACTGGGGTGAATGTATGACATTGTTCTGCATTCTGTCCATCAACTGTTGTTTTTGCATTTGTCAACCCGAGTGGGAAGGGTATGCCAAGACGTGGGTCCCACTCTCTGCATGCCACTGCAATCAAGCTATCCTGGCTGAAGAGGGGTGAAAGTAAACCCCAAAACCTGTCCTAGGATGCTTGTTTCCAGTCCAGGGAGGACCTGGCTTGGCAGTTCAGGCTGGACTGTACCCATGAGGCACAGGGTCAAGACTGATTTGCATATGGCTGGGTTCAAATTGGAACGGCATGGTGAGCGAAAAAATGATGGATTTAGGCCCAGATCTCTGTACTGGGGTGAATGTATGACATTGTTCTGCATTCTGTCCATCAGCTGTTGTTTTTACATTTGTCACTCCGAGTGGGAAGGGTATGCCCAGACGTGGGTCCCGTACTCTCCTTGCCAATGGAATCAAGCTATCCTGGCTGAAGAGGGGTGAAAACCCGACACCGGTCCTAGTATGCTTGTTCCCAGTCCAGGGAGGACCTGGCTTGGCAGTTCAAGCTGGACTGTACCCATAAGGCACAGGGTCAAGACTGATTTGCATATGGCTGGGTTCAAACTGGAATGGCATGGTGATCAAAAAAACGATGGATTTAAGCCCAGATCTCTGTACTGGGGTGAATGTATGACATTGTTCTGCATTCTGTCCATCAACTGTTGTTTTTGATTTTGTCACCAGTAGTGGGAAGGGTATGCCCAGACGTGGGTCCCGTGCTCTCCATGCCACTGGAATCAAGCTATCCTGGCTGAAGAGAGGTGAAATCCTGACACCGGTCCTAGTATGCTTGTTTCCAGTCCAGGGAGGACCTGGCTTGGCAGTTCAAGCTGGACTGTACCCATAAGGCACAGGGTCAAGACTGATTTGCATATGGCTGGGTTCAAACTGGAACGGCATGGTGAGCAAAAAAACGATGGATTTAGGCCCAGATCTCTTTACTGGGGTGAATGTATGACATTGTTCTGCATTCTGTCCATCAACTGTTGTTTTTGAATTTGTCACCCCGAGTGGGAAGGGTATGCCCATACATGGGTCCCGTGCCCTCCATGGCACTGGAATCAAGCTATCCTGGATGAAGAGCGGTGAAACCCCAAAACCGGTCCTACGATGCTTGTTTCCAATCCAGGAAGGACCTGCCTTGGCATTTTGGGCTAGACTGTACCCATGAGGTACAGGGTCAAGACTGATTTGCATATGTCTGGGTTCAAACTGGAACGGCATGGTGATCCAAAAAACGATGGATTTAGGCCCAGATCTTTGTACTGGGGTGAATGTATGACATTGTTCTGCTTTCAGTCCATCAACAGTTGTTTTTGATTTTGTCACCCCTAGTGGGAAGGGTATGCCCAGACGTGGGTCCCCTGCTCTCCATGCCACTGGAATCAAGCTATACTGGCTGAAGATGGGTGAACCCCCGAAACTGGTCCTAGGATGCTTGTTTCCAGTCCAAGGATCACCTGGCTTGGCAGTTCGGGCTGGACTGTACCCATGAGGCACAGGATCAAGACTGATTTGCATATGGCTGGGTTCAATCTGAAACGGCATGGTGAGCAAAAAACAGATGGATTTAGGCCCAGATCTCTGTACTGGAGTGAATGTATGACATTGTTGTGCATTCTGTCGATCAGCTGTTGTTTTTGCATTTTTCACACTGAGAGAAAAGGGTATGCCCAGATGTGGCTCTCGTGCTCTCCATGCCACTGGAATCAAGCTATCTTGGCTGAAGAAGGGTTAAACCCCTTACGCCGATCCTAGGATGCTTGCTTCCAGTTCAGGGAGGACCTGGCTTGGCAGTTCGGGCTGGACTGTACCCATGAGGCACAGGGTCAAGACTGATTTGCATATAGCTGGGTTCAAACTTGAACGGTATGATGAACAAAAAAACGATGGATTTAGGCCCAGATCTCTGTACTGGGGTGAATGTATGACATTGTTCTGCATTCTGTCCATCAACTGTTGTTTTTGATTTTGTCACCAGTAGTGGGAAGGGTATGCCCAGACGTGGGTCCCGTGCTCTCCATGCCACTGGAATCAAGCTATCCTGGCTGAAGAAGGGTTAAACCCCCTACGCCGATCCTAGGATGCTTGCTTCCAGTTCAGGGAGGACCTGGCTTGGCAGTTCGGGCTGGACTGTACCCATGAGGCACAGGGTCAAGACTGATTTGCATATAGCTGGGTTCAAACTTGAACGGTATGATGAACAAAAAAATGATGGATTTAGGCCCAGATCTCGGTACTGGGGTGAATGTATGTCATTGTTCTGCATTATATCCATCAACTTTTGTTTTTGCATTTGTCACCCTGAGTGGGAAGGGTATGCCCAGACGTGGGTCCTGTGCTCTCCATGCCAATGGAATCAAGCTATCCTGGATGAAGAGGGGTGAATCCCAGAAACCGGTCCTAGTATGCTTGTTTCCAGTCCAGGGAGGACCTGACTTGGCAGTTCAGGCTGGACTGTACCCATGAGGCACAGGGTCAAGACTGATTTGCATATGGCTGGGTTCAAAATGGAACGGCATGGTGAGCAAAAAAAACGATGGATTTAGACCCAGATATCTGTACTGGGGTGAATGTAAGACATTTTTATGAATTCTAACCATCAACTGTTGTCTTTGCATTTGTGACACCGAGTGGGAAGGGCATGCCCAGACTTGGGTGCCGTTCTCTCCATGCCACTGGAATTAAGCTATCCTGGCTGAAGAGGGGTGAAAGCCCAAAACCGGTCCTAGGATGCTTCTTTCCAGTCCAGGGAGGACATGGCTTGGCAGTTCGGGTTGGACTGTACCCATGAGGCACAGGGTCAAGACTGATTTGCATATGGCTGGGTTCAAACTGGAATGGCATGGTGAGCAAAAAAAAGATGGATTTAGGCCCAGATCTCTGTACTGGGGTGAATGTATGACATTGTTCTGCATTCTGTCCATCAACTGTTGTTTTTGCATTTGTTACCCCAAGTGGGAAGGTTGTGCCCAGACGTGGGTCCCGTGCTCTCCATGCCACTGGAATCAAGCTATCCTGGCTGAAGAAGGGTTAAACCCCCTATGCCGATCCTAGGATGCTTGCTTCCAGTTCAGGGAGGACCTGGCTTGGCAGTTCGGGCTGGACTGTACCCATGAGGCACAGGGTCAAGACTGATTTGCATATAGCTGGGTTCAAACTTGAACGGTATGATGAACAAAAAAATGATGGATTTAGGCCCAGATCTCAGTACTGGGGTGAATGCATGTCATTGTTCTGCATTATGTCCATCAACTTTTGTTTTTGCATTTGTCTCCCTGAGTGGGAAGGGTATGCCCAGACGTGGGTCCTGTGCTCTCCATGCCAATGGAATCAAGCTATCCTGGATGAAGAGGGGTGAATTCCAGAAACCGGTCCTAGTATGCTTGTTTCCAGTCCAGGGAGGACCTGACTTGGCAGTTCAGGCTGGACTGTACCCATGAGGCAAAGGGTCAAGACTGATTTGCATATGGCTGGGTTCAAAATGGAACGGCATGGTGAGCAAAAAAAACGATGGATTTAGACCAAGATATCTGTACTGGGGTGAATGTAAGACATTTTTATGAATTCTAACCATCAACTGTTGTCTTTGCATTTGTGACACCGAGTGGGAAGGGCATGCCCAGACTCGGGTGCCGTTCTCTCCATGCCACTGGAATTAAGCTATCCTGGCTGAAGAGGGGTGAAAGCCCAAAACCGGTCCTAGGATGATTCTTTCCAGTCCAGGGAGGACATGGCTTGGCAGTTCGGGCCGGACTGTACCCATGAGGCACAGGGTCAAGACTGATTTGCATATGGCTGGGTTCAAACTGGAACAGCATGGTGAGCAAAAAAAAGATGGATTTCGGCCCAGATCTCTGTACTGGGGTGAATGTATGACATTGTTCTGCATTCTGTCCATCAACTGTTGTTTTTGCATTTGTTACCCCAAGTGGGAAGGTTGTGCCCAGACGTGGGTCCCGTGCTCTCCATGCCACTGGAATCAAGCTATCCTGGCTGAAGAGGGGTGAAACCCCGAAACCGGTCCTAGGATGCTTGTTTCCAGTCCAGGGAGGACCTGGCTTGGCAGTTCGGGCTGGACTGTACCCATGAGGCACAGTGTCAAGACTGATTTGCATATGGCTGGGTTAAAACTGGAAAGGCATGGTGAGCAAAAAAAAGATGTATTTATGCCCAGATCTCTGTACTGGGGTGAATGTATGACATTGTTCTGCATTCTGTCCATCAACTGTTGTTTTTGCATTTGTTACCCCGAATGGGAAGGGTGTGCCCAGACGTGGGTCCCGTGCTTTCCATGCCACTGGAATCAAGCTATCCTGGCTGAAGAGGGGTGAAACCCGGAAACCGGTCCTAGGATGCTTGTTTCCAGTCCAGGGAGGACCTGGCTTGGCAGTTCGGGCTGGACTGTACCCATGAGGCACAGGGTCAAGACTGATTTGCATATGCCTGGGTTCAAGCTGGATTGGTATGGTGAGTAAAAAAAATGATGGATTTAGAACCAGATCTCTGTACTGGGGTGAATGTATGACATTGTTCTGCATTCTGTCCATCAACTGTTGTTTTTGCATTTGTCAACCCGAGTGGGAAGTGTATGCCAAGACGTGGGTCCCACTCTCTGCATGCCACTGCAATCAAGCTATCCTGGCTGAAGAGGGGTGAAAGTAAACCCCAAAACCTGTCCTAGGATGCTTGTTTCCAGTCCAGGGCGGACCTGGCTTGGCAGTTCGGGCTGGACTGTACCCATGAGGCACAGGGTCAAGACTGATTTGCATATAGCTGGGTTCAAACTTGAACGGTATGATGAACAAAAAAACGATGGATTTAGGCCCATATCTCTGTACTGGGGTGAATGTATGACATTGTTCTGCATTCTGTCCATCAACTGCTGTTTTTGATTTTGTCACCCCTAGTGGGAAGGGTATGCCCAGACGTGGGTCCCGTGCTCTCCATGCCACTGGAATCAAGCTATCCTGGCTGAAGAGGGGTGAAATCCTGACACCAGTCCTAGTATGCTTGTTTGCAGTCCAGGGAGGACCTGGCTTGGCAGTTCAAGCTGGACTGTACCCATAAGGCACAGGGTCAAGACTGATTTGCATATGGCTGGGTTCAAACTGGAATGGCATGGTGAGCAAAAAAACGATGGATTTAGGCCCAGATCTCTTTACTGGGGTGAATGTATGACATTGTTTTGCATTCTGTCCATCAACTGTTGTTTTTGAATTTGTCACCCCGAGTGGGAAGGGTATGCCCATACGTGGGTCCCGTGCTCTCCATGGCACTGGAATCAAGGTATCCTGGATGAAGAGGGGTGAAACCCCAAAACCGGTCCTACGATGCTTGTTTCCAATCCAGGAAGGACGTGGCTTGGCATTTTGGGCTAGACTGTACCCATGAGGTACAGGGTCAAGACTGATTTGCATATGTCTGGGTTCAAACTGGAACGGCATGGTGATCAAAAAAACGATGGATTTAGGCCCAGATCTTTGTACTGGGGTGAATGTATGACATTGTTCTGCTTTCAGTCCATCAACAGTTGTTTTTGATTTTGTCACCCCTAGTGGGAAGGGTATGCCCAGACGTGGGTCCCCTGCTCTCCATGCCACTGGAATCAAGCTATCCTGGCTGAAGATGGGTGAACCCCCGAAACTGGTCCTAGGATGCTTGTTTCCAGTCCAAGGATCACCTGGCTTGGCAGTTCGGGCTGGACTGTACCCATGAGGCACAGGATCAAGACTGATTTGCATATGGCTGGGTTCAATCTGAAACGGCATGGTGAGCAAAAAACAGATGGATTTAGGCCCAGATCTCTGTACTGGAGTGAATGTATGACATTGTTGTGCATTCTGTCGATCAGCTGTTGTTTTTGCATTTTTCACACTGAGAGAAAGGGTATGCCCAGATGTGGCTCTCGTGCTCTCCATGCCACTGGAATCAAGCTATCCTGGCTGAAGAAGGGTTAAACCCCCTACGCCGATCCTAGGATGCTTGCTTCCAGTTCAGGGAGGACCTGGCTTGGCAGTTCGGGCTGGACTGTACCCATGAGGCACAGGGTCAAGACTGATTTGCATATAGCTGGGTTCAAACTTGAACGGTATGATGAACAAAAAAATGATGGATTTAGGCCCAGATCTCGGTACTGGGGTGAATGTAAGTCATTGTTCTGCATTATGTCCATCAACTTTTGTTTTTGCATTTGTCACCCTGATTGGGAAGGGTATGCCCAGACGTGGGTCCTGTGCTCTCCATGCCAATGGAATCAAGCTATCCTGGCTGAAGAGGGGTGAAAGCCCAAAACCGGTCCTAGAATGCTTCTTTCCAGTCCAGGGAGGACATGGCTTGGCAGTTCGGGCTGGACTGTACCCATGAGGCACAGGGTCAAGACTGATTTGCATATGGTTGGGTTCAAACTGGAACGGCATGGTGAGCAAAAAAAAGATGGATTTAGCCCCAGATCTCTGCACTGGGGTGAATATATGACATTGTTCTGCATTCTGTCCATCAACTGTTGTTTTTGCATTTGTTACCCCAAGTGGGAAGGTTGTGCCCAGACGTGGGTCCCGTGCTCTCCATTCCACTGGAATCAAGCTATCCTGGCTGAAGAGGGGTGAAACCCCGAAACCGGTCCTAGGATGCTTGTTTCCAGTCCAGGGAGGACCTGGCTTGGCAGTTCGGGCTGGACTGTACCCATGAGGCACAGGGTCAAGACTGATTTGCATATGGCTGGGTTCAAACTGGATTGGTATGGTGAGTAAAAAAAATGATGGATTTAGGCCCAGATCTCTGTACTGGGGTTAATGCATGACATTGTTCTGCATTCTGTCCATCAACTGTTGTTTTTGCATTTGTCACCCCGAGTGGGAAGGGTATGCCAAGACGTGGGTCCCGTACTCTCCTTGCCAATGGAATCAAGCTATCCTAGCTGAAGAGGGGTGAAAGTAAACCCCAAAACCTGTCCTAGGATGCTTGTTTCCAGTCCAGGGAGGACCTGGCTTGGCAGTTCGGGCTGGACTGTACCCATGAGGCACAGGGTCAAGACTGATTTGCATATGGCTGGGTTCAAACTGGAACGGCATGGTGAGCGAAAAAATGATGGATTTAGGCCCAGATCTCTGTACTGGGGTGATTGTATGACATTGTTCTGCATTCTGTCCATCAGCTGTTGTTTTTACATTTGTCACTCCGAGTGGGAAGGGTATGCCCAGACGTGGGTCCCGTACTCTCCTTGCCAATGGAATCAAGCTATCCTGGCTGAAGAGGGGTGAAAACCCGACACCGGTCCTAGTATGCTTGTTCCCAGTCCAGGGAGGACCTGGCTTGGCAGTTCAAGCTGGACTGTACCCATAAGGCAAAGGGTCAAGACTGATTTGCATATGGCTGGGTTCAAACTGGAATGGCATGGTGATCAAAAAAACGATGGATTTAGGCCCAGATCTCTGTACTGGGGTGAATGTATGACATTGTTGTGCATTCTGCCGATCAGCTGTTGTTTTTGATTTTGTAACCCCTAGTGGGAAGGGTATGCCCAGATGTGGCTCCCGTGCTCTCCATGCCACTGGAATCAAGCTATACTGGCTGAAGAAGGGTTAAACCCCCTAAACCGATCCTAGGATGCTTGCTTCCAGTTCAGGGAGGACCTGGCTTGGCAATTCGGGCTGGACTGTACCCATGAGGCACAGGGTCAAAACTGATTTGCATATGGCTGGGTTCAAACTTGAACGGTATGATGAACAAAAAAATGATGGATTTAGGTCCAGATCTCGGTACTGGGGTGAATGTATGTCATTGTTCTGCATTATGTCCATCAACTGTTGTCTTTGCATTTGTCACCCTGAGTGGGAAGGGTATGCCCAGACGTGGGTCCCGTGCTCTCCATGCCAATGGAATCAAGCTATCCCGGATGAAGAGGGGTGAATCCCAGAAACCGGTCCTAGTATGCTTGTTTCCAGTCCAGGGAGGACCTGACTTGGCAGTTCAGGTTGGACTGTACCCATGAGGCACAGGGTCAAGACTGATTTGCATATGGCTGGGTTCAAAATGGAACGGCATGGTGAGCAAAAAAAGATGGATTTAGGTTCAGATCTCTGTACTGGGGTGAATGTATGACATTGTTCTGCATTCTGTCCATCAACTGTTGTTTTTGCATTTGTTACCCCAAGTGGGAAGGTTGTGCCCAGACGTGGGTCCTGTGCTTTCCATGCCACTGGAATCAAGCTATCCTGGCTGAAGAGGGGTGAAACCCCGAAATCGGTCCTAGGATGCTTGTTTCCAGTCCAGGGAGGACCTGGCTTAGCAGTTCGGGCTGGACTGTACCCATGAGGCACAGGGTCAAGACTGATTTGCATATGGCTGGGTTAAAACTGGAAAGGCATGGTGAGCAAAAAAAAGATGGATTTATGCCCAGATCTCTGTACTGGGGTGAATGTATGACATTGTTCTGCATTCTGTCCATCAACTGTTGTTTTTGCATTTGTTACCCCGAGTAGGAAGGGTGTGCCCAGACGTGGGTACTGTGCTTTCCATGCCACTGGAATCAAGCTATCCTGGCTGAAGAGGGGTGAAACCCCGAAACTGGTCCTAGGATGCTTGTTTCCAGTCCAGGGAGGACCTGGCTTGTCAGTTCGGGCTGGACTGTACGCATGAGGCACAGGGTCAAGACTGATTTGCATAAGGCTGGGTTCAAACTGGATTGGTATGGTGAGGAAAAAAAATAATGGATTTAGGCCCTGATCTCTGTACTGGGGTGAATGTATGACATTGTTCTGCATTCTGTCCATCAGCTTTTGTTTTTACATTTGTCACTCCGAGTGGGAAGGGTATGACCAGACGTGGGTCCCGTACTCTCCATGCCAATGGAATCAAGCTATCCTGGCTGAAGAGGGGTGAAAACCCGACACCGGTCCTAGTATGCTTGTTCCCAGTCCAGGGAGGACCTGGCTTGGCAGTTCAAGCTGGACTGTACCCATAAGGCAAAGGGTCAAGACTGATTTGCATATTGCTGGGTTCAAACTGGAACGGCATGGTGAGCAAAAAAACGATGGATTTAGGCCCAGATCTCTGTACTGGGGTGAATGTATGACATTGTTTTGCATTCTGTCCATCAACAGTTGTTTTTGCATTTGTCACCCTGAGTGGGAAGGGTATGCCCAGACGTGGGTCCCGTGCTCTCCATGCCAATGGAATCAAGCTATCCTGGATGAAGAGGGGTGAATCCCAGAAACCGGTCCTAGTATGCTTGTTTCCAGTCCAGGGAGGACCTGACTTGGCAGCTCAGGTTGGACTGTACCCATGAGGCACAGGGTCAAGACTGATTTGCATATGGCTGGGTTCAAAATGGAACGGCATGGTGAGCAAAAAAAAGATGGATTTAGGCCCAGATCTTTGTACTGGGGTGAATGTATGACATTGTTCTGCTTTCAGTCCATCAACAGTTGTTTTTGATTTTGTCACCCCTAGTGGGAAGGTTGTGCCCAGACGTGGGTCCCGTGCTCTCCATGCCACTGCAATCAAGCTAGCCTGGCTGAAGAGGGGTGAAATCCCGAAACCTGTCATAGGATGCTTGTTTCCAGTCCAGGGAGTAGCTGGCTTGGCAGTTCGGGCTGGACTGTACCCATGAGGCACAAGATCAAGACTGATTTGCATATGGCTGGGTTCAATCTGAAATGACATGGTGAGCAAAAAACAGATGGATTTAGGCCCAGATCTCTGTACTGGGGTGAATGTATGACATTGTTGTGCATTCTGTCGATCAACTGTTGTTTTTGCATTTGTCACCCTGAGTGGGAAGGGTATGCCCAGACGTGGGTCCCGTGCTCTCCATGCCAATGGAATCAAGCTATCCTGGATGAAGAGGGGTGAATCCCAAAAACCGGTCCTAGTATGCTTGTTTCCAGTCCAGGGAGGACCTGACTTGGCAGTTCAGGTTGGACTGTACCCATGAGGCACAGGGTAAAGACTGATTTGCATATGGCTGGGTTCAAAATGGAACGGCATGGTGAGCAAAAAAAAGATGGATTTAGGCCCAGATCTCTGTACTGGGGTGAATGTATGACATTGTTCTGCATTCTGTCCATCAACTGTTGTTTTTGCATTTGTCACCCCGAGTGGGAAGGGTATGCCAAGACGTGGGTCCCACGCTCTGAATGCCACTGCAATCAAGCTATCCTGGCTGAAGAGGGGTGAAAGTAAACCCCAAAACCTGTCCTAGGATGCTTGTTTCCAGTCCAGGGAGGACTTGGCTTGGCAGTTCGGGCTGAACTGTACCCATGAGGCACAGGGTCAAGACTGATTTGCATATGGCTGGGTTCAAACTGGAATGGAATGGTGAGCGAAAAAATGATGGATTTAGGCCCGGATCTCTGTAGTGGGCTGGGGTGATTGTATGACATTGTTCTGCATTCTGTCCATCAACTGTTGTTTTTACATTTGTCACTCCTAGTGGGAAGGGTATGCCCAGACGTGGGTCCCGTACTCTCCATGCCAATGGAATCAAGCTATCCTGGCTGAAGAGGGGTGAAACCTCGAAACTGGTCCTAGGATGCTTGTTTCCAGTCCAGGGAGGACCTGGCTTGGCAGTTCAAGCTGGACTGTACCCATAAGGCACAGGGTCTAGACTGATTTGCATATGGCTGGGTTCAAACTGGAACGGCATGGTGAGCAAAAAAACGATGGATTTAGGCCCAGATCTCTGTACTGGGGTGAATGTATGACATTGTTCTGCATTCTGTCCCTCAACTGTTGTTTTTGATTTTGTCACCCCTAGTGGGGAGGGTATGCCCAGACGTGGGTCCCGTGCTCTCCATGCCACTGGAATCAAGCTATCCTGGCTGAAGAGGGGTGAAATCCCGAAACCTGTCATAGGATGCTTGTTTACAGTCCAGGGAGTAGCTGGCTTGGCAGTTCGGGCTGGACTGTACCCATGAGGCACAGGGTCAAGATTGATTTGCATATTGCTCGGTTCAAACTGGAACAGCATGGTGATCAAAAAAATGATGGATTTAGGCCCAGATCTCTGTGCTTATGTGAATGTATGACATTGTTCTGCTTTCAGTCCATCAACTGTTGTTTTTGCATTTGTTACCCCGAGTGGGAAGGGTATGCCCAGACTAGGGTCCCGTGCTCTCCATGCCACTGGAATCAAGCTATCCTGGCTGAAGAGGGGTGAAACCCCGAAACCGGTCCTAGGATGCTTGTTTCAATCCAGGGAGGACCTGACTTAGCAGTTTGGGCTGCACTGTTCCCATGAGGCACAGGGTCAAGACTGATTTGCATATGGTTGGGTTCAAACTGGAACAGCATGGTGAGGAAAAAAAACTATGGATTTAGGCCCAGATCTCTGTACTGGGGTTAATGTATGACATTGTTCTGCATTCTGTCCATAAACTGTTGTTTTTGCATTTGTCACCCCGAGTGGGAAGGGTATGCCCATATGTGGGTCCTTTGCTCTCCATGCCACTGGAATCAAGCCATCTTGGCTGAAGAGTGGTGAAATCCCGAAACCGGTCCTAGGAGGCTTGTTTCCAGTCCAGGAAGGACCTGGCTTGGCAGTTGGGGCTAGACTGTACTCATGAGGCACAGGGTCAAGACTGATTTGCATATGGCTGGGTTTAAACTTGAACGGCATGGTGAGCAAAAAAACAATGGATTCAGCCCCAGATCTCTGTACTGGGGAGAATGTATGACATTGTTCTTCATTCTGTCCATCAACTGTTGTTTTTGCATTTGTCACCCCGAGTGGAAAGGGTATGCCCAGACGTGGGTCCTGAGCTCTCCATGCCACAGGAATCAAGCTATCGTGGCTGAAGAGGGGTGAAACCTCGAAACCGGTCCTAGGATGCTTTTTTCCAGTCCAGGGAGAAGCTGACTTGGCAGTTCGGGCTGGAAGGTACCCATGAGCAAAGGGTCAAGACTGATTTGCATATTGCTCTGTTCAAACTGCAACAGCAT
The DNA here is from genome assembly GCF_964204655.1 of Triturus cristatus. Lineage (NCBI taxonomy): Eukaryota > Metazoa > Chordata > Amphibia > Caudata > Salamandridae > Triturus > Triturus cristatus. Next base: position 1,572,447,877 of record NC_140591.1, on the reverse strand, counting down.
GGTGATCAAAAATACGATGGATTTAGGCTCAGATCTCTGTGTTTAGGTGAATGTATGACATTGTTCTGAATTCTGTCCATCAACTGTTGTTTTTGCATTTGTTACCCCGAGTAGGAAGGGTGTGCCCAGACGTGGGTCCTGTGCTTTCCTTGCCACTGGAATCAAGCTATCCTGGCTGAAGAGGAGTGAAACCCCGAAACCGGTCCTAGGATGCTTGTTTCCAGTCCAGGGAGGACCTGGCTTGGCAGTTCGGGCTGGACTGTACCCATGAGGCACAGGGTCAAGACTGATTTGCATATGGCTAGGTTCAAACTGGATTGGTATGGTGAGTTAAAAAAATGATGGATTTAGGCCCAGATCTCTGTACTGGGGTGAATGTATGATATTGTTCTGCATTCTGTCCATCAACTGTTGTTTTTGCATTTGTCACCCCGAGTGGGAACGGTATGCCAAGACGTGGTTCCCACGCTCTGCATGCCACTGCAATCAAGCTATCCTGGCTGAAGAGGGGTGAAAGTAAACCCCAAAACCTGTCCTAGGATGCTTGTTTCCAGTCCAGGGAAGACCTGGCTTGGCAGTTCGGCTGGACTGTACCCATGAGGCACAGGGTCAAGACTGATTTGCATATGGCTGGGTTCAAACTGGAACGGCATGGTGAGCGAAAAAATGATGGATTTAGGCCCAGATCTCTGTACTGGGGTGAATGTATGACATTGTTTTGCATTCTGTCCATCCACAGTTGTTTTTGATTTTGTCACCCCTAGTGAGAAGGGTATGCCCAGACGTGGGTCCCGTGCTCTCCATGCCACTGGAATCAAGCTATCCTGGCTGAAGAGGGGTGAAATCCTGACACCGGTCCTAGTATGCTTGTTTCCAGTCCAGGGAGGACCTGGCTTGGCAGTTCGGGCTGGACTGTACCCATAAGGCACAGGGTCAAGACTGATTTGCATATGTCTGGGTTTAAACTTGAACGGCATTGTGAGCAAAAAAACAATGGATTTAGCCCCAGATCTCTGTACTGGGGAGAATGTATGACATTGTTCTTCATTCTGTCCATCAACTGTTGTTTTTGCATTTGTCACCCCGAGTGGAAAGGGTATGCCCAGACGTGGGTCCTGTGCTCACCATGCCACAGGAATCAAGCTATCGTGGCTGAAGAGGGGTGAAACCTCGAAACCGGTCCTAGGATGCTTTTTTCCAGTCCAGGGAGAAGCTGACTTGGCAGTTCGGGCTGGAAGGTACCCATGAGCAAAGGGTCAAGACTGATTTGCATATTGCTCTGTTCAAACTGCAACAGCATGGTGATCAAAAATACGATGGATTTAGGCTCAGATCTCTGTGTTTAGGTGAATGTATGACATTGTTCTGAATTCTGTCCATCAACTGTTGTTTTTGCATTTGTTACCCCGAGTAGGAAGGGTGTGCCCAGACGTGGGTCCTGTGCTTTCCATGCCACTGGAATCAAGCTATCCTGGCTGAAGAGGAGTGAAACCCCGAAACCGGTCCTAGGATGCTTGTTTCCAGTCCAGGGAGGACCTGGCTTGGCAGTTCGGGCTGGACTGTACCCATGAGGCACAGGGTCAAGACTGATTTGCATATGGCTGGGTTCAAACTGGATTGGTATGGTGAGTTAAAAAAATGATGGATTTAGGCCCAGATCTCTTTACTGGGGTGAATGTATGATATTGTTCTGCATTCTGTCCATCAACTGTTGTTTTTGCATTTGTCACCCCGAGTGGGAAGGGTATGCCAAGACGTGGTTCCCACGCTCTGCATGCCACTGCAATCAAGCTATCCTGGCTGAAGAGGGGTGAAAGTAAACCCCAAAACCTGTCCTAGGATGCTTGTTTCCAGTCCAGGGAGGACCTTGCTTGGCAGTTCGGGCTGGACTGTACCCATGAGGCACAGGGTCAAGACTGATTTGCATATGGCTGGGTTCAAACTGGAACGGCATGGTGAGCGAAAAAATGATGGATTTAGGCCCAGATCTCTGTACTGAGGTGATTGTATGACATTGTTCTGCATTCTGTCCATCAGCTTTTGTTTTTACATTAGTCACTCCGAGTGGGAAGGGTATGCCCAGACGTGGGTCCCGTACTCTCCATGCAATGGAATCAAGCTATCCTGGCTGAAGAGGGGTGAAAACCCGACACCGGTCCTAGTATGCTTGTTCCCAGTCCAGGGAGGACCTGGCTTGGTAGTTCAAGCTGGACTGTACCCATAAGGCACAGGGTCAAGACTGATTTGCATATGGCTGGGTTCAAACTGGAACGGCATGGTGAACAAAAAAACGATGGATTTAGGCCCAGATCTCTGTACTGGGGTGAATGTATGACATTGTTTTGCATTCTGTCCATCCACAGTTGTTTTTGATTTTGTCACCCCTAGTGAGAAGGGTATGCCCAGACGTGGGTCCCGTGCTCTCCATGCCACTGGAATCAAGCTATCCTGGCTGAAGAGGGGTGAAATCCTGACACCGGTCCTAGTATGCTTGTTTCCAGTCCAGGGAGGACCTGGCTTGGCAGTTCAAGCTGGACTGTACCCATAAGGCACAGGGTCAAGACTGATTTGCATATGGCTGGGTTCAAACTGGAACGGCATGGTGAGCAAAAAAACGATGGATTTAGGCCCAGATCTATGTACTGGTGTGAATGTATGACATTGTTCTGCATTCTGTCCATCAACTGTTGTTTTTGAATTTGTCACCCCGAGTGGGAAGTGTATGCCCATACGTGGGTCCCGTGCTCTCCATGGCACTGGAATCAAGCTATCCTGGATGAAGAGTGGTGAAACCCCAAAACCGGTCCTACGATGCTTGTTTCCAATCCAGGAAGGACCTGGCTTGGCATTTTGGGCTAGACTGTACCCATGAGGTACAGGGTGAAGACTGATTTGCATATGTCTGGGTTCAAACTGGAACGGCATGGTGATCAAAAAAACTATGGATTTAGGCCCAGATCTTTGTACTGGGGTGAATGTATGACATTGTTCTGATTTCAGTCCATCAACAGTTGTTTTTGATTTTGTCACCCCTAGTGGGAAGGGTATGCCCAGACGTGGGTCCCGTGCTGTCCATGCCACTGCAATCAAGCTAGCCTGGCTGAAGAGGGGTGAAATCCCGAAACCTGTCATAGGATGCTTGTTTCCAGTCCAGGGAGTAGCTGGCTTGGCAGTTCGGGCTGGACTGTACCCATGAGGCACAAGATCAAGACTGATTTGCATATGGCTGGGTTCAATCTGAAATGACATGGTGAGCAAAAAACAGATGGATTTAGGCCCAGATCTCTGTACTGGGGTGAATGTATGACATTGTTGTGCATTCTGTCGATCAACTGTTGTTTTTGCATTTGTCACCCTGAGTGGGAAGGGTATGCCCAGACGTGGGTCCCGTGCTCTCCATGCCAATGGAATCAAGCTATCCTGGATGAAGAGGGGTGAATCCCAGAAACCGGTCCTAGTATGCTTGTTTCCAGTCCAGGGAGGACCTGACTTGGCAGTTCAGGTTGGACTGTCCCCATGAGGCACAGGGTAAAGACTGATTTGCATATGGCTGGGTTCAAAATGGAACGGCATGGTGAGCAAAAAAAAGATGGATTTAGGCCCAGATCTCTGTACTGGGGTGAATGTATGACATTGTTCTGCATTCTGTCCATCAACTGTTGTTTTTGCATTTGTTACCCCGAATAGGAAGGGTGTGCCCAGACGTGGGTCCCGTGCTTTCCATGCCACTGGAATCAAGCTATCCTGGCTGAAGAGGGGTGAAACCCCCGAAACCGGTCCTAGGATGCTTGTTTACAGTCCAGGGAGGACCTGGCTTGGCAGTTCCGGCTGGACTGTACCCATGAGGCACAGGGTCAAGACTGATTTGCATATGACTGGGTCCAAACTGGATTGGTATGGTGCGTAAAAAAAATGATGGATTTAGGCCCAGATCTCTGTACTGGGGTGAATGTATGACATTGTTCTGCATTCTGTCCATCAACTGTTGTTTTTGCATTTGTCACCCCGAGTGGGAAGGGTATGCCAAGACGTGGGTCCCACGCTCTGAATGCCACTGCAATCAAGCTATCCTGGCTGAAGAGGGGTGAAAGTAAACCCCAAAACCTGTCCTAGGATGCTTGTTTCCAGTCCAGGGAGGACCTGGCTTGGCAGTTCGGGCTGAACTGTACCCATGAGGCACAGGGTCAAGACTGATTTGCATATGGCTGGGTTCAAACTGGAATGGCATGGTGAGCGAAAAAATGATGGATTTAGGCCCGGATCTCTGTACTGGGCTGGGGTGATTGTATGACATTGTTCTGCATTCTGTCCATCAACTGTTGTTTTTACATTTGTCACTCCTAGTGGGAAGGGTATGCCCAGACGTGGGTCCCGTACTCTCCATGCCAATGGAATCAAGCTATCCTGGCTGAAGAGGGGTGAAATCCTGACACCGGTCCTAGTATGCTTGTTTCCAGTCCAGGGAGGACCTGGCTTGGCAGTTCGGGCTGGACTGTACCCATAAGGCACAGGGTCAAGACTGATTTGCATATGTCTGGGTTTAAACTTGAACGGCATTGTGAGCAAAAAAACAATGGATTTAGCCCCAGATCTCTGTACTGGGGAGAATGTATGACATTGTTCTTCATTCTGTCCATCAACTGTTGTTTTTGCATTTGTCACCCCGAGTGGAAAGGGTATGCCCAGACGTGGGTCCTGTGCTCACCATGCCACAGGAATCAAGCTATCGTGGCTGAAGAGGGGTGAAACCTCGAAACCGGTCCTAGGATGCTTTTTTCCAGTCCAGGGAGAAGCTGACTTGGCAGTTCGGGCTGGAAGGTACCCATGAGCAAAGGGTCAAGACTGATTTGCATATTGCTCTGTTCAAACTGCAACAGCATGGTGATCAAAAATACGATGGATTTAGGCTCAGATCTCTGTGTTTAGGTGAATGTATGACATTGTTCTGAATTCTGTCCATCAACTGTTGTTTTTGCATTTGTTACCCCGAGTAGGAAGGGTGTGCCCAGACGTGGGTCCTGTGCTTTCCATGCCACTGGAATCAAGCTATCCTGGCTGAAGAGGAGTGAAACCCCGAAACCGGTCCTAGGATGCTTGTTTCCAGTCCAGGGAGGACCTGGCTTGGCAGTTCGGGCTGGACTGTACCCATGAGGCACAGGGTCAAGACTGATTTGCATATGGCTGGGTTCAAACTGGATTGGTATGGTGAGTTAAAAAAATGATGGATTTAGGCCCAGATCTCTTTACTGGGGTGAATGTATGATATTGTTCTGCATTCTGTCCATCAACTGTTGTTTTTGCATTTGTCACCCCGAGTGGGAAGGGTATGCCAAGACGTGGTTCCCACGCTCTGCATGCCACTGCAATCAAGCTATCCTGGCTGAAGAGGGGTGAAAGTAAACCCCAAAACCTGTCCTAGGATGCTTGTTTCCAGTCCAGGGAGGACCTTGCTTGGCAGTTCGGGCTGGACTGTACCCATGAGGCACAGGGTCAAGACTGATTTGCATATGGCTGGGTTCAAACTGGAACGGCATGGTGAGCGAAAAAATGATGGATTTAGGCCCAGATCTCTGTACTGAGGTGATTGTATGACATTGTTCTGCATTCTGTCCATCAGCTTTTGTTTTTACATTAGTCACTCCGAGTGGGAAGGGTATGCCCAGACGTGGGTCCCGTACTCTCCATGCAATGGAATCAAGCTATCCTGGCTGAAGAGGGGTGAAAACCCGACACCGGTCCTAGTATGCTTGTTCCCAGTCCAGGGAGGACCTGGCTTGGTAGTTCAAGCTGGACTGTACCCATAAGGCACAGGGTCAAGACTGATTTGCATATGGCTGGGTTCAAACTGGAACGGCATGGTGAACAAAAAAACGATGGATTTAGGCCCAGATCTCGGTACTGGGGTGAATGTATGTCATTGTTCTGCATTATGTCCATCAACTGTTGTTTTTGTATTTGTCACCCCGAGTGGGAAGGGTATGCCCAGATGTGGGTCCCCTGCTCTCCATGCCACTGGAATCAAGCTACCCTTGATAAAGAGGGCTGAAATCCCGAAACCGGTCCTAGGATGCTTGTTTCCTGTCCAGGGAGGACCTGGCTTGGCAGTTTGGGCTGGACTGTACCCATGAGGCACAGGGTCAAGACTGATTGGCAAATGGTTGGGTTCAAACTGGAACGGCATAATGAGCAAAAAAAACGATGTCTTTAGGCCCAGATCTCTGTACTAGGGTGAATGTATGACATTGTTGTGCATTCTGTCCATGAAATGTTGTTTTTGCATTTGTCATCCCAAGTGGGAAGGGTATGCCCAGACGTGGGTCCCATGCTCTCCATGCCACTGGAATCAAGTTATCTTGGCTGAAGAGGGGTGAAACCCAAAAACCGGTCCTAGGATGCTTGTTTCCAGACCAGGGAGGACCTGGCTTGGCAGTTCGGGCTGGACTGTACCCATGAGGCACAGGGTCAAGACTGATTTGCATATGGCTGGGTTCAAACTGGACCGGCATGGTGAGCAAAAAACCATTGGATTTAAGCCCAGTTCTCAGCTGGGGTGAATGTATGACATTGTTCTGCATTCTGTCCATCAACTGTTGTTTTTGCATTTGTCACCCTGAGTGGGAAGGGTATGCCCAGACGTGGGTCCTGTGTTCTCCATGCCACTGGAATCAAGACATCCTGGCTGAAGAGGGGTGAAACCCCAAAACCGATCCTAGGAGGCTTGTTTCCAGTCCAGGGAGGACCTGGCTTGGCAGATCGGGCTGGACTGTACCCATGAGGCACAGGGTCAAGACTGATTTGCATATGGCTGGATTCAAACAGGAACAGCATGGTGAGCAAAAAAAACCAAGGAATTAGGCACAGATCTCTGTACTGGGGTGAATGTATGCCATTGTTCTGTATTCTGTTCATCAACTGTTGTTTTTGCATTCGTCACCCTGAGTGGGAAGGGTATGCCCAGACGTGGGTACTGTGATCTCCATGCTGCTGGAATCAAGCTACCCTGGCTGAAGAGGGGTGAAACCCCAAAACCGATCCTAGGATGCTTGTTTCCAATCCAGGGAGGACCTGGCTTGGCAGATCGGGCTGGACTGTACCCATGAGGCACAGGGTCAAGACTGATTTGCATATGGCTGGGTTGAAAACGGAACAGCATGGTGAGCAAAAAAAACGATTGAATTAGGCACAGATCTCTGTAATGGGGCGAATGTATGCCATTGTTCTGCATTCTGTTCATCAACTGTTGTTTTTGAATTTGTCAGTCCGAGTGAGAAATGGATGCCCAGACGTGGGTCCCCTGCTCTCCATGCCACTGGAATCAAGCTATCCTGGCTGAAGATGGGTGAACCCCCGAAACTGGTCCTAGGATGCTTGTTTCCAGTCCAAGGATCACCTGGCTTGGCAGTTCGGGCTGGACTGTACCCATGAGGCACAGGATCAAGACTGATTTGCATATGGCTGGGGTCAATCTGAAACGGCATGGTGAGCAAAAAACAGATGGATTTAGGCCCAGATCTCTGTACTGGGGTAAATGTATGACATTGTTGTGAATTCTGTCGATCCGCTGTTGTTTTTGCATTTTTCACACTGAGAGAAAAGGGTATGCCCAGATGTGGCTCTCGTGCTCTCCATGCCACTGGAATCAAGCTACCCTGGCTGAAGAAGGGTTAAACCCCCTACGCCGATCCTAGGATGCTTGCTTCCAGTTCAGGGAGGACCTGGCTTGGCAGTTCGGGCTGGACTGTACCCATGAGGCACAGGGTCAAGACTGATTTGCATATAGCTGGGTTCAAAATTGAACGGTATGATGAACAAAAAAATGATGGATTTAGGCCCAGATCTCGGTACTGGGGTGAATGTATGTCATTGTTCTGCATTATATCCATCAAATTTTGTTTTTGCATTTGTCACCCTGAGTGGGAAGGGTATGCCCAGACGTGGGTCCTGTGCTCTCCATGCCAATGGAATCAAGCTATCCTGGATGAAGAGGGGTGAATCCCAGAAACCGGTCCTAGGATGCTTCTTTCCAGTCCAGGGAGGACATGGCTTGGCAGTTCGGGCTGGACTGTACCCATGAGGCACAGGGTCAAGACTGATTTGCATATGGCTGGGTTCAAACTGGAACGGCATGGTGAGCAAAAAAAAGATGGATTTAGGCCCAGATCTCTGTACTGGGGTGAATGTATGACATTGTTCTGCATTCTGTCCATCAACTGTTGTTTTTGCATTTGTTACCCCAAGTGGGAAGGTTGTGCCCAGACGTGGGTCCCGTGCTCTCCATGCCACTGGAATCAAGCTATCCTGGCTGAAGAAGGGTTAAACCCCCTACGCCGATCCTAGGATGCTTGCTTCCAGTTCAGGGAGGACCTGGCTTGGCAGTTCGGGCTGGACTGTACCCATGAGGCACAGGGTCAAGACTGATTTGCATATAGCTGGGTTCAAACTTGAACGGTATGATGAACAAAAAAATGATGGATTTAGGCCCAGATCTCGGTACTGGGGTGAATGTATGTCATTGTTCTGCATTATGTCCATCAACTTTTGTTTTTGCATTTGTCTCCCTGAGTGGGAAGGGTATGCCCAGACGTGGGTCCTGTGCTCTCCATGCCAATGGAATCAAGCTATCCTGGATGAAGAGGGGTGAATCCCAGAAACCGTTCCTAGTATGCTTGTTTCCAGTCCAGGGAGGACCTGACTTGGCAGTTCAGGCTGGACTGTACCCATGAGGCAAAGGGTCAAGACTGATTTGCATATGGCTGGGTTCAAAATGGAACGGCATGGTGAGCAAAAAAAACGATGGATTTAGACCCAGATATCTGTACTGGGGTGAATGTAAGACATTTTTATGAATTCTAACCATCAACTGTTGTCTTTGCATTTGTGACACCGAGTGGGAAGGGCATGCCCAGACTCGGGTGCCGTTCTCTCCATGCCACTGGAATTATGCTATCCTGGCTGAAGAGGGGTGAAAGCCCAAAACCGGTCCTAGGATGATTCTTTCCAGTCCAGGGAGGACATGGCTTGGCAGTTCGGGCCGGACTGTACCCATGAGGCACAGGGTCAAGACTGATTTGCATATGGCTGGGTTCAAACTGGAACAGCATGGTGAGCAAAAAAAAGATGGATTTCGGCCCAGATCTCTGTACTGGGGTGAATGTATGACATTGTTCTGCATTCTGTCCATCAACTGTTGTTTTTGCATTTGTTACCCCAAGTGGGAAGGTTGTGCCCAGACGTGGGTCCCGTGCTCTCCATGCCACTGGAATCAAGCTATCCTGGCTGAAGAGGGGTGAAACCCCGAAACCGGTCCTAGGATGCTTGTTTCCAGTCCAGGGAGGACCTGGCTTGGCAGTTCGGGCTGGACTGTACCCATGAGGCACAGTGTCAAGACTGATTTGCATATGGCTGGGTTAAAACTGGAAAGGCATGGTGAGCAAAAAAAAGATGTATTTATGCCCAGATCTCTGTACTGGGGTGAATGTATGACATTGTTCTGCATTCTGTCCATCAACTGTTGTTTTTGCATTTGTTACCCCGAATGGGAAGGGTGTGCCCAGACGTGGGTCCCGTGCTTTCCATGCCACTGGAATCAAGCTATCCTGGCTGAAGAGGGGTGAAACCCGGAAACCGGTCCTAGGATGCTTGTTTCCAGTCCAGGGAGGACCTGGCTTGGCAGTTCGGGCTGGACTGTACCCATGAGGCACAGGGTCAAGACTGATTTGCATATGGCTGGGTTCAAACTGGATTGGTATGGTGAGTAAAAGAAATGATGGATTTAGGCCCAGATCTCTGTACTGGGGTGAATGTATGACATTGTTCTGCATTCTGTCCATCAACTGTTGTTTTTGCATTTGTCAACCCGAGTGGGAAGGGTATGCCAAGACGTGGGTCCCACTCTCTGCATGCCACTGCAATCAAGCTATCCTGGCTGAAGAGGGGTGAAAGTAAACCCCAAAACCTGTCCTAGGATGCTTGTTTCCAGTCCAGGGAGGACCTGGCTTGGCAGTTCAGGCTGGACTGTACCCATGAGGCACAGGGTCAAGACTGATTTGCATATGGCTGGGTTCAAATTGGAACGGCATGGTGAGCGAAAAAATGATGGATTTAGGCCCAGATCTCTGTACTGGGGTGAATGTATGACATTGTTCTGCATTCTGTCCATCAGCTGTTGTTTTTACATTTGTCACTCCGAGTGGGAAGGGTATGCCCAGACGTGGGTCCCGTACTCTCCTTGCCAATGGAATCAAGCTATCCTGGCTGAAGAGGGGTGAAAACCCGACACCGGTCCTAGTATGCTTGTTCCCAGTCCAGGGAGGACCTGGCTTGGCAGTTCAAGCTGGACTGTACCCATAAGGCACAGGGTCAAGACTGATTTGCATATGGCTGGGTTCAAACTGGAATGGCATGGTGATCAAAAAAACGATGGATTTAAGCCCAGATCTCTGTACTGGGGTGAATGTATGACATTGTTCTGCATTCTGTCCATCAACTGTTGTTTTTGATTTTGTCACCAGTAGTGGGAAGGGTATGCCCAGACGTGGGTCCCGTGCTCTCCATGCCACTGGAATCAAGCTATCCTGGCTGAAGAGTGGTGAAATCCTGACACCGGTCCTAGTATGCTTGTTTCCAGTCCAGGGAGGACCTGGCTTGGCAGTTCAAGCTGGACTGTACCCATAAGGCACAGGGTCAAGACTGATTTGCATATGGCTGGGTTCAAACTGGAACGGCATGGTGAGCAAAAAAACGATGGATTTAGGCCCAGATCTCTTTACTGGGGTGAATGTATGACATTGTTCTGCATTCTGTCCATCAACTGTTGTTTTTGAATTTGTCACCCCGAGTGGGAAGGGTATGCCCATACATGGGTCCCGTGCCCTCCATGGCACTGGAATCAAGCTATCCTGGATGAAGAGCGGTGAAACCCCAAAACCGGTCCTACGATGCTTGTTTCCAATCCAGGAAGGACCTGCCTTGGCATTTTGGGCTAGACTGTACCCATGAGGTACAGGGTCAAGACTGATTTGCATATGTCTGGGTTCAAACTGGAACGGCATGGTGATCCAAAAAACGATGGATTTAGGCCCAGATCTTTGTACTGGGGTGAATGTATGACATTGTTCTGCTTTCAGTCCATCAACAGTTGTTTTTGATTTTGTCACCCCTAGTGGGAAGGGTATGCCCAGACGTGGGTCCCCTGCTCTCCATGCCACTGGAATCAAGCTATACTGGCTGAAGATGGGTGAACCCCCGAAACTGGTCCTAGGATGCTTGTTTCCAGTCCAAGGATCACCTGGCTTGGCAGTTCGGGCTGGACTGTACCCATGAGGCACAGGATCAAGACTGATTTGCATATGGCTGGGTTCAATCTGAAACGGCATGGTGAGCAAAAAACAGATGGATTTAGGCCCAGATCTCTGTACTGGAGTGAATGTATGACATTGTTGTGCATTCTGTCGATCAGCTGTTGTTTTTGCATTTTTCACACTGAGAGAAAAGGGTATGCCCAGATGTGGCTCTCGTGCTCTCCATGCCACTGGAATCAAGCTATCTTGGCTGAAGAAGGGTTAAACCCCTTACGCCGATCCTAGGATGCTTGCTTCCAGTTCAGGGAGGACCTGGCTTGGCAGTTCGGGCTGGACTGTACCCATGAGGCACAGGGTCAAGACTGATTTGCATATAGCTGGGTTCAAACTTGAACGGTATGATGAACAAAAAAACGATGGATTTAGGCCCAGATCTCTGTACTGGGGTGAATGTATGACATTGTTCTGCATTCTGTCCATCAACTGTTGTTTTTGATTTTGTCACCAGTAGTGGGAAGGGTATGCCCAGACGTGGGTCCCGTGCTCTCCATGCCACTGGAATCAAGCTATCCTGGCTGAAGAAGGGTTAAACCCCCTACGCCGATCCTAGGATGCTTGCTTCCAGTTCAGGGAGGACCTGGCTTGGCAGTTCGGGCTGGACTGTACCCATGAGGCACAGGGTCAAGACTGATTTGCATATAGCTGGGTTCAAACTTGAACGGTATGATGAACAAAAAAATGATGGATTTAGGCCCAGATCTCGGTACTGGGGTGAATGTATGTCATTGTTCTGCATTATATCCATCAACTTTTGTTTTTGCATTTGTCACCCTGAGTGGGAAGGGTATGCCCAGACGTGGGTCCTGTGCTCTCCATGCCAATGGAATCAAGCTATCCTGGATGAAGAGGGGTGAATCCCAGAAACCGGTCCTAGTATGCTTGTTTCCAGTCCAGGGAGGACCTGACTTGGCAGTTCAGGCTGGACTGTACCCATGAGGCACAGGGTCAAGACTGATTTGCATATGGCTGGGTTCAAAATGGAACGGCATGGTGAGCAAAAAAAACGATGGATTTAGACCCAGATATCTGTACTGGGGTGAATGTAAGACATTTTTATGAATTCTAACCATCAACTGTTGTCTTTGCATTTGTGACACCGAGTGGGAAGGGCATGCCCAGACTTGGGTGCCGTTCTCTCCATGCCACTGGAATTAAGCTATCCTGGCTGAAGAGGGGTGAAAGCCCAAAACCGGTCCTAGGATGCTTCTTTCCAGTCCAGGGAGGACATGGCTTGGCAGTTCGGGTTGGACTGTACCCATGAGGCACAGGGTCAAGACTGATTTGCATATGGCTGGGTTCAAACTGGAATGGCATGGTGAGCAAAAAAAAGATGGATTTAGGCCCAGATCTCTGTACTGGGGTGAATGTATGACATTGTTCTGCATTCTGTCCATCAACTGTTGTTTTTGCATTTGTTACCCCAAGTGGGAAGGTTGTGCCCAGACGTGGGTCCCGTGCTCTCCATGCCACTGGAATCAAGCTATCCTGGCTGAAGAAGGGTTAAACCCCCTATGCCGATCCTAGGATGCTTGCTTCCAGTTCAGGGAGGACCTGGCTTGGCAGTTCGGGCTGGACTGTACCCATGAGGCACAGGGTCAAGACTGATTTGCATATAGCTGGGTTCAAACTTGAACGGTATGATGAACAAAAAAATGATGGATTTAGGCCCAGATCTCAGTACTGGGGTGAATGCATGTCATTGTTCTGCATTATGTCCATCAACTTTTGTTTTTGCATTTGTCTCCCTGAGTGGGAAGGGTATGCCCAGACGTGGGTCCTGTGCTCTCCATGCCAATGGAATCAAGCTATCCTGGATGAAGAGGGGTGAATTCCAGAAACCGGTCCTAGTATGCTTGTTTCCAGTCCAGGGAGGACCTGACTTGGCAGTTCAGGCTGGACTGTACCCATGAGGCAAAGGGTCAAGACTGATTTGCATATGGCTGGGTTCAAAATGGAACGGCATGGTGAGCAAAAAAAACGATGGATTTAGACCAAGATATCTGTACTGGGGTGAATGTAAGACATTTTTATGAATTCTAACCATCAACTGTTGTCTTTGCATTTGTGACACCGAGTGGGAAGGGCATGCCCAGACTCGGGTGCCGTTCTCTCCATGCCACTGGAATTAAGCTATCCTGGCTGAAGAGGGGTGAAAGCCCAAAACCGGTCCTAGGATGATTCTTTCCAGTCCAGGGAGGACATGGCTTGGCAGTTCGGGCCGGACTGTACCCATGAGGCACAGGGTCAAGACTGATTTGCATATGGCTGGGTTCAAACTGGAACAGCATGGTGAGCAAAAAAAAGATGGATTTCGGCCCAGATCTCTGTACTGGGGTGAATGTATGACATTGTTCTGCATTCTGTCCATCAACTGTTGTTTTTGCATTTGTTACCCCAAGTGGGAAGGTTGTGCCCAGACGTGGGTCCCGTGCTCTCCATGCCACTGGAATCAAGCTATCCTGGCTGAAGAGGGGTGAAACCCCGAAACCGGTCCTAGGATGCTTGTTTCCAGTCCAGGGAGGACCTGGCTTGGCAGTTCGGGCTGGACTGTACCCATGAGGCACAGTGTCAAGACTGATTTGCATATGGCTGGGTTAAAACTGGAAAGGCATGGTGAGCAAAAAAAAGATGTATTTATGCCCAGATCTCTGTACTGGGGTGAATGTATGACATTGTTCTGCATTCTGTCCATCAACTGTTGTTTTTGCATTTGTTACCCCGAATGGGAAGGGTGTGCCCAGACGTGGGTCCCGTGCTTTCCATGCCACTGGAATCAAGCTATCCTGGCTGAAGAGGGGTGAAACCCGGAAACCGGTCCTAGGATGCTTGTTTCCAGTCCAGGGAGGACCTGGCTTGGCAGTTCGGGCTGGACTGTACCCATGAGGCACAGGGTCAAGACTGATTTGCATATGCCTGGGTTCAAGCTGGATTGGTATGGTGAGTAAAAAAAATGATGGATTTAGAACCAGATCTCTGTACTGGGGTGAATGTATGACATTGTTCTGCATTCTGTCCATCAACTGTTGTTTTTGCATTTGTCAACCCGAGTGGGAAGTGTATGCCAAGACGTGGGTCCCACTCTCTGCATGCCACTGCAATCAAGCTATCCTGGCTGAAGAGGGGTGAAAGTAAACCCCAAAACCTGTCCTAGGATGCTTGTTTCCAGTCCAGGGCGGACCTGGCTTGGCAGTTCGGGCTGGACTGTACCCATGAGGCACAGGGTCAAGACTGATTTGCATATAGCTGGGTTCAAACTTGAACGGTATGATGAACAAAAAAACGATGGATTTAGGCCCATATCTCTGTACTGGGGTGAATGTATGACATTGTTCTGCATTCTGTCCATCAACTGTTGTTTTTGATTTTGTCACCCCTAGTGGGAAGGGTATGCCCAGACGTGGGTCCCGTGCTCTCCATGCCACTGGAATCAAGCTATCCTGGCTGAAGAGGGGTGAAATCCTGACACCAGTCCTAGTATGCTTGTTTGCAGTCCAGGGAGGACCTGGCTTGGCAGTTCAAGCTGGACTGTACCCATAAGGCACAGGGTCAAGACTGATTTGCATATGGCTGGGTTCAAACTGGAATGGCATGGTGAGCAAAAAAACGATGGATTTAGGCCCAGATCTCTTTACTGGGGTGAATGTATGACATTGTTTTGCATTCTGTCCATCAACTGTTGTTTTTGAATTTGTCACCCCGAGTGGGAAGGGTATGCCCATACGTGGGTCCCGTGCTCTCCATGGCACTGGAATCAAGGTATCCTGGATGAAGAGGGGTGAAACCCCAAAACCGGTCCTACGATGCTTGTTTCCAATCCAGGAAGGACCTGGCTTGGCATTTTGGGCTAGACTGTACCCATGAGGTACAGGGTCAAGACTGATTTGCATATGTCTGGGTTCAAACTGGAACGGCATGGTGATCAAAAAAACGATGGATTTAGGCCCAGATCTTTGTACTGGGGTGAATGTATGACATTGTTCTGCTTTCAGTCCATCAACAGTTGTTTTTGATTTTGTCACCCCTAGTGGGAAGGGTATGCCCAGACGTGGGTCCCCTGCTCTCCATGCCACTGGAATCAAGCTATCCTGGCTGAAGATGGGTGAACCCCCGAAACTGGTCCTAGGATGCTTGTTTCCAGTCCAAGGATCACCTGGCTTGGCAGTTCGGGCTGGACTGTACCCATGAGGCACAGGATCAAGACTGATTTGCATATGGCTGGGTTCAATCTGAAACGGCATGGTGAGCAAAAAACAGATGGATTTAGGCCCAGATCTCTGTACTGGAGTGAATGTATGACATTGTTGTGCATTCTGTCGATCAGCTGTTGTTTTTGCATTTTTCACACTGAGAGAAAGGGTATGCCCAGATGTGGCTCTCGTGCTCTCCATGCCACTGGAATCAAGCTATCCTGGCTGAAGAAGGGTTAAACCCCCTACGCCGATCCTAGGATGCTTGCTTCCAGTTCAGGGAGGACCTGGCTTGGCAGTTCGGGCTGGACTGTACCCATGAGGCACAGGGTCAAGACTGATTTGCATATAGCTGGGTTCAAACTTGAACGGTATGATGAACAAAAAAATGATGGATTTAGGCCCAGATCTCGGTACTGGGGTGAATGTAAGTCATTGTTCTGCATTATGTCCATCAACTTTTGTTTTTGCATTTGTCACCCTGATTGGGAAGGGTATGCCCAGACGTGGGTCCTGTGCTCTCCATGCCAATGGAATCAAGCTATCCTGGCTGAAGAGGGGTGAAAGCCCAAAACCGGTCCTAGAATGCTTCTTTCCAGTCCAGGGAGGACATGGCTTGGCAGTTCGGGCTGGACTGTACCCATGAGGCACAGGGTCAAGACTGATTTGCATATGGTTGGGTTCAAACTGGAACGGCATGGTGAGCAAAAAAAAGATGGATTTAGCCCCAGATCTCTGCACTGGGGTGAATATATGACATTGTTCTGCATTCTGTCCATCAACTGTTGTTTTTGCATTTGTTACCCCAAGTGGGAAGGTTGTGCCCAGACGTGGGTCCCGTGCTCTCCATTCCACTGGAATCAAGCTATCCTGGCTGAAGAGGGGTGAAACCCCGAAACCGGTCCTAGGATGCTTGTTTCCAGTCCAGGGAGGACCTGGCTTGGCAGTTCGGGCTGGACTGTACCCATGAGGCACAGGGTCAAGACTGATTTGCATATGGCTGGGTTCAAACTGGATTGGTATGGTGAGTAAAAAAAATGATGGATTTAGGCCCAGATCTCTGTACTGGGGTTAATGCATGACATTGTTCTGCATTCTGTCCATCAACTGTTGTTTTTGCATTTGTCACCCCGAGTGGGAAGGGTATGCCAAGACGTGGGTCCCGTACTCTCCTTGCCAATGGAATCAAGCTATCCTAGCTGAAGAGGGGTGAAAGTAAACCCCAAAACCTGTCCTAGGATGCTTGTTTCCAGTCCAGGGAGGACCTGGCTTGGCAGTTCGGGCTGGACTGTACCCATGAGGCACAGGGTCAAGACTGATTTGCATATGGCTGGGTTCAAACTGGAACGGCATGGTGAGCGAAAAAATGATGGATTTAGGCCCAGATCTCTGTACTGGGGTGATTGTATGACATTGTTCTGCATTCTGTCCATCAGCTGTTGTTTTTACATTTGTCACTCCGAGTGGGAAGGGTATGCCCAGACGTGGGTCCCGTACTCTCCTTGCCAATGGAATCAAGCTATCCTGGCTGAAGAGGGGTGAAAACCCGACACCGGTCCTAGTATGCTTGTTCCCAGTCCAGGGAGGACCTGGCTTGGCAGTTCAAGCTGGACTGTACCCATAAGGCAAAGGGTCAAGACTGATTTGCATATGGCTGGGTTCAAACTGGAATGGCATGGTGATCAAAAAAACGATGGATTTAGGCCCAGATCTCTGTACTGGGGTGAATGTATGACATTGTTGTGCATTCTGCCGATCAGCTGTTGTTTTTGATTTTGTAACCCCTAGTGGGAAGGGTATGCCCAGATGTGGCTCCCGTGCTCTCCATGCCACTGGAATCAAGCTATACTGGCTGAAGAAGGGTTAAACCCCCTAAACCGATCCTAGGATGCTTGCTTCCAGTTCAGGGAGGACCTGGCTTGGCAATTCGGGCTGGACTGTACCCATGAGGCACAGGGTCAAAACTGATTTGCATATGGCTGGGTTCAAACTTGAACGGTATGATGAACAAAAAAATGATGGATTTAGGTCCAGATCTCGGTACTGGGGTGAATGTATGTCATTGTTCTGCATTATGTCCATCAACTGTTGTCTTTGCATTTGTCACCCTGAGTGGGAAGGGTATGCCCAGACGTGGGTCCCGTGCTCTCCATGCCAATGGAATCAAGCTATCCCGGATGAAGAGGGGTGAATCCCAGAAACCGGTCCTAGTATGCTTGTTTCCAGTCCAGGGAGGACCTGACTTGGCAGTTCAGGTTGGACTGTACCCATGAGGCACAGGGTCAAGACTGATTTGCATATGGCTGGGTTCAAAATGGAACGGCATGGTGAGCAAAAAAAGATGGATTTAGGTTCAGATCTCTGTACTGGGGTGAATGTATGACATTGTTCTGCATTCTGTCCATCAACTGTTGTTTTTGCATTTGTTACCCCAAGTGGGAAGGTTGTGCCCAGACGTGGGTCCTGTGCTTTCCATGCCACTGGAATCAAGCTATCCTGGCTGAAGAGGGGTGAAACCCCGAAATCGGTCCTAGGATGCTTGTTTCCAGTCCAGGGAGGACCTGGCTTAGCAGTTCGGGCTGGACTGTACCCATGAGGCACAGGGTCAAGACTGATTTGCATATGGCTGGGTTAAAACTGGAAAGGCATGGTGAGCAAAAAAAAGATGGATTTATGCCCAGATCTCTGTACTGGGGTGAATGTATGACATTGTTCTGCATTCTGTCCATCAACTGTTGTTTTTGCATTTGTTACCCCGAGTAGGAAGGGTGTGCCCAGACGTGGGTACTGTGCTTTCCATGCCACTGGAATCAAGCTATCCTGGCTGAAGAGGGGTGAAACCCCGAAACTGGTCCTAGGATGCTTGTTTCCAGTCCAGGGAGGACCTGGCTTGTCAGTTCGGGCTGGACTGTACGCATGAGGCACAGGGTCAAGACTGATTTGCATAAGGCTGGGTTCAAACTGGATTGGTATGGTGAGGAAAAAAAATAATGGATTTAGGCCCTGATCTCTGTACTGGGGTGAATGTATGACATTGTTCTGCATTCTGTCCATCAGCTTTTGTTTTTACATTTGTCACTCCGAGTGGGAAGGGTATGACCAGACGTGGGTCCCGTACTCTCCATGCCAATGGAATCAAGCTATCCTGGCTGAAGAGGGGTGAAAACCCGACACCGGTCCTAGTATGCTTGTTCCCAGTCCAGGGAGGACCTGGCTTGGCAGTTCAAGCTGGACTGTACCCATAAGGCAAAGGGTCAAGACTGATTTGCATATTGCTGGGTTCAAACTGGAACGGCATGGTGAGCAAAAAAACGATGGATTTAGGCCCAGATCTCTGTACTGGGGTGAATGTATGACATTGTTTTGCATTCTGTCCATCAACAGTTGTTTTTGCATTTGTCACCCTGAGTGGGAAGGGTATGCCCAGACGTGGGTCCCGTGCTCTCCATGCCAATGGAATCAAGCTATCCTGGATGAAGAGGGGTGAATCCCAGAAACCGGTCCTAGTATGCTTGTTTCCAGTCCAGGGAGGACCTGACTTGGCAGCTCAGGTTGGACTGTACCCATGAGGCACAGGGTCAAGACTGATTTGCATATGGCTGGGTTCAAAATGGAACGGCATGGTGAGCAAAAAAAAGATGGATTTAGGCCCAGATCTTTGTACTGGGGTGAATGTATGACATTGTTCTGCTTTCAGTCCATCAACAGTTGTTTTTGATTTTGTCACCCCTAGTGGGAAGGTTGTGCCCAGACGTGGGTCCCGTGCTCTCCATGCCACTGCAATCAAGCTAGCCTGGCTGAAGAGGGGTGAAATCCCGAAACCTGTCATAGGATGCTTGTTTCCAGTCCAGGGAGTAGCTGGCTTGGCAGTTCGGGCTGGACTGTACCCATGAGGCACAAGATCAAGACTGATTTGCATATGGCTGGGTTCAATCTGAAATGACATGGTGAGCAAAAAACAGATGGATTTAGGCCCAGATCTCTGTACTGGGGTGAATGTATGACATTGTTGTGCATTCTGTCGATCAACTGTTGTTTTTGCATTTGTCACCCTGAGTGGGAAGGGTATGCCCAGACGTGGGTCCCGTGCTCTCCATGCCAATGGAATCAAGCTATCCTGGATGAAGAGGGGTGAATCCCAAAAACCGGTCCTAGTATGCTTGTTTCCAGTCCAGGGAGGACCTGACTTGGCAGTTCAGGTTGGACTGTACCCATGAGGCACAGGGTAAAGACTGATTTGCATATGGCTGGGTTCAAAATGGAACGGCATGGTGAGCAAAAAAAAGATGGATTTAGGCCCAGATCTCTGTACT